>NC_080195.1:97470533-98686731 GCF_030028045.1 Hippopotamus amphibius kiboko | reverse complement strand
TGTCCTGTCCTCTTTCCTTGGCAAATCTAACTTTCTGTTGACCTGGGAGGCCAGGTGCATGATTATGAGTCTCAGACTTCTCACAATTGTGTGCTAAAGTGTGGCATCCTGGGGAGAGCTGGCCCCTGGCTCTGACCACTCCTCCTTCCTCCCCTCTACTAGCACTCTCTCGTGCTGAGAGGGCCCTCACCACGTGTGTCTGGACAATCCAGGCTGCACATCAAAGCTGTGTCCATAGTCCCTAAATACAGCAGTGCCTCAGCCACTCCTCTGGCCTGGGAGGAGCAAAAGGCCAGTGCCATCTGCTTGCAGGAGGCACCCCTGGTGAAGAGTTGGAAGCAGACTGTGATGTCTGGGTGGGGAATTCCAAGGTCCTAGGTACCCAGAGCTATACCCATCATTCATTATGTTAAAAAATTTAAAAATAATTATGAAATGCTTTACTAATCATGATTTGTTTTTACTTGTGTTTTTCTGCTTATTAGACTGATATATGCTCATTAAGAAAATGAAAAAAAAAAGTCTGCTTCCATTCTGGCTTTGGAAGCAGACTCAGTGATGTCTGGGGGGTGGAGGGGAACTTCAAGGTCCCAGGTACCCAGAGCCTGGTCTGTAAAGGGAGGCAAATGTTCCACATGAGCAAGTTTAGCTCCATAAGCTTCTTACCTTGGGAGGGGCATGGCAAGAGGCGGACTAGAGTGAGCCCTCTAAAACACAGGGCTCAGGGCTGGGGCCTCATGCAGGTCAAGGGTAACGACACCTTAAGCTCTATGGTATGCAAAAGGTCAACCTATTTTTTTTTAAACTCGAGTACAGCAGCCAGAGTCTTATGCTGCACTTTTCTTCACACTGCAGAAGTCCACAAAAGGGTGAGGCTGTTGGGGGTTGGATTAGAGTGTGAATGGGTGGAAAGTACTGAGGTTAGTGGGAAAATGAATGGGGCTGAGACTGGCTGTGGACGTCTGCCAGGAGGGAATTAGGTGACAGACTGAGTCAGTGTGGAGGTGCTGGACCCAGTCCTGTGATTGACAGCACATGGCTCTCATCGAGGGAGGCTACCTTAAGGTAGATGGCTACATTGGGACTTTAAGGATTCAGATTTTTGGAATAGCTAGGGATTATAGAATACCCATGTGTAAGCTATACATAAATCCAAAATATTGAAGGAGGAGGGCAAAAGATGGTGGTGAAGTAGAAGGACATGGAATGCATCCCTCTCCACAGATGCATCAGGAATACACCAAAAGATGCGATAATTCCCACAGAGAACCAGCTGAACAGCAGCAGATGACCTCGGGCACCAGAAAGGACTGCAAAGATCCTGACATAACCGGGTAGGACAGAGGGAAAAAAAAAAGGAGAAAGAGGAGAATAAGAAAGGAAAGGGACGGGTCCCACACCCTAGGGTGGGGGGACCTGAAACAGAGGGGAGATTGCCGAATTCGGGGAAATGTCCCTTATCTGACGGGGAAACCCCTTCTCCAACGGGGAATTTCCCTGGGTCAGAAGGGAGGCATTTAGGACTGTTCAAAATATTGAAGGAGTTTTAAAAGCGTTTCAAACAGTTTTTTTCTGCCCAGAGATTAAATGAAGGAGAAAGTTTTGTACTGGATGTCCTGATCCATCCATCCGTCTTGACCTGAATCAGTTTCCTTGGAAGTGCTTTCTGTGCATGGGTAATTGTTTATATCTGGTACTTTCTGAGTCATAGGTTAGTGAAGGTTTGTATCGTGAGATACTTCTAAACCAATGTTTGGAATGTTTACGAGTCATTTTCTGTGATTATATCATGGTGAGAATTTACGTTCTTTCTCTGCCCGTGACTGGTGTGTGTGCTCTAGGAAAGTTGGTGTTGGTTCTATCTTGTTGTATTGATGCTTGCTGTTTGGAGAGTATCCCTAGTGCCAGGAAATGTCTGCAATGCCCTGACCCGTACGGGGATTTCAAACTCTGATGGGTTCATGTTATAATGAATGTCTGCCAGGCCAGATATCTATGGAGAAAGAGAAGGGTCAGGTGTTTGGACCTCTGGGGTTAACTGCCACTCAATATTTTCCTAACGTCAGACACACCCTTTTGACGACTGACAACACTCTCAATGCCATTTTGGACTAAAATACAAGTGCAGGTTAAAGGACCATCCTGAAGGTTGCAATAGCATACGACTTGGGTGATTGGTCTTCTGAACCTTAGTTATAGCCTTACTTCCATGATGCACTGTGCAGGTAAATAAAACCTGAGCTTCTGCAGCTCAAATGGGTCTCTGTTTATTTTGTTGTTGTTATTGTTTTGTTTTGTTTTTTTTTTTTTGCTTTTTGTTTTTTTGTTCCAACAGAAAAGGATGATATTTATTTTAATGTTTCATAGCTTACTATAAAAAGTAGACTAGATACAGCCATGAGAAGCAAAATGAAGAGTGAAATATATTCCTTGTGCTCCTGCGAGTCAATACAGAGAACACCATTAAGAACCATTTCAAAGTTATTCGATGTGTAGCCATTTTTTTCCCCACATAGACATTTTAGGTCTCATTCCCATTTTCTTTTTAAGCTCTTTATTAGAATATAATTGCTTTACACTCTTGTACCAGCTTTTGAGGTACACCAAAGTCAATCAGCTGTATTTATACATATATCCCCATATCCCCTCCCTCCCGTGACCCCCCACCCACCCTCCCCGTCCCGGCCCTCTAAGGCATCACCCATCATCGAGTTGATCTCCCTTTGTTATACAGCAACTTCCCACTAGCTATCTATTTTACAGTTGGTAGTGTACATATGTCTATGCTACTCTCTCACTTCGTCCCAGCTTCCCCTTCGCCCCCTGCCCCTCATTCCCATTTTGAATTTTAAATTTAAATTGAAAATCTTTTTTGTGTCTCTGTTTTTAACTAAATTATTTTAGGGTTCCCAGGTACCAGTGAGGTCCAGGTTGTGCCTTCTGGGTCATCAGAATTCATTTTTTTTTTTTTTTCATTTGAGAAAATTTACTGTAGGGCTGGAATAGGGATGCAATGCAGAATATGTGTGTTTCTGTGAATATGTACACACGTGTGGACATGCATGTGTGCCATGTGGTTGCCCCTGGAATCAGTCAGGGAAATTCAGGGTGAGGTTGAGGGAGGAACTATCTCTTAGGCTTCCAGAATACTGGGAAATATAGTCTTCTAACATGGAAGAGAATCAGTTGCACGAATCAGCTTTCTGGTCATTTCCTTGTAGAAATTAAAACTCAACAGAAGAATCAGAACATATTCCTTCTTCTAGTTGTCCACTTCTTCCCTGGCCACCCCCCCCCCCTCGCCTTATTTAGATATAAAAGGGTAGAAAAGAGAAAATTATTTTTTTATTTTGCAATTTACAGCTCTGAAATAATGAAGGTTATAATAAGTAGTCATATGTTTGCTGTGGTCGAGAATGACAAGATTTTTCTGATTGGAAGTATCTCCCAGTTGGCAAGAAAAGGCGCTAGAAATTTGTACTTTTTGTGTCACTTCATGAGGTAGCAAGCAGATTTCAGGAAGCTCTGTTAAAATCAAAAATGTCCTCTGAAGGAAAGGTATCCATTATCATCGCTTAGAAAGAATCACATTTTTTTTTTAAGATTGAGTGGAATAAAACATAGATAGCACAAGTAATTTTTACAAAGATTCCAAGGAGAAATCCTGGATGGGGAGGAGGTAGGTCAGAGTGGGTGATTTTCAGGGAGGGCTTTGAGTTACCAGGGGCTGGCCTGTGTGTGCTAGGGACCTGGAGGGAGCAAGGTTGGAAGTACTTTGAAGAAAATTGAGGAAGGATAGAACAAAACTTTGACTTTACAGTTTTTCCCAGAGTAAACCTTGAACGTTTAATGTATTTAATGTATTTCATAAGTAGTTATTGGTGCTTTCTGTATGCCAGTGGTACCAAGTTCTTTACAAATATTAATTGTTTTAAACCTCAAACTATGAGGTGGATAGTATTAGCATTATCCTTATCATACAGGTGGAGAAACTGAGGAAGGGGGAAGTGATTTTCCCAGATGCTACAAGTAGCCGTGACTTAAATCTGGGTGCTGTCTCTGAGTCAGCAGTCTCACCACTACACATCGTGCCTGCCATGCATATACAATAGAAAATTGTAATGAATGTCAGGATTCAGAGAAAAGCACAATTGTACTTACTCTTTTACCTTAATTTTTCTTTAAAAAGATCTGATAATGATGCTGTATCTTGATGGTTTTCAATCTGTCTGCTCCCATTCTTACTGTTACCAAATCACCATCTTCACATGCTAGGGTAGCATTCTTCTCTAGCTCCTTCCTCCCTCTCTCCCTCCTTCCCTCCCTCCCTCCCTCCTTCACTCCCTCCCTCCCTCCCTCCCTCCTTTCCTTCCTTTGCTCATTCATTCCTGTACAGAACATGGCATGCTGTTCTCTTTTTAGTTTCTAATATCTAAAGGTGGAAAGGCTTGTGGACTATCTCACAATGCTTAGTTTAAAAAGCTGAGTATTTCTAGGCAAGATAAACCACAAACTATCATTTAGTAAAGATTTATTGAGCACTTACCACATGTTAGGCATTATGTTAAGTACATTACAAAGATTTGCTCATTTAATACTTACCACAAACCTACAAAGTAGCTACTATTATTGTCTTCATTTTGTAAATGAGAAAACTGAGGATTGAAGAAGTAAAAACAAAAGACGAAAACACAGCAAAACCAAAACAAAACAGCTAGAAAGTACAAAGCCCAGATTTAAACCAGCACTCAGACTGTCTGCATTAGAATCCGGATTTGGCTCCATTAATGTAGATGCAATGAGTGAGCACATAAAAATGATCTAAACATCAACTAGAACAAAAGCAAGTACTTAATAAAGGATATCTATTAGTTTTTTTTCAGTTTATTTTCAACTTTTATGTCTTTTTTTTTTTGTTTAGTTTAATAAACTTTTGAAAAAGTAAAGTCTACATAAAGAAAGGTCACATATTCCAAAGTGTAGAACTCATTGAATTTTTACCAACTGAATACTCCCATGTAATCACAGAATATGGCCGGTACCCAGAGATCCTTTTGCCCCCTTCTGGGCACTATCCCCCCCACTGCCCAGGAATAACCGACTTATAGCAGCATCAATTTGCTTTCACCTGATTTTGTTCTTTATATAAATGGAAGCATATAGTTTTATTAGTTTGTGTCAGGCTTCTTTCACTCAGATTACATTTGTGAGATTCATCCATATTATTGCATGTAGTTTATTCTTATTGTATTACATGGTGGAAATGTACCACAATTTACCCATTCTACTGTTAAAAGGATCGGCTAGTTTGCAGTTTGGGGCACGTGTGAATAGTACTGTCTTAAATGTTCTAGTACATGTCTTTTGGTGAGCACATGTAAGCTGTTTTTATTAAACATTATGTACACTAAGGACAGTGCAGCATAATGGTTTAGTCAGGAGGAAACCAAGAAGAAGAAGAGCCTAAGTTATTAGCATGTATTAAAAACTAATGTCAAGAGTGAGAAAATGTGGCAAAACAAAAATAACATGGCAAAAAAATCAGAACTCTGTAGAGCTAGCCATAATTCTCTGGTTCATCCCATGTTGTGTGAATCTGTACTTTCAAAAAATAAGATGCACTCTATAACTCACAGTAAAAAAAGAAGGACCAATGGACACTAGACCATGGGAGGATTCGGTTACAGTTTCCAGGAGGGAGGATGAGAGTATGTGATGGTGGCTCTGAGCTGAGGGCCATGGACTACACTAGCAGACTTAAAGTGGCCATTCAGGAGATGTGCTGATTTTTCAAGGGGCACATCTGAATTAGGATGAAGAGTTTGCCAGGACTTATCAACTCACTCCCTATGTAACAAAGAGTTGAGTGAGGAAGAGGAGGAGTCATTTTAAGCAAGAGCAATTGGTAAGAAGTGTGTGATTATGGTTCCAATAATCACAGTTGGATGTAGCCAGTATGTATCTCACATGGAAACAAACAACATGGTAGGACATACGGTGCAGTATGCATCTGGTGATTTAAGTCTGGGTGGCAAACTAAGTGTGGGGCATTAATAAATATTCCCAGCTGAAGGTTACAACTTGGAAGAGAAAGAGGATATGGAGAGAATAGTTGGAGATATAGAGAATGCCAAGATATAGGATCTGATTTTTGGAGTCATCTGGTTCTGGCAAGACATAGAGTTGAAATGATAAATATCGGGGAAAACATAAAGCTCAGATTCATTGACCTGATCAAATTATCTTTACATTCATTTTAAGTGGGGTGGGTAAACATTCAGCTACAATTGTCAAACTAAATAGTGTGTTCCACAAACAACTCACAGAAATAAACATTAGGGTGAAGGAGGATCCCCATCTTCCACAAGAAAATGACAGAGAAATGGGGCTAATTTGCCATAATCAAAGCATTTTGAAGATGAACATTTCATCCTTGGGAAGGTAGATGAGGCAATGGGAATGTGTCAGAGAAATTTAGGCTTGAAATACATCTTAGAGATGGTATGGTCCAACCCTTGCATTTTATAGATGAATAAAATGGGAACTTGCAGAGGCTGAGTTAGGCTCTCCAATCAAGCTGTCTGGGTTCAAATTGCAGCTATCAGACTTACTCGATCCAAGTCCTCATGTGTAAAGTGGGATGATAATTGTATCTATCTCAGATTTTTTGTTTGTTTGTTTGTTTTTTAATTGGCTGTGTTGGGTCTTCATCGCTGCACACGGGCTTTCTCTAGTTGAGGTGAGCGGGGGATACTCTTCGTTGTGGTGCGTGGGCTCCTCATTGCCATGGCTTCTCTTGTTGCAGAGAACGGGATCTAGGCACGTGGGCTTCAGTAGTTGCAGCACATGGGCTTAACAGTTGTGGCTAATGGGCTCTAGAGCACAGGCTCAATAGTTGTGGTGCACAGGCTTAGTTGCTCTGCGACATGTGGGATCCTCCTGGAGCAGTGATCGAACCCATGTCCCCTGCATTGGCAGGTGGATTCTTAACCACTGTGCCACCTAGGAAGTCCCTATCTCAGATTGTTTTGAAGATTAACGTCATAACCTATGTAGTGCCTAATGAGTGCCTGCTATAGAGTTAGTTATTGGTTTTGAGGGACTGGCCAACAGTTCCATAGAAAGTTAGCACTAATTTTGCATCTGGATCCCAAATCTAGCTGGTTCACAAACTTCCAATTTAGTGTTGGCCAATCATATCACATTATAGCTTGCTGGAATTTCAGAAATCCGTTTACTTTGCTCTGAATTCAGAACCAGTTTTAGGGTAGACATAAGAGTCAAGCAAATGATACTAAAAAATTTTATTACTCATAAAAGTTGAGTTGGAGGTTATGACTTAGATATAGGACAATAATCAAATCCCTGCCCTATTCTCTTGCCCACCCGTGTGCTCCAATCTAAACTTTGGTAGAACAAATCCAAAGGAAAGTCAACTAAGACTGCTGCCTTTCTAGGGTAGAGGATGGAGTATGAGAGAAAGGGGGAGAAAGGGCAGAAAGATCCCACATCCTTCTTGTGTAGAAGTTTTGCAATGTTAGCTCCTTTCAGTCAATATAGACCAATAACTGTCATCCACCAACTAGAGGATATAGTCAACTTTCAGATGTCGATTACTCAGTACGCCTCTTCAGGAGATGACCAAGAGTTAATCAGGAAAAGAAGGGGAGAAAGGACATACTGGGCAGAGGGAACTGTGTGTGAATAAGCCATTCTTGGCGATCAAGACAGTGAAGTGAGTGCTGACTCTGGAGGAGGGATGCCAGCCACCAGGACTAGGGCACCAACATTCTTCTCCACCTTCTTCCAATACTGAGACCGCAATTCAGGATTTAAAAATTAACACAAAGAACTTGCTGATGATATAGAAATGAAGGGAACATAATGTATTCACTTATTCAACAATTATGGAACAACTGGGTTTTTAGATGCAAGCTGGATTGTATCACTATTTTGAAAGCCTTGTGGTGACTTGCAATAGCAGTAGAACAAAATCCAAATTCCTAACCATGGCTTTCAAGGTCTTACCTGATCTGTCCTCCACCTACTTCTCTCTCTCTCTTTTTTTTTCTGGCCGCACCGAGCAGCACGTGGGATTTTAATTCCCTGATCAGGGATCAAATCTGTGCCCTCTGCAGTGGAACGCGGAGTCTCAACCACTGGACCACCAGGGAAGTCCCCACTCTTTCTTTCTTACTTGCTGTGATTCACCCACTTAGGCCTCTTTCTGTTCCTTGGACATGCTCCTGCTCTAAGGCCTATAAGCTCTGTGTCCATAACATCTTCTTTTCGGAAAAAAATTATTTCAGAATAGTTTAACCCTGATTTATTGAGATATTATTGACATATAACATATGTAAGTTTAAGATGTACAATGTGATGGTTTGATACACATATATATTGCAAAATGATGACCAGGATAAAGTTAGTTAACACATCCATCCTTTCACATTTTTAATGCATTTTTGTGTGTGGTGGTAACATTTAAGATCTACTGTTTTTAACAACTTTCAAGTATATAATACACTATTGTTTTTTGTAGTCACCACGCATACATCCCCAGCACTTATTCATCTTATAGCTGGAAGTTTGTATCCTTTGATCAACATCTCCCATTTTCCCTACCCTACAGGACCTAGCAACTACCATTTTATTCCCTGTTTCTTTGAGTTTACTTTTTTAGATTCCTCATATTAAGTGAGAACGTACAGTATTTGTCTTTGTCTGAGTTCTTTCACTTAGCATAATGCCCTCAAGCTTTAACCATTTTGTTGCAAGAAGCAGAGTTTCCTTCTTTTTATGGCTGAATACTATTCCACTGTATGTAAATACACCACATTTTCTTTATCCACTTATCTCTTGGTGGACACTGAGGTTGTTTCTGTGGCTACGCTATTGTAAATGATGCTGCAATGAACATGGGGGTGTGGATATCTCTTTGAGATAGTGATTTCATTTCTTTGAATAAATACCCAGAAGTAGAATTGCTGGATTATATGGTAGTTCTATTTTTTTTTCTTTTCGTGGATAATTTTTTTAAGCTCTTTATTGGGATGTAATTGCTTTACACTCTTGTACCAGCTTTTGAGGTACACCAAAGTGAATCACCTGTATTTATACATATATCCCCATATCCCCTCCCTCCCACAACTCCCTCCCACTCTCCCTGTCCTGGCCCTCTAAGGTATCACGAATTATCGAGTTGATCTCCCTTTGTTATACAGCAACTTCCCACTAGCTATCTATTTTTCAGTTGGTAGTGTATATATGTCTATGCTACTCTCTCACTTCATCCCAGCTTCCCCTTCACCCCCGCTTCACCCAACCCCGTGTCTTCCAGTCCATTCTCTGCATCTGCATCCTTATTCTTGCCCTGTCACTGGGTTCATCAGTACCTTTTTTTTTTTTTTTTTAGATTCCATATATATGAGTTAGCATACAGTAGTTGCCTTTCTCTTTCTGACTTACTTCACTCTGTATGACAGACTCTAGGTCTATCCACCTCATTACATAAAGCTCCATCTCATTCCTTTTTATGGCTGAGCAATATTCCATTGTATATATGTGCCACATCTTCTTTATCCATTCGTCTGTTGAGGGCATTTAGGTTGCTTCCAGGTAGTCCTATTTTTAATTTTTTGAGCAACCTCCATACTGTTTTCCATAGTGTTTGTACCAATTTACATTCCCACCAATAGTGCACAAAAATTTTCTTTTCTCCACAGCCTTGCCAACACTTGTCTCTCGTTTTTTTTTTTGGTCTCTCATTTTTTGATACTAGCCATTCTAACAGGCGTGAGGTGATATCTCATTGTGGTTTTGATTTGCATTTCCCTGACGAGATATTCTTGATGTTTTTTCATGCCATTTGGATTGCAGATCAAATATCACCACCCAAAGAGGTTTTGTCTCACCACCTTATCTATAGTAGCTTCTCATCACACTATACTGGCCCGTTTTATGTATTTTATGGAAACCAATTAACGATTGAAATTACCTTCTTCATTTATTTGTTTACTTACTGCTCATTGTCAGACTTCATTCTACTAAAATAAAAGCTTCCAGAAAACAGAAATCTTGTTTGTGTCATTCACTGGTGATCTTTGGAGACAAACAAGCTGCTGGCATATAGTAGGCTCTTGAAAAGAATTTTAAAATGCATGAGTCAATGAGTAAATAAATGGATGAATGAATACAATGTATAAGCACTGGGAATTTCGAGGTCAAGAGTTTCCTGCAAGAACTCACAGTCTAGGTCACTAGTTTTAGAGAAATGTGCTAAGTGTTAATAGAGGCAGGTGTAAAATGTTGGCGATAAACAGAAATGAGGGATAGGAAGTCTTCAGAGAAAAAGTGGTTACTAAGTAGATCCTCTTCAGGGATGACAGAGCACTGGCCAGAAAAAGAAGGGGAGGAAGGACATTCTGGGTAGAAGTAACAGTATGTGAATAACCTGTTCTTGGAAATCAAAAGAATCAAGGGAGTGCAACTCCAGGCACTCAGAAATGTCATTCTGGTTTTTCATGAAACAAATTTCAAATACAACTAAGACAAAACAGTGGTGTATTCCGTATGAGGGATCCTAGTACATAGACACATGTTTCAAGAGGGATTAGAAGAATCTTTCTAAACGATAACTATAAATCTCTAACAAGAAAGGAGGAGCATCCTTGGATATATTTAGATTTTAATAGAAAAATGAACAGGATGTAGATACTTCTCCAAACTCTTAGAGAAGTAGAATGAGGGAGATGAACCTTAGGAACTGTGTGAGGTCAGAAGAAGCTGTGGCTTAGAAAAATTCTAATAGCCACAAAGGACTTTCAGACCCTCAGTAGGAAAAAGAAATATAAACCAACAAGGTAGAGGCCATCCCTCCACTTATGGAAGTTAACATAATATAATAGTTGACAGAAAGAAGGCAAACCTTTCAGACTGGAAATATTATAAGCAGCAGAGAATAATGATGAAGATGGATGAATGTCATTTATGTAAATTTATGCTTCCAGACTAAAATCACATTTAAATTAGTGAAATAATTGAAAGTTTTGATAATGGATTTATCAATTTCTCCGAAAAATGGAGAATGAGCAATGGAAGTATCAGAACAAATAATGGCAATTACAGAAGAAAAAGATTGTTGCTCTATCTAGTAATGACCTATATAGGATGTTGTAGTCAATTCTGGTTTAAGAGGACACAAAAATTACTTTCTCTCTCCAAAAAATACCCCTCTGGGTTATAGTCACTGTGTCTAAATCCAAACATTTCCTGGCTTGGCTTAGTTGTGAAGATTTGGGTTTTTTTTTTTTTTTAATATATTTTTCCATTAAATTTCTCTAGACCTCAGATACTGCTGCAAAATGTGTCCTTTGGCTGAACTATGCAATGTAGAAAATCTCTCAGAACCACAATACTTTGGTTTAGACATTGATCCCTTAATGAATATTAAGGAGATATTGTGAAATGTTGAGTTTCAAAGGTCAATTTTCAACTATATGGGAAAGTTATCCTTTTGCTCACAAAGACCTGCTTTCACTCCTAATTATTTAATAGGAAATATATGTTCTGAATGTCTCTGATACACATGTACATTTATGACACATAACTGGATTTTTTGAGGTCTTTGAAGGGTAAAAGAGAGAAATGATTAGAGCACCCCTGGGGAAATATGAAGAACTCTTTGAGTCACAAAATTACCCCCAGTAGAGCATGTTCAAAGGGACTTTTTGTCTACATAGTGAATAAATTTTTTTTTCATGCAAACTACATACACTTTTGCAAGTTAGAATTTAGCAACTCATCTAAACCACTGAACGTTAGGAAGTATTCCTGCCCAGTTTCTTAGAACTTTCACTGTTCCCTTTTCTTCTGAAGGCTGTTGTTATGAACATATATGTCAAAAGTGATTTATGTGCTTCAGGATAAGTCTTGGTCCATGCTGTTATTCAAAATCTTCCTGTGCTGGTTCAAGACCGCATCAAAAACAAATTTATGAGTTTGACGTGGTTGAGCTGTGAAAAACTGACCTTAAGGTTTTAGATAGTTTCAGATAAATTGCCTCACTGAGTTCCAAACCTCTTTCTGTTCAAATGGTTTTAAATTTTAATTTTACATTGCATGAAGATTATACATATAAAGGCATTTATCACTGGCACTCACTACATTTAAAATTATAAGCTAGGAGGAAGTATATATTTTTTGCACTCCAGACAATAGATAATGATTTAGCTATACTAATTATATTCCAGATAATTGATGTAATTTTGTCTCAAAGAAGGATTTTTCCAGTATCCTTTTAAGTTGTATTTTCTAAATACATACATTCCCAACCTATAACGGCATGCGCTCAAGAGGTGTTGAAAACTAAGTTTTTCTGTTAAGTCCAAGGACTACTAAAGAAGAGTCTATACATAATGAAAGAAATTTGTGAACATTCTTTTGCCTTTTCCTATCAACCTTACAGTGAAAAGGGAAGACTTTTAAGAGGGTATCTGAAAGGCCCAATAATTTATTGAAGCTACCCTAGAAATACTATCAATAAATATTACCAAGCGTGTTGAAATGTTCAAAGAAGTAAAGATTATATGGGGGAAAATATGAAATAGAGATGAATGGTATTGAGGTTGGTTAAAAGTCAATATAAATGTAAGAGTTATGATGTGGAGAATGATATTTATAATCTCTATAATGGTTATCTAAGACCAATCTCTTGATGTAGGGTAGATTGTGGTTGTTATTCAAAAGGAAAAGTTTGCTTGCAATATAGAATGAGGGCAAAATAACACTTTCATCCCCCTCTCTCTCCCTCTTTTTTTCTTTTCCTCTCTTCCTTCCTCTCCTTTGAACACTTACTATGTGCTCCCACTGTGGTAAGTACTGGTATTATTATAATTAGCAAGACAGAAAGTCTCCCTGCTTTTATGGAGACTGCAATACATATATAAAAGTGGGGGCACGGAGGGAGATGTCCCTGAACTCTGGGTCTTTGTAGATTCTCTAAGGGCACATGACTGATTTCCTCTTTTGGCTGTTTCATTAAATGTTCTCTTACTATTGGAGCTTATCTATTAGTATGACTTCCAAGACTTTCAAGTGTTAAAAAAAAAATTCATCCTAAATTTTCAACTCCCTTCCCTTTTTTCTTTCTTTTCTTCTTCTTCCTTTCCTTTTTCTTTTAGTTTTTTGTTTGTTTTTTTGTTTTTTGTTTTTTTTGAAGTGAAAAGGGTGACACAGAGCTTAGACAAACAGATGGGTTTGGTCTACAATCCATACCTGAAAGGACAAAAGCCTTTCTGAATTGAAAGCAGCTCAGGGATGGAGCTATGGCTGGAATCCCTTGGCAGTGGAGGGAAAATAAGGAGGAGACCGTGTAAGCAGGACAGCAAGAGGTTTTATATGCTCACTTAGTTATCATCCCATAGCTCACTCCACCGTCATCAGGGTCTGTTTGCTCCGGGTCCTGTCAGCAACATTAGATTATTGTAAAAATAAGCCCATAGACTCAATATTTACTTAAAAATGTGCACACAAAGAGAAATGGGGAGGATTGACTGCCAGTTGGAAGCCAAGGACCATTATACCTTTGTTCTCTTTTTATACATGAATAAAACCCAAGATTCCCCTGATCTTTCTGGGCACTGTTTTTGGATCCAAAGGTGAGGGAGACCCTTGTACTCACAAATAAATGAACTTATAAACTTCTATGATACATTTGAAAAGAGATTCAAATATCTATTTTGAAAAAAGGGTGGAGCAAATGTTATGGAGCTCAAACATATATATGAAGAGATTCAAATTTATATTTTGAAAAGGAAAAGAATTGTAGTAAACAATGCAAAATACACCTGTGGAAAGATTTTCAGGTTTATTTAAAAAACAAAACAAAAAACAGAACCACCATATTTGTTCCCGAGAACAAAGAGAATTATGACATTTAGAGAGTGAAGCATGTAAGATCCTGTCTGTAGGTTGAGCTAACTTTTGAACACATAAAATCAATTTCTTTGACTGTGTTGGGGAGGGCTGATTTTCCTCATCAAAAGAGATGGCATGAGCATGGACCATGAAGAAAGACCTAGCAAATATCTTTATAACAGTGTTACAAACAATTTTTGTGGCAGCACAAAGAAGAGAGAGAATTGTAACTCAGGGGATCAGGAGATACTCTATGGAAAAGATGTCAATGTGTGCACCTTGAGGAAGAAGCAACAATTCTAAAGGTGGGGATGGGAGAGGACAATAGTCTGGGGTGATGCTAGCCACCCTGAGGGAATGTGCATAGTCATGTGTATTCAGCAAATTTACTTTGAGCCTCTACTGTGTATCAGGCAATGCGCTTGGTTTACTGAGAGCATTGTGTGATTGGAGCTTAGGAAGTGTATAAGGAATATAAGGAGAGATAAGGTTGGAAAAGGTAGATTGGGGCTTGGAGATATGAAATTGGCTTACTTTTTAAAGCAATTTTGTATAACTTTGGTCAATACTTCTGGATCTTATTTAAAATAAGAAGTGTTGTAAAAGCAGGGGTGACAGTTGAGATGTTGACTCTATAGCTTTCTAGCTTGCTTTTCTGAGGCACTTTTAAAAATAGCTCCTGTTGGCCAAATATTTTCACCTCTAGAGGAAACTGACCACCTCTAGAAAGGAACTCTTGTGCTATGCCCTCATCCAACTTGAAGGAGAAAGTTGTGTGATTCAGGACGTGGGACAAGGTCACATAATTGGGCTTGGGAGGTGAAGAAGAAAACAGCATTAAAGAAATGAATGCTTACCTTCATCATGGAGTTTTCTTTCAGTTTTGATCTCTATCACTCTCTCCCACTTCCAAATTGGATCATTTCCTTGTTTTTGTTTTACACTGCCTCTTTAGAGATTTTTAATTTTCAGGTAGTGTCTGGCTTTGGACCACTTTCCACTTCAGAGGAATCCTGGGCCTTAGAAAGCCAAGGAGGAAACATTCTGGAGTTCAGGGTATAAAAAGAAGCAGGATGCCTTGGTCTACATGTGTACCCTGTTTTATTGCACTTAGCCAATAATTGCATTTTTTACTGATTGAAGGTTTATGGCAACCCTGCACCGAGCAAGTCTATTGGCACCGTTTTTTTCAACAGCCTTTTCTCATTTCAAGTTTGTGTATCACATTTTGGTAATTCTTGCAATATTTCAAACTTGTTCATTATTATTATACCTGCTTTGATGATTCTGTGACCATTGATGTTCCTATTGTCATTGTTTTTGGGCACTACAAACTGTGACCAAATAAATGATAAATGTCGTTTGTGTTCTGACTGCTCCATTGACCATCCCCCATCTCTCTCCCTCTTCTTGGGCCTCCCTATTCCTTGTGTTACAATGGTATTGAAATTAGGCCAGTTAATAACCTTACAATGGCCTCTAAGTGTTCAAATGAAAGAGTCACACATCCCTCATTTAAAATCAAAAGCTAGAAATGATTAAGCTTAGTGAGGAAGGCATGTTGAAAGCTGAGATAAACTGAAAGATAGGCCTCTTCTGCCAAACAGTTAACCAAGTTTTGAATGCAAAAGAAAAGTTCTTGAAGGAAATTAGAAGTTCTACTCCAGTGAACACACAAATTATAAGAGAGTGAAACAAGCTTATGGCTGATATGGAGACAGTTTTAGTGGTCTAGATAGAAGATCAAACCAGCCACAACATTCCCTTAAACTAAAGCCTAACCCAGAGCAAGCCCCTAGCTCTCTTCATTCTGTGAGGGCTGAGAGAGGTGAGGAAGCTGCAGAAGAAAAGTTTGAAGCTAGCAGAGGTTGGTTCATGAGGTTTTAAGGAAAGAAACTGTTTCTTTAACATCAAAGTTCAAGGTGAAGCAGCAAGTGCTGCAGCAAGTTATCTAGCTAAGATAATTAATGAAGGTGGCGACACTAGACAACAGATTTTCAATGTAGACAAAACAGCCTTATATTGGGAGAAGATGCTATCTATCTACAGCTTTCATAGCTAGAGAGGAGATGTCAGTGCCTGGCTTCAAAGGACAGGCTGACTCTCTTGTTAGGGGCTAATGGAGCTGGCGACTTGAAGTTGAAGCCGACGCTCATTTACCATTCCCAAAACCCTGGGGCCCTTGAGAATTATGCTCATTCTACTCTGCCTGTGTTCTATAACTGGAACAACAAACCTGGATAAGTCCTTTGGAGTTTCAAGTCTTACTATTTAAGAAATACACTTCTTAAGGCGATAGCTGCCATATATAGTGATTCTATAGTGATTCCTCTGATGGATCTGGGAAAAGTGAATTGAAAATCTTCTGGAAAGGACTTACCATTCTAGATGCCATTAAGAACATTTGTGATACATACAAAGAGGTCAAAATGTAAAAATTAACAGGTGTTTGGAAGAAGTTGATTCCAACCTTCATAGATGACTTTGAGGGATTCAAGACTTTAGCGAAGTAAATACCTACGGATGTGGTGGAAATAGCATGAGACCTTAAAGTAGAAGATGTAGAGCCTGAAGATGTGACTTAATTGCTGAAATCTCATGATAAAACACAAACAGATGAGGAGCTGTTTCTTACAGATGAGCAAATACTTTTTTTTTTTTTTAAAGATGGAATCTACTCTTGGTAAAGATGCTGTGAAGATTGTTGAAATAACAACAAAGGATTTAGACTATTACATAAACTTAGTTGATAAAGCAGCAGCAGGGTTTGAGAAGATTGACTCCAATTCAGAAAGTTCTACTCTTGGTAAAATGCTGTCAAACAACATTGTAGGCTACAGAAAAATCATTTGTGAAAAGAAGAGCCAATCGATGCAGCAAACTTCATTGTCTTGTTTTAAGAAGTTGCTACAGCCACCTCAGCCTTCAACAACCTCCACCCTAATCAGTAAGTGGCCATTAACATCAAGGCAAGACCCTCCACCAGCAAAAAGATCATGACTTATTGAAGGCTCAGATGATGGTTAGTATTTTTCAGCAATAAGGTATTTTTTGATTAAGGTATGTACATTGTTTTTTAGACATAATGCTATTGCATACAATAGACTACTGTATAGTGTAAACATAACTTTTATATGCACCAGGAAACCAACAAATTCATGGGACTTGCTTTATTGTGATATTCATTTTACTGATGTGGTCTGGCACCAAACCTGCAATATATCTGGTGTATGCCTGTATCTGTATTACCTGTGGGTCACAGGTGGTCAAAATTAGGTGGCTGTTTAGGTGGTGCTAAGCAACTTTTGGAGTTCAAAGTCCTAGTCAGTAACAGACAGTGTACCTGGGCTTCTCATGTTTTCTGTTATATAGAAATCCCCTTGAAGATGTGGCCATGCCAGGAGCTGGCTTAAACAATAAATAATTCAAAGACCTGACTATGTTTTGATCAAAACTAGACTAATTTCTCCTCTTATTCTATTGGTTTAGGAATGTTAGAGAAATTGAACATGATTGTACATTATGTTCTAGCTATTACATGCCTATGCCTTTACATGCTTGGAAATCCCTATCTCCTACATTCCAGCAATCTGAATATAATATTTTATTTTACTTCACTTATTGTTTTTTTAAATTAAACTATAGCACACATGGAGTAAAGTGTGTAAACTAGTATCTTAACTGTAAGGCTTGTTGAGTGTTTAAATTATCCAGATCAAGATAGAGAATATTTCAAACATCCCATAAGTTTCCCTTGTGTATCTTGTCAGACAATAACCACCCCCTCTTCAAAAACATCCACTATTTTGACTTCTATCATTATTTAGTAGTTCTATTATTGAATTTCATACACATGGAATCATATTATATATACACTTTTGTCTGGCTTCCTTCATTCAAGATAATGGTTATGAGATTCACCCACGCCCTGAGTATGTATTTGTTCTTTTTATTCCAATGTAGTATTCCATCATATTACCAAAATTTATTTATCCATTTCCTTATTTGGGACATTTGGATTATTTCCAGTTTTCAGTTATTCTGGATAAAGCGGCTTTGAATATTCTAATTTAGGATGGGTGTAGAAGTATGATTGGTGAATAGTTATGTCTAACTTTAGTAGATTCTATTAAACTATTTTCCAAAGTGGTTGTTCCAGTTTACACTCTACCAGCAATGTGTGAGATTTCCATTTGCTCCATGTCCTTGCCAATGCCTTACATTGTAGTCTATTTAAATTTTAACCCACCGAGTCTGTGGGTATGTAGGGTTTCTCATATGGTTTCTATTGGTCTTCCCTGATAAATAATGATACTGATCCTCTTTTTAATTATTATTGCCTGTTTCGATTCTTCTTTTGTGAAGTCCCTTTTCAAGTCTTTTGCCCATTTTTAAAGTTGGGTTGTCTGTTGTTTTGTTATAGATTTGGGGGAGTTACTTTTATATTCTGGATACAAGTCTCTTGTGGGAAATATGTGTAATAAATCTCTCCTCCCAGTCTGTGTCTTGTCTTTTCAATCTTTAATGATCATTCCATAAATGAGTGTTCTTGATTTCTTTTTCCTTTTAAAAAGAATTTTATTGAGATGCAATTGACATACAATAAACTGCATATATTTAAAGTGTACAATTTGATATATTTTTTCTTATTAAGAGTGTTTTTAATTTTAATGAAGTCAGATGCATTTGTTTTCCATGGCTGCTGGAACAAATTACCACAAACTTAGTGGCTAAAACAACACACTTCTAATCATACAGTCCTGAACATCAGAAGTCTGACAGGTCCCGCTGGGCTAATATCATGGTGTGGGCAGGGCAGGGCTCTAGGAGAGAATTCATTTCCTAGCTTTTTCTAGCTCCCGTTTTTCTTGGCTTGTGTGCCGTCTTCCATCTTCAAAACCAGCAAACTTAATTCTATCTCAACCTTAATTCACTTTTACAATGTGATCTAAATATATTCACAGGTTCTGGGGACTAGAATGTGGGCATGTTTAGGGGGCTATTACTCATATTTAATAATATTTGCTTTTAATGGTTAGTGGTTTTTTCCTTAAATCTCTGACTGTCCTAAGGATATAAAGATATATTCTCTTATGGTCTCATCCAGAAGCTTGATTATTTTAGCTTTCATGTTTCAGTCTATGATCTTTATCAAGTTTATTTTGTGTATGGTGTGAGATAAGGGATTTTTTTCCCCTCATGAATATTCAATTGACCCTAAACCATTTATTGAAAAGACATTTTTTTCTTAACTGAATTGCACTTGCTGTGTGGTTGTTCACATTAGGTCTGTATTTGGAGTCTCTTCTCTTTCGTCTTGTATTAGTTTCCTACAGTGGCACTAATACAATACCACAGATTGGTGGCTTAAGACAAAAGAAATATATTCCCTTGTAGTTGCAGAGGCCAGAAGTCTGAAATCAAATGTTGGCAGGATCAAGCTCCTCTGAAGGCACTAGGGGAGAATCCTTCCTTGCTCCTTCCAGCTTCTGGTGGCTCCGTCTATTTCTTGGCATGAAGCTACATGACTCTAATCGCTACCTTCTCTCCAGGGTGTCTGAGTCTCAAATCTCTCTCTGCTGTTCTCTTATTAGGATGCCTGTCATTGGATTTAGGGCCCACCTTAATTTAATTACATCCATGATCTAATCAGATCTCTTTTTCCAAATGAGATCATTTTCACAGGTTCTGTACATAACCTTTTGGGGCCACTACTCAACCCACTGCATTTCTGTTTCATTGGTCTATTTATCCATTCTCATATTAATACCCAATACCTAGTGTTAATTACTGTAGCTTGATAGTAAGTCATGAAATTGAATTATGTAAAATTTTCAACTTCACTCTTCTTCATTATTATCTTGGCTATGCTAGGTCCTTTAACTACCTATATAAGTCTTAGAATTACCTGTCTATTTCCACAATAAACCCTACTGGGATTTTGATTGGGATCACATTGAATCTACAAGTCAATTTGTGGTTAATTAAAATTTTAATAATATTCAGTCTCCTAATACATACCTGTGGGATATCTATCTGTTTATTTAAGTCTTTAAAAAAATCTCTCAGCACTGTTTTATAGTTTTCATTTTAGAGGTCTTGTTTAACTTTTGTTAGATTTATTCCTAGATATTTTATTTCTGATGTTATTATAACTTTAAAAAATTGTATTTTCTAATCGTTGCTAGTGTAGAGAAACATAATTGGTCTTTATATATTATTCTTGTGTCCAGAGTTTCTACTAAAT
This sequence comes from Hippopotamus amphibius kiboko, assembly GCF_030028045.1. Taxonomy (NCBI): domain Eukaryota; kingdom Metazoa; phylum Chordata; class Mammalia; order Artiodactyla; family Hippopotamidae; genus Hippopotamus; species Hippopotamus amphibius. The sequence goes on along the minus strand of NC_080195.1, from coordinate 98,666,567 downwards.
TTACTTACTAGTTCTACTGGTTTATAATATAGATCCTTTTGAATTTTCTATGTATACTGCCATGTCATATACAAATAGTGACAGTTTTACTTCTTTCATTCCAATCTTTATACCCACCCCCCCATCCTTTTACTTTATTGCACATTTTAGAATTTCTGTACAATGTTGAATGAAACTAATAATGGTAGCTCTGGAGATTTGTAGGTGTAGTTTTATCAGATTATCAGATTAAGGGATTTCTATTTATCTGATTAAGGAATTTCCCTTTAATTCTTTTTCTGCTGTCTGTTTTTATCATGACCAAGTATTTCTTTAATCAAATGCCTTTCACTGTCCTTTGGTATAATTGTTTTTTCCCCGTTATTCTGTTAATGTGTTGATACTGATTAGTGTTCAAATGTTAAAACACCTTGTATTTCTAGGATAAACCTCACTCGCTCTTTTTTATATATTATTTGACCCTCTTTGCTAATATTTTATTAAGGATTTTTGTATCTATATTTATGAGTGATACTGGCCTATGCTTTTCTTTTTTTGAATTTATCATTATTATGCCAACTTCATAAAATATGTTGGAGCCATTCTTCCTTTCCTTAATCTCTGAGAAAGTTTCTGTGAGTTTGATATTATTTTTTCCTTAAATGTTGGTAATAATCCTTCTGGGCCCCGAGTTTTCTTTGTGAGAAGGTTTTAAATTATGGATTAAGTCTAATCAAGCTCAATTTTATATAAGGCAAATATATGGTGACAGCATATATATTTGTATTTTCATACTGTTTCCTTAAACTTTCTTTTTTCTTTTTCTTTTTGGCTGCGTTGGGTCTTTGTTGCTGCACATGGACTTTCTCTAGTTATGGCAAGCAGGGCTACACTTCCTTGCGGTGCATGGGCTTCTCATTGTTGTGGCTTCTCTTGTTGCAGAGCACGGGCTCTAGGCGTGCAGGCTTCAGTAGTTGCAGCATGCAGGCTCAGTAGTTGTAGCATGCAGGCTCAGTAGTTATTGCACATGGGCTTTGTTGCTCTGCGGAATGTGGGATCTTCCCAGACCAGGGATTGAATCTGTGTCCCCTGCATTGACAGGTGGATTTTTAACCACTGTGCCACCAGGGAAGTCCTTGTTTCCTTAAACTTTTAATGCATCTTTACATATTCAAAATCTCACATTTACATTTGAACCACTTCTATCATGTATCTGAATGACCTACAAATAGCCAAAGTAACCCTGCTGAGAAAAAGAAATATTTTCTCAGAATGTCTGAGAAGATTAATTAATTAAACCAATGCTTATTGTATGCCTACTATGTGTCAGGAATTTTGCTAGTTAGTGATACTACCTGCTGCTTAAAATAGAGTGAAGCCCACAGATAATTAAGCAAATAGATTATGGGACATTGTCACACACGGACACACAAATGAGATATCTATCAACCCAGAAGGGCTTGGAAGACAGCACAGAGGAGTTAATAATTGGGCTGGACCTTGAAGGATGAATAGGATTTCACCAGTCAGAGAAGAAAGGAAGGATTAGGCAGATGATAGGTTATATGCAAAAGCACATTTGTGGGAAAAAGTCAGATGCAAAAAGAGGGATGAGCTTGGTATCAGAGGGGAATAGAGTATTTGAGGGGCAAAGGTAAGAGTTGTTGCTCTAAAAAAATATTAGAACCCTTGGGAAGGACCATTCTTTGCCGCACAATAAGTTGAATTCTATCCATTAGGCAGTCTACAGCCACCAAAGGATTTAACCAACAGACTGACCTAATTAGAGATGTCCAATGACAGTTACTCTGGTGGTGAGGGATGTATTTGGGTGGGGAGAGACTGCAGGAAGATAAAGACAGATGGTACACAACTAAACACAATGAAAATAGCTTTATACAAATATCAAGGAATAGGTTGTTTCACTAAAGGTATATGAGAACTCAAAATTCAGTATTCAAGTTCTTTTTACAGTGGAATAGACAAACATTTTTTGTTTTTTTATCTAACTGCTATCAAGTTGATTCATTTTTATAGCAGGCTTGGAAAGACATCACTGTTTGCATTATAACAGTCAGTTCTCAGTCAGGGAAGCAGAGCCATGATGAGAGCTTTGAGATAAGGGGTCTATTAAAGGAACTAGATCTTATTAATTGTGGGAGAAATTAAGTAAGTGAAGAGAAGGGGGAAAATGGAAGATGAAAGTCACAGTCACTAACTAGCCTTCCTGAAATTCTAGTGCCAGTGGACAAATAAGAATGTGCAAGGGGGATGCTGAAAAGATGTGTCCAGCCACCATGGCACCTTGAAGGAGAAGCTGTGGAGAAGTCTGTGGGAAGCTTTCCTCTGTGTGAGTTTACCACCTGTGTGAGCTTCAAATGTCAGTGGCCCTGGGGCTGCTATCGGTCAGTAAGGCCAGTGATTGGGAAGAAGATATATAATGTGGAGCAGGTGCGAGTGAAGTCAAGCTGAGATCTGCAGGGCAACCTTGCTTCTGAGTACAAAAGTACTTTCAAAGAACAAGGTTTATAATTTTCACTTTCCTCCAGAATCTCTCACATATTCCCCTTTGGGCCAACTCTAACCTGGAACAAGACATGAAAGATGATTTTGGGAAATGTACCTACCTTAACCGGGTTGATCATAGACCCACTTTTCTAAAAAATGTATTTTTATACAATTGTTAAATGTTACTTTCCATTTACAGTCATTACAAAATATTGGCTATATTCCCCGAGTTGTATAATACATCCTTGAGCCTATCTTACACCCAATATTTGTACCCCCATTCCCCCACCTTTACATAGCACCCCCAGGTAACCACTAGTTTGTTCTCTATATCTGTGAGTCTGCATTTTTTTGGTATATTCACTGGTTTGTTGTATTTTTTATATTCCACATATAAGAACTATCATACCATATTTATCTTTCTCTGTCTGACTGATTTTACTTAGTGTAATGCCCTCCAAGCTCCATCCATGTTGCTGCAAATGGCAAAACTTCATTCTTTTTTTATGACTGAGTAGTATTCCATTGTATAGATATATACACCACAGCTTCTTTATCCATTCATCTGTCGATGGACACTTAAGCTGTTTCCATGTCTTGGCAACTGTAAATAATGCTGCCATGAACATTGGGGTACATGTATCTTTTCAAATTAGTGTTTTTGTTTCATTAAGATATATAGTCAGGAGTGGAATTGCTGGGTCATATGGTAGTTCTAGTTTTAGTTTTTTGAGACACCTCCGCACTGTTTTCCACAGTGGCTGTACAAATTTACATTCCCACCAACAGTGTACAAGGTTTCCCTTTTCTCCACATCCTTGCCAACATTTGTTATTTGTAGACAGTTGGATGACAGCCATTTTCACTGGTGTGAGGTGAGATCTCATTGTGGTTTTGATTTGCATTTCCCTGATGATTCGCGATGTTGAGAATCTTCCATTGTGCTTGTTGGCCACCTGCACTTCCTCTTTGGAAAAATGTCCATTCAGCTCTCCTTTCCACTTTTAAGTCAGGTTGCTTATTTTTTGATGTTGAGTTGTATGTGTTGTTTATATATGTTTGATATTAGTCTTTTATCAGTCATATCATTTGCAAATATTTTCTCCCATTCAATACGTTGTCTTTCATTTTGTCAATGGTTTTCTTTGCTATGCAAAAGCTTTAAGTTTAATTAGATCCCATTTGTTTATTTTTTGATTTTATTTCCTTTACTTGACGAGAGGGATCCAAAAAAATATTGCTTTGATTTGTGTCAAAGAGTGTTCTACCCATGTTTTCCTCTAGCAGTTTTATAGTATCTGGTTTTACATTTAGGTCTGTAATTCATTTTGAGTTTATTTTTGTATATAGTGTGAGAAAATGTTCTAATTTCATTCTTTTACATGTAGCTTTGTGGGCCCACTTTGAATAGCATGGATCTAGAACACCATTATAATGTCAATTATACCAATACCAAGTGATATTGATGCCCTAGATACAAATTTACGCTAATTTATTATACCTCAGCTGCTTGAAACTTAATGGCAATATCTGTTCTGTTTACTGCATCATTCTAACACATTTACTCATAACAACACAAAGCAAAAAAGAGTTGGAAGAGTAGATCTATCTACTAAAATAAAGGCATTTCCAAAAGAACTGCAGATCACTAGAGGTCAATTTGAAAGCAAAAAGATAAGCACCTCGCAGTCTGAGGTTAATGAAAAGGATGCTTAAATGCATCTTCATAATAAAGTTCTCTGCAAAGCCTCATCTTGAAGTTCCTCTTGGGATATTAATAGAGTTCTTGGATATAGAATTTTCATGGCTTTTCTGCCTTGGGCACATTGAGCTCTTCTTTGCTCCATTATATTTAGGGCATGCTCTGACTGAGCAGCTAAAATCATCTCCACTATGATTTCTGGCTAGTTATTTGAGTACTCCTGCTGCCCTTCTAGAAATAGTGGGCATTTCAAGAGGAAGTAGAGGCCAATGATTGCCAGAAACATTAGACAATTCAGAAGAAAGAGGCACTCAAGGAATTCCAGGATTCTCAATCCTCACTCAGGTCTTCTGATATTTTTCTCTTCTCCCCAGCATGAATGTCCCATCCTAGCTTGTCTTAACTGCTTGCCATTTTCTTAACACAAAGGATCCATTCTCACCTCTGTACTGTATCTCACACGGTTTCCTTGGTATTTTACTCTACTCAGGCTGCTGTAACAAGCCTGTAAATGACAGAAATTTATTTCTCACAGTTATGGAGGCTGGGAAGTCCAAGATCAAGTCACTGGCAGATTCAGGGTCTGGTGAGGAGCTGTTTCCTGGCTTGTAGACAACCACCTTCTAGCTGTGTGCTCACATGGCCTTTCCTTAGCATGTGCTAGTAAGGAGAGGGGAGATGGGGGGAAGAGAAGCAGAGGGACAGGGGAGAAAGAAAGCTCTATGGTCTCTTCTCCTTATTATAAGGGCACTAATCTATGATGAGGACACCACCCTCATGATCTCATCTAAACCTAATTATCTCCAAAGGCCCCACCTCCAAATACCATCACTTTGGGTTTTAGGGCCTTAATATAAAATTGGGGGAGGGGACACAAATATTCAGTCCATTTCACCTGACATACCCTCATCCACTGGCTTCGCCTAGTAGTAATCATTGCTATCAGTTCGGGGCCCTTATTGTATTAAGCTCCAGGTTACATGTGTAACTCAATTTAATTCTCAGAATAGGCTTACAAGATCAGTATTGTTATTACCTTTATAAATGGTAAAACTATATCTTGAGAGATTGAGACTTTTCTGAAGATGAGCTAGCATATTTTCAAGCCAGGGTTCCATCCTAGATGCTATAAAGCAACAAAGCAAGTGCTTTAAAGGAATGGTTCCCAACTTGTGGTTGTTGGACCAGCAATATTAGAATCACTTGGGAACTGAAATGCTTGGGTCCAACCCCAAATCTACTAAATCAGAAGCATTGTGGGAGAAACAGAAATTTGTTTTCCAACAAGCTTTTCAGGAGATTCTGATGCATGCTCAACTAGAGAATTACTGCTCTAAATTAGTGTGAGAAAAGAAATGATAGATGATTGGCTATTTATTAGAGGACTAGGTTGTTTACATGTTAATATTGGGTATATATTAATGTGAACAATGTTCATCAAATGTGTAATAATGTTAAGACAGTCAGGCACCTGTGACTCAAAACCGCTATGAAAAACCTCGCCATCCTCCAAGGTTCAGTTCAAATCCCACTTCCTCTGTAGAGGTTTTTTTTGTTATTGTTTGTTTGCTTGCTTTTTTTTCTTTTTCTTTGCCTTCACTGCCATTTTGTTTGTCTTACACACAGTTGATATAAAATATTATTTATTCATCTCCTTCAGGGTTGGGACTACCTTCCATGTTTTGACCCATCACAGCAACAAATATTGTCTCATGTATACTACTCGCTCAATAAGCATGTTGGATTAATACATGTGTTTCTATATACAGAAAAGCTTTACTTGGTCCCTTATGCTTGAAATTCTGCACCAGAAAAATCTGTGGTCACACAAAAAAACTAAGGCTTTTCTCCCATTTCACTCTAGTGTATATTTATGTTGAACAATTGCCAGCTTGCAATAGAAAAGAGCATCCCATTTGTAATAAAATCCATAGGTAATTCATAAATGTAACATTAAATTGAAGGATAACACATAACAGTTTAAAATGCCCAAGCACTAGGGAATAGGAGAGATGAAGAAGGAAATGAGGAAATCTGAGAAATATATATTATTTTTGGAATCATTAGCATTGGTCACATGCTGAACTGGTTTGGGATCAAGTCAATAAAGACATCTCTGACAATGCTATTACTTTTTATTTGCCTCCTGTTTGCCTGCTTTCCAGTCCATCCGTAACACTGATTTCAGTGTTATTTAATAAGATAATATTAAGAATTTTGTGCCATTAGCAATAAAGATTAGACAGAACCTGGTGTATCCAAATAACATTTTGTCTATTTGTACTAGTTCTGAAGTATACTCCTGCATACATGTCCTTTTTTTCTTTTTTTTTTAACTATCAGCATTTCAATGGTCTCTCTCTCTGTCTCTGTTTTTTGTCAAGTTTATCACCGTAACATTCTCACGCTCTTTTTTTGTTTTTATTTAATTTTATCTTTGGCTGCATTGGATCTTAGTTGTGGTACGTGTAATCTTCATTACAGCATGTGGGATCTTTCATTGCAGCATGTGAGCTCTCTAGTTAAGGCCTGTGGGCTCAGTAGTTGTGGCGCACAGGCTTAGTTGCCCTGTGGCATGCGGGATCTTAGTTCCCCAACCAGGGATCGAACCCCTGTCCCCTGCATTGGAAGGCCGATTCTTAATCATTGAACCACTAGGGAAGTCCCTGCATACATGTTCAGTACCACTGGTTTCTGTGATTATGTGATGCTTCATCCACCTGATATATCTGCATCCTAAGCAGGGTCTTTGATGTACTCCTATCAGGGAATAGAAGTACTAACCAAGGAGTACTGTCTTTGCAGCCCCCTTGGCATTACAAATTCAGTGGGATGCAATGGATGTTGCTGTCATCCGTGATTCTCACGTGACCAAGGCTACTACGGAGACTAAAAGCCAACGGTCCAAGTGATTGAATAAACTGTGATGCTTGCAGAGCTACTTCAAGTCTTCCTACTGACTTGGGAGGTGGTGAAGGAGTGCTGTGCATTACCTGGATCTACAAGAAAAAAAAAAAAAAAGAAAAGACCTGATTTGTAGCATTTACTGGTTTCAAGCCATCAACTTGAAAATGTGCATAACTAACTCTCTAGCATACCACTGGGCTAAACAGAAATGAATTTAAAAATTTTTTAAGAATCAACACCAATTTTTGCTTCCTATGCTTTAATAGAAATTAGGGACTTAGCAACAATACCCGACATATTTCAAATATCATCTTTTGATTTAAAAAGTCATTCTAGGCCAGTCAATACAAGAACTGAAGGTTGAAATTGAGAAAAATCTCCTTAAATGTGTATTTCAGATTTGTCTCAGATAATACTTATCTCCAAAAACTAATTTTTCACTTCCTTTCTCTCTTGAAAGCCAAATTTTACTACAATCTTTGCTGTGTTCAGAATCAATAGAATCATGTTTCATCCTCCAGCCAATGTTTGGACACAAAACTTCCCAATACAATTTCTGTGATGGTGCAGGAAGAGATGAGGATTGGGTGCAGGAAAACATTTCTTATTTTAGTCTAAGTTCAATGAAAGCTCTTAAACTTTAAAATTAAAGCTCTAAAAGTAGTAAAATTTAGATTGGATGAATGAGTCTGACCAATGAAATTTGGTGCATATTTTAAACAGAAGGAAAGGCTGTAATGCTAGTAGAGGAGTAGTAGGTATATTTTGGATGTGATAAAACTAGTGACAGATTTTCTTATATAACAGCTGCAATCATCTGAGAAATAGGAAGACATTCTTTGCCTTATTTTTTTGCTCCAAATAAAGAAGAAATATTTTGTCATTTGTCTTGAACTATATACAATCATTTTTGTCCTAGTTAAGTAAGTAACTTTCTGGAAATTGATATACAAGCACAGAAATGTAAACTTTATTAAAAATTAAAGCTCTTTTGTTAGTTTATTACTAACTCTGTTATCATAAAAGAAAAATCAAATGATACAGACCAGCAGAAAGAACCTAAAATTGGTGCATATACTTTCAGACAATTTAATGTAATGCTATTTTTATTACCTGATATTTTCCCCTTGAAATTTGTTTACATGTCAATATGTACATATTACCACATGATTTTAACTGAATTTACAGCATTTCATTATGTGGGTGTACCCTAACTTAACCAATCCTTTTTTGCTGGATCTTTATATTATTACCAATTTTTCTATTACATTCTGTAATATCTACATGACCACCATCTTTATAGATTAATTTTTCTTCATATTTTAATATTTATTTTCATATAGAATACATCTAAAATTATTTTCTTAGTATATACAGGTAGAATTACTGGGTCAAAGTTAAGAAATGCTACAGGAATTATTTCCTAAAAAATAGATAAGGAATTTTAGGTCAAAGGTCAAACATGTTATCCTGACTTCTTAAACATGCCACCAATTACTTTTGCAAGACTTTGGAGCAATTTATATAACCATCAGGAGTTCATCACACATGATGCAATGCATTTCTCAACCACAATACCTTTTTACATATTTTCCCAATATAACTAGTGAAACATTAAGTTAAAATTATTTCTCTTATTTTTTGTGTTAGGAATAAGTCTTTTATAATGTTGTTAGCTATTGGTTCTTTTTTATGTTAAGTAGGATGTATTCATTACCTAATACAACCTTAAAATTATTACAGATTTACTCACTTAGCACAAATTTATGATCTCACAGTTCTATAGGTCAGGAGTCTGGTGATCTCAGCTGGTTCCTCTGGCCCTGGTTTCACAGGCTGAGATCAAGTTGTTGGCAAGCTGGACTCTTACCTGGAGGCTCTGAAGGTGGCTGTTTCCAAGCTCATCCAGTCTGTTGACAGAATTCCGTTATTTGGGCTGCAGGGCTGAGGTCTCTGTTTCCTTGCTGGCTGTCAGCCAGGAGCCTCTCTCAGCTCTGTAAGGCTGCCTGAATGCCTCATCACGTTGACCCTCCATCTTCAAGGCAGTGATTTCCCGTTAAGTCCTTTTCATGCTTGGAATCTCTCCGAATTCTGCTGCATCTCTTCTGCCTCCAGAAAGTTCTCTGCTCACGTGATTAGATTGGACCAACTTGGATACGACGAGCCAGGCTAATCTCCCTGTTTTATGTCTGTAAACTTAATTATACTTGCAAAGCCCCTCTTGCCATGTAAGGTGTATTAGTCTATATTCTCCAGAGAAACAAGCAACAGATGATATCTATCTATCCATCTCTATATGTCTATGTCTATCTATATCTCTATATATGCATATAGATCTATCTATCATCTATCATCTATCAATCATCTATCATCTATCTATCTATCTATGCCAAAGTCCTTAGGACCAGGAAAGCTGATGGTATAAATCCTAGTCCTATTGCATCAATCCGTGAGGCAGGAAAAAGGAGCAAATTCCTCCTTCCTCTGCCTTTTGTTTTATTCTGGTCTTCAATGGATTAAAATGATGCCCACCAATATTGGGGAGGGGAATCTACTTTGCTGAGTCCATCCATTCAAATGCTAATCTCATCCAGGAATACCGTTAGAGACACAGAAATAATGTTTAATCTGGCCACCCCATGGCCAATCAAGGTGACACGTGAAAATAACCATCATGCTAAGTAACATATTTATTGGTTCCAGGGGTTAGGATGTGGATCTTTGGGGGCCCTTTCTGCCTACCACACCATACAAGGCCTCCAATATTGGTTTTCCTACTGCATTCCTCAATTCTAGAGCAGGAATCTGATGTTTTTGTCTTATGGAACTAAGGGAGAATGTTCACAAACATTTGTAATAAGAATGATATTATCTACTTATAAATAAACATATTCAAACATACTCAAAAGTAGAGTGAAGAGTCCAGAGAAATCCATGTACACATCACCCAGCTTCAACAATGATCACTATTTTGCCAATCTTGATACATCTGTTTGTTCACACTCTGATTTTTTGTTTTGATATCTTTTGATGGAAGAAAATACTTTTATTTGTGAAGACTAATTAAGCTTCTTTTTTGGAGGAATTTCAGTAGTTTCATATAATACAAATTAAAGGACAAAAAGGTAATAATTTAACAAAGCAAAAAGTATACTAGTGCTTTCCTCTCATTTAAGGGATAGAAAACCTTGGGGATATTAAAGTCTTGCCTAATTTACATAATTGCCATTATGATTCATTGACATTTTGTGTTAGTTGTTTCACAATACAGGATTCTCTTATTTCATTCTTGTGTCCATACATAAGGGAAAACTGAATGAAACGGAATGGGAGAGTCGGCTTTTTTCAGAAAATTTAAGAAACAAAACACAGCACAATATTTCTGCTTTTTTTCCTCTTTTCTCTTGATGTCATGCCTTGGGTATTTGCAGGGTAAGTTATAATAGAACTTAAGCTCTTATAAGAGTTACTTGAGAAGATATTTTACTGTAATAACGTGATTAGTTATCATCATTGGGCAATATGGAGGTACAAATAGACCAAAATCCATGGATACTTCAAAAATAACATTTCTATATTTGCGGTTTTTTTTTTTTTAAGCTCTTTATTGGAAAATAATTGCTTTACACTCTTGTACTGGTTTTGGGGTACACCAGAGTGAATCAGCTGTATTTATACACATATCCCCATATCCCCCCCCTCCTGTGACTCCCCCCAACCCTCCCTGTCCTGGCCCTCTAAGGCATCACCCATCATCAAGTTGATCTCCCTTTGTTATACAGCAACTTCCCACTAGCTATGTATTTTACAGTTGGTAGTGTAGATATGTCTATGCTACTCTCTCACTTCGTCCCAGATTCCCCTTCACTCCCTGCCCCTCCAACCCGGTGTCCTCCAATCTATTCTCTGCATCTGCATCCTTATTCTTGCCCTGTCACTGGGTTCATCAGTACCATTTCTTTAGATTCTATATATATGAGTTAGCATACAGTATTTGTTTTTCTCTTTCTGGCTTACTTCACTCTGTATGACAGACTCTAGGTCTATCCACCTCCTTACATATAGCTCCATTTCATTCCTTTTTATGGCTGAGTAATATTCCATTGTATATATGTGCCACATCTTCTTTATCCATTCATTTGTTGATGGGCATTTAGGTTGCTTCCATGTCCTGGCTATTGTAAATAGTGCTGCAGTGAACATTATGGTACACGTTTCTTTTTGGATTATGGTTTTCTCTGGGTATATGCCCAGGAGTGGGATTACTGGCTCATATGGTAGTTCCATTCTTAGTTTTTTAAGGAACCTCCAAACTGTTTTCCACAGTGGCTGTACCAACTTACATTCCCCCCAACAGTGCAGGAGGGTTCCCTTTTCTCCACACCCTCTCCAACATTTATTGTTTCTAGATTTTTTGATGATGGCCATTCTGACTGGTGTGAGGTGATACCTCATTGTGGCTTTGACTTGCATTTCTCTGATGATTAGTGATGTTGAGCATCTTTTCATGTGTTTGTTGGCCATCTGTATGTCTTCTTTGGAGAAATGACTATTTAGGTCTTCTACCCATTTGTGGATTGGGTTATCTGCTTTTTTGGTATTAAGCTGTATGAGCTGCTTGTATATTTTGGAAATTAATCCTTTGTCCGTTGCTTCACTGGTAAGTATTTCCTGCCTTTCTGAGGGTTGTCTTCTTGTCTTGTTTATGGTTTCTTTTGCTGTGCAAAAGCTTTTAAGTTTCATGAGGTCCCATTTGTTTATTCTTGATTTTATTTCCATTATCATAGGAGGTGGGACAAAAAGGATCTTGCTTTGATGTATGTCATAGAGTGTTCTGCCTATATTTTCCTCTAGGAATTTTATACTGTTTGGCCTTACATGTAGGTCTTTAATCCATTTGGAGTTTATTTTTGTGCATGGTGTCAGGAAGTGTTCTAATTTCATTCTTTTACATGTAGCTGTCCAATTTTCCTAGCACCACTTATTGAAGAGGCTGTCTTTTTTCCATTGTACATTCTTGCCTCCTTTGTCAAAGATAAGGTGCCCATATGTGCTTAGGTTTACCTCTGAGTTCTCTATTCTGTTCCATTGATTTTCCATTCTATTTTTGTGCCAGTACCATACTCTCTTGATCACTGTGGCCTTATAGTATAGTTTGAAGTCAGGAAGCCTAATTCTACCAACTCCATCTTTCCTTCTCAAGATTGCTTTGGCTATTCGGGGTCTTTTGTGTTTCCATACAAATCATAAGATTTCTTGTTCTAGTTCTATGAAAAATGCCATTGGTAATTGGATCGGGATTGCATTGAATCTGTAAATTGCTTTGGGTCGGATAGTGGTTTTCACAATGTTGATTCTTCCAATCCAAGAACATGGTATGTCTCTGCATCTGTTTGTATCGTCTTTGATTTCTTTCATCAGTGTCTTAAAGTTTTCTGCATACAGATCTTTTGCCTCCTTAGGCAGGTTTATTCCAAAGTATTTTATTCTTTTTGTTGCAGTGGTAAATGGGAGAGTTTCCTTAATTTCTCTTTCTGCTCTTTTGTTGTTAGTATATAGGAATGCAAGAGATTTCTGCACATTAATTTTGTATCCTGCTACTTTACTAAATTCATCGGTTATTGCTCGCAGTTTTCTGGTAGAGTCTTTAGGGTTTTCTGTGTATAATATCATGTCATCTGCAAAGAGTGACAATTTTATCTCTTTTTTTCCAATTTGGATTCCTTTTATTTCATGTTCTTCTCTGATTGCTGTGGCTAAAACGTCCAAAACTATGTTGAATAATAATGGTGAGAGTGGGCACCCTTGTCTTGTTCCTGTTCTTAGAGGGAATGCTTTCAATTTTTCACAATTTAGAACGATGTTGGTTGTTGGTTTCTCATATATGGCTTTTATTATGTTGAGGTAATTTCCTTCTATGCCCATTTTCTGGAGAGTTTTTATCATAAATGATGAATTTTGTCAAAAGCTTTTTCTGCATCTATTGAGATTATCACGTGGTTTTTATCCTTCAATTTGTTGATATGATGTATCATGTTGATTGATTTGCGTATATTGAAGAATCCTTGCATTCCAGGGATAAACCCCACTTGATCATGGTGTATGATCCTTTTAATGTGCTGTTGGATTCTGTTAGCTAGTATTTTGTTGAGGATTTTTGCGTCTATATTCATCAGTGATATTGGTCTGTAGTTTTCTTTTTTTGTGACATTTTTGCCTGGTTTTGGTATCAGGGTGATGGTGGCCTCGTAGAATGAGTTTGGGAGTGTTCCTCCCTCTGCTATATTTTGTAAGCGTTTGAGAAGGATAGGTGTTAGCTCTTCTCTAAATGTTTGATAGAATTCACCTGTGAATTCACCTAGCCCTGGGCTTTTGTGTGTTGGGAGATTTTTAATCACAGTCTCAATTTCAGTGCTTGTGATTGGTCTGTTCATAGTTTCTATTTCTTCCTGCTGCAGTCTTGGAAGATTGTACTTTTCTAAGAATTTATCCATTTCTTCCAGGTTATCCAATTTATTGGCATATAGTTCCCTGTAGTAGTCTCTCATGATCTTTTGTATTTCTGCGGTGTCTGTTGTTACTTCTTCTTTTTCATTTCTAATTCTGTTGATTTGTGTCTTCTCTCTTTTTATCCTGATGAGTCTGGCTAATGCCTTATTGATTTTGTTTGTCTTCTCAAAGAACCAGCTTTTAGTTTCATTGATTTTTGCTATTGTTTCTTTCATTTCTTTTTCATTTATTTCTGATCTGATCTTTATGATTTCTTTCCTTCTGCTCACTTTAGGGTTTTTTTGCTCTTCTTTCTCTAATTGTTTTAGGTGTAAGGTTAGGTTGTTTATTTTATATTTTCTTGTTTCTTGAGGTAGGACTGCATGCGATGTGTTTTCATATCGTTTTTAACTGAGCACGTGCTGATGTTCTGGGAATTTAGTTGAACAGAATAATAAAGTACACCATAAAAATCTGGCTTCAGTCTGCAGACACCTGGCTCTGAGACTTGTGGAAGGGGTTCCTCTTTCCAAGTGTTACAGTGAAGAAAAAATCATAACCAACTGTTTCATTCAAGAGCTCTTCTCTATGTAAATATTTTTATAAAAATCTATGGAATTGTAATGAAGTGTAGATGAGAATGCTAAATTAATTATTTGTCAATTATAATTTTTCCCCCTCTCTACCACTTCTGGGTCTTTGCTTATACATTTTCCTCCCTCATATTTGTGTTTTCTTTTCTTACCTTGACTTCTCATTAAAAAAAAAATCCCAATAGCCTCCATCTCTGTGTTTCGCTTTACTGCCATATCTTTCATAGGACCCCATGATAATCCTGGTTGAAAGTAATGATGCTTTTTTTCTGAATCTTGATATGGATTTTTGTGTGTGTGTGTCTGTCTTACCATTTCTTCCCTTTTAATAGTTATTTGTATAAATGCTTTTAAAATTTACTAATCTTGGGGCTTCCCTGGTGGTGCAGTGGTTAAGAATCCACCTGCCAATGCAAAGGACGCAGGTTCAAGCCCTGGTCTGGGAAGATCCCACATACTGAGAAGCAACTAAGCCCGTGTGCCACAACTACTGAACCTGCGCTCTAGAGCTTGCAAGCCACAACTATTGAGCCCCAAGCCACAACTACTGAAGCCCGTGCACCTAGAGCCCATGCTCTGCAAGAAGAGAAGCCACCACAATGAGAAGCCTGCACACCACAATGAAGAGTAGCCTCCTATTGCTGCAACTAGAGAAAGCCTGTGCACAGCAACGAAGACCCAACACAGCCAATAAATAAATAAATGAATTTAAATTTATTAAAAAATTTACTATTCTTTTCATTTATTTAAATAAAAACTTTATTAAGATATAATTCATATGCCATAAAATTCACCCTTGTAAATATACAATTTAGTGTATTTTAATATATTCACAGAATTCTGCAACCATCACCATTATCCAATTCCATAACATTGTCATTGCCCCCAGAGAAACCCATACCCATCAGCAATCACTCCCTATTTGCTTTTTCCCCCAGCTCCTGGCAAACACTACTCTGTTTTCTGTGTCTATGTTTTAATATTCTGGACATTTCATATGAATGGAATCATATGCTAGGTTGTGACTTCTTTTACTTAGCAAAATGTTTTTAGGATTAAAGACTGTCTCGGGGAAACAATGATATAAGATATCCATATGACTGGCTTTTCACTTTGTATTATAAATACTGAGCAGTTTATTCAAGACTTTCCTGGCTTGCTTTATTCATAAATCCAATTCCATTCAGTTTTGATCTTTCAGAAATATGTTGATATTTCTTGCTTATTGGCAAAAAACACCCCCAGCCCTTTCTCTACCACATTATCTTCTCTGTAATGATTTTATTCCTTTTTGAACTTTTTTATCAGCAGGGTGTGTGAAGTATTAGAGACAAACACGTGTACAAAGTCTGCCATCCTGACAGAATTTTTAAAGGTAAGAAAATTATCCTTTCTTGTTCACCTTTTCAAGTTCATTTTGGAATTTGTGGAGTAATTGATGCCATTAGTCAGGCTATGTTAACTATGACATATTAAACCATGGTTTATGTTAAAATTGGAATCTGACAAAAATGAGTGTCAACTCTATGGTGTTGATGGATATAATTAGGCTCTGAGTGGAGAAAAATACTTAAAGCAAGACAAAGTATCTATAAAATATTTGTAAGTATTTGTACATAGTGGATCTTACTAATATAACCAAATTGGGCTTGAGGTAAGTAGAAAATAATGAACATTCTGAGTTCTAACGTTTTAAAAGAAATGGAAATTTTAAACTTTTAAATGTTCACTCCCCTGCTTCCTGAGACCATTTGGATTATTGGGGGAAAGAACATTTCAGGCAGTGGGAACATAAAGTGCAAAGCCCTCCTTGAACAAGGGGCTTGCCTGCTCTGTTGAAAGAATAACGATGAAGCTGACTGAGTTAAGGTGGAATGAAAAAGTAGGAGGAGATGTGGTCAGGAAGGAAATGTGGATCAGATCACATAGGCCCCCATATATCACAGTGAGGACTTTTAGCTTTTATTCTGAGTGAACTTGAGAGCCATTGAAAGGTTTTGAGTAGAGGAATTAGATTATATTTAATAGCATCTCTATTTCTGCACTTTGGAGAATACATTGAATCTGGAAAAACATAAAGCAGGGAAGACAGGAGGTGATTGCAATAGTACAGGCAAAAATAATTGTGTCTTGAACTGGGTTGATGTAGGATAAACAACTAAATTCTGGATATGTTCTGAAGATAGAGCAAATACAATTTGTTAACAAATTTTGTGTAGCTTTTAAAAGAAGGAAGACATCAAGGAGAATGCCTGAAGTTTTTGGTTGATAACTGAAAGGATGAAGTTGCCACTATATTTGGTGGAGAAGACTGGAGAGGGACAGGTCTGGAGTTTGGAGGAGGTGGGGAAGTTAGGTAGTTACCAGGAGTTGGCCTTTAGTCATTTTGTTTGAATTGCCTTCCAAGCGGATTTATTGCACAGGCATTTGGAATTCAGAGGAGAGATTCCAATTGGGGATGCAAATTTAGGAGTCATTAGTGTGAGGATAGTACTTACAGCCATGAGATTGGATGAGATCAACTAAAGGAAATGTGTAGATGAAAGAGAAGCAATCAAAGGCTGAGCTCTGGGGCACTCCAGAATCTAGATGTCGCGAGATAGGGAAGAACTGGCAAAGGAGACAGAAAAGAAAGGGAAAAGGCAAGTAAGTGTGGAATCTATCTCCTCACTAGATAGTAAGCTGTGTAGGGACAGGAATCTACATGCTTGTTCAGGTTGTATTCTTTTCTAGCATCTAATCCACAGGAAGAAATAATCAGTACTGACTGAGTAAATAAAACAATGTTGGACACTATATTGATAGCTTGTATATGAAGCAGAGAGTAGAGAGGAAAGTCTTCCTTTTCACATCCACGTGTCTCTTCCAAATGTCCTCCTGTCATTCTCATACTGGTGGCTCTAGCCCTGAAAGATAGCAATTGGTAATTCTTTTATTCTTCTAGATCACGTAGGACAAGATGGTGTGGGGACCAGCTTCCTTTGATTCTTCTAAGACTCAGGGAAGATAGTCACCCTGCCTGTGCATTCTCAGAGAGGAAGAGGAAGGCTTAGGTCTTTTCTTCTAAGCTTTCCACATTTTCTTTTCTCCCAGTCCAACACATTGTCCTAGTTGGTGCTTTTGTGTTTTGGAAGAGAGTCACTTATGACCTCTCAAAGAGACATCCGCAACTACATCAGTCTTCTGAGCCCTCAACTTAGCACCACTTGCAGCACTGAACACTCCAACAAAGAACCCAATGAGTCATTTTAGTCCTGTTATTCTGGTAATATTGTAATATGGGTATATTTCCTTAGTGGTGCCTAGAAACAGTGTATGTTGACCTAGTTACAAAGTTCTCTTCATGGTGCAATACTGCACAGCATGGAAGATCTATTTGAACGTATATTTTAGAGTAAAATAATATAATAAAAAATAAAACTCAGAATTTTACTTTCAAAGTTTTTGCCACGGGGGGAAAATAATTCAATTCATGAGGCTTATAATTATCAATGAAAAGGCATAAAAAGTATAAGAGAATACATTTTTGAGCTTTAGTTTTCAAAAGTTCACATACCACTGTGACAGTTCTTAAAGCTGTTGGAGGGATGGTGATGACAAATATGTCAGAATGCCCTAGAAATTAGTGGCATATTCAGGCCAGCAACTGTCTGGGGCAAATTCAAATTGTGAAGGAAAAAAGCAAAGCAAAGCAAAAGTTATCTTCAGAAGAACCAAACCACTCTCCTTCTTCAGTTGCTTGCATTGTTATGAAGATGTCAAGTATCTTTGTGATCATGGCTTAGAACATTCTTCCATCTACTGCTTTAAAAGTTGCTAAAGTGAGACTGTAACCTAGGTTCTGGATTTCTAAATCTACACTACTATGTTCATTTTGGGCATGATAATGGTAAATGTGTAAAGCATGTGTCAAATTTCTCAGTTAATCCCTTTACTTCATAAAGGCAACTTTCTTTCAAGGCAACCATAATGAGGGTGGAGTTGCAAATTGTTATCTTACTAATTTTGGTTTGTAAATTTCTGATGATCAACTTTACATAAATATATGTAATATCATGAGACAAATATGAGAAGTAAATATTTGTTTTTCTGTGGGATCTTATACTTCCTAAAATACACTGAAAGGTTTCCTTTCTGCAATTTAGAAAATGCACTGGGGTTATATTTTAAAAGCAACACTTATGCAATTTGTTACCAATTCTTGATGAAATCTAGGAAAAGAATGGAGCATTTGCATTAGGTCAGAATGATTTTCAAGCTTCATCAAGATAAACCAAACTTATTTAAGGAGTCTCTGTCAAATGAGATACAGGGTGAATAAAAGTTTCCATATAGAACAAAATCTTTTTGTGTTAAAAGTAATTTACAACTCTTATTTTTTCTCTGCTTCTCTACTTTGTTACAAAGTATTATCAAGCTTTTGGGTCACTGTTAAATTCATACATGTCAAATATTGTGGTAAAATTCTTTCTTGGATAACGATTACAATGACTTTAAAAGCCATTTTTCCTTTAGTTTTCTTTATTGTTGTAAAACCAATGAAAAGCATCAGAGGTTTGGGTTGTTGGTTGTCTGAACAGAATGCAATGGACTGAGTGGCTTAAACAATGGAAATTTATTTTCTCATAGTTTGGAAACTGGAAATCCAAGATCAAAATGTAGGTCAACTTAGTTCTGGCAAGAGCGCTTGTAGATATGTGCTCACATCACTTTCCTTGGTGTGTTCATTTGGCGAGATCTCTATTTTCCTCTTCTTATAAAGCCACTAATCCTATTGGATCAGGACTCTCCTCGTATAACCTCCTTTAACCTTAATTACCTTCTAAAAGCCCCATCTCCAAATACAATCACAATGGGGTTTAGGGTTTCATCATATGAATCTGGAAGGACAAAGTTCAGTCCATAGCCCCGATATAACATTACATCTAACTATATCAATATTCTCAGTGGTTTAGTATCCTGCATAATGTTTCAGTTTCTACAAACAACATTTACAGAGCATGTACTCTGTATCTGACACTGTGTTAGACCTGAGGTGTTATAAAGATGAATAAAAGAATCTTCTATCTATAAGCTTACAGTCTAAAGGGTGAGGTTGATGTGTACACCCACAAATATCATAATACCATGTGAGAAGCAAATAGAAATGTGCATATGCTAATTCAGCAAAAATTTCTCTTTATAATGTATTTCTCATCAGTATATCTTAATGATATATATTTTTACATAGTAGCAGTCCATTATTTTCTGCTCTGAACTCTGATATAGCAAGTATTGTCCATTGAGCCACAAGGAACTATATTATGTTTTAGGTAGAGCATTTTATTTCTGAGCTGCCTTAGGATCTTGTGCTGGAATTTTTGCTTGTTTCAGTGACTGTGGCAAAGGCTATTCTTGTGGCATCGTTTCTCTTCAATTCTTCTGTCCCTCAATATATGATCAGTATTATTTGGAATGCTTAGATGATTTTCATGCCCTTGGAAAGTTAATTCATTGCCCCATCAACTGATAGGACTGTTTTTTAAAACTGAAGGACCGTTGATTTACAATGTTTCAGGTGTACAGCAAGGTGACTCAGTTCTTTTTCAGATTCTTTTTCCATTATAGGTTGTTACATGATATTGAATATACTTCCTTCCGCTATTCAGTAGGTCTTTGTTGGTTATCTGTTTTATATATAGTAGTGTGTATCTGTTAATCCCAGATTCCTAATTTATCTCTTTCCTCTCCTTTCCCCCTTGGTAACCATAAGTTTGTTTTCTATGTCTGTGAGTCTATTTCTGTTTTGTAAATAAGTTCATTTGTATCATTTTAAGATTCTACATATAGGTGATACCATGATATTTGTCTTTCTCTGATTTACTTCACTTACTATGATAATCTCTAGGTCCATCCATGTTGCTGCAAATAACATCATTTCATTCTTTTTTGTTGTTGTTGTTGTTGAGTAATATTCCATTGTATATATATACACCACATCTTCTTTATCCATTCATCTGTCAATGGACATTTAGGTTGCCTCCAAGTCTTGGATGCTGTAAATAGTGCTACAATGAACATTGGGGTGCGTGTATATTTTCAAATTAGAGTTTTGTCTGGATATATGCCCAGGAGTGGGATTGCTGGATCATATGGTAACTCTATTTTTAGGTTTTTAAGGAACTGACATGCTATTCTTGATAGGACTGTTTTTAATTGGAACTGGATCACTTGGCACTTCTGAAGAATACTTTCTCACAGACTTTAAATTAAAATAAGCAAGGGTTAAAGTTTTGCAATTGTGTCAATTTCTGGTTCTACGTAAAATGAAATTATGTGTGTTCGTACATCAGTGTGTTATGTAATTTATGCTTGGTAACCCTTTCATTAGTCACCAGTAGTTCTGAAATCATTGATATCAAGAGTGGCCAAAAGACCACAGTTAATACACTTTTGAAACCCTCTTTAATATTGATGCCACCATCAGACCTTTCCAAGGCTCTTCTATGGTTAATTCCCCAAGTGAGGCTATAAACGGTCAGGAGGCACCCTGAGTTTACAAGCATTGAGCCTGGCTTTGTCCTACCAGCTTCCTCAGCACTATTGTAACTGTCAGGGTTTAAAACTATTTCTACGTGTTTTGCCCTTTTATTTATTTTAGCCGGTGGACACACCTTTTCCTTTTTAAACTGGTATGTCGATGGCCTTTCCTTGTAATAACAGTTGACATAATCCTGTTGAGCTGAAAGAAAACACTACTAAGGAAAACACTGGCTATTTCCAACTTTCTCAGACCTCTGTAAGGAGGAATGCAGGTCTCTACCAGGGTCAGGTGAAGACAGAGCTACCAGTGAGTACAACCAAGAATTTCAGGTTCTCAGGCATAATTCTCTCTGCTTGGGATTTACATCTTTGCCTCTACCCGAGGATGCTGAATTGGAAAAATAATGAGAAATCACTTTTGTCACTTGCTGGATTTGCGAATGTTATAAACAAGCAATAACAATCATCACTGTCAAATACTCAGGGATGTGAGTGTTCCCTTACTTTGATGGTAGGAATGTGAATTCCTCAACTGTTCTGGCAAATAAACCTGGCAGCAATTATTTGAATTAAAATTACTATAAGTTTTACAGCAATTCCATTTCTTTTTTTTTTTAAGATTTATTTTATTATTTATTTTTTATATTTTTTGGCTGCATTGGGTCTTTGTTGCTGTGCATGGGCTTTCTCTAGTTGTGGCAAGCGGGGGCTACTCTTCGTTGTGGTGCATGGGTTTCTCACTGTGGTGGCTTCTCTTGTTGCAGAGCACAGACTCTAGGTGCGCGGGCTTCAGTTGTTGTGGTGCATGGACTCAGTAGTTGTGGCTCGTGGGTTCTAGAGCACAGGCTCAGGCAATTCCATTTGTTGAATTCTACCTTGTATTAAAAAATTTACACCTGCTAAGGAACTATGTAAACATAATGCTATTTGTAGCGTGGTTTGTAGTGTCAACAAGCTATAAACAATCTGAATGCCCATGAGCAGGGTATTGGATAGATCATGGCATGCGTGTGTGTGTGCGGATGTGGGCACGTGCATCCATGCACGCGCATGTGCACACACACACACTGGAAAATGATATATTGGGATATATTGATGTCTTAAATGGGAGGGATGTTCACAATATACAGTGAGATTAAATAAAGCAAATTCAAAGTAAAGTGAATAATATTAACCTTAAAAAAAAATCCAACCTAAAAGCAGGTTACATAGTCCTTCTTTCTCCAGCTGGAACCATGGAAGGAGCAGAAGAGAAGAAAAAGATGGTTCCTGCTGAAACTCCTAGAAAAAAGTGAAAGAATTTCACAGAGCTCAAGATGAGGCACCTGGGAAAGAAGTTTGCCCCAAAAATGTTTTGAAAGGCAGGGACAAAGCTTATCTGTGAAAAGGTAAGCACAATCACAAGGAATATGGGGAGATGCACAGAACTGACACAAGAGTGGCTAGGATGGCAAGATAAGCTGGCAAATTCTATGTACCTGCAGAACCCATGCTGGCATTTGCCATTGGGATCAGTATCCATGGTGTGACCCCAAAGGTCTGAAAAGTGTTGCAGCTTCTTCATCTTCGCCATGTCTTCAATGGTACCTTTGTGAAGATCAACAAGGCTTCAGTTAACATGCTGAGGACTGTGGAACCACATATTGCACATAAATTGCCCTGACAGATAACACATTGATTGCTGGCTCTCTTGTTAAATTTGGAATCATCTGCATGGAGGATCTGATTCACGAGATCTCAACTGCTGAACAATGCTTTCAAGAAAACAACAACTTCTGCTGGCCCTTCAAATGATCTTTTCTGTGAGGTGGAAGGAAATAAAAGATCATCTATTTTGTAGAAGGTAGAGGTGTTGGCAATAGAAAAGACCAAATCAACAGGCTTATTAGAAGGATGAACTAAAGTGTCTATCTTGATTCATTCTGTAATATAGTCAGATAATAAACAGTGACTGCTTTCAAATCGAAATGTAAAACAAAAACAACCCCCTCCCCCCAAAAACCCCACAGATTACATGACCAAGAAAAGAGAAAATAGGGTAAGTGTACACCCAATTCTTCACATGTGTTACCTAAGGGAGATATGGGGAATTATTTACTTGTCATTCATTCATTTATTCATTATATCAAAAATGAGAAGACACAGAGAGTAAAAGAAAAAGGGTGGAACACCATCCTGGTGATGGGTGTTGTGTGCGAAGAAGGCTGGACACCAATATGGGAGCCAACCTCATCATCTCCTCCCTAAATGGGAGTAGGGGGGTTTCCACTTACTTTTTAAGCACAGAGGTTTGGAGAAGGTTGTTGCCAGAGAAGGAAGAGAATGGCTGGACCCCCCAAGTTGCTTGCAGTTACTGACAGGCCCGCTCCCTTGCACAGTTTTCTTTAGGTGGCTCATTGCAGCTCTCTTCACAGCTATGTGAAGCCATGCAGTAATACCCTGCCACAGAAGAAGTTCTGCCCTTACCAGTGACAAGCTCTAGCTCCTAGAGTGGGGAGGATGAGGGCAGCATGAGATTATTGATGGATGAAGGTATATCTACTCCAGTTGTGAGTAAAAACTTCCAGATGAGTCAAGATATTTGCCCCATATCCATGCTTCCCTCCTCATCCCACCCGCAGAACTAGGCACCAATTTGTGTGTGTGTTTAACTGCCCAAGGATTTGCTAGGAGAAGAATATAGTAGAATAATATTTGAAGTTATTAATCTATACTTTTTCTTCTCCCTGTATATGTCTTTTCCTCTCTCTGTTCCTCAGTCAAGCGGATCCTGGGGAAATGTGAGGCAGGATAATGTTTCTGGCTATTAATTGCCAGTGACTGAAATCTGAAGGAGAAATCAGACAAGTCTGCCAGAAAATGCAAGAAGAAGGAGAATTTATGGACATGGACCAAGTAAGTGTCTGGGCCAGAGATATGATGGGGGCGGAATTTTCCAAGCTGGAAAGTGCTTCCCATGGGCATAGGGAAGTGTAGGGAGGAGGAGAAGGGAGGAGTCTGTGGGAGCGAGGAGATGGGGTCAGTGCCTGATTTCCAACTATGTTAAGAAGGGAAAAGTAAGACTCCATGAAGGAAATGGATGCTTAGTATTGAGACAACTGAAACTAAAAGGATCCATCTCCCCCATGGCGGACATTTTGGAATTACAAAAAAAAAAAAAAAAAAAAAAAAAGCAAAAAGAATTGCAATGAATTATCCTTGTGTTCCTGTACAAGAGTTTTTTGGAATTTATAGTTTAGAAGTTGACTTTCTGGTTGCTAACCCTCCAACTTTGTTAGATATTGCAAAAATCTTTCAGCATTATACCAATTTGCTCTCAATCTCTTAATCTTTTTCTTCTTAAATTTAAACCACACTCCCTATTGTAAAACTTCAATGCTCATTAATCATCAGTAATTAACATAAGAATTTGAAAGTTCCTGTTTCCCTACTTCCTCACCACTACTTGTCATCGACAAACTTTTGAATTTTTTCCAGTGTGACGACATGAAAAGGGTATCTTGTTTTAATTTGCATATTTCTATTACTAGCAAGTTACAACTTTTTTTTTCATATCTTTATTGGTCATATAGAGCTTCTTGTTTGTGAACTGAAGGTTTACATTCATTTCTTTACTGGGCGTTTTGTCTTTTTCTTACTTATAGGATATTTTTATATATTCTAGATTGCAATTATTTCTCAAATGCCTTGTAAATATTTTCTGTCCCTAGCTTGCCTTTTAACTTTGTTTATGCCATCTAAAGTATGTTATTTAAAATGTTTATGTTATCAGATTTATTCATCTTTTAGTTTGGGTTTTTTATTCTTAATAGACTTTGTTTCAGAGCAGTTTTAGCGTCATAGTAAATAGGGCAGGGGCGTCCCTGGTGGTGCAGTGGTTAACAATCCACCTGCCAATGCAGGGGACACGGGTTCTGTCCCTGGTCCGGGAAGATACCACATGCTGCGGAGCAACAAAGTCCGTGCACCACAACTGCTGAGCCTATGCTCTAGAGCCCAGAGCCACAACTACTGAGCCTATGAACCGCAACTACTGAAGGCTGTGTGCTTAGAGCCAGTGCTATGAAACAAGAAAAGCCACTACAATGAGAAGCCCACACACTGCAATGAAGAGTAGCCCCATCGCACCGCAACTGGATAAAGCCCACCTTCGGGAACGGAGACCCAGTGCAGACAAAAATAAATAAATAAATAAAAATAAATAAAAAAAAATTGGGCAGAAGGTACCCAGATATCCCATGTAGTCCCTGCCCCATGCATGCATAGCCTCCTCTGTTATCAATATCCCCACCAGATTCATACGTGTGTTACAACTGATGAAACTTTATATTTTAAGAAATCTTTCCTTCCTTCAATGTTATGAGATAGTCTCTCACATTTTCTTCTAAAACTTTTGAGGGTTGCCTTTAAGTCTTTAATCCATGTGGACTCCCTACTTGTGTATGGAATGAGGAGGAATTTAGTATTTTGATACATTTGAAAATTTGTTCCTCAATCATATGAGGTCAACCTGTCCTAATGGCAGATTCACCTGCAGCCACATTGAAAGATTGAGGGTAGCAAAGCAGTTCATAGTAGGCATCAGAACTGAGCATTGTGGGTAAACCACTGGCTCATGAATTAGCCTCATAAATCAAAGAGCAAACTCGTTATGTTACTTGGATTAGAGAGTGGGATGACCGCTGTGGAAACCCCCATGTCATGGACATCAACTAATGGGGAACCAGGGACATTCAACTGATTGAAAAAGGATACAATGGGCCTAGGCTCACAACAGGATATCAAGGTCTGGGTCAAAACAACCAACCAACCAGCAACCATAGCAGGAAATAAGGCAGAACTAACATAGCCAAAGTATTTTCCAACCAAATGGAGACAATCCAGAGGAAAGCATTTTCTGGATAATGTTTCCTCTCTGTAATATCACTAATTTATTTAACATATACTATAGTCTTCTTTAAGTTCTTAAAAAACTCAACACTGTGGGGAGAAAAGAAAAATACTATTTTAATTGTTTAGTTAAAAAAGTTATATATATTTCTCCCCTAATAAACAAACAAACAAAAAATCAGTTTTAACAATTTGAGCAGAGATTACCATTTTGTCTACAAGTAAAACAACTACAAGGAATTTCATGGTAATCTTAGTATCTATACAGCTTTTTAAAGAAAATAAAACACTGAATTATAAAAAGCATTTATACCGGAGCACAGGGAACTATATTCAATATCTTATAATAATCTATAATGGAAAAGAATATGAAAAAGAATATATGTACACATCTGAATCACTTTGCTGTACATCAGAAATTAACACAACATTGTAAGTCAACTACACTTCAATTAAAAAAAATCATTTATACTGGTATTATGAAGTAAGATCTGAAGTAAGAAGTCAGTGTACATCACCTAAGTTATCAGAATTAAAAAGTATAACCCAGAATCCAGTGTGTAATTTCCAAGATGAGTATCAATTTAAGTATTTGAAATACAGCTTGATCTTTGCGATAAAATTAAAAAAAAAATTAGCTGGGAATATCCCATATGCATTCTAAATCCCCCAGTTGGCCTAGGTAATTTTTCTTACTCTTCCACGACACATGGCATTCTTTCTATGAATGACATCAGTTTGGAAATACCCCGTGGTTTCTGAGTTATAAATGGATAGCTCACT
Organism: Hippopotamus amphibius kiboko; assembly: GCF_030028045.1. Taxonomy (NCBI): domain Eukaryota; kingdom Metazoa; phylum Chordata; class Mammalia; order Artiodactyla; family Hippopotamidae; genus Hippopotamus; species Hippopotamus amphibius. The sequence goes on along the minus strand of NC_080195.1, from coordinate 98,640,194 downwards.
ACGAACTCCTGATTGTATTATGATTCATACTTTCACTTCTGTTTTTTTATACTATCATTTTGAAAAAGTGAAAGTGAAACTGTGTTTCACTGGCAAACAGTTCACTAGGGAGAAGGAAAATATAGTGGAATGTAATAATTTACAAAATCTTTAAGGTTTATTGTCTAAGAATATTGTGAAAACCATTTCTGAAGGAAAAAACTATGTAGCTGTGACCAAAAAATTGCTCTTAGAGAGTGAATCTGGGTGTTAACAATGATGATTGTCAGAGTTCTGCTTTACATGGGAGCATTGCTTAAGATTTCTTTTGCCATCGACCTAGCTATCATCCATCCATCTATCTATCAATCATCTATCATCTATCTATCTATCATCTATCATCTATCTATCTATCTATCTATCTATCTATCTATCTATCTATCATCTATCATCTATCTATCATCAATCATCTAATCTATCTATTGTCAATCAATCGTCCAGCTATTTGTCATTCTTTTAAAACTCTGTTTCTTCATGGAACTGGTTTATGAATCCTAGCCTTTTATTTCTAGAATTTGTTCTCTTAACCATTACACTATGGTAGAAAGATGATGATAGCTAGCTAGTTAGCTAGAGGAAGAAGGAAAGAAAGAAAGAAGGAAAGAAAGAAAGAAGGAAAGAAAGAAAGAAGGAAAGAAAGAAAGAAAGAAGGAAAGAAAGAAAGAAAGAAAGAAAGAAAGAAAGAAAGAAAGAAAAAGAAAAAGAAAGGAAGAAAGGAAGAAAGGAAGAAAGGAAGAAAGGAAGAAAGAAAGGAAGGAAGAAAGAAAGAAAGAAAGAAAGAAAGAAAGGAAGAAAGAAAGAAAGAAAGGGAAAGGAAGGAAGAGAAAGGAAGGAAGGACCATGTGGAAAGTTCAAACATAATTCCAGGCTCGAGAGCCTTTATTCATACTTCATGTTTTGTTGGGGCAGGGGTCATTCCTGCTCATTGCTGTATTTCCTGCACCTTTGCCAGTTCCTGGTGCATAGCAACATTCAACAAATATTTGTTGAGTAAATAAACATAGCAGGTTAAAAGTAATTTCTTGTATTTCATGGTTTTCTGTGGAAAACCACAAGAAAAAAAATGTGTTCTGAGGTCTCAGTGTTGTAGTAACTAAGAAGTATCAGGAATCTAATGAGATCCTTCTCTTATGAGATTCTTAAAGTAGCAATGCATAGTATCATACGGTATGAGGTCTAAAGCTAGATGCCTCAATGCCTTGTGATTCTTCATTTAACATTATTTGTAGAATGGGAATTTTGCCACAGATTATAAACCCTTTATAAAGAATAATGTGATTTAAAAAATCTTTTTTTAAGTATAGATTTGTTTCCCTGGGCTGTCTGTCACCAAAGGGGAGTTCCTACCAAAGAATTATGTCTTGTGGGTCAATATGTGTTTTCCTATGAATGAATTCCTCAAAATCAAATCTCTTTCAAAAATATAAAATATCACCAAAATAGTTTTCTGTCTACACTGCTTTGATGTTTGTACTTCAAATCTACCAACTCCTTTAGCTTAAGCCATTGAAGAATGATCTTATCTGAGAGGATGTACCCTTCTATTTTAAACCATAATTAATATCTTAAAATGGGGTAATCTAACAGACCAGCTAGTCAGTCACTCTTTGTATTTCTAAGAGGTCGGAACACAGGAGGGAGATGACTGTGTAAGTGGTAAGGAGTGAAAAATGTTTAGAAGACTCTCTAGTAGGAAATAGAAAAGTTACTCCTTCTAAAAATTGTCTGGAATCCCCAAAACATCATTTAAGAATTTTAAAACATCCCAGTGCCAGTTATACCAATAACCTGAGCTGAAAATAACATCAAGAATATGCTGAGAATAGCAGTGATAGTAAAAAAAAAAGATTCTTGCTTTAAATCATTACATTTTGGGATAGCAAAACATTCATCACCTATAGATTATCAGAACAGAACTGCTGTAAAGAGTAAATGAATATTACTGAAAAGAATGTCAAACAGTGATCTTCTCTTTGAAAACTTAACAAAATTAAGAGCAGAAATATAGAAGTTATCTTACTGAGATAGAATAGCTTATAGGCCACTAAGACCTAACTTATTGCCTGCTAATATTTTTTTAAGAAATAATATGTTATAAAGAAAGGGAGTTGGTCAGCCTGGCATATGAAAGAAGAAAACAAAGAACCCATGAAGTACACTTTGGCAGAGAATTCTAGAGCCATTTGTTCCTGCGATTTGTCCTTTTCGGTACTGATCGTTGAAATTGTAGCATTAGTTATTCTTTGCTTGATGCCATTAAACATCTTGTTTAAATCAACCCTCACTTACTCTAAATTTATATTCACTAAGTAATATTTTGATTATAATTTGATTTCTGGTATAACTTTACAAGGAAGGAATGCTTTGGCTAGAGGAGGCTTTGGCAGTTATATCTCACTATAATTAATAAGGTATTTTTCCTGGTTTGTACAGAACTCTCTTGAATGTAGCTTGTATAAGTTACAGTTCCCAAGTCTGACCAGGTCTGGGACACTGAGGAAGTTGAATTTTCAAATAGACAAAAGTGATCAACAGATTGAACTGCAATGGCTCCCCAAGGCTGTTGCCACTTTAGTGAGTTCTCACTTCTTATGGGGATAGTGTGAAAGAGTACCTGGTAAAATGCATGCCATAGAGTGGTGCACCACTTACATGAGGAAGAGGGAAAGGAAATAGTGTACTGAGAAGAAGCAGAGCAGGGAGGAAAAAGAGCATTCAGCATCCTTGCTGAAGGAATGCTTTATTGACATATTAAGCTCCAACATATGCAACAGCATATTGTATTGATACCTTGTCAGGTGTGATGGTTAATTTCATGTGTTGACTTAACTGGGTCATGGGGTGCCCAGACATTTGGTCAAACATTATTGATGATGATGGTGATGATGGTGATGATGATGATGGTGGTGATGATGTCAGTGAGGGTGTTTATTGATGAGACTGACATTTGAATTGCTAGACTGAGTAAAGCAGATAGTCCTCTGCATTGTGGATGGGTCTCATCCAATCAGTTGAAGGCCTGGATCAAACAAAAGGCTGAACCTCCTGCATGAGAGAAAACTTATTCTGCCCTGGCTGCCTTTGAGCTGAGGCATGAGTTTTTTTTTGCTGCTTTCAGACCCTAACTGAAACTTTGGCTCTTTCTGGGTCTGCCTGCTGGTATTCAGACTGGAACTACACCATCAGCTCTCCTGTGTCTCCAGCTGGCCAGTTGAAGATCTTGGGACTTGTCAGCCTTCATAATCATGTGAGCTTCTACCTTATAAGTAAATCTCTTTCTCCATCTATATACCTCCTAGTTGTTCTGTTTCTCTAAAGAACCCTGACTAAATATATCAGGTGTCTTCATGAAATGAAATTACAAGAACATTTTACTGTTGCAGATGAATTAGGTCCTTAATGTACTCACTGGCAGGTGGAAAATGTTCTCATCTACACTAGCTTTTTCTGTGACTCAGTGTGAATGTTTCCTGTTTTTTTTCTTTAATGAGAGTATAGCCCATCTCATTAATTCATGTCAAATCTATCCACAGTAATGGAAAATTATATGCAGTAATGAACTTAAAAGTTTGGTGTCCTCTTATGTCAGAGATGTCTGTGGTACATCTCACCTGGTTGGTTTTATTTGTGATGCTGCCACATTTGCTTCAGCTTAATGGATTCTTTCCTCAAATCCCCAAGCTCAGACTTGACTCATCTCTCCACTACAATGTCAAGAGTTCCATAACATGCAAGTCCTGCAAAAGTGTTTTTAAGGTATATGTGTTAAAGGAAAATATAAATCAACAAGTGGATATATTCCACCATGGTAACAAAAGACCAAGCATTAATTCCACAAGCATTTATTGAGCACTTATCAATGTACCAGACTGGAGAAACAAGTATGAAACAAACACAGACCCTTTCCTTAAAGAGGGAAGATAGGAAAACAGATATGAAGGCTAAGAGGAAAAGGAAAGTGCCTGTTGTTTATGGAGGTGCTATGCTTTACCAGGTGCTCTGTTAAAGACTTTACAATGGATTTTCACAACAGCTCTCTAAAATAGGTACTATTATCCCTCACTTATGTATGAGGACACCTAGGCTCAGAGAAGTCCTCCAGTTAGGAGAGTAGAAACTATAGCTAGCATTCACTGAGCCTCAGTGACAGAGTGGAGTTCAAACCTGGGTCTATGGCTTCACACATATTCTGTTTTCTACTTCCCTTTGTTACTTTGCTCTAGACCCACATTGTTTGATGTGATAACCACTAGCTACATGTGGTTGTTGTGCACTTGAAGTGTGGCCAGTCCAAACTGAGATGTACTGTAAGCACAGAGTGCAAACTAGATTTCAGAGACTTAGTATGAAGAAGAATGTAAAATATGTTGTTAATATGGATTATGTTAACATTGATTAATGTTTACATTGGTTACTTGTAGAAATGATAATGTTATGGATATACTAATGTATTTGTCATGATTTTTCAGAGAAACAGAACCCTTAGTACTTATCTGTCTATGTATGTATGTATGTATGTATGTATCTATATTATCTATCATCTGTCTATCTTTCGCTATCTGACAGAGAGAGATAGAGATAAAGAGACAGAGAGACTGGCAGAGAGGAGATAGAGAGAGATTTATTTTAAGGAATTGGCTCATGTGCTTGTAGGGGCTGGCAGGACGGAAATCTACAGAGCAGGCTGGCAGTCTGGAGATTCAGGTAAGAGTTGCTATTGTAGTCTTGACTCTGTTATCTGCAGGGTAGACCAGCAGGCTGGAAACTCAGGTAGTGTAATGGACTGAATTGTTCCCACCCATTCCCCCCCACCCCAATAATTCATATTAGAAGCCCTAACTCACAATGTAACTATATTTGAAGATATGGCCTTTAAGAGGTAATTAAGGTTAAATAAAGTCAAAAGGGTGGGGTCCTAATCTGACTTGTGTCTTTATAAGAAGAGGAAGAGACACAAGGAATGTATGAACTCAGAGAAATGGCCATGTGAATACACAGTGAGAAAAAGCCTCTCTGCAAGCCAAGGAGAGAGGCCTAAGAAAAAATTAAACTGCCAACCTTGATCTTGGACTTCCAGCCTCTAGAACTGTGAAAAAAATAAATTTTTATCATTGAAGCCACCTAGTCTGTGGTATTTTGTTAAGACAGCCCTAAGAAATTAAAACAGGCATGGTTTCTACATTGCAATCTTAAGGGTGAATTCCTTCTTCTTTGGGAAATCTCTGTCCTTGCTTTGAAGGCCTTCAACTGATTGGACGAGGCCCACCCATACCATGACGAGTAATCTGCTTTACTTAAAATCTATTGATTAAATTGTTAATCACATCTAAAAAATATTTTCACAGCAATATCTGGATTAGTGTTTGAGCAAACAACTGGGTACCATAGCCTAGCCACACTGACACACGCCTGGGCTCAATAAAATATACCATTAAAATTATTTCCTTTTTTCTTTTTAAGTCATGGTTGCTAGAAAATCATAAATTTTGTATGCGGCTCACATTTGTCACTCACATCAGATTTCTATTGGACAGTACTGCTCTAGACATTTATGGAAGTAAATAGCAAGTTTCATAAAAGATATATGCACAAAATACCATGGGAGCATGAAAGAAAGATGTTGATATCTGTTTGGGGCTGTTAAGGAAGATTGCTCACGGATGGTGAGATGATTAAAGCACAAACTCTGGAACCAGAATGCTTGGGTTTGAACGTCTGCTCTGCCACTTCACTGGATGGGTAGACCAGAGCAAAAAATTTACCCTCTCTGTGCCTTGTTTCCTTTATCTGTAAAATGAGGGTACTAATTAAGTCTCCTGCATGGGGTTGTTATGTAGTTTAAATAATTTTTATACATTAAAGCATTTAGAACAGTCTGAGACAGTGCATCTCAGTAAATATTAGTTAAATAAGGTTGTGCTTGAGCAAAATCTGGACAGTTGAGGAGCTGACAGATCCTGAAGGGCTAATTGAAAAGGGATGAATTTCCAGTGAAGGGAACATCAGACCCTCTTCTCTGGGCTTCACTTTCTGTTTCACCACAGGGAAATCAGCAGCTGGGTCTTATTAATATATTCTGTGGCTTATAGTTCAACCAACTTGCATTGACTTCTTGCATCATTCGGTGAATGACTGGTATGCACTTGGCACTGTGCTTGGCATTCCTTTTGGTCCTGATTCTACCTGATCTCAGCAGCACTCAGCAGTGCTGACCATGGCCTTCTTTTCGAAACACTGGATTTTTAGCATATTTCCTGGTTTTCTCTGGTTTCCCTATGTGCTCCAACTTTGGCTCCTTTGCACAATTAGTCTTCTTCTGGATCAAGTTCATTTCTTGTCTGTCTCTTCTTCTCACTTTATGCTCTCTTCCTAGAAAATTCCATCCACACTGCTACAAGGCCTTGGTTACCACAGGTACGGCACATGACTCACAAATTTGTATCTATAGCCTAAACTTTTCCACTGAGCTCCAGATCTGAATAATCAAATGCCTACCTGAGTCCCTCCACTCTATGTCTCAGAGACATCTACGTCAACATGTCCTAAAACGTGTTCACCTGCCCTTCCCCATCACGTACACCTTGTTCATCTTCAGTGTTTCCAACTTGTATCTTCCAAAGCCAGAAACTTGTTATCCCTTATCCCTTTCCCTTTATTCTCCAAATCCAACCCTACATCAAGACTTACTACCCCTCTGAATCCAAGGCTGCCAATGTTCCTCACCTGGATCAGTGGATTAGACCCCTGCACTCTTTTTTGACCCCCTTCTAATCTCTTATCTACACTGTAGCCAGGCTGGTATTTTTCAATTTCAAATCGCATCATATCACTACTCTTCCAAAAATATTTAATAATTTCTCATGTTCATTGAATAAGTTAAGGTTATAATTTCTGGACCCTAACTACCACTGCAGCCCCATTTCACATCAGGCTTCTCTTCATTTGGCCACACAGATCTTTTGCCATCTGCTTGTTCCCATCATGTACCTTTTGGCCATAGGACCTATTCCTCTGCCTGCTCCCCCTTCCCTATGTTCTCAGAGCCTTATTCTTCTTCAGAGAATTTACCCTAATTTACCTTGATTATTTGTTACCTTTATTCATGTGAGCCTTTGATTACTGTCTGTGTTCCCCCCTAGATTATAAGTATACTCAGAAGTCCAAAAGGGACCCTGTCTTTCCTCTCCCTCCTATTATATCTCCGCCCTAACAGAGAAGGACAAATATGCGTATGGTTTCCATCAATGCTCATATCAACTCTCCCTCGCAGCTCCTTTCGTGCCTCAGTTTCCATGTGCAGCCAGAGAGGTTCAGTTGGTTTATTGACATGCCCAAGATTGCAAAACTGGTAGGTGGAAGAACTTGGAACTGAAATCAGGTCATGCTGTTTTTACTCTTCCATGCTTAATTTTAAACCTCCCTGTTTTTTAAGCTTGGGGAATAAGAACCACATGACTACGCCCATCGCCTCTTTTTTTGTTAGTGATTACACTAGACATCTAGGCTTTCAGGGACTGTACTTATTTATGAACATGCTTTTTTTTTTTTTGGTTTTCTATTTATTAACTTTTTTGGTAACAGATATATTTATTTATTTATTTATTTGAAGTATAGTTGATTTACAATGTTCAGGTGTACAGCAAAGTGATTCAGTTATATATATATATATATATATACTTTTTCAGATTTTTTTATATATATATACACACACACATACTTTTTCAGATTCTTTTCCATTATATGTTATTACAAGATATTGAATGTAATTCCCTGTGCTATACAGTAGGTCCTTGTTTTCTCTATTTTATATATAGCAGTGTGTATCTGTTAATTCCAAACTCCTAATTGATCCCTCCCTCAGCCACCTCTTTTCCCTTTGGTAACCATGAATTTGTTTTCTATGAACATGCATTTTTATGTTTTGGAAAAATAAACTAATTTTAATGAAATATGATTAAGAGAAAATCACCTCTGATGGTCCCATAATCAGGAACTCTGGATATTTTTGATTAAGTGGAATAAAAATATAGACCCAGAAAATTGGGAAAAATCTTTATTAATGAAGGATTATTCCAAGTATTCTGCAAGAAAAACAAATCTATTGAGGTAAAAGCAGGATTATTTAATTCAAGTACATAAATAAATACACTGACAAAATTTTACCATCTCTAGTAGCAATAATCAGAATAATTTGTCTGGTTATACATTTTTTATTAAGTTGGGCCTTATAAAATTGATGATGTTTGACCCTTTTCGACCACAAAACAGCATTTTCTTATGGATCAATTCCCTCATAAAGGGATATTTCCCTGTCTGTCCTCTGTGACCCAGGAAAATTTTACCTCTTATCAACCCATTAAAAAGAGGCCAACTTTGATTGACTTTTCTAACTAAAATGTTGATTCTTTTTTCTTCCCCATAACCGTAGGTGCACCCATCTTCCATCTGGATGCTGTGGACTAGTTAGAGGGAATCTGTTATTCGATCAAGGGTAATAAGTTCCCATGTAGTAAAAAGAATGGAGGAGCTCATGAAACTCCAAAGACTTTACTTATAATTTCCTTTTAGGGAAATGGCCCGAAGCAGTATCTTCCTGCAAATTTTGATACTACTCTTGGCAATTACTCATGTTGAGTGGAAACAATGGGTGCAATGGATTAGACCAGGAATCAGGAGGTAAATAAAGTCTGTTAGAGAGAAGGAGATGAGAAATCACGTTGACCAAGAGAAATGACCTCAATGACTGAATTTCCAGTTCCTGATCTGTCTCTAAGGGGCCCTGCTACATTTTCTATCTTACCTGTGAATATGCATAAAAATTTCTTTCTGTGGCCTTCTAATAAAACTTCTTTTATTTCCCTTGTTAGAGAAAATGCCTTCTCTTACCACCAAACAATCACTGACCGAGACAAGAATTAAATGGGGTGATATACATGAGGTTTTTTCCTTTTCTTTTGTAAAGTATCAAGATAAATATGAAGATCAACTATTCAAAAAAAGAATTATTGTTTCTCTTGGGAAACTTGGCTTTCAGAATGGAAATTTATTTCATGTTGGCCAATTAGACTGTGAGAAAGCAGTAGCCAAGCAAAGGAAGATGTTGCTTCAATGAGGTATGCAGTGCATGTTCTTAGATGGGTTTTTATCTTAGACAATCAGTATAAGTGTACAAGCAAGCACCATTTATTTCTGATCCAGAGGATTTTAGAAGGCTTTTCCCTTTTCCCTTAAGAAGGGATTAGTCTGAGCTCTTGCTGTTTATGGACAACCAAAGAGATCACCTCTGACCACACTTCAAGTTTTAGAGATACAGCCACAAAATCTATTGGCCTAGACCTTAGGTCTCGTTCCTTATAAAAAGATTTCATCCCTGTACTGTATGAACGTGTTATTAGAAAAATTGTTTGCTAAGGCAAACACTGGGGGATATTATAAATGTATTTTATTTATTTCACAAAGCTTTTAATTGGCCTGCAGAGCAGGTTATTCAAACAAAGACTGAGGGGAACTCAAAGGGTAAAGATCTGAAATCAGAAGACTCATCTTTCTTTTCAATAGGTATATGTATAACTAAATCACTTTGTTGTACACCTGAAACGAACACAACATTGTAAATCAACTATGTTCCAATATAAAATAAAAATTAAAAAAATTAAAAAAAGAAGAATTGTCTTTCTTTTCTTTATTTCAGGACATCAGTTCTTCTTAGTTCTCTAATATCTGTGCTTATCTATGGATAAGAAGATCTGGGGCTGACTTACAGTTCTTTTTGAAATGTTTGTTCAGTAATTTAGAGTGGATATCTTCCTTTTTAAAAAATGTGTTATCCCTGGTACCAGATATCAGTAGAATATAGTCTGATTCTGAAATTTTCCCAAGGGTAAATGATGAGCGTAGAGCTCACCTCAAGAGCTTCTGAGATCATGTCTCTGGTTTAGCACCCCAAGGACAGTATCTCTGAACTGAGAGCAAGGACTGGATATGAGGGATTGTGTTTCTTATCCCTGACAAGTAATATGTTGCATACAATGGGATGTAGATTTTATGGGGATTAGAGAGGGACTGAGCTTGGAGGGGGCTTTTTATCATGAGATAGAAGCACAAACCTTCATGAAAGCATTTTCCTTCAAGCCAAGCTTGAGACTTTGTATAGCCTTTCATCAATGCCCGCAATCACTGTCACTGTAGGATCAATAAAAGTATCCACAAGGCAGAAAGGGATGGGGTGGGAGGAATTGGGAGACTGGGATTGACACATATACATTAGTGATACTATGTATAAAATAGACAACTGATGGAACATACTGTATAGCACAGGGCACTCTACGTAATGCACTGTGGTGACCTAAACAGGAGGGAAGTCCAGAATGGAGGGGATATCTGTATGTGCGTGGCTGATTCATTTTGTTGTGCGGTGGAAGCTAACACAACATTGTAAAGCAACCACACTCCAATAAAAATTAATAAAAAAAGTGTATCAAGATTCTGAAGGATCCACTAGTTCTCTGTCTGCCTGCCATTGCTTCAGAGTCCACTGACCACTGCTGTCAAGAAGGAGGCATCCATAGCAAATGTGTCTACCCTTTAAGTATCTACCATGTACTAGTTACCACTTGGGCAGAATGGATAAAATGATGTCATTCTATCAAATTTAAGGCACTGTCAAAGCCTATGTACTATTTTGTTTCAATCGTAAAAGAAACCCTAAAAAGAAGATGTTATTGAAACGTGTTTTACTGATACAGAGATTGGAGTTTAAAGAGGTGATCCTGCCTGCTCCCCTGTACACACATACACACAATGATTAAGTAAGTGGAAACTACAGGATTCAAATGCAAGTTTATTTTATTCTAAAGCTGGTGTTCTTAACTAATATACCTTCTCCTTCCAAGTACCTTTTTTTTTTTTTTTTTTTTTGCCTTGAAGGTGAAACCATGGGGAATCATTAGTTGAATCCATTTCAGCTGTAACCTGCCTCTACTACTCAAGGTCATTTTAATTGTTACAAAAGACTTGCATGTCCTCCAAGCTGCATGTAGCCTAAACAATAAGATGTTTGCTTAAACCATACGTTGTTTTCCAGAGACAGCTGTGTCCAGTTTAAGCTGAGCTGGTTAAGATTGGGTGGGACCTCTGACCCTTCAGCTGGGCCTGTGAGGGTGTCTGCTTGGTGACCTTTGGAATGTGCAGAGGCCTGTAGCCTGGTTATGCATACCCAGGATGATGACTATGTCAGCTTTTCCCAGTCACCTTTCTCTACTCTCCGCATGCTCCCCACCGTGCTTCTTTATTCTTTACACCATAAATACCACAAGCCCCTTGCCTTCAGGGAAATGGATTTGAGATTTTTCTCCTGTCTCCATGCTTGGCTGCCTTTCAAGTAAACCCTCTCTTTTCTGCAGACTTCTGTATCTCAGCTTCTTGGCTTGAAGTGCATCAGGCCAAAAGAACCCAGCTTGGTGACAAAGGGACTGAAATTCTAGTCATTGTGGTAAACCTGCTAGAAATCAATCAAGCAGATTGTGATGGAAGAAAGCACAGACACTAAGAGAATATGGGGGAGACAAACTTAATTGATGGGATAAGACATGGTACCCTGGAAAACGTGGTCATGCTGATAAGTAAGAATCAGTCAATGGTGATGGAAGAAAACCACATTTCAGGCATTGGGAGGGGCATGTGCACATACTGGGAATGATATAGTATTTTTGTGCAGTTGGCACCCAGAGTGGAATTTGAGGAGTGATCTTGGTTGGGAGTAGAGAGGTGGGTAGGGACCTTATAGAGAACGATTATGTGGCACTCTTAAAAGATTGGATTCTATAGATAAATTAATAGGAAGACTTTGAGGATTTTACGAGTAAGAGTAACATGATCAGATATGAATTAAAAAAAAAAATCTCACTTTGGAGGTGTATGGACACCAGGTTTGAAGTGACCAAGATTGGAGGCAGGAAAATCAGATTTTGCTGTTAAGAAGTAATTTATGCAAGAAGAGACGAGTCCCCAAATATGATACTGATGACGTGAATGCAGAGGAAGAGAAGATTTGAGAGATGTTGGGAATAGGATTTACTGAATTTGGTGATTGGATTGAATGTGAAGAGGAGATGAAAAAAGAAGAAAACCTCAAAGATGATTGCTAGTTTACTGTATTGGTTGACTGTTTCATCAAAGGAGTGGCTACATAAGAGGAACAGGTTATTAGGAAAATGATGGGGTACTTCCACAGGACACACAGATGGGGACGTTTAGAGTCGTACCAGTGGATCTGTAGCTCAGCAGAGAGGTCCAAGCTAAAGATACGCTTCTGGAACACAGCCGCATAAAGGTGGTAATTCAAGTCCTTAGAGAGAATGAGATGTTTTAGGGACAGCGTGAAGAAAGAGAAAGAAGAGGATGAGTAGAGGAAGCTCCAAAATTTAAAGGAGGGGCAGAGGATGAGGAGCCTGTGAAAGTGAAGCGAAGGAAAAAGCAGGTAGGTGGAAAAAAATCCAGGGTTGACTATAGTCAAAAAAACAAAGGGAGGTGAGAACTTCCAAAAAGAGTATGTGCAGAATGGCTTCCAATTCTGCAGAGAAGTAAGAAAAGACTGAAAAGCATCTTTTGAATTTAGCAATAGGGTGATGATTGATATAACATTCTCTTTAGTTTAACGACAAATTTTGTTGCTCATTTTCCTCACTGGGATAGGGCTTCGTGTGGTTAGAGATGGCTGGGGAGAGGGGTGTCAGTTTGGGGTTTGCACACTGCTCCAATATTCATAAAGAGGCAGCATGTTAGAAAAGTATTTCTTTTGGCTCCTTGAAGTAAGATTACTGAAATCAGCCTCATATAATTTTTCTATGTGTGCACTCCACTCACAGAGATCAAGGGACTGCTCTTTAGAAGGAGACTGCTGCAGGAATAAAGGTTTATCCTTCTCCACCTTCAGAGCCTCTCTGAGCATGATCTATGCAGCAAACATTGGATGAAAAATCTGTATTTTCAATATTAGAAGTTGTGGGGGTCCAAAGTACGCATTTGTAGATTAGTTTTAAGAATATAACTTCTACCAATCACACTGAATGGGAATTGTGCTTTTTTATGCCTTGTGACACCAGGCAATTAATCAGAAATAAGAATTTTCAAGGTTAAGCTTGAAATCAGGTAAGCCTGTGTGTGGCTACTGCCTCATACTTCCTGGGTGATCTCAGCCAAGTTACTTAACTTCTTTTAGTTCCAATTTTCTCCCAGGAGAAATGGGAATGATGATATCTCCCTTGCAAGGTTTTTATAAGTATTTTAGGAGATGATGTAGAGCTTTTTGCACATAACCACTGCTCAGTAAATGTTAACCACTATTATTTCTATTTTAATTTCTAACGTTATTTTTTTTCTCTGCTTTGGAATCCATCCTTCAATGGAGATTTTCATGCATTGCTCCCACATCTCACCATATCCCTTCTCCTTAGGGTCTTCAATCTCTCCTTTTCTTTCTTTCTTTTTTTTTTTTTAATCTTTCTTGCTGTTAGTCATGCCTAGAGGTCAATTACTTTAAACAAATTAATGCTTTTCTTTGGCTTCTGATGTCTACTGAATGAACTTTGAATTAATTTTCTTCCTTTAATGACCAACTCTTCCAAGAAATAGTCTACATTCACTCTCATTTTTACATTATCTGTTTTGTTCATAAACTTTGAAATGGAAACTTAGCCTCCTGAAACTGCTTATGGGAAGGTCATTGGTGACATATTTCTAGTGAAAATCAATGGCCTTTTAAAATTCTCAACCTCTTGGGCTACTTAGCTTTATGTGATTCTGTTGAGAACTACTTCCTTGAAAAATCTCTTACCCTTTACCGTGTCACCACAGCATCCTCAATTTTCTTCCCACTGGCACTTCTTTACTCTACATCCCAGTCAATGGAGTTTCTCAAGGATTAGTCTTTAGCTTTCTCTTTTCTTTTATATACTAATTTCTTTGCAGAGGTTTTATTTCCTTAGCGTTTTCTTCATGAATTAGATGATGAAGAGGATCACATCTTCATCTGTGTTCTGAGTTTTTAGCTTGTACTCAACCTGCAGATTTCTAAATACCTTGAACGCATGTTCTGTTCTCTTTCTCCAGCAGGTAAGCTCAACTTTCATCTTTTTCTTGGGTTGCACTGCTTTCAAGCCAATAGGGACCACTCCCTTTTCTATATTTCTTTTGTGCCATAACATTCAGGTTAGAATCTGCTTTGAACTGTGTGAAAACGTTCTCCAGTAGCTGATTTGTACTTTGAGGACAGCACTCACATGGATATTTCTTGTGTTAAACTTAAATACTTGATAATTAATTACTATGTCCATTAAAAAAAAGTGTGTTGTAGATGAAAAAGAAAACAGAGGTAAACATTGGAGAAGAAATAGTTTTACATCCTAGAGTGGTGTCATACTAATTTGAAACTTGCATTTATTGTCTAGTTAAGTTTACTTAATAATATTAAGCAAGATAATAAGAACATGAGTATTAAATATTGGGGGTCATATAAAACATACTACACAATTTTTCCCCCTCTTCTTTGTTAATTCTTTGGCTTTGGAACTTAATCTCATTTGATATGTTTCTCCATAACCCTGGTTAAGAAAAAAACAAAATTTTTTTTTCTGGAACATTAAAATTGGATATTTAGCAAACACTTTATGATTCACAATTTGGAGAATGCAATTCTGAATATAATTACTTTCATTAAAATCTGATTTGTGCAGTTAATTAGAAAAAAAATCTATGGCTGGCAAATTCTATGTTGAAGAAATATTTTATTTTGTGTGGTGTTGAGAAAGCTTTCCTAAACTTTCATGTTTCTTATTTGAAAAATTCCAAACTAAATCTCAAATAAATTGCAAATTCAGTAAGAAAAAATATATATACACAAATGAAACAAGTTCCTTGATACAAATCCACACAAAGAGGGAGCAATTTTTCACTGAGTTGAAAAAGAGAACTATTTCTCTTATTCCTATTTAGTATACCTAGATCAGTCTCAGAAAGTACACAGACTTGTTCATGTGTTGTCTGGTTGAGAAATGACTAAGATTCTATTCTGGACAAGGTCACTTGGAAAGCTTCTCGGTGGTGATCAAACAATAATTATAATACTATTTGGGACCATATGTCAGAAGATTGAAAGCTCAACCTGAAGTCTTTTCCAGTAGCTGAGTCACTGCAGTGCCCTTGCAAATGACTTTTATTTTTGCACCTCAACTTTTTTGATCGCAATTCAAAGGGGAATTTCGATTCGAAAATACAATGAATTGCTTAATAATGAGAAAAATTTGAAGTCAGAAAAAGGCAAAAGTAAAAAAACTAATGAAGACTTGCAGGAATTTTGCCGGCTGAGAGGTGAGGGCCAAATATGGGTGAATTACAACTGAGACAATTGGATAACACCAGTATCTTATTTTAGCCTATCCAAAAGAAATATGTCTCCAAGATGGCATATGTTTAGCCCCAGGTATCAGCTTTTTTCGATGTGTTGCTATCGTACTTTTATTCATTCACGCCTTTATTCTATCAAACAGATATATGTTAAATACCAACTATAAAAAAGTACTAATACATATACATATATCCACTCTTTTTTAGATTCTTTTCTCATATAGGCCATTAGAGTATTGAGTAGAGTTTCCTGTGCTGTACAGTAGGTCCTTATTAGTTATCTGTTTTATATACATAGTAGTGTGTATATGTCAATCCCAATATGTAGATGAATAACAGATTCACTTTGATGTACACCTGAAACTAACACAACATTGTAAATCAACTCTACCCCAATAAATATTTAAAAAGAAAGATATTTTGGGAAGACTGTATGGAAGAGGCAGCTTTAATGTGGATGTTGAAAAAGGAATAAACAAGCAACATTTAAAAATTAAAAAAAAATACTAATGATGGGTGCCACCGGTAAAGTGTGTGATGAAGTTACAGCTCTTACCCATGAGAAGTTCTCCTTCATCTTCACCCAGGACTTATTCCAAAATGGGAGCCATTTGTACATTTTATATGTTGGAGATTATGGGATCCATGGAGGCTGCAGTATTGGGAAAATGTGTCCCTGGCTTTAGAACCTAACACATTTACTTTGTTATCTCTACCCTGCTGACAACAGCAAGGAATTAAAGACTAAGAGGTAGGACTTACAAAGTCAGAAACCTATTTTCAATGGCTCCAGTTCCCCTGGAGGAGGGGAAGATGACCACTGTGAGTTCCAGCTGTGTGGGTGTGGAGTCTGCTGCTAAGACTACCCTTAGTGACTTTGTGATGCATGTTTAAGTGGTAGCTGAGATTTTTACAGATCTTTTCAAGAAGAGATTTTTATTCCAGGTGTGCTTTTCTTTATATTCTCTCTCCTTTCTTTCTGCCTCCTTTTTATTGTTACACTCTGTGTACCTTCAAAGATCTATTCCTTTTCCTTATAAAAAAGTTTAAAAACTTTAGAGGTTTATAAATAAACATACACACGAAAACAACAGGATGGGCCCTCCTTTTTACAGTTAGGTTGATGAAAATATAGAGGAAAATAACTTGGTTGGAAACAGATTGATTCTATGAAGCTAGGGATAGAAAGGGCAGAGAGAAGAGAATTTGCATGGTGTTTTCCTATGACAATAATGTTGAAGTTACTTCTATAGGGACTTGTCAGTCCTGAAGGATATTGTCTATCTTCTAGGGAGGAAACTTACTACTGTGTTACTGGTAACCTCCTACGGTTTGTCCCAGGCCGTACCTGCTCTTCTAGGCTTCTCTGACCCAGTATAAGTTACAATCAGAGGGGAATTTCCTTACTTGATGTCTTGTCACATCAGTGACTTTCCAAATAGAAATGAAAGAACCCAGAAAAGTTTTGAAAAAAATTTTAGTTCTTCCTGGCAATTACATGTTCTTTTTTTTTCTCTATGTCATTTGTACATGAGAAACTCTTATTACTTTAGGAACAGATATGAAACAGTTCTCTGGAAAAGGAATTTCATTTTGGGTTGACACCTGGAGAATACTGTTTTTTTTTCCTCTAGTGGCTCCATGATAAAAATGTATGTTCAATATAACTGAGGAGAAAGACTGCAAATACTGCTTCTACTTCATGTGTCCCTCTGTGTAAGTACAATGAAGGTAAACGTTGAGTCATTAAGAGTATAATATTTTAAGACAAAAAAACTGTGTACTATGGACAACTATCTAGAAATCTGCTTCAAATTTCCACTGGTTTTCCTATATAGAAACAGATACTGTCATATTCCTTTTCTAAAAGTAAAAAAGGGAGTGACAAAGAACAAATGTTTCATGGGTCGTTGATTATAAGACTCAAGAAGTTTGTGTATGTGTGTGGGTGTAGGTATGTAAGAAAGAACGAAAGAAAGAGAGAGACAGACAGAGACAGACAGGGCGACAGAAAATGAGGTGTCTGAAGGAGGAGAAAGAAGAGGTAAGTAAAAAGTACACATCTATGCTTTAAGCATAAGCTTTGGTCTAAAATTATGCAAAGTAGAAAAAAATGGCTATAAGGAAATACTAAAGAGAAAGAGACTGGCGAGATAGGATATCGTCCACAGTAATTTAAAAAATTCTATAGTTATGCATTTATTTCCTAAGGTACATGAATAGGCTCTGGTCACAAACTCTTAATTTATTATTTAGATTTGATTTTTGTGTTTTCCTTCATATAACTGTCAAGATGATTGCCCTGTTGATAACAAGGATTCAGTAAAATTAATATAATTATATGTATTATATTATTATAATTATTAGATCAATGAATTAGACCAGAATCATCCTTTAAAAAGTCTTAAAGTAGTGGAAATTAAATCTATTCAAACATTTTGCTATAAAATAATGAAGAACAGAGTGGCTAAAGGAAGGGTACAAAGACAGACACATTCAAAACCTGAAAGCATTGTCTTCATATTGAAATATCTATAGTATTTTTCATATAAGAAAATCAATTTCCCAGAATAAATCTTTTTCTGATTTTTTAAAAACAGCAATTAGGACATGAAATTGACCTCATTTCTGATACCCACAGGTCTGTAACATATTAACAAACTTAGGCACCACTTTTCTTCCCTCCTAGTTCAAATCTTGAATAAGAAAATTTGTTTTGTACTGACTATTTGCTGATGGATCCCAATACATTTATAGACCTAGACCAGTTTTGAGGCTTTGAACTATTTTCCAATGTAATTTAGTACAAGTATAAATAGCAAGTTTGATTGTGAGTTCCTTGATGTTTGGGATTAACATATAGAACAATATTTGGCCCATAGTAGATACTCAGTGAGTGTTTGCAGAAAGAATGAAATTTCCAAATTGAATATTCTGGAAGGATTGGTTAGCTTTGATTTGCTCCATAAAAATAGACTGATTTCCTAAACTTATATACCAGCTTGCAACTTTCTGCTATAAGTCATAAGTAAACTCAGCCCTCTTCAGTAAATAGATGTACCTGAACCAATACATCACCAATTCTACAAAAAATGATTTAAAAATTGTCCAGGAATTATCCCTTTGGAAAAGTATATCATGTATTAGTTGGTATTCAAATTAAATTGTAATTCACACATAAAAGTTGAACTTAATCAAATTTTACAAAATTAAAAGTGAAAACAAAGCATCTAGTTTTATTACACATGACTGTTATTGAATTGGGAGTGCAGACAAACTACGTGCTGCTGACATGCTGGCCAAGGTCAGCTTCAATCAACAGCCAACCCCATGAGCACGGCACAGTAGAGTGCTGATTAGGTGGGTGTACTCACCTCCCACCCCACAAAACATGTGTAGGCACTAGAGGCCCCAGATATATAACTAGAGAAGAGGCTCATACCTCAGAGGGGAGCAACTGGTTTCCCATATTTCCATTTATTTCTATATAGAGATAAAGCTTGTGATGAATATATACTTATTATTCATAAATAGCCAAATAATTCTATAAACCACTTAGAATGTATACTTTCTAGATTATGAAAATAAACAAATTTTCCTGGAACATAAATTACCTGCTGTTTCTGGGATGGTGAATAATCAAATGTCCTTGAGATTCAGTATTAGACCTCCTGGGTTCCTTGTTTGTCCTTCATAGAGGAGTTGGTGTCTGGTCTACTGTGGAATAGTCCTAATATTCTTGTAGATTATCGAATTTAAAGAGATTATAAATATCATTCATTCACTTATTCTTTAAATCATTCATCAAATATTGAGAGTCTTAATGGGTTTATACTGAGGGTAGAGAAGTGAAAAAGACAGAAATAGCCTGTCTTCATGGGATGAACATGAAATAGTTCTTACACATAGAAAAGTTGTTTTGAAGGCAAAACTTAAGGCACTATCATTGGATATAAATGTTGGAAGGAATAAATAAGGAAAACAGAAGTGCACAGAATGCTGATTTTTCTCGTGGCCTTTTTAAAGCTCTTCCATGCACCTAGAATGCCCCCTTCAGGGGGATGTCATTAACCACAGTCCCACTCCCCAGGCTGGGCCAAGGGTTCCATCTCTGTCCTTGTCTAGTGTTTTGTGCCGGTGTTTGTACTTTTCCGCTGTCTTCACCATGTTATTAGAAATGATCTCTTCATGTGTTTGCGTCTGTCAGTGAATCATACAATTCATAAGGGTGGTGACAGATATTATTCATCTTTCAATCCCATCACCAACAATTTAATTGAATAAGTAGATTGATTGATTTGCAGAAGGTTGAGGTTGGGGGAGGAGGCATGATGAAGAAGGAAAGTGTCACTTTGGGGGCAACAGGAAAACTGAATTCTACTTTTCTGCTGCCACTAACAAGTTTGTTGTGGGAACTGAAAAGAACATGACATGAACTTGGGTGGCTGCTTTGGGCATTGAGTTGTGGCAGATGCTTTTGGTACCCTTACCCTGTATCTCTTCCTCTTAGCCTACCTCTGACTTTAGCCACAGCTTTGCTGGACATTCCCTGGGAGTTCAGACTCATCTCCTGCTGGCACATGTGTCCTGTTTTCCTGGGAATTGGCTCAGGAAAGTGTAGACTGGAAGTGGCAGGGATTTCTGTCCCTGGGAGCAATACTTAATCAAAGATGATGGGAAGATGTTGGAGAAATGCTTCAACCTCTTGGCCTTTAGGGAATGATTCTGAGAGGTATTTCCTTCTCTTTTCAGTGTGCCTGGCAGACTCGAACCCTCCTTCATGATAATGCAGCCTTATATACTCTTTTCTCTTTCTTTTCTCAGTATTTTGCTCCCTCATTCCTGCTTCCTGGGATCTCATCTCAAAGAAATACCCAAGTCCAAGTCCCCATCTTAGGCTCTGCTGTCAGGAAGACCCAAACCAAGATACCATCCAAGTGGCAGAAGTCTTAGAACATTAATAACCTCATGTGGTGGGTCCTTTTCTTCTCCAGTTTCCATGTAACACCCAATACGATTTCCCTAACTGCCTGCATACACTTCCTTATTTACAATTAGGTCCAGCCAAGGACAACCTGACTGATATTTTTGTGTTAGAATATCTTTCCTGTATTTACTATGTAAGATTTATATCATTTTGGTATTTGTCTCATTTGTTGACAGGGAACTCCTGACAGGAAACATGCACAAACCCACGTGTAGTCGCCTAAAGAACAAACTCACACAGCTTTACTGGGAAACCTTTATAATTCTCAATGGCAGGGACCCTACTCTGCAAGATTTCAAGAATCCTCAAGAAGAATGTGAGCTAAGTATTCCCAAGACCTTCTGCCTTCTGGAGTTCTCTGCTCTTTCAAATACAAATTCAATAGCTGAGACCTTCCTGTACAAATGCAATAAATGATACAATCCGTCGAATACCCTTTCTCTTATTTCCCAGGTAAGAGAGTGAAAGAGAATGGGTACAAGATGCCCGTGGCTCCTCTATTCTCCCATCTGCCATGCCTCCCAATGACCATTTCCCATCTCTCTTTAAGGCTGCATCTGTCACATTGCTGTACCTGTGTCCTGCCCACACCAGTTCATTCAAAGACAGGTGAACAAAAAATTCACCTGTCCTCTGTTCCTTTGTCTATCACCAGCCCAGAGCTGCTATGGAGATTTTTATGTGAAGTCTTGGTGATAGTGGTGAGGAATTAGAGCACAAATCAGCAAACAACCTAAATTTGCAGAAATGAATCATTTTGCCTCCAGTTCATCAGCCATTTCTGCTCTATGGGATTCTTACCTTTTTGTACTTTTTTTTGGCTCTTTGCCTGCTGCCATTTTTGTGGGTCTTCTCTCTCACACCAGAGACTTTTTTCCCCCTCCTCTTTACTCCAAGGCCCCAAATTCACCTCCTACTCATTTTAAAGAAAAAAAAATTGAAAGCTGTTATTACTGCATGTGGAATTTACTGATAATTTGTTCAGTGGAACACGTCAGCTTCCTCTTTGTCAACCTCCTCATTCCAGACTCTGCCCCAGACGCTGCCTTTTAAAGTCCCAAGAATATGTCTTTTCAAACAAAATGCCAGGTTTCAATGCATATTTAGCAATGCCAGAATGGATAGAAACTGAAAAATCACAGCTTTTCTTGAATTGTTTAAAGATACAATTCTTAGATAGTCTCAAGTTCAAAGTATTACTCACTCCTCGCTGACCAGGGGCTTTTGTTAAAGGAAGTAGGGCAAACACAGACTTCTTTACCCCTCCCTAGAACAGAAAATCCAAGGGTCAGATTTGCCCCATCTGCCCCTCCCTCACGACCTAATACAGCTCCTACTGCCGAATTTGGGGTGTGGTTCCCTTTAGAGCCCTACTCTTTGTCTTTGGAGGATTCTCAGGTTCACATCATGGGAAGGGACTGGAACTGATAGTGAACTGGAAAGTTATTAGGGTCAGAAAAGGAGTTTTTGAGTTTACAACTTTTATCTATATCTATCTATCATCTATCTACCTATATCTTTGAAATTGGGCTTGGAATACTGCATTGATGGCCCTCTGGTGCTGTTCACGAGGCCAGTATTTTCCTCCTAAAATTCAGCAAGCCAGGACTCTAGCTTCCAAGGATAAGTGAAATTGGAAAAGCAGGGAATTGATGGTGCTAACTTAAAAGAGTCTTATTCAGATCTTTAGATTCTTTCTCTGAATACATTTCCAGCCCCATTCTCTTTCTCCTTCCTTTCTAGGACTCCAATGACACATAAGTTAGATATTTTGTTATTGTTCCACAGTTCCCTGAGGTTCTGTCCATTTTCCCCCTCGGTCTATCTGCTCTCTGTTTTCAGATTGGGAAATTTCTATTGTTCTGTCTTCAAGTTCACTGATTCTTTATCTTCTCTATTCTGCTGTTGAGGCCATCCATTAATTTTGTGTTTGTTTTTGTTATTATATTTTTCAATTCTAAAATTTCCATTTGATTCTTCTTTATATTTTCTGTATGTTTGCTGAGACTTTCTAGTTTCTCATTTATTTCAAGCATGTTCAGAATTGCTTGTTGAAGCACTTTAATAATTCCTGCTTTCACATCATGGTCAGAGATTTCTAATCTTTGTGTCATCTTGGTGCTGGTGTTTGTTGATTATCTTTTCTCATTCATGCTGAGATTTTCCCTTTTTTTAGATTAATGTTTATTTGTAAACCAGTAACACCCCCCCAAACCCAAAAACCTTTGATGGATTTTGCCTCCTTTGAGAGTGCATATTCTCTTTTGCGGTGATGGAAATTGCATGAGTAAAGGAAAATCTGACTAGCTTTGGTAATTAAAGAGTGTAAGAAAGTCGGGATTTCTCACAGCTGTTTTAGTAGGCAGAGTGCTTCCATTTGGTGAATAACAACACAAGCAAATGTTGAGATTTTCTTGGTTCCTGGTAGGAGGAGTGACTTTTGGTGAAACCCTGGATATTTTGGGTACTATAAGATTCTGAAATGTACTTAAATCTTCTGTTACAGCAGGCCTCCTCTGACTCCACTTTGGAAGTTGCAGGGGGGCCCTACCTTGTTACTAGCTGGTGGGAGCAGAAGTCCAAGTTCCCCGCTGACGCTGGTTAGGAAGTTTCTCCTCATCACTGGTAGGTGTGGGTGGGAATTCTGGAGTTTTGATAAGTGTCCTTTGATACTACCCTGGTTTAGAGGGGCAGGAGTGCCTTGTTACTGCTCCCCACGTGGCTTCTGTCAACACCATGGGTATGGGGATGTCCTTCTTACCTATAGGTAGTGATGAAAGTCCTGACTTTCCTCTAGGCCTCCTCTGACACACACAGTGGGGAGAGAGAAGGGCGAGTTTGGAAGTCCAGCCTCCCCACTGACACTACCAGGATGGGGGTGGGGCTTAACATGAAAATCCCTGCTCCCAAGCAGGCTTTCTCTGACACGACTCTGGTGGGAAGGTGGTGTGTCTCCTTCCTTGCCTTCCACTCTGTTAAGGGTGGAAATCTAGGCACCCACCTTGCCTTTGTTGGTGGTGGTAGGATGGGGGAGAGGCACAGTTTTTTCCAATGTATTTAGCTAGAGTACAATGGTTATTTTCTGAACATTTTCTGTCTTCCTGGGATGCTCCTTTTGGATAATGGGAATGAGCTTTTCTTTTTCTTTGCGATATTTTTTTTCTGGTGCTCATTGGTGTTTCCTGGTTTGCTAGCTTCTCCAGAAAGCAGTCTGGAATGTACAAGGCAAAGAAAACCCCGAAAACAAAATCCAAACCTGGAGAACTTACTGCTGTGTCCTTCCGTGGGTCCTGAGGTCCCTAGCCAGTTTTCTTTCTTCTCTTCACCTTTATCTTCATCTTCTTATCTTTGTTTTATATATAATGTCACCTCCCCTGCCCCTTTTCCAATGCAGTTAGCAGAAGTAGGGAAAAGTATGTGTACTCCATTTTTCCAGAAGTAGAATCTCTGTGACGTCTTTTAAGATAGACTAACTTCCAGGCTTTGCTCAGCACCAACCTATCTGGCCAACCTTTGAGTTTTAGAGGCTCAGTGGGTTCTCACCAGACTCTCACGGTCTAGTTACCTGCTTTAGCCTCAATGCTGAGCCACTCAGAGGATTACCTGGCTGTAAATAGGTATGCTTTTTCCAGCCCAGGATGCTATTGCGTGCATCCCCCTCTCTACCCTAATATCTTCATGTGTGTATCTTTTGATGTCCTTCTTCTAGGTCCTTCCCAGTGTCTAGTCTATCTCTGCACTTAGTTGAAAAATTGAATAAAAATTCTCTATGGCCTGGAGAATGAGTACCAAAAGGGATAAAAATAATCTCAGTTATGCTATGATTTGACATGCTCTAATATTTGTCCAAGTCAAATTTAAACATATCATTTAGTGATTTCATTTTTAAATAGGTTTACTTGAATACTACAAAACAACTCTTTTCTCACAATAAAAAGTTTTGATTCTCTTTGTAAGAAAACTATTGTGTATGTGCTATATTGCTGAGTAGTAGAGAAAGACTAAATGTTGAGAATAATAGAATAAATGAAAAAAAATTTAGCTTACAAACTGTGACTTGTTAAAAAACTACTTGTATAAATATTTTAGCTTCCAAATGCCTCAATATTCGCCATTACTGTTTTTTTTCCTGGCATTGAGAGTCAAAAAAGGCCAGACAGGAAGAATGTGAAAGAGAATGGTTACTAATGCAGAAAGTGTGTTTAACCCCAGAACCCCAATATCAATTAAACTAATATTATGGCTTCATGATTTTCTTTCAAAAAATAATTTCCCCTCTCTAAACTGTCTCTGACAAGCTACTTCTCGCTACCAGCCATGTCTCAAGGGATTTGTACTGACTGGAAATTTTGAGCATCTATAAAAGCATTTATTGAATTTTTGAATAATTACATTAAAACCCAACAATAAGTAATCATCATTTTCATGTTTGTTGAGCCATTGCTCCTAGTTGAACCACAAACTTGGGCTACAAAATTCTGTAGAAAGGGCAATGTACAATAAGTTGTTTGCATGAATAACACCTTTGTAGCCACTAAAAAACAAATAAACCAACCAATCAACCAAACAAACATCCACTGAAAACAAATTGAACATGAAAATAACATTAGAACAAGTCCAGTATACCTGGAGGAAGAAAATGATTACATCAGTGTGTGTTTAACACAGTTCTTTTCTGAAGAGTTTATTTCCAACTTTTCTCTTTTTTATGCAGATTTCATCTTTTAAACTTAGGATGGCTTAAGGGGAAGAGGGATGATGTATCAGTTTTTACTTTTCCTTCACTTACAAAGGAAACTTAAGAGGGTGGAAAGATCTTCAGGTTTCAGACTGTGCAACTACCTGTCCAGTGAGGAAATTCCTTCTCAAGATCACGTCTGTTTAAACAATAGCAGGGGCAGAGAACTGCTGCCACTTTTATGCAGGCTATTTTATTTGTTTACTTTGTTTTGTTTTTCTTGAGCTGCAATGTTGAGGCATGAATGCATGTTGGAAAAGAATTTCCAGACACAGGGCAGAATGCAAGGAAGATAGAGTTTATTAGAGAGAAGGGGCGCTGTAAAGACAGCAGGACAACGTCCTGGCAGACCAGGGAGAGCAGACCCTCTGGTGGGCTTGCAGCCAACTTTTATAACCCCAAGACAAAGAAAATTCCTGCTAAGAAAATGGCGCTAATCGATTGGTCAGTGTGCCAAAGGGGACAGGTATCGTTAGGTAATAGGGTAGGGTCCTATATGGTGAATACCTTCCCCAGTACGGGGTTGGCTGGCCCAAGTCATGAGTCAAAGATTGCTATGCGGGTGGAGATAACTCCAGAATTTGGTTGCTATGAGGGTTGGGTTAATTCTGGAATCTTGTCCTGTGACTTTGGTATAGGGCTCCACATGCAATTTTTGGAAAGCCTTTCCTCACACTGAGCTGAATTTTTCCTCTATGTTCTAGTTTGGTCCTAGGGAGCACTTTTAGGCTCTCTTCCAAAAGATGGGCTTATAAATGTTCTTTTCTTCTGAACCTTAAATATTCCCAGGTTCTTCAACAATCCATTTTGGCTAGCTCTTCTAGACCATTTATCATGGTGAGAACCCCCTTCTTTTAATGCTCCCTATGTTACAACAGCATCTACTAAAATATGTTGAGGAAGTCGTTTTAAGAAAATTTCAATTGAGTTCAATTCAGGGAATAGTTATCAAGCACTCAGATGTGCCAGACACTCTGTTGGGCCCCGGAGCTAAGGCAGTGAACACGACCATCTGTCCTTCTGACAATCACAGTTAGCAAAGGCAGATAGCCAGTGAGTGATTACAGCTGTGATGAGAGTTCTGGAAGAGGTTGTAAAGTTGTTTAAAGCAAGGGGAATTTAATTAATCCTGAAGAATCGTGGAAGGTGTCTATAATGGAGAGATGCTTAAGGGAAGATTTGAAGTATAAGTAGAAATTAGCCAGGATACAAAGATCCGGGCAATGGAAATGGTACACGGGGAATATCTGGGGTTGAGAGGTGTCCCAAAGTCCACAGGAAGAGAGTGTTTAAGAAGAAGATTCGAAGTTCTCATATCAATAGAGAAGGTGCTGGGTGGTCATCACCATGAGGAACACTGTTGTTCAGAAAGGCATAAACCTTTGACTCTCCCTTTCCTGTATCAGGCCACCCAGCTTTCACACTGTTTACTTCTTTACATATGGTTTTAACAACTGTCCTGGTTATGTGAACATACTATCTCAAAAATAAACACTTTTGAGTTTTAATTTTTTTAAAAAGTGCTCAGTGCAGACAATCTTGCTTCTTTCTACTTAGCTCTATTTTTGTGTCACGTGACCAATTAGGTAAAGACCCAAACATGTTCAATGGATTTTTCAATAAGAAATTCATTGGTGATATTGCAAACAGCCCTTAGTGGCTTAGTGGGAGAGGAAATCAGGTTGCAGTGGGTTGGGGACTGAATAGGAGGTGAGCTAGTGAATACAGAGATTGCGGACACTCAAGGATCTTAGGTGTAGAGGAAAGAAAAGAGATAGGGTAAGATCTAGAGGAAAAGAGGAGGAAAGAAATGTCAGTTTTTTTGGAGAGGAGATTGGTAAGATTAAATATTCCTGGAAGGACACTACTATTTAGGGAAAGTAAGAAGTTTGGAAAAGTTTCCGCCAAAGAACCCTTTGTCCTTGACCTTTGATTGTTTCCAGCTCGGTTGGGAAGACAAATTTAATCTATAAGTAATGGCTAGGATAGGACATCCTGTGATAAAGAACTTAGTTATTTGAAGAAAGAGAAAAAAAAGAAAATCAGGTAGTGTGTATTGAGGTGACCATGCATTCGAAAGGTGGCAACAAGTCTAGAGATCAACTTGGGCTGGAGGTTTAGAAGTAGAAATGATTTCAAAGTGCTCCTCTTTTTCTTCTTCTTTTTTAAAAAAATTATTTATTTATTTATTTATTTTATTGGCTGTGTTGGGTCTTTTTTGCTGTGTGCAGGCTTTCTTTTTAGTTGCGGTGAGTGGGGGTTTACTCTTTATTGTGGTGTGCGGGCTCCTCATTGCGGTGGCTTCTCTTGTTGTGGAGCATGGGGTCTAGGCGCGTGGGCTTCAGTAGTTGCAGCACATGGGCTCAACAGTAGTGGCTCACAGGCTCTAGAGCACAGGCTCAACAGTTGTGGCGCATGGGCTTAGTTGCTCCTTGGCATGTGGGATCTTCCTGGAGCAGGGCTTGAACCTGTGTCCCCTGCATTGGCAGGTGGATTCTCAACCACTGTGCCACCTAGGAAGCCCCTCGCCTCTTTTTCTCTCAATCAATTTGACTTTGGGCAAGTTATATAGCCTTTCCAAGCCTCTGATTTCTATTTGTAAAAAGGGCATCATGATGCTGAACTCAAATCTTTTTGTGTGTTTGTGAAGAAGAGATAGTTCTTGTAAAGCTTCTACTATGGTTAATGTACAATAAATGGGAGTTCATATAAAATTTAATAGAACATGAAACTTGAAGGACAGAGAGACTATTACTCTATCATGCTTTGCACATAGTAGGTGTTCACTAAAAATCTGGGGAGAAGGAGGAAAGAAGTGAAATGCATATTGTGAACAACTATATGAAGCTAAAAGAACACATGTGAGGGACTTCCCTGGCGGTCCAGTGGTTAAGACTCCATACTTCCAATGCAGGGGGCGTGGGTTTGATCCCTGGTAGGGTAGCTAAGATCCCACATGCTGAGTGGCACAGCCAAGAAACCCTCCCAAAACAAAAAACAACAAACAACACATTTGAGGGCAGTTGATGACAAATCAGATGAGTCTACAGGTCATGCAGCAACGTTTCATTGTGTTCATGATATTAAGAAAATCTGTGAGGTTAACTCCTTGGAAGCTAATTCATAAGCTGTCATTCATGATGTAAGCGTGACATATTATCTGTTATGCAGGTACAAATCTCAGTCCCAAATACACCAGATGTGTAAGAAGCATAACTTTATTCTTCTACGTATCAACTAAATGCTTTGAATTTTCTGTTCCCCAGGACATCAAACACTAAAATTATCTCTTTTCCCTGGCTTGTGTCTAAGTTCCAGGGAGATTTATATAATTTTAAGGTGTTGTAGGACCTATCTTGTCTTTGAGTCATCTGTTCACACAGATATTTGCTTAAGAATCCGAGGTTCCATTTGGTCTTTCCTCACTGATACATGCAGGAAACTGTTGAGACAGCTCTCATTCTTGTCTACCCAGGGCTTCAAGTCCATGGGGTCTCTCTGCTGCTTTCATGCCAGGCTTGAGAACTGGGGCTTCATGCTATTTCTTCCATGCTGTTCTCTGGTAACGAAGTTTCCCTGGGACATATCTATGGCTTCATTTGCCTTAATGCTTAATCCGTGGCTTTATCACATCTATGGATTTATCATCTAAGAAGAGGGACAAATATCCATATTTATTCCCTGTCTCCTAAACCATATCAGAGTCTTGCCCTCTCACTGGAGTTCCAATATGGAAAGCAGAGTCAGTAATTATCTTTCTCTAAACCACCATTCTTTGGCTGTCTTTGCTCTCCTCCAGCCTGGAAGATTGTTTTTCCAATCTTCAGGGAAAATCTCTCCCTCTATAAATCTTGATGGCTTCCCCCAGAGTCATTTTTGCTCCTAAAATAACTCTTTTATGGGTTTAGGATTTGGGAAAAGATAAACCGAAGACTTATAGGAAGTTTCTGTTTTCCACCCTACCTTGTCACACCCATATCCTCAGGAAATAACTAGAATAGACTATTTGTCTGAATTGGGTGAGCAGGTGGGAAAGGGAAAGTGGGAACTTTCGGGAAAAATCCATTTATATTTCAGCATCCTGTGATAGTAACAGTGCGTTGCATTACCTTACAATTTGCTATATAAATTATAAATAGTAAATTGATAAAGATCTACCTTGGTTATTTCAATTTGATCAGTTTTCTACAACCAGGCACTTCAACATATTTTTATTCATCTGACTTCCTCATCCATATTGTTTGGGAAGAAATTCTGGACAAATTCCTTTCACTCAACTGATGAAAATTCAGATTAGTTGGCAGAAACATGAGTGTCTGGCAATCACAATTCTGAGATCATAGTGGCAACATTTTAAGATGGCTTAGGTGGGTCTCATGGCCCTTTTCACAAGGGAAATGACTGCAATCCAGACTTTCTTCTCTTGGAAGAGTCTTGAAAAGTCAATATTGATTTTTGCCTAAGGTTTCTTGGTCACTTCCCAAGGGCATAAAATTGGTTTTGGCAGTTTTGTGCTAAGAAGTGTAGCATATTCTATTTCACTTAAAATTTTATTCAGTATAAAAATCAATTAACAGGTTGGTAGATTTCCTCTTTTAGTCAGTGCCTTTATGGAAATAAATCCCTGATCTGTGCTACGCAGAACCGACAAACTATCAGGATGAGTTCCATTTGAAAGCAGAATTTCTAATCTGAGGAGTGTTACAGGGTTTGTAATGCCTTTTATTCTCCAGGTTGTTTCTCTCATAGATATCCTCTCCACACTGAGCTCAAGATAGTTTAGCATTTCCCAGAGATACCTATAGGATTCGATGTTCTAGCATCAATATTTTCAATGACGTAGCACAATGTATTTGGAGATTGGCAATGGGATGGTTCATGGCATGAGTATTTGATATTGCTTTTCTAAGTATCCAAATAAATATTTTGTTCTAGACTTTGGACATAATTTTCCAGTGTCACATAGAGAAATGCATAGATAAGAGAAGTACAGCCCTTCGGGAGAGTTTCTAAAGAAGCTCATGATCTATACTACTTGTAGTATCTATATTACACAAGAACGAGAGTGAATGCGGCTATAGGATACACGTCAAACTTGCTAGCAGCGGAGCCGTTGTTAAACCATACTGCTCTTCGAAGTGTGTATGATATTATTCGTGAACAACTGATGTCTCTGGGCCACCTGGCATTTCATGGTTGGGCACTGCACCAGTACCATATGATGAAGTGCCAGGGACAGGAAACTGTGGCTTTTTTCGTTGTGCTTTTCTAACAAAGACTCAGAAGTAAGTAACGGCTTGACATTCCTGCAAGTGTCCTCCAGTTGGAAAGTCCACACTTAGATAATGAAATAATGAAAGGGTTGTGCAATGAATGTGCACGTGTGTGCATGTGCAACAAAGAGAGTCAAGCCAGGGATATGTGAAGGTCTGGTGTTCTTTCTGGAGCACATCAGTTATAGAGTGGTGTGACTGGCAGCACACTACAGTTTAGACTGAGACAAACATTTTAAAAGGTTGGGATTTCATTTTCTGTTTCCTTCCTGACTTAGACACATGATGCATAAAAATGAAGGAGGCCTATTGAATTTTGTCTCCTACTGTGTCTGATGTTAGTCTTGTAGTTAGGACACATCTACCCAAGACAGCACACCAGGAATCCCAGATGTTAGGGATTTCATTAGAAGCATTAGAAAATTCCAGGAGACACAGATTTTCATGGAATGTCAATCAACAGGTGTCAGTTGTTTGATGTCTGCAGTCGCATCTGATGATCAGAACCATGACTGTGTGGCTAACTGAAGCCCTTACCACACAATTATACTTAAAGTCAGAATGATAGAGTTGAAACCTAAAACTAACCACCACACTGTTTTTACTGTTGAAGTAATAAAACAGTAAACTTAATGAAAAATGGAAAGTTTTCTTTAAGATTCTAAGTGCTCCTAGACGTTGTTGCTTGTCATCCTTCTAAAATTTGTCTTTTTGACTGATATCAGAATATTCAAATATTATCCAGCCCTAGGAAAGAACAAGTGTTATTTCAATTTTCTTAAGTTTATCAATATTTTTGAGGACTATCATGTATAAAATAACATTTGTTTCACATTCCATATGTCCTTGGTAGATATTTCAAACTTGCTTGTGTGCAGAATTTCCACTGGAATGATCATCTCTATTCAGTTCCCATAAAACAACTCTCACACCAAGAAAGCTGCCTTGGAATTTTATATATTTTTAAGCAGGTTCATAAAAAGGAGGTCCCTTGCCCTTTCATAGAGAGAAAGAGCAATAAATATATTTAATATCATACACAGAAGTGTGAACATAAAGGGAACTTCATGCATCCTGATTCTAATTGCAAATCGTTCTCACTCTTTTATGGTCCCATCACATATAATCGCATTTAATCAGAGGTTACCTTTAAAAGCAAATCCTTGGCCCAACCTGCTTGCTCGCTCCAACTATCTGTCTTCTACCCTCAGGCCTTCTGGGTTTTCTGCTGTCACTGTTTTTTTTAAATTTATTTCTTATTTATTTATTTATTTATTTATTTATGACTGCATTAGGTCTTAGTTGCGGCACGTGAGATCTTTGTTGAGGCACACGGGATCTTTTCATCACGGCACCCAAGCTTCTCCCTAGTTGTGGCATGCGAGTTTTCTCTTCCCTAGTTGTGGCATGTGGCTTTTCTCTTCTCTAGTTGTGGTGTGCAGGCTCCAGGGCGTGTGGGCTAAGTAGTTTGAGGCACGCAGGCTCTCTAGTTGAGGCACATGGGCTCAGTAGTTGTGGCACATGGGCTTAGTTGCCCCTTGGCATGTGGGATCGTAGTTCCCTGACCAGGGATTGAATCTGTGTCCCCTGCATTGGAAGGCGGATTCTTTACCACTAGACCACCAGGGAAGTCCCCCTACTGTTACATTCAAGTCCCCACATAGGCTCTTGCTTCAAACCAGGGGTCTATGGCCCTGGGGTTTGGAATCATTCTCAGAATACAGTGATACCTCCAGATTCAGTGAAATAACTGTGACTTCAACTGAATCGTGCCTTAAGTGAGAATTTGTGTTAACCCATGTGTTCTTTCATTTGCGCTTTGAATGGCCTTCACCCCATTAACAGTAACAAATTTAAATTAGGGGAAAAAAAGATCGTTAAAAATTAAATTTGCTCTGTGTTCATGTAGGTAATGAACCATACCCAATTAAATTACATTTTAAAAATCCTTTGCTTCAAGGCTGGCCCTAAATATAGCTAGAATACTTAACTATAATGTATGTGGTGTTATTTAGAGTGGTATCTGACGGCTGCCTAATACCTTCTTCCTATGTTCTGACCTGTTAATAATAATTAACACGTCTGTGCTACTTACCATGTGTCAGTCTCTGTTCTCCACCTCTCCTCTACCAGAAAACGTTAATATCCTGGAATGAACTCAATTCTCATAAAGTGCCACCTATACCAGCCACACCCACTCTCCAAGTGGAAGTGTTTTCATCATTCTTTTTCCAGTCAACTCTTCCCTGGCATGGTGTCTACTATTCAAAATCCCACAAGAAGACACAAATTCTATTCTTCTAGAATAAGTCTTCGTAAACTTCAGTAAAGAATGCTTCTTTCCCCTTATGTCTTAGTCCTGTTAACATCTTAATTACTGCATTTTTCATTTCAACTATTAGAAATCGCATATATCCTTGTTCAGCTTCTTGTATCTGACCACTAGACTTCCCTCATAAATAAATTCCATCTCCCCACAAGGCAGGCGTCTAATCGCTATAGTTGAATTTTAAGGGCTACATTACAAACAGATCATTCTTCCTGAAATTAGTTAAGATTAAATTTGTACAGAATAATAAATTAATTCCATGAAATCAGATGTTAGATTAAGATGCTTTTCGGAACATTTTTATGTAATTAGATGATTAACCTTAAATTCAGAAACAAAGTTTTTTTTTTAAGGATGACATTGAATCAACAATCAGAAAATTCACATATAAATAACAACATAGATTGGAAGTTCTTCCAGTGGAGATTTTTAGACATAATTTTCTGAAATACATATATATTACAGAGGTAGTTAATTAGTTGCAGGTTTCTAAAGTTCTAAAAAGAATCCATTTAGGGACTTCCCTGAAGGGCCAGTGGTTAAGACTCCGAGCTTCCAATGCAGGGGACACAGGTTCCCATCCCTGGTGGGGGAACTTAAATCTCATATGCCACCCCCTCCCCCACATGAAATTCCATTTACTCTCTATCTCTTGTGTATTATAATGTAGAGTGTAGTCGTAGCCAGATGAATTTGATTTGAATGGAGTAGAATAGAACCAAGTGCTTGCATTGACTGGAAAAATTTAATATTTTTGACATTTGAAGTGGCGTTGGGCTTGTACCTTCTACAACATTTATGATTTTCCTTTTGATTTCACAGCAATACTTCTATAGGTTTAATCTGGTTCTCGCATTAGCTGTCTGGAATAGAGAGATGAGCTGAGGTCTGGAAAACTTCCCCAGCGCAGTCAAGTTCCTGTTGACTAATTCTGTGATCATCAAGAGCTGTCTCGGAGTCCTTGCGGCCAAAGGCGGCGGCACGGGCGCTGCGTGGAGTGGAGAGTGTGGTTTCTGAGAGATGTCGTGTCAGTGGATGAGAGGAGGATCCAGCAGGCCTCGAGTCACACGTTCACAGACCCTGTTGATGGTGCGGGATGAGGGTGTGAGTGGAGGGCCTGTGGGCGTGCTGAACGCCTGAATGACTCACGGGGGAGAGGGGCGTTCACAGGACTTTGAATCAGATGCCACTTGCTATAATTTTCATATGATCCGCTTGGAAAGCACCTCCGCATGGAAGAAAGATGGGTTGATGTTCTCTCTTTCAAAGGTGCTCCAGTAGAGAAAGGCATTTTCATTTTGAAAAACCCTGAGAATCCCTGAAAGACTATCTAACCCCGAATTGTGTTGTTTATTCTCCCCCTTGGAGAATTGGACCCCGGCCCCGCAATCCCCGCTCCCCGAAACTTGAATCTCAGAGAGGCCTAAACCCAGTCAACGTTTAACCCTTCTCTCGGCTCATGTTAAGTTTGTGTCTCAGCTACCCAAGGTTAACTTCTCCACCCAGGTCTCCTATTTTACATTTTAAACATTATTTTGAAAATTAAATGGCTTTGGGGACTTCCTTCACTCCCCTTACCTCCTTGATAAAAAGAATAACTTCTCACTACAGGAAAATTGGAGGGGTAAAAAGAAAACAAAATTATTTACTGTTCTGATCAAAGTAAACCATTGCTAATTGTTAGTTTTTGTTTTTTTTTTATCCAAACTCCCTCTTGCCCCATATACACTTGTCCCATCTCTTTTAGTGTTGGATTTTGTCATATAGTTATAATTCTCTCAAGAGCTGTAAAAAATAAGGTGGCCTAAAATGGGAAGGAAATCCAAAAAAGAGGGGCTATATGCACACATATGGCTAATTCACTTCGCTGTACAGTAGAAACTAACACAACATTGCAAAACAACTATACCCCAATAACAATTAAAAAAAAAAGTTGTACATGTTCACTTTAGATAATTTGGTAAATGAAGAAATGTGTATAGAAGCAGAAAAAGCAATTGTCACCCATGTTAACATTTTGGTGTATTTCTCTACCAATCGTTGTTCACTGTCAACATATAAGAAGGTTTCCTTTACAAACAAAAGCTTTTACTTTTGAAAGCTGAATAAGATAGAACATTTTAAGGATCTATCAAAACAAAACAAAAAAAATGTGTCCAAAATATTTCCAATACATTGTTTGCTGAGGAAACAAAGGATATGGACCATCTTTGAGAAACCTGCATCCTGGATGGATTTCTTCTACACGGTCCTGCTTCTTCTCCCTCCCTTTCTCAGGCTTTGATCCCTAATAAACATTTTGCACCCAAACTCCATCTCCAGTTCTGCTTCCAGACATCCCTTTCTATGACACTCAAAAGAAACTGGAAAATTTTGTCTCATTTTGATTTTTCTCCAAATCCCTGCAAATATCGATTCTCTGAAAATGTACAAAGATTTACAGCAAGGAATGGCAACTTGTATTATTTTAATCCTTTTATGTAATTCTTACTAGTTTTATTTTTATTGTTATAGACTCTCTGCCTTATCTATAGTTCATGAGGAACATTTCAAAATACAGACAATGGTTATTTTTCGTGTAATGAAGAGTTTTGGGTGCCTACTGAAGGCAAGACACACATCAGATACATTTTCTGTTGTTAAGAAACAAGATGGAATGAATGACTTGTGTTTATGTTATATTAGCAAACAGGTGAAAAACTTGAGGCCCTCGTCCGGAATACAAGAATCCACATAAATGCATCAGAGCATGTCTGGAAGAAGGTCAGGGAACCAAATATTCCAACTTCTGTGTTTAGGAAAAATCACAGATGTGATGAACTTCAAATTTAGAATCCTTTAGTTAGAAAGGTTATATTTAATTTTCTAAGTAACCCTGTGCTTTCCTTAGATTTATTAACAAAAGCTTACCAAGAATAATTTTAGTAGCTTTTCACTGGCTATGATCAAATGCAGACAAAATCATCTCGTATTTCAATTTCACAGGAAAAGTCCCAAGTGATGATTCATTGATCTAATTCTCTATGTGATGAATAAGACATTCTGTTGGCTATTAACATGTGATTAGAGATGCGAGGTTTTTCTTCCTCTCCTTCCTTCCTTCCTTGTCTTCCCACTCTCCCTGCCTCTCTCCCTAACTTTCTTTTCACATCCTTTATTTCATGTTATAGAATTTTAAAGACGATCTTCAAGGTATAGTAGTAATGTGTGCTGCAAAAGAATTTTTGTTACATTATTGAGATATTTCATATTGAATTACCATTTCATTGATCATTTTTATCCCAAATTTGAATGAATGCTTTTTTTAAAAATAAATTTGTTTTAAAGTAAATACTTCCCTATCTAATTATCAAATACTATTTTTAAACTGATTCACAAGAGATTTTGTGTAGAAATCAGCAACTTCCCACTTATGCTCGTGAGCTCCCTGAATCCTTAGCATTGAACCAGATGTGCTGAGAAGTGGGTTATTGACAAGGCCTACATTCTGGCAGCTTTGGATATTTTCTTCCTGAGGAGGTGTGAAGACGGAGCATTATGTTTTCTATAGCGGCGCTTCTTTTTCCCAGGTAGGTATTTGATGGATAACATGGGCAACTAGATATCCTCAGGATTCTCTCAGATTTGACTCTAGTTATACTAGCGAGTAGAGATCAAGACATGAGTGATGTGATAGCACCTTTGACTCTGGTTAGTGCACAGTGTGAAGAAGAGACAGATCTAATGCTTTTGGTTATGGGCTAGTGTAAAATAGAGGGGATTTTACAGAGAGCAGCTGAAGTGTTTGATCTCACAGTCACCAGCCCTTGCTGGAGGGACACATAGTAGAGGGTCCCATCATGCCTTCACCTTGTGAAAACATCAATGTTTTCCAGGCAGCTTAACTCTTTGTAGAAATGAGATGTTGGCAGAATGTCAATATAGGAATTTGCACCAGGACTAAAACAGTGTCTTGGGGGCAACTTGGTCTATTTTGTAGCAATTTGGGGGCATTTTTCAGTTTCAGCGTC
The DNA here is from genome assembly GCF_030028045.1 of Hippopotamus amphibius kiboko. NCBI lineage: Eukaryota > Metazoa > Chordata > Mammalia > Artiodactyla > Hippopotamidae > Hippopotamus > Hippopotamus amphibius. The sequence continues at coordinate 98,603,416 of NC_080195.1, read as the reverse complement.
TGACATTGGCAGTGATGACTTGTCTCCTGCCTGCTCAGGTTTGCCTGGAGTGGGTAGGGGCTCTGATGAAGGGAGTCCTGAATGAGCTTATGAATGTGAGCCAGGACTCCTGTGGTCTGAGACGTCTGACAACATAAGTACTTTACGTCATTCATGGCCAACCCATTACTTTCATCAACATGTGTCCTTGAGTCTACATAGGAGGTTCTTACCTAATGCTATTGATTGTACACAGCTTTGAAATTGTTCCTTTGAAAATATGAAGCAAACAGCTAGCAGAAGGATTGAAAGCTCCGATATCCAGCCTCCTTCTGGGGCTTTAGTTATGGGTAGAGAAATGTGAAAGGTAGGATCCAAAGGTAGTTTTGTGGGCAGATGCTAGAGAAGTCTTTAATTCAATGCTAGGGAATTTTGATTTTATTTCTTGGCTGAAGGGCATCCATAAGAATAATTAAGAAGGGGAGGGACATTGTATCTTTAAAAGAGGATGTTTAATCAGGTAAAGGGCTGCAGGATGTAACGGCAAGGGGAACCCAGGGAAGAGGCAGTCAGTTGTCTAGGCTTTAGCCCAAAGTCCAACTTCCAGAAAACTGTTACCAGCCCTGGAAAAGGCAGGGAGGAATCTTTAGACTCAGAAAGGAAATGATCTCTCTCAGACTTGGGGAACACACCCTTAAACTGCATCTCCAATCCAACCAGAGGGTACCAGGAAGCATCTTGTGCAAATGAGAATGAATTTGTTGGCATGGATGCAAGCACAATCAAGGGAGACCAGTTCTGGATGCATAGCTATTCTAGGTATCTGGGCAGAGAGATGCTGAGGGTCCCTCAAAAGGGCCACAGCCAGCCTCTTCTCAGAGCACTGAGACCCACAAGCTGAGAGGTGTCACAGACACAACCTACTCAACTGGCTTTGATGCCATCCAGTATAGTATGGCCACAGCTCTAGTCACAATTCATCTTCCCACTGATGTGGTTTTGATTTCATTTCCTAATCATCTCTGCCCACCTGATCCTGTCATGGGTGTTCACGTGTGATCACACTCTAGCTGCCCTCCTACTAATGATAGATTAGCTCCATTGCTCCCTGGAAGGGTCTCTTGCTCTCATAGCTGAGGCAATCCAGGAGATATGGGTATGATCTCAGCGGCAGTGGGGAAGGAGAATTAGGTTTGCCTTAGAGAGATATGGAAGGTTGAATGGGCAGAATTTGGTAATAAATTGGGTGTGGCCATTAAAGAAAAGAGAAGAGGCACAACTTAGCTTAGTTCATTAAACTCTTTTGAGTTCTAAAGCTAAGGATATTGTCCCCAAGAAGATGCACATACACACCATTACCTACAATCTCAGGAGGTTCGCACATGTGGCAGCCAAAAGTTAAGAATTTCTTTTGTAGAGGAAAATCCTGGAGATAGAACTGGAAGACTGAAAGATTCCTTCTGCTTGCTCATGATTAGAGTAGTTATAGAACTTAAGTACTGATGCATTGTTGGAGACGTTAATTGTAAGTCAGGATGGTGAGCTTGTGCATACATGGGTCACTAGGGCATGTAGGAGGAAAATGTATTTTGTTTAGACCTGGTCAATCTGAAATGCTGGTAAGGCACCCATAAGCAAATGTTGAACAGATCATTAAAGGCACACTTTGGTAAAGTGTTTATTGCATTGGATCTGTGCTATCTAATGTGGTAGCCACTGGCCACATGTGGTCACTGAGGACTATAAAGGAAGACAGTTAATCCTGAGATGTGCTGTAAGTGGAAAGCACACATTCGTTTCAAAGATAGTTGAAAAAGCAAACCAAAAAAAAAAAAAAAAAAAATTCTTTTAAATCATTGATTACATGTTGAAATAACATTTTGGATTTACTGGATTAAATGAAATATGTTGTTAAAATTCCTCATTACCTCAACATGATTAAAGTCATATACGACAAACCAACAGCCAACATCATTCTAAATGGTGAAAAGCTGAATGCATTCCCTCTAAAGACAGGAACAAGACAAGGGTGCCCACTCTCACCATTATTATTCAACATAGTTTTGGAAGTTTTAGCCACCGCAATCAGAGAAGAAAATGAAATAAAAGGAATCCAAATTGGAAAAGAAGAAGTAAAACTGTCACTCTTTGCAGATGACATGATATTATACATAGAAAACCCTGAAGATTCTACCAGAAAACTGCTAGCATTAATCAATGAATTTATTAAAGTAGCAGGATACAAAATTAATGCACAGAAATCTCTTGCATTCCTATACACTAACAATGAAAAAGCAGAAAGAGAAATTAAGGAAACACTCCCATTCACCATTGCAACAGAAAGAATAAAATACCTAGGAATAAAGCTGCCTGAGGAGGCAAAAAACTTGTATGCAGGAAACTGTAAGACACTGATGAAAGAAATCAAAGATGATACAAACAGATGGAGGGACATACCATGTTCTTGGATTGGAAGACTCAACATTGTGAAAATGAATATACTACCCAAAGCAATTTACAGATTCAACACAATCTGTGTCAAATTACCAATGGGATTTTTCACAGAACTAGAACAAGAAATTTTACAATTTGTATGGAAACGCAAGAGACCCTGAATAGCCAAAGCAATCTTGAGAAGGAAAGATGGAGCTGGAGGAATCAGGGTCCCTGACTTCAAACTATACTACAAGGCCACAGTGATCAAGACAGTATGGTACTGGCACAAAAACAGAAATATAGATCAATGGAACATAATAGAGAGCCCAGAGGTAAATCCACACACATATGGGCACCTTATCTTTGACAAAGGAGACATGAATATACAATGGAAAAAAGACAGCCATTTTCAATAAGTGGTGCTGGAAAAATTGAACAGCTACATGTAAAAGAATGAAATTAGAACACTTCCTAATACCATACACAAAAATAAACTCAAAATGGATTAAAGATCTAAATGTAAGGCCAGACACTATAAAACTCCTAGAGGAAAACATAGGCAGAGCACTCTATGATATATATCAAAGCAAGATCCTTTTTGACCCACCTCCTAGAATCATGGAAATAAAATCAAGAATAAACAAATGGGACCTAATGACACTTAAAAGCTTTCGCACAGTGAAAGAAACCATAAACAAGACTAGAAGACAACCCTCAGAATGAGAGAAAATACTTGCCAATGAAGCAACTGACAAAGGATTAATCTCTAAAATATACAAGCAGCTCATGCAGCTTAATACCAAAAAAGCAAATAACCCAATCCACAAATGGGCAGAAGACCTAAATAGACATTTCTCCAAAGAAGACATGCAGATGGCCAACAAACACATGAAAAGATGCTCAACATCCCTTATCATTAGAGAAATGCAAGTCAAAACCACAATGAGGTATCACCTCACACCAGTCAGAATGGCCATCATCAAAAAAACTAAAAACAATAAATGCTGGAGAGAGCATGGAGAAAAGGGAACCCTCCTGCACTGTTGGTGGGAATGTAAATTGGTAAAGCCACTATGGAAAACAGTTTGGAGGTTCCTTAAAAAACTAAAAATGGAACTACCACATGACCCAGCAATCCCACTACTGGGCATATACCCAAAGCAAACCATGATCCAAAAAGAAACATGTACTACGATGTTCATTGCAGCACTCTTTACAATAGCCAGGACATGGAAACAACCAAAATGCCCATCAACAGATGAATGGATATAGAAGATATATATACAATGGAATATTACTCAGCCATAAAAGGAATGAAATGGAGCTATATGTAATGAGGTGGATAGACCTAGAGACTGTCATAAAGAGTGAAGTAAGCCAGAAAGAGAAAAACAAATACTGTATGCTAACTCATATATATGGAATCTAAAAAAAAAAATAGTACTGATGAACCCAGTGACAAGGCAAGAATAAAGATGCAGATGTAGAGAACGGACTTGAGGACACGGGGTTGGGGGGGAAGCAATGAGGAAGCTGGGACGAAGTGAGAGAGTAGCTTTGACATATATACACCATATATACACCATATACATATATGACTTAGAGGGCCAGGATAGGGAGGGTGGGAGGGAGTCGTGGGAGGGTGGGGATATGTGAATAAATACAGCTGATTCATTTTGGTGTACCTCAAAAATTGGCACAGCATTGTAAAGCAATTATATTCCAATAAAGAGCTTAAATAAAAAAAATTATCTTCCTCTGCTTCTTTATAAATGTGGCTACTAGAAAATTTAACATTATGTACGTGGCTTGTATTTGTGGCTTGCATTATATATCTCTTGGACAACACTGCTCTAGATAATGTTTATGGGTAGTTAGTTATTGGTGACAACTTGGGAAGAGTTGAGATATCTGTGGGGAGGATAGAGAAAAGGAAGTGAAGAGGGTTAAGGCCATAATTGTGGAGATGCCTACGTTCATAGAAGGCAGGGGAGGCTGGGAAGAGCTAGAGAGTAAACAGAAGACGAAGAAAAAGGAGCTGTATCACAGGAACAAGAGGAAGAGGGAGCTTTAGGGAGGATGGTCTAGTGAAGAAGATCAGGTGAAATAATTTGGCCTTTATTCTATTGCAGAGGTTCTTCCCAGAGAAAGTGAAATGATTGAATTTAAATTTTAAGATGATTTTGGCAACAAAATCAAGGATCAGGTTAAGGGAGAAGTTGTAGTCCAGGTGGCCAGTTAGAAATTCAGGGAATAAGAACAACCCCAAAACCCTCAACCATCTGTGAAGCCAAACAGAAAAGAATCATTTTCACTTTGAGAAAGAACTTTCTATTTTATTTTACTTTATTTTTTTGCAGTCAAAAATGAAGTGAGTGAGATTTTGATAATTTAAAGCATGTGTCTTCTGTTTCTAGAATCCAGGAAAATGGGTTGCAATGAAAATCAATGTCACAGATGATTTAAGATGCTTTGTGTGGGAAAATAGAAACTTAAAGACACGAAAATTATAGGATTTCTCAGAAACAAAGGTTGTCTTTTGTATAAAAGTCTCATATAGGAAAAAGAGAAAAGAACATTATTGCCCATCCTTGAGAACATGACAGTAGGAAAAAACGGTTCCTAAAAAAGAGTTTTCCTTGAGGTTCTGGCTCCATAATGTATGATCATTTCAGGTACTTCTAAGTGTTTACATCCTAGTGTCCTAAGATGTCTTTTAAACAGAAAATTTGTACATATAATGATTTATTTGGAGTTCCATTTAAGGCAAAGAACAGATTGAAATCTGTGAAAGTACAAAATTCAGGGTACCAAGTAAAGGTGGGCTGAATGTTTTGAAGGTATTTGTTTAAATTTATGTTTTAAATTCTTTGCTAGTTTAAAGGAAAAGAAAAAAATGATGGTGAAAGAAAATCAATGGGGTACTTCCCCGGCGGTCCAGTGGTTAAAATTCTGTGCTTCCAATACGACACGCCACGGGTTCGATTCCTGGTTGTGGAGCTAAGATCGCACATGCCGTGTGGTGTGGCTGGGGGGTTGGGGGCAGGGGGAAAGAAATCAATGGAAGTAGTTCTATGAGGAGACTAAACGAAAGGGAAATGGTTGATTCATTTAAGACCCTTGGAAGATAGGTCTAGTTGGGGCGCCATATGAGTCAGACACTGTGCTGGAAACTATATACAGAATTAGGATAGAACCCATGTCTGTTGTGGAATAATAATAGTAATAATAATAATAATTATAATTACTAAGTAGCAGCAACTAACACTTACTAAGCATATATTATGTACCAAATAGTGTTTATGTGTTTATAACTTTTCACTCATTTATTTATCACAGTAACGTCACAAAACAGGTATTATCTTAATGTTATAGATGAGGCACAGTGAGATTAGGTCATTTGCCCAAGGTCACACAGCTAGCCCACTGTATCACAGGAGGACACAAGTTGTATCAGGCAGCATTAGCTGGGTTATGCTCGGGTAACAAATGGCTTCTAAAATCTTAGTGGTCTCCAACAATAACGGTTTAAAATTTTTGTTTGTTTCTAAACTCCATCACAGGACACTTGCTCTGCTTCATTCCTGGACTTTGGCTGAAGAAGCAGCCCCTGTCTAGGAGATTATTAGTCTTTTGGCAGAGAAACTAGAAAGCAATGGACGAACTGTGTGATGGCTCTAATAGCTTCTAATGGAAATGGAACATATCACTTTGTCTGACATTTCTTTGACCAAAGTACATCCCGTGACAAGCCTGCCAATGATGTGAGAAGTGTAATGCTTCTGCAAAGATGGCCTTTGGAGTAAGAGGACCCATGGGGAGGGTTTTTTTCTTTGTTTTGTTTTTTGTTTTGATCATATGACTCTTTAGCTTTACAAGGATAAGAATCAAAGATTGCTTCATTTAAGTTTGTTTCACACTGAGGAGTCAATGATATGATCCCAAAAGTTAATTCTTGGGTTCTGGTATTGAATGTGGAATGACAGAGCATCATGCAAATGGAAGACTCTGAAATGGAGAGCAGCTACCCCTCACCGTGAGCAAAGCACCTGGGAGGAGCACTGAATTTCAACAGTACATCAGGTCACAGGTAACAGAAGGTAAGGACTTAGCTGGGTTGAGAGCTGGTAGGGAGGGTCGATTAGGCAAGGAGGGAGCAATCTGAGGGTTCAGTGCAGGCTAAAGTTTCAGTTGGGTTATCAAGGGGTAGAAACCAATTTTTGAGGGGGTGCATGCCCTGAATTCCTTTGTCTGAACTCCCCTCCCCTCCATGGATTCCTGGGGAGCGTGTTATGAACTAATGGATATTAATGACTGAAAACACGAACATTTATAGACAGTCCTACCTATTAAAATGCTCAGGAAGATGGACACAACATGTCTACACAAACCAAGCAATTAGCATGCGGACTCATGTAGACAGGTAGGTAGGACGGCCACAGAAGAAAATGGAAAGAGCACTTTAATTCTTGAACTGATGTTAAATTCAGCCTGAATTTATTGGACAAATTGCTCATTTTCGTGCAAGTAAATCTAGTTTACAGACTCTCACTAAAGACCTTTCCACAGAGATGTAAATTGATCTTGATGAATGCAATAAAAGCAAGTAATGATCAATTTTTGGAACCTAGAATAAATTCACATCAGGTGAGGGTAAAACATTTAGAAACAAGACAGTTTCTTTTCCTTTCCAATACTAAAGAACTGTAAAAATTGTGGCAATATTTGCCACATAGTTGGGAATATTTGGGAAATGGAGATAAAAATAAGATTTAATCTCATCACCCATATATGTAAAAATTCTTTTAATTTCTGTGCATTTTTTAGAGTCCTTCCCCAATTTTCCATGTTGAAGCACAGTCCTTATGATTATAATGGCAGGAAAATAGTCAGCTGCATAGAATTAACATAACTTAATTCATTATTTTCTTATTATTAAACATTTAGTTTCTTTCAGTTCTTCACCATTTGCAATGCTGACTAGATGCCTATGTAAAATATATATATTAAAATTTTTGTTGTTGTTGTGGCACAATTCTAAAACTGGGTCCAAGGTTATAAACTCTTTATGACTACATGCAAATTGATTTTAAAAATAACTGCATCAACTTACCTAAAACGTGTATGCAATTCGCTACACTCTCACTTGGTTTTGAAATTACATAGGAAGATCATAAAAATTGGCTAGTTAATACAAAAAAGTCTTACAGAAATATCTTATTAACATTTGTGCGTTTGAATACTTGCAAGGCTGAATATAGTTCTAGGTGTCTATTTACCAACAGTGTGGGTCATAATTCATCAATTTACTCTCTTTCAATCACTGGACGAATAGTTTTTTGAACACCTGCCATGTGCCAGGTACTTTTTCTGTTTCTGAGCACACAGCAGTGGAGAAAACAAAAATCCCTGCCTTGTGGATTTTGTATTATAAGGTAAAAAAGACAATAAACATAGTAAGTATTAAAATTGTGTATAAAGTTGAATGTTATAATTGCTATGGAAAAAATAAAGCATGATAAGAATAAGTCTGTTGGTAGGGGGCTGCATTTATAGGCTGGAGTGGAGTGAGAGTTTTGATGATGTTCATTTGTTTGGTAGGAAGAGAACAAAGAAAAATCTAAACCCAACAGAAGAAAAAGTTTCAAGAAAGCGGTTGCCACCAATGCCGAAATTTGCCAAGATATCCGGGTGGAAGACAGTGGAAACAAGGCAACGACTGTCAACAAAGATGAAGGCGCCACATTCCATTGGCCAGAGTTCAGTCACGTGGCCACACGCAGCTAAAGAGAAGCGCTGAGTGGTTTAGGTGTGAGCACAGAAAGAAGAGCATACCGTTGTTGTGAGAAAAGCTTGCAAGATCTGTCACAGCCGATCTAAAATCAACTGCTATTATCAACTGGGGTAATTGCAAAATTATCCGAGGCTCTTCCCTCAAAAACAAGATCAAAATGTCAAGGAATGTGTTTTCTGGTGACCCTGTTGGGCATTCAGGTTTGGAAACTACTGAGTGAGTCTATCTTTTGGAAATAAAAATACATCAAAACATGTCTTAAAAAACAAAAAACCTCCAAAACCTTGATTAAAAGTAGGTCTGTTATAATACAAAATAGCCACCAGGTGGCAGAAGAACTCCATTCTTGCAAGCTTCTTGGTGGCTTCCTTATTTCACTTTTTCACTTTCCTTGTTTCTTTCTTTCTTTTTTTTCTTCCTTCCTTCCTTCCTGCCTTTCTTCCTTCTTTCCTTCTTCTCTCCCTCTTTCTTCCTTCCTCCCTTTCTTTCTTCCTTCCTCCCTCCCTCCCTCCCTCCCTCCCTCTCTCTCTCTCTCTTTCTTTCTTTCTTTTTCTTTCTTTTTCCTCTCTCCCTCTTTATTCCTTCCTCCCTTCCTCCCTCCCTCCCTTCCTTCCTTCCTTCCTTCCTTCCTTCCTTCCTTCCTTCCTTCCTTCCTTCCTTCCTTCCTTCCTTCATTTCTTTCTTTCTTTCCTTCCTTCCTTTTCTTTCTTTCTCCTCTTTTCCCCCTGGTTTGTTGGCTTGAAATATATAGGATTAAGTTCCTTAAAAAGATTCATGCTAACATTTTAAATAGATAGCATTATTAAGAATTTCTTTCCTGGGGCTTCCTAGGTGACGCAGTGGTTAAGAATCTGCCTGCCAATGCAGGGAACACGGGTTCGATCACTGCTCCAGGAAGATCCCACGTGCTGTGGAGCAACTAAGCCCGTGCGCCACAACTATTGAGCCTGCGCTTTAGAGCCCGTGAGTCACAACTATTGAGCCCGTGTGCTGCAACTACTGAAGCCCACGAGCCTAGAGCCTGTGCTCTGCAACAAGAGAAGCCACGGCAATGAGGAGCCTGCGCACCACAATGAAGAGTAGCCCCCACTCACCACAACTAAAGAAAGCCCACGCACAGCAAAAAAGACCCAACACAGCCAATAAAATAAATAAATAAATAAATAAATAAATTTATTAAAAAAAATTTATTTCCTTATAGAGAAGAAAAATACCTAGAGTATTATGTTAATGCCCTATTCAGAATTAATGTTATTAATTTTTATTTTATTTATTTATTTATTATTTTTTGGGGGGTACACCAAGTTCAATCAACTGTTTTTATACACATATCCCCGTATTCCCTCCCTTCCTTGACTCCTCCCCCCCAAGTCCCCCCCACCCTCCCCGCCCCAGTCCTCTAAGGCATCTTCCATCCTCGAGTTGGACTCCCTTTGTTATACAACAACTTCCCACTGACTATCTATTTTACAGTTGGTAGTATATATATGTCTGTGCTACTCTCGCGCTTCGTCTCAGCTTCCCCTTCACCCCTTGCCCCCTCGCAAACCTCGAGTTCTCCAGTCCATTCTCTGTATCTGCGTCCTTGTTCTTGTCACTGAGTTCATCAGTACCATTTTTAGATTCCGTATATGTGGGTTAGCATACAATATTTGTCCTTCTCTTTCTGACTTACTTCACTCTGTATGACAGACTGTAGTTCTATCTACCTCATTACATATAGCTCCATCTCATCCCTTTTTATAGCTGAGTAATATTCCATTGTGTATATATGCCACATCTTCTTTATCCATTCATTTGTCGATGGGCATTTAGGTTGTTTCCATGTCCTGGCTATTGTAAATAGTGCTGCAATAAACATTATGGTACAAGTTTCTTTTGGGATTATGGTTTTCTTTGGGTATATGCCCAGTAATGGGATTACTGGATCATATGGTAGTTCTATTTGTAGTTTTTTAAGGAACCTCCAAATTGTTTTCCATAGTGGCTGTACCAACTTCCATTCCCACCAACAGTGCAGGAGAGTTCCCTTTTCTCCACACCCTCTCCAACATTTGTTGTTTCCAGATTTTGTGATGATGGCCATTCTGATCAGTGTGAGGTGATACCTCATTGTGGCTTTGACTTGCATTTCTCTGATGATGAGTGATGTTGAGCATCTTTTCATGTGTGTGTTGGCCATCTGTATGTCTTCTTTGGAGAAATGTCTATTTAGGTCTTCTGCCCACTTGTGGATTGGGTTATTTGCTTTTTTGGTATGAAGCTGCATGAGCTGCTTGTATATTTTGGAGGTTAATCCTAGAGTGTTATGTTAATGCACTATTCAGAATTAATGTTATTAATTTTTTTTTGATTGAAGCAAAATGTGTTAAATGAATAAGACTAAAGATTAGGAGGTCAAATAACCATAAAAAACTTTTTTTCTGAATGTTTGATAAGAAAGTTTTGAGGCACAGATTTTATAGACATTATTAACATACATTGAATATACTAAATTTATTCAACTTAAATTTTTGTTTTCATAAAATTTAAAATTTCTAATGGTAATTTTTTACAGTAAATTCTTGTGAGAACTGTGTCCTGGACTTTGAAGAGTCAAGGCTAATGGTTCAAATGGATCTTGTATAGATCTGGGATCTACCTCTTCAGAGACTGACCTTCAGAGATTGAGCAAATTTCTTAGCACCTCTAAGCTTCTGCTATAAAAATGGGGTAATAACGCCTACTCTATAAGTTTGCTGTGAAGAGTCAATGCTGACACAGCAGGTGCTTTATACATACAAAACTAGATAAATAAATTTTAAAAATTCCTTCCTGTATTCCAATTTTTTCTAATGGCAATTGCTACTTGTGTTTTAATGTAAAACAGAAGGCTGAAATACACATATAGCTGGCAGAATCATAATCTAGTTCAGATGTTAAAAAACATCACATTGTTAAAAGACTTCAGAGTTGGAAACCTGTGTTCACTGTTCTAAATCTCTCCACTTCCTGTCAGGAAACATGATATTCTTTGAAGTGTGTTTTTTGGCTTCATGTGTTGTAATTATTCAATTTGTTATATAAAGTATATAATGAGTTACTCCTTATGGTGTTATTCAATACAGTGTAGAGAAAGGAGAATAAAGAATGTGTTTTATCAGCAGGCAAGGATTGTCCTCTTTATCCTTTATCCTCTTTGCCCTCGCATGTAATTTACCAAAGAGCTGACAAAGTCACAGCAGAGGCTGCCTCTCGCTCTGTTCCTCTGCAGATAGTGAAGAGACTGACTCTGAGGCTGTGCTTCCTACCTGGGCCCATGTAAGAGATCCAATGAGGTTATATAGAGTCTTCTTTTCTATGCTGTGAAAGAATGAGTTTGCTTATAAGAAGGAGGCATAAAGGCATGTGCTTTGGGCAAATCCCCTGGCAAAGATGCTACAAGGATGCTTAGCAGTCCAATATTTGAACACTAAAAAGGCATCAGATTCCTCTTTCATTTGGCCGCAAGGAAGAAAGACATGGAAATGTTAAAGAAAAGCTCTGAATAAACGAGGCACTGGGAAAAAATATCCGGAGTTTGTGTTGCTGAGGAAAGGGCCATTTATACAAAGCAGATGATATATATTCACATTTTGATATATCAATTTAATTTTAAGTAATTTTGTAATAAATACCTTTAATTCTAAGAATTAAAAGCCTTGAGGGGAATTCACATTTATATTTAATTTTATTCCAACAGCCTTGAAATTTCTAGGTTTCTTAAATCCATTTGATGACTTTGAGAAGCAGGGAGAAGTACTATAAGAAGAACTTGAAAGGGGGGAGAGGAGACCCTGCATTTCACTGGGTACCTCTTTCCTCATAAATGTCAAATATTTCCTGCAGTTACTGGCTTCTTTTTCTTGGCTAGTTAGCAATCATGAAAATGGAAATTATCTTAGCAGCATATTCAGAGTATGTCCTAATCGTGATTGAACAAAGTTTTCAATATGCCCAAGGCAGAAGAGCCAATGTCTTTGCTTCTGCAGTTGAAAAGTCTGGAATAATCTCCCCAACATGCAGTGTGGAAATTCTTCCTGCCCTCAAGGTCTCTATGATATCATCTCCATGATGTTTTTCCTGACTCTCTGAGTTAAAAATATTCCTTCCTTTCCCTATACTCACATAACCATTATTTTATCAGGTGGTAATGTTTTCCCCAAACACAATATGTGGTCCCAATGTGGCCCTCCCAGCTTCTGACATTGGCATGTGGCTGTCGGTCTGGCATTTTTTTCACTTCCCAACAGCAAAGAAAATCAAAAGCAGTTTGTTTTTCTTTGTTTTATTGTGGTAAAATATACGTAATGTAAATATATACCATCTAAACCATTTTAAGTGGTCGATTCTGTGGCATTAAGTACATTCTCAATGTTCTGCAACATTACCACTCCATATTTTTGTGATGGAATTTTTGGGGTTGTCTACATGTCATCTCTGAACAGAGATGAATTCACTTCTTCCTTTCCAATCTGGGTGATTTTTATTTCTTTGTCTTGTCTAATAGTTGTGGCTAGAACTTCTAATACTATGTCGAATAGAAGCCAGAAACAAAAGGACAAATATTGTATGATTCCACTTATATGAGGACATGGGCCAAATTCATAGAGATAGAAAGTAGAAGAATGTCTATGAGGGGCTTTGGGGAGAGAGTAATGAAGAGTTCTTTTTTAATGGGTATGGAGTTTCAGTTTGGGAAGATAAAAAATGTTCTGGATGTGGTATATGAGCTTTTGTTTCAGGATCTACTAACAAAGGAAAACAGTTAATATATGATGCTTTTTTGCTAGTGGCTAGAAAGCAGGGGTCTGGGAACTGAAGGGTAAAAGTAGGATTGGCTCTTTAAACATTATTCCTAGAGATTCACTTGGGGAACAGAGTTGTCCTCACAATCTTAGGCTCTTCCTGAATAGGAAATATGGTTGTTATATGTATAACTCACCTATTGGGGATACAGTAAGGGTTCCACTGAATGAAGCTATACTGTCCCTGGTTACTGTTGGATCTTTATGTCAGAGGACCAGTAGGACAAGACAGAAGTTCTATACTGGTGGGGAACTTGAGTCTGATTATCACAAGGATGGAGGACTACTCCTATCAAGTGGGATTGACAAGGAGTAGCTCTGAGATTTGGAAATACACCAAGGTGTCTTTTTAGTGATTCTGTGTTCAGTGACAGCTGTAAATAGGCAGTTGAGCAACCCTGGCCCAACTAGGACAAGGAAAATAAAAGCTCTGGTTTCTAAATGATGAACGTCTAGGTCATTCAACCAGAAAAAAAACCCAGAGCTGCCAAGATGCTGCCCAAGGTTGAGAGAAATAGAAAACTGATGATACAGATTGATGGTGGGTATCAGATATGACTACTGACTGTAGCAGCAGCAATAGCTCCATCAGTCTGTTGCATTAGGTCCTTGCAGACACTGTGGCTAGTCATATATTGAAGGGGACTCTAATATTTTAGACTTAAAGGAAGGCATGCTATGACCTGTAATGATAGAGGAGGACTGTATTGGACATAATACCTTCTTTTACTCCATCTACTTCTGTGACCACCAGTTCTATGCAGGACCTGACTAGCGCTGCACAGATGCCACCAAAAGAGTTTTCGTCTTGTGTCTTCACTATGTTCTTCTAACTTCCTGCCAAGGGCTTCTCTGCTACCCTGGCACTGATGTCATCCTGAGGAACTTGCTCAGCTCTCCCATGTGTGCCACCTGGATGTTGGGGTAGATCGTGCCTTAGGGACACTCTCGCCCAATGACGGATGTCAGCCAATTGATAGATGCTCTCTCCTTTTGTCTGTCTGTCCTATACAGGCAGGTCTAAGCCACTTATCATGAGTCCTCAGAAAGTCCTGGGAGATCAAGCACCAACTTGATAAAGGATTCTTTATTGAACTTCCCTCCTTCCTCGTTTTACTTCCTTCAACCTTCATTCCTATTCCCCAGGAGGATCGCTTCTCCAATAACGTGTTGTGCTCCAAACTTTGTCTCAGGATCTCCTTTCAGGGCAACAGGCTAAGGCATAGCTGAAACATCTGATGGGCTAATTTTGATGGGGCAGTGTTACCACTGGAGATGGGATGACAGAGGTGACACCCATCATGGTGGGTTTAATTTCATTAAGTAAAATATTGAAATCCAAAGGCTGTTACCAGGTAATAGGTGATTTGACTTTCAATTTTCCCCAACAAACTCCCATCACACATTTAGTTTCCTTCATTGTGGGATTTCATCATTAGCAGTTGGCACAGTGATTGATTGAGTAAAATGATGTATTGATATAATAATTATGCTGACGTTTAGAGGCGTGGTGTATATTTTGAAGGTATTGGGGTCTGAAGGAGTGGATACAGCTCTGGATCTGGAACTTCTCCCTGTAGGGCGCCTGATGAGGGGAATGACGAACTCAAGGATTAATAGCCAAAAGAGAAGTAGAGTGCATCTCATTATAGCAAAGTCTCATTAATTAAACCACAGGAAGGACTCCTCCTTTTTTCCTGAATCCAATCGTATTCAATTGTATGGTCAGTGGAAAAGAAAGGAGAGAATGAGGGGAAGAGAGAGAGAGAGAGAATTGATTCTGGAGAGTTAGATCTCGCCTGTGTCTGCTTACTATGTTACTATGAAAGTAAATCGGAAAGAGAAAAACAAATACTGTATGCTAATGCATATATATGGAATCTAGAAAAATGGTACCGATGAACCTACTGGCTGGGCAGGAATAGAGATGTAGACGTAGAGAATGGACTTGAGGATACGGGAGGAAAGGGGAAGCTGGGACGTAGTGAGAGAGCAGCATTGACTTATACACTACCCAATGTAAAATAGATAGCTAGTGGGAAGCTGCTGCAGAGCACAGGGAGATCAACTCGATGATGGGTGATGACCTAGAGAGGTGGGATAGGGATGGTGGGAGGGAGGCTCAAGAGGGAGGGGATATGGGGGTATATGTATACATACAGGTGATTCACTTTGTTGTACAGCAGAAACTAACACTATACTGTAAAGCAATTATACTCCAATAAAGATGAAAAAATTTTTAAAAAAGAGTGAAAAAGAGTAAAAAAAAAGAAAATTCAGAAAGGAGGAGGAAAATGCAGAGAGTTTTCATGGAGTTTCTTTAAGGAGACTTTAATATTTGAGGCAATTGGTACAATGTGCCCCTAAACATCCGCTTTTCTAATGATTAGCTATTCCTCTCTTGTGGAAGAGTTACTAAGGGGTGGGTTGAGGATCAGAAGTGGGTGGGGAGAGATTGGAAGTGAAAGGAGGAAGAACGCTCTGGGCATCCTCCACACAGAGGTGATGGTGTGAGACGACGAGGAGGAGGTGTTTCTTTGGCAGCAAATGTTAGCTGCATTTCCCCCTGTGTTTGGGGGAGTTTCACTTTGATCCCAAAATGCTTGATCTCCTGCTCCAGCTCATAGTTTCTGGCGTGTTTAGCAATTTCCTGAGCTTGGAAAATATATCTAAGGCAGTTAATCAAATGTTCGATAAGGGTTTTCAGCTGAAGGCAGAGAAGCCTCTGGTTCATTTATATAAGGACGTTTCTAGGCCACAATAAAACAAGGTAAACAAGGTCCTCTGAGATTCACCTGAGAATGCAGTACATGTAATCCTTCACCTGGACACTTTCCTACGTTAGTCATAGAAGTACAGTTTACATGAACTAGTACAAGATAAAAATGAATCTATTGTGGTCTTTTTTTTTTTTTTTGAGGGTGTGCAAGAGGCTTATGTTTGTGGGCATTTTGTCTGCAGAATCCTTTGAACTGGAGATTATCCCGAGTTTACTTATAACAAAAGCTATTATGTATTAAGTAAAATCACAATTGTGTGCAGCAACTACTGATTGAGTCTGCAACCTAATCAAGTTCAGAGCACTCAAGTCCAAAGGTTATTCAACCGAATAAGACTAAAGAATGTTCAGAGTGGTCCATGATCCCACAGCACTGTCTGCCTTGGCAACCATCAGATGTCTGTGGCTAAACTAAAGCAAGGAGGCAAAGGTGACCGTCTGAACAAGTGACTCTCTTGTGGTTAGTGACTGGCAGTAAATGAATAAGGTTACACCCACAGAGTGCCTCTGAGCGGAACGCGATGAGGGGGTTTATTTGAACCGACTTATGCAGGTTGATTCTGAAAAAGTGCATTTGCCTTCCATGTCTCACTTTCTCCCCCTTTAAGGACTCTGCTAAATCCAGGGTCAAGTCTCAATATGGAAAAATATTGCCGTTTTGGAAGGAATCTGGGATTTGGAGTTAGAAAAATGTCATGGTCTGAATATTTGTGTCACCCCAAAGTTCATATGTTGAAGTGGTAATGGCCAGTGTGATGGAATGAGGAGCTTGGGCCTCTGGGAAGTGCTTAGATCATGAGGGGTTCAGTCCTCAGGAATGAGATTCATGTCCTTATAAAAGAGTCTCAAAGAGCTAGCTCCTTTTTTCACTGCGAGAAGGCGTGGTGATCACAGGGAGAAGGTGCCAGTTATGAACCAGGGAAGGAGACCTCATCATGAAGCAACCATGCTGATACCTTGATCTTAGACTTCCTAGACTTCTGAATGGTGAGAAATACATTTCTCTTATGTATAAGCTGCCCAGCCTATGGTAATTTTGCTACAGCAGCCCCAATGGACTAAGACAAAGAAAGTGTTGTCCATCCCTGCTACGTAGCTTGCCAACTGTGTGACTTTGGGTAATGTATATAACCCTGTTGTGCTTCCATTTCCTTCTCTTTTTAAAAATTTTTTACTTAAAAATTTCAATTGCAGTATTTTAATGTAAAGTATTTATGTAAAGGAATTGATGTAAATTAAACGTGTGTATGATGCATGTCCTCTGTCATAACACCCACATCTGTAGATTTCTTCCGTTGAATAAATTTCAGGTGGGCTACTACCTAACAATATATATTGAGATACTTGTCTTTAATTTTTTGTTTTTATCTTTAAAATTTTTATTGAAGTATAGTTGTTTACAATGTTGTGTTAGTTTCAGGTGTACAGCAAAGTGATTCAGTAATACACACACACACACACACACACATATATTCAGTCTTTTTTAGGTTCTTTTCTCATATAGGTTATTGCAGAATGTTGAGTAGATTCCCTGTGCTGTACAGTAGGTCCTTGTTGGTTATCTACCTTATATATAGTCGTGTGTGTGTGTTCATCCCAGGCTCCTGATAGAATGTTATCAATTGTGTGGAGAACTGGAATATTTATACAGGTATATAGTTTCATGAAAGGGATATTGGTGTGCAGCGGCTTGAAGCGAGATCTTAGTTCCCTGCCCAGGAATGACACCCAGCCCACGGTGGTGAGAGCACTAACCCCTAACCACTAGACCATCGGAGCCTGGTGCCTCCTCTTTAAAATAAAGGTTATAACAATATCTATGCCATAGTAGAGAAAATCAAGTGACAAGAGTGAAATTATTTATAAATAGAAAATTGCTATCTACCTCCAAGTCACACCATTTCTTCTTTTCCTGGGGAAAGATTGGGGATTTCCACAGCATGAAATGGATGTCACAGATTGGAAAATTTACCTTTTCCTCTGCCTGTCCTTTTGTCGGCATTATTCTTCTTCCCATTTGGAGGGCACGATGCCATCCAACTGTGCCTGGTTCTACACCTCAATAACAACTCTGCAGAAATTGAACTTAATGTATGCTGCAACACGTGTCTGAGAATAAATGGGCTGTGAGCAGGGAAATGCCAGTTCTGCCTCGCTCCCAGTGAAATCAAGATGAGACAGCTGTGCCTGTAAATGAAGCCATTCGAAGAGTTAACATGGAAGACAGACCCACGTAATTGTGAACTTCTGTGGAACTACTCACAGACCGTGCTCTGGAAATTAATAAAAAGTCCTGAAGAAGATGGGAAGGGTATACAAAATGAAACCCAAATGAATGAATTCTTTTTCCTGTCTGGCTCAATAGCACTGAACCCAAAGCCCGCTAGGCTCTGCTGGTCTATGGTTTAAATGGTATTTTGAATGCCTTACACCAACGCTTGTGTAGGAAATCAAAGCAAAGCAGGATAAAAATAAAGAATGATTACACTTGTGTTCCTAGTGGGTAAAAACACATTGGAAAGAAAAGAAATAAATTGGTAATTAAGAATAAAGAATTCTTTATGTTTGTTGTTAACTTGATAGCTAAAACACTATGTCTGTCAACATTCATTTAATTTCACAAGAGCTTCTCATCTTTCCCAGTGTTTCTTTATTCATCTATTTATCCCCCCAAATTACAGTCTCTTCTATGTACTGGACACCAGGCTTAGAGCTTGCATAGACTCCTTACTTAATTCTTAGAACAATCATTCTCCTCAAGTATTATTATTTTCCCAAGTGTTTTTAGTGAAGGAAATTGAAGTGCCAAGCTGTTAGTAACACGTCAATATGATCAATGTAACCAGAAATGGAACTAACATTCGAATCCATTTTTTTCCCTTTAGTATCCAACATCCTTTCCACTACAAAACATTTTATACATTCAATTGGTATGTTAAAGTAAGGTGAAATTTTTTGAGTTAAAAACATGTGAAGTGTTTTCTTTTCAATTTCTTAATGGCCTCTGAAAATTGGAGGCAACATAATTGGGCACATATGTTTACTTATAGTGCAGCCAGAGTGAGAGAGGTAGTAAAATTCTGTTTGTACCATTAAGTTCTATTCTATGGCATTATATACATCATGGTTCATTCTGCTAGGTATACGATAATTTCTTTATCTTTTTTGTTTCACGATTTCACCTAGACCATGGTTTCTCATCAGAAACCTATAACAGAATTACACGGCAAGTTTTAAAAATGCAGATTTCTGGGTTCCATCCATGCTTCATTGAATCATAATTTCTGAGGTTGAGTCAGGGAAGCTGCACTTTTAACAAGAAGACCTATTTGTTCTGATACATGTTCAAGAACCACTGTCATAGATCATCCTCTAGACAGAGCCCACCCACAGTGGTTGGTGGCAGTGTGGCTGACACTCTCAGAGTTTGGTTCAGCTCATAACTTCCAGCCCACCACTTCCGGGCCCACCACAGAGTCAGGACCTTCTACCTACATTACATCACATGAAATTGCATCACATCAATGGCCATCTCTTATTTTGATGCGCATCACATCAAAGCCCACATTCCATGATAGCTCCTACTTCACCCAAGACCCCTCTCTGAGCTTAGAGTCAGCCTCTCTGGACCTGGGAACTCTGGCATATTTTCTATCAGAACTTGTCAGGCTGTGGTCTCTGCTTCTTGCCTCCAATATCCAGTCCTGTTCTATGATCCTGATGTGATACTTGGATTCTTTCTTGGCCAACAGAGCCCTTTAGTTCTACAGAAGAAATCTCTCATTGCCAACTAAATAAAATAATTTTTTTGCTGGTTGATTTAGGTATTGAAATTAAAGATGTAAAAATATTTATTTACTCCGTTAATGGTGCATTAGCATCCTGCAGGAGTCATGGTGATTAATCACGCTCCACCTGGAAGCCAGTGCCAAAATGAATCCATCAGCTGCTGAAGTCAGTGATTGCACTGGAGGTCACTTTATTGTTAAGTTCCTTAATGTTATATCCTAGTTGCCTATTGACATTCCCTAATAAAAATTGTTTGGATTTCTCTCTGAAACATTTGGGGTGAGTCTTGAGGAAATAATTTGCATTAGCTAAACACTGAATCATGAAACTATTTCCATTATTCTAGCAAGGCAAAACATTGTTTATTGCATGAGATTTAAGCAATCATTTAAAATGAGCATTTCAGCAGTTCCAGTCCTGGGCATACATCTGGAAAAGAGGAAAACTCTAACTCGAAAAAGAAACATGCACCCCAATCTTCATTGCAGCACTATTTACAATGGCCAATACATGGACGCAACCTAAGTGTTCCTCAACAGATGAATGGATAAAGAAGATGTGGTAAATATATACATATATTTATTTATTTGTTTATTTATATACATATATAAATAATGGAATATTAGCCATACAAAGAATGAAATAATGCCATTTGCAGCAACATGGATGGACCTAGAAATTATCATACTATGAAGTAAGTCAGACAAAGACAAATATCATATGACATCACTTATATGTGGAATCTAAAAAAATGAAATAAATGAACTTATTTCCAAAACAGAAAGAGACTCACAGATATGGAACACAAGCTTGTGGTTACCAAAGGGCAAGAGGGGGAGGGAATAAATTAGGAGTTTGGGATTAACATAGACACACTATTATATATAAAATAGATAACCAACAAGGATTTACTGTAGAGCACAGGGAACTATATTCAATATCTTGTAATAACCTATGATGGAAATATACGAAATATGTATGTATATATCCGAATCACATTGCTATACACTTGAAATTGTCACAACATTGTAAATCAACTCTTCAACAAAAAATAAAAAAAATAAAATTATCACTTCAGAACAAAAGAAGTAATAATTGTTGAAAGCATGAGGACTATGACATTGTATTAACAGAGTACTCAATCATTCACCAGAATATTTCTTTGCTGTCTCCCGTACATGGGTAAGTCAATGCTTAGTGTGAGCAGTGGAACAGCTAAGGTTACGTGTAATCTTCCATAAGTCTTCATGATCAGTGATTTTCTAGCTCAGAAAGAATTCTTGCTGCCCACTTGACTATCCATCAGGGGAGCTCCAGCAGTGGTAAAGGTCTTCATAGCTCTGTCTGTGTTACTGTTGTCAGTTATTTACTTGGATTTGACTTTGTACCTATTGGGAACTGCAGGACAAGGGGAGCATGCCTTGGAGAATCAAGTTGGCTCGACACTTGGGCAGTGTGGAGAGACAATTTCATACCCATCTACTCAAAATTTCAGTCCTGAACTTTGATGGAAGTGGACTAGACACAATCTTTGGAGTCAAGGCTGAGTCTGAATCCCAGGTTCACCTTTTACCAAGAACCTGAGAGTTAAACTTTGGATTCTCTGATTTTTATGTAGAGTGCCTCAGCTTGAACTACCCTGGCCACATTTTCAGCTGACTAACCCAAGTGAAATGGGTCCTTATGCTTTATAAGTTGGCTCAGATGTTAATTCCTCTTGGAAACGTATTCTTTAAAAAATTTTTAGTTAGTATACCATGTTGTGGTAATTTCTGCTGTACAGCAAAGTGACTCAGTTATACACACATATATTCTCTTTTTTATATGCTTTTCCATTATGGTTTATCCCAGAATATTGAATATAGTTCCCTGTACAATACAGTAGGAGCTTGTTGTTTATCCACTCTATGGAAACCTATTCTTAATTCTTAGGCTAGAGAGGTGACATTTTTCTCTACACTTCATGTCAGTTATCATATTTTACTTCAATTGCTTGTGTAATATCTGCACCTTTGAGGCTGGTAACTTTGTGGTACAGACTTGTCACTCAGGAAGGTATGAATAAATATTTGTGACAAGTTTGATCTATCAAAGATGGATAGAATACGTCTCTCAAAAAATGGTCATAAAGACTGAATGACAATAACATTTGTAAAGTTCCTGGTATAAAGTAGGAATTAGATAAATTCTTCTTTGCATTCTCCTTCTGTTCCTGACAATGATAGAAACACTATGGCCCGTCCATTTTTTTTCTCCGCCTCCACCAAGTTTAA
Source organism: Hippopotamus amphibius kiboko (assembly GCF_030028045.1). Taxonomy (NCBI): domain Eukaryota; kingdom Metazoa; phylum Chordata; class Mammalia; order Artiodactyla; family Hippopotamidae; genus Hippopotamus; species Hippopotamus amphibius. Next base: position 98,581,540 of record NC_080195.1, on the reverse strand, counting down.
TGAGATAGCCCAGTTTGGTCTTTTCTTAGCTTTATGACATTGTCGTAAATCCCATCTGACACGTCTTCATCTGTTGCAGGGTGAGTTCTCCAGAAGCTGCGGTAGAGTTTGGACTACAAAAGTTTTATTGGGAGAAATGTCTGTGGAAAACAGGGGAGGAAGCAGGGTTTAACAGACACTACAAATCTCTGCCAGCCTGACAGGGAGTCCCAGAACAAAGTTTGCCCCTTAGAGGAGTCCTGCCCTGGGTTGAAATGATGAGGTCTTTTACAGCCCTGCCTTGCTTGGTTATTGGCTGTAAGTGTCCTGAGAAAAACATGACTTTGGCTACCATCACCTTGATGAGTGGCTATAGCCACCACACACTGAGAAAAGTGTGACCTGGTCTCACAGGCTGAGGTGGGTTGTGAAACTGCTAACAGCTGGAAGTGGTCAGTCAGCTATATTCCTCATGGCTGGTCATGGAATCCTTTCATGATGGGAGATCTGAGTGGTGCCTTTTTGTGTCTGCCTTAATGACAAGGATTTGTAGTTAGGGTAATGTTCTTTTAGGGATGCTGTGTGTTTATGGAATTCTCCTAAAGGACAAGAAGACTTATGAGCCCCTAGAATGGCCTTCGTGGCACTGAGACACAAGCAAATGTTTGAACTGGGAGCCTTTATGCTTTCAGAAGCTCTCCTAATCTACCTGTTGCCAAGGTTCTAAAAATGGATGTGGTTGTGCTGTTCCTGTGTTCTTCCTTTCTTGGTTTACCTTTCTCAGTCATGCCTCTTGGGACAACAGAGTGTGGGGGTCTAGTGGACTCCTGTGGTCTACATCTTTCCTGGGAAAGGAATAGAGAGATGTAGTTAAGCAGGCTTGTGGTTACAGAGACCCTTGTCCCTAGCATTGAGGGTAAATGAGTGCTGTTGGTATAATGAAGGAAAGTAGTATATTTTAATATACTTAAGTACACTTCATAAAAATGATGCATATAAGAAGATGTCACTCTGTCTCATTTTAACATTCAACCAGAGATTAAAAATGCATTTTTATATCAGACGATATGTACCTAGAACATCTTTCTCTATACAACTACAACACACATGATAGAAAGTGGAGATACTGGAGTCAGACCACAGGATGGGGGTTATACCCAGGGCTAGATTCAGTGTAGACAGAGCAACAAGTGGGGCACTTGGGAGGGTTGGGGTAGGACTGGCTGGTGGAGTCTACCCTAGCTCTTGTTTACTAGTCAGTCACTATTCAGATGTCATAAATATGTGCAGTGTTTTGCAAAAATGTGTGCAATATTTTGCTAAAATAATTTTCTTTGGAGAGAGCTGTACATGTTGTAAAGCACCACTAATTTTCAAAGGTTAAGAATATGGTAAAATATGTATGACACATGAGATTTATGGATGAAATGGGTTTTTGTTCAAGATCTGAAAACTGATTAAGAATTTTGCAGTGTTCCGTAATAGTGTAGTCCAGGCAGACAAGATAGGGATTATTATGAAGACATTGGTGGACCAGACAACAGGATTTGGGGACTCACAGTTCAGTCTAGACTCACTGTCTATGGTTAAGGCAATGGAATGGAAGATAGTCTTTGAGAGAGGAGATCTAACAGATCTCTATGAAAGGATGCTACAACATGTAAAACCAACATGTGAGTGGTTTCCAAGCGGGCATTGATCTAACCAGGGCAGCTGTGGTCCTCCTAAGTCACTCATGGTGTAAGAGGTCTGGAAATGAAACACCTGCTGGGACCCTAGTCTGGAGCTCTTATTTGGGAAGTGCAATGACCTCCACTTATGGTACCTGCAGACTGCGTCAATGAGTTGTACCACATCCTGAGGTTAAACTTGGGTCTTCCCTGGGGATGAGAGGTGGGCAAGGTGACTTGTTTCTTTCTTACTGGATTACATATTCACTTTTGTAGAGGTTTAGTGGTAGGATTCCATGTATTCCAATCTCAGCTCTTTAAAGAGCAAGAAAGGAATATTAGAAATAATATACTAAGAAAATACTTTTTATACTTAGTCATTGTGTTAAAAAATACAGACTAAGAGCAGCCTAAAGATATATCTTTATATATTTTAAAATATTTATTGATTTATATATTTCTAAAGATAAAGCAGATTTATCTTTTATTTGTCTGTATAGTTTACAAAATATCTTTTTTCTTTTGGTTTATAATACTCAATGAATGGTGGTTAAAAATAAAAGCATAAGATGAAATGCAAGGGTGATGGAGAAGAGGAAGCTTGTTAAGAGATAATTGTCATTTTTTTGAAGGAAATGAATCTTAATTTTCAGTTTTTTAAAAAAATTGCTATGTGTTTTATTTTATTTTTATTATTTTTTTTTTATTTTGGCACACGGGCTTAGTTGCTCCATGGCATGTGGGATCTTCCTGGAGCTGGGATCAAACCCGTGACCTCTGCATTGTCAGGCGGATTCTTAACCACTGCACCACCTAGGAAGCCCTATGTGTCTTAAATTACTAAAATAAATGCAACATCTGAATCTGAAGTGCCCTTAAATTCCCATTCCTAATTTATTTTTTCCCCTTCTCCAAAAAAACACTTTTACCATAAATTTAATGTATGTTCTTATAGTTTATTTTCATTGTTTTACACAAATATAGCATTCTTGAGCAGTATAAAATATTATTTTGGTATGATTTAGAATTTTATACAAATGATAGCATATTTTAATAAATTTTGAAATAAGCTTTCTCCACCTATTATATTTTTGGGCTGCATCCATGATGATACAGATCTTTTATTTTTTAAATTGTCTTGAAGAAATCTATCATATAGTATGCCACATTTTATTTATCCATTTCCCCACAAATGGGACATTTTAAAAAAGCATGTCATTTAATGACATTCATCAATCTTTTTAACTCATACATATAATGTATATACAATCTCGATAAATAGTTAAAATGAATCAGAATGCCTAGTATCTTAACAAAGCAAAATGCAATATATGGTAAGACGTCTCAAAATGTATAATTTTATAAAAATTTATTGCAATTATGAGTAGAGAGCTGTTTTGAGTAATTATTTTAGTGTTTTAGAAATGTTCCCATTAAAAACTTATATAAAGTAAAATGTTAATATTCTTTCAGAACATAATGCATTTGCAAAGTATGGAAGCACTTTCCATTATCCTTATACACAGGAGACCTAGGTAATAACTTTACGTACATAATTCTACCTCAACAGAAATAATAGAGCCATAGACATTGATGACAAGAAAGGTTCAAGAGGTACTTTAGTCCATTAGCATGAAAAATTACTGCATATCTTAAACGTCTTGTGTCGATTTTAATCTGTATGATTCTAATGATACCACTTCTACAATTTCTGAGGAAAAGTTTCTGAATTTTTAATTGAGATAGTTTTCATTTTACCTAAGGTAATAACTGGAAACTACATGATAGAAATTAGAAGGCGTGCAGTCTTCAGATAGATGTCAGATGCTTGCCTTCAAGCTTTTCTTTTTCCTTCTAGATATGATTTCTGGTCTCATATTTTCAAATCACAAGAATATAACACCAACTAGTTGACTGGGAGATCCTTTGTGGGTGCAATTATACTTTTCTGGTCAGTGTTGAAGAGATAGAGACATATTACTCATGTGCCTAAAACTCTAAAAGCCACCTCTGGTCGCAATTGAAAGCAGATTTGGTTTCTATTCAAATATTTTAACTGATAGTTTCATGGAAAGTCCCTAGTGTTTGCTCCCCCCACTTTTTTTTTAACTTTCAATTTTGAAATAATTATAAATTCACACAAAGTTGCAAAGATAGTACAGAGAGATCCCATGTGCCCTTCAGCCAGTTTCCTCAATGGTTACATCTTATGTAACTGCAGAATAATATCAAACCCAGGAATCTGACATTGGTATAATATGTGTATATGGTGCAATACCATCTTATCACACACATAGATTTGCTTAAAAACCATCACAACTAAGATACAGGACTAGTCCATCACCACGAAGATCTCCTTTATGCTATCCCTTTATAGTACTCATACCACCTTCCCCTCTCTAACCCCTGAGAACCACTAATTTGTTTTCCATCTCTATCATTTTGTCATTTTGAGAATGTTATATAAATGGAATCATATACTATGTGGCCACTTTTATCTGACAGTTTCATGGAAAGTCCCTAGTTCCTGCTCCTCCTTTTAAAACTCCCTCTGGTTATCTTCCACATTTCACCCATGTACAGTTATTTTTAGCTCTGACATTTTATAATATAAGTCAAAGAATCAAGTGCAAAAATGTAAAATGAGTTAGTCACTCTGCTAATTGCTATGAACATTTGGAGTTCTTAATTTTGGACAAAGAACTCATTATGAATGTATATGTTACTGCAGGATTTCATTCATATTGGAAGGATGGGATATATCTTCTTTTCAAGAACGTGCCTTGACATCTTCAGCACCTAGAATAGTATTTGACACGTCTTTAAAATATTTTGTGAATGAACGAATAAAGACCTTTTTATTTGTAGGAGGCGTGAGGCTAATGCCTTGTGAGGGTCTGTATCTGTGTTAATGAGCAGCTTATGCTAGATGGCCATCAGTAGTCATTTATCACAAGGAACATCAAATGATGAAATGCTACTGATGACTGTCACCTGTTTGCTTAGTGATTGCTTCCTCCCCGTGCTCCAAGTGAGTGTAAGTGCCTCCCAGCCCAGGTAGAGGCACATTCTGCCATTTGTAGCTTAGGGATCCCTACCTGGTAGAACATGGGTTCCTTCTCCTGGTTTTGGTCCCCAAATGAGAACTCAGGACACTCTCCTAAGTGCATCATGCTGGGGCACTGTCCATCTCTTAGCCTATGACCTCAGGAGGTCCTGATGCTCACCTTTTCTTTTCTTAACTGGTCATTTAGGTTAGTTTCCTTTGTTGCCAAATACAAAGTATAACTCCAATTGTCTTAGCTTAATAAGCTTTACGGGAGTATTTCTGAGATTATATAAGACTATACCACGGTGGTAGGAATAAAAAAACTCTCACACAAAGTATTACTTCGTTCTCTGCCCTCTGATGATCTTTCACCAGATCCTCTGGACATCTTTCCAGGTCCTACTCACTGGGAATGTAGCCAGAAAAAGGTGAGCAAAAGCCATCCAAATGGAGAAATATTTATAAGACAATGCCAGCTCTGAATGAATCTCAAGTTCCTCCCCACTTAGCGCTAATGATTATCTGTACCATTGCATCAACAAATCTGTCAGCCTCAAAATACATGCGAGTGGGGTGTGATAGGAACCTGGATTGTTAGACTGAAGGATTTTTTTTATAAATTTATTTTTTTATTATTTATTTGTTTATTTTTTATTCTTGGCTGCATTGCGTCTTCTTTGTTGCACACGGGCTTTCTCTAGTGGCTTGCGGGGGCTACTCTTCGTTGGGTGCACAGGCTTCTCAGTGTGGTGGCTTCTCTTGTTGTGGAGCACGGGCTCTAGGTGCATGGGCTTCAGTAGTTGTGGCTCATGGGATTTAGAGAGCAGGCTTAATAGTTGTGGTGCATGGGTTTAGTTGCTCCGTGGCATGTGGGATCTTCCTGGACCAGGGATCGAACCCGTGTCCCCTGCATTGGCAGGTGGGTTCTTAATCACTGTGCCACGAGGGAAATCCCTAGACTGAAAGATTTTTAATGCATTTGTTAGGTCACAGAGCATCATTGAAAGCTAAGCATTGGTGAATGATATGACCAGGGTAGTGCTCTAGGGAAAGTGAATGAATTGGGGGTAACATCTAGGTGGGCAGGTAAATGGTAGTAAGAGCTCAAATAGCTAGTGCCTGAAAAGTCAGGTTGTTCACAAGTGGTCTTTTATTTGTGTAATGCCTTTACTTTATAAAATGCTTATTGTCATATATTAAAAGTTCTCAATGACTAAATGAGTCTGGGTAGACTTTAAAGTTGGGAAAACAAGGGATAAGAGGGCATGTGGCTTGTTCAAGGCCACACATTTAGGAAGAAAGTAGGGCCAGAGCTACAGTACAAGTGGTACTAACCATCACTGATTAGTTTCAATTCTGTTATTAAAGTTTAGTCAGTGAGCTAATCAGTGAAGGACACACTGTGTTGGTCGGGGCAGGAGTGGGACCAGTTGCCTTGGGCAGGGGCTGAGTCATATAGAGTTAGAATATTTCTCAAAGGCAAAATAGAGACCTTTTATTCAGGAATATCTTTGACCCAAGAGGTGTAGAGAACATTTCAGATATTCAGGAAAATAAATGGTATTTTTCAAGCTGTCACAAACTTGTTCCTATGCCTTACTGTATACTGAACCAAGTAAACAGGCATGATCCTTAATACTGTACAAATTGGTAAATGGCTCTATGGACACGCATAGGCATATTTTGAAAGCTTAGCTGCCTTCTACGCAGATTTGTCAATTGAAAATCTACTCAGAGCATGTAATGCATAAAAACCCCATTTCAATTTGTGCCCTATCTCTGTTAATAACAGCATCTACTAAGATCCTCTTATAAAAGGCTACAATGTTAATTTAATGAAATGTTTCCAATTGACCCTTATGAGACATTTTTCTGTCTGTTACATGAATGCTGGCACCATAATAGATGTCTTGATTTAATAAGCATATTATACTAATTGAAATAAAGACCTAGGGCTGTAGAAATAGCAGAGTGACACTTACTAGTCATCACCAAAATATTAAATTCCTGACACAGAAGACCTTAACTATTATACAATTAAAGGCGAAATATTCATTTAAAGAGAAAAAAAAAGCAATCTAGGAAAGACCAATGGCAAACAAATGGAATTGATAAAACATAATTTTACAATAATGCAGAAATGAAAAACAAAAAAACAAATACCACTTAAATGAAATAAACACACAACGTTAAATAAAGGTGGATAAGGGGAATTCCCTGGCAGTCTACTGGTTAGGACTTGGATGCTTTCACCATGGTGGCCTGGGTTCAAGCCCTGGTTGGGGAACTAAGATCCCACAAGCTGCATGGAACAACTGGGGAAAAAAAAGTGGATAAGTAAATTAATTTTAGAGAGAATAATGTAGACCTGAAAGCCTAAAACACTCAATAAACACAATAAATAATGTTAAGTAAAAATCTGTATCTTAGAATCACCCATGTGGTGGGAAGGGGGTACTTTGGACATCATCTGATTCTATCCTGTCTCAGCAAATATTCATTGAAAAAGTCTTTCTTGAGTACTTACTCTGTCCCAGGAAATTTGCTAAAACCTGGGGCTCCAAAAATAAGAAAATAGGCATTGTCCCTGCTGTCATGGAGCTGAGAGTTTAGCAAACCTTATTTAAATCACCATAAATAATAAATATAAAGTATTTAATAGCATATAAATATAAAAATTTTAAATGTGAAAAGAAAAGCATGTGATGAACAGAGCTGATTTGGTTTAGGTCAAAGAAGGACTCACAGAAGGAACAATATTTAGGCAGCGATCTGAAGGCTGAAGAGGGTCAACTAGATAAAGAGGAAGGAGAATATTGAGAGCATTCCAGGCAGAGAGAATGGTATCTGTGGCAAGAAAGATCTTGGCATCCTTAGGGACCTGAAAGAAATCCACTGTACTGGAGCCTAGGGAATGTGGAAGCAATATGTGCACACGAACTTGAGCCATGGGAGGGGATCAGAAAATGTGGAACCTTCCAGAAGACCCAGTCTGGGATGATACCAGCAAGGCAGCAAGGGGTACACACCAAAGGGTTTCAAACTTGGGTGTGACATTGTCATACTTGTTTTGAAAAGATTATGCTATCAGATGGAGAATAGATGGGAAACAGGGCAAGAAAAGGATGTCCTTAAAGCAGTTAGAAGACTCTTGTGGAGTCTGAGAATGGTGTTGGTCTCTGAGACCAGGGAGATTTTGGAGAAATTACAAAGAGGTAGCAGATCTGGAAAATCAATAGAATTTGATAACTAGATTTTATAGGATGTGGGAGAGGGAAATATAAATTTGATATTTAGGATTCTTGCTTGTGCATAGTTGGGTGGACAGTGGTAAAGAATACTGAGACAGGGAACACAGGAAGAGGACTAGATTTCAGGGGAGCTGGGAGTTTGGGGAGAGAGTGGAGATCTTGAGTTCAGTTTCGAATGTGTTGAATCAGAAGTACTTTTGCCAAGGTCACCATATTGCATAATTCCAGAAGGTGCCATTCACGTAGATTTCAATACGAACTTTGCCCCCTGAAATGGTCAGTGCGGTGCTGCTGTCTCAAGCATTCAAGTGGAAACAGTGAATATGTATATGGGTCTGATTTTTCAAGGAAAGACTTTATTTCATTGAATCTGAGATGCCACCAATTTAAAATCGCACCATCATTTTATATGCCACAAGAAAGAGAAAAATACAGCCACCACCATGGCATGCCATCCACTGCAAGACCCAGTTTCATTTCAAAGATATTAAATGTGGAAAATAAGGACCTTATAATTGATTAAATGTAGTATAAATTTGAGCGACGTAAGCCTATGTTGAGTGATATTACTTGTACGCATGGTTGAAATGCCTAGGGAGAGAGGGTTAAGGGAGAAGAAAAGAGAGCCTAATGAGTAGTGTGAAGGACCTACGTTAATGGCCAGGAGGGAGGATAATTTAAGAAAGTCAAAAAAGTAAGACAGATCACTGGGGAGGCACAGAAACGCAAAGAGAGAAAAAAATATTTGGGCAGGAAATAAATTGTGCTAAGTGCTACCCCAAAATACCTATCGAACTTATCAAAATGGAAACATTGGTGACTTTGAAGAGTGATATTTCACTGAGTGGTGGGGATGGAAGTCACACGGGAGTGGCTGGACGGTGAGAGGTAGATTAGAAGATGAAATCCGTAAATGAAGACAAGTTTTTTAAGAAGCTTGGCTCTGAAGAGAGGAGAGAGACACAGGAGTAGTTGAGGAAAGACAGCTTGAGTGAGACTTTCTTTGTAAGACGAGAGAGAGGTGGTCATGTTTCAAAGCCAATAGGAGAGGTTGAATATACACAAGATGGGAAAAGACAGGGTTCAGAGCACAGGTGGAAGGAGAGGTTTTTGATACCATCTTATATTGAACATAGGCAGAAAGAAAGAAGATGGATAAGACCAACCAGAATGGGGTTTTGCTAAAAGGGTACAGGAAAAGGCAGAGAGAGAAAGGATTTTATGATGTAGGAAAGAATGTTACTAAAACGATGGCTCATGGAATCCAAGGTGAAGATTGAAGTGATGAAAGGGAAGGTTTGATGGACTGAGAGATGTTAGAGGTATTGACACACAAGATTCTTATTCTATCAACTGTTATCTTTCTTCTCTTGTATATTCAACCTGCTTCAAACAAGTGAATCTTTCTCATTGGCATTGAAACACTCACACATCTGTCCTATCTTAAAATGATCTTAATCATGTACAGTGAGTCTAGAATGACACAGCATTGTGGTAAAAAAAGCAGGAAGCTTGATTTACTAGTTTTTCAGGCAGAGCAGCTATGGGTTAATAGAGTATGACCATAGTTGTAGGTGAGCTAAGTGGAAGAAAGAGAGTCTCTAGAGAAAGGAAAAAGTCTTCAGAGACAAAGAGATTAAAGGGTTTTGGTGAAACCAACCCCTTGATGTGAGTTTTGATGCCACAGGACATAACTTTGGTATGAATGGGATGGCTGTGAACAGGAAGTTGGTGGTGGACATCAACAAAGAGAGGGACAGTGGACATAACTAAATAGCAGGAGCTGCAAAGCGGTGAGTTTTACTTTATTTTTACAGAAAATCCCTTCAGTTTCAGAGTTTACTAATTTAGATGATATGGTGTGTGTGAAATAACATAGGGAGAGAAAGACAGGGGAGGAAAGACATAAAAATATATGTATGTGGGAATCTAAGCCCAATGAATTCTACACAGAAAGGAATATTGTCTCTTCTCCTCTTGCCTCTTTTAATAGCAGAGCTTCTACTGTAACAAAAGAATGGAACCAGTTCCGACACAGATTTGTTGCTTGAAAACGGAGTCAGGTTAAGAATGCTTGACCATTACCTGTGCATAAAGGGGCCCTTTTGGAGTCAGTGCTTCAGCACTGAAGCCCTAGCTGAGCAGCCCAGCCTCTTCTGTGAGTATTGAGGGTCACTTTGCCCACCTCTGTGAAGGCTTCTCTTGAACTTGAGAGAGAGTAGCACTATTCTTGAACTTTCCCAGGTCCTGCTCTGCTTTCCAGCTACATTAAGAGGAAGAAGAAGCGAGTGGAGGGAGTGCATTTTGACTCGTATTTGGTCTTCACAACCTTCTATAATAGACCCACTGAGAGCCCTTGACAACTGTATTTTACCTTTGATACTGATTTACTATTTTTTACTGTGTAGGGATGCAGCAATGGTAGAGACCTAAATGAGTGGACATAAACTTTGAACTCCCCTGGAGGGGTGGAGGGTCATCCAAAAGGATGTTGCAGTGAGTGGTATTTATGCTTATTATTTTGAGAAACTGAGCTTTTACAAGAGTCATACAGTTTATTCCTTAGGACAAGATACAAAATCATTCAGCTTAGACTTACTTTAGATGAATTACCTAGTTGATTCATGATATTTAGTCAATTCTAGCCTAACATCACCACTGGGGACACATATAGCCCATTTTTCTCCCTACTATGCAGTATAATATCCACCTCACCCCCCATATCATAAATGAGCACATTGAGATCAGCAGGCCAAATTTAATACGAATTAGAAAGTATAAAAAAAGAACCAGTCAGAATGGAAGAATACAGTAACCGAAATGAAAAATACACTAGAGGGAATCAACAGCAGATTAGGTCATACAGAAAAACACATAAGTGACTTGGAAGACAACATAGTGGAAATCCCCCAAACAGAACACCAAAAGGAAAAAAAGAATTAAAAAAATTAAGATGGTTTCAGGGACTTCTGTGACAACATTAAGTATACTACCATTTGCATTATATGGGTCCCAGCAGCAGAAGAGACAGAAAGGGGCAGAAAACCTGTTTGATGAAATAACGGATGAAAGCAATTTAATTTTTATACTGTGACAGCACAAATTCAAGTGTAACTGTCATTTTGCAGTATAAGCACGTGATGTATTATTGTTTTAGGTTTCATCTTATTTTAAACAATTTTATTTTTGTTCTTTTCAGTGTCGGGTCTCTTGAGTTTGCCTGTGCACATGTGCATGGGTGGTGAGGAAGACGGGATCTGAATGTACGGTCAGTGTGCCCCACACCCACACTTTTGTACTGCCTAGTTGAACAGAACTGCAGTGGTGTGATTGCTATAGGAAATGCATCTGGATGATTTTTGCCCGTGGACCAAATACTTGCCTTTATCAGGGAAAGGGCATGAGTTCTGCAGAGAGATACTTTGCCGCTTACCAGCTTTCTGACACTGACATGATGACTTAATTTCTCTAACCTCATGTGTCTTCTCCATAAAATGGAAACAATTCCACCTTCGGCCTCTTTTTTTGAAAGTATCACACGAGATATGTACCTTCGCGACATTTGTACACTACCCAACACATATTAGATACACAAAAGATGTTCTTTCTTTTCCCCATGTTGGAATAATACACTTAAAAAACTACAACAGATTAATTTTCACTTGAAGGGTGCACTGGAAAGAGGAAATACCTGCACGTTTTTTATCAATATTATAATAGGGAGAGAATTTGCTTAGTATTTATTTAATTATTGTATTCAATTTTGTTCTTGAAACTTGACATGACTTACTTCGGCAGGAATTTTTTTTTAGCATCCTTCATTATAATTTAACAATGGTGGATATTCAGTGTTGCTAATGTTTCTTCAGAGAATAAAGCCAAGTGTTTTTTTAGTAACATCAAAAAGGAAGCATTTTGTGAGGTAGTTTTACTTTTAAAAATATGTAAATTTTTTGCAAGTAAAGAAGGGCATGCATGTGTGCAAGTTTGTGTATAAGCTCCGTAACATTTAAACAGACCTCAGAGATGAATGTGTTACTAAAAGTTCTTTTGAAAATGGCACTCACATTTAGTTATTTTAAAAAGAGGATTTTTTTTAAGCTAGCTTTCTCTCCCATAATAAAAACTAAAATAATCTAGTTGCAATTTTATTAAAATATCATCTGAAAATCTTCTGTCATTAAGAACTTTGAGATTGCAGTTATAAAAACTCTCAGTTGATTGAATGCTTAGATTTTAATTATTTATACATATAATCCTGAATTATTTTTTTGTGGGTAAGGAAAAGATCAAAAGTTTTCATTGTTTCAAGACTCCATTAAGAATACATTTTTATTCCATTCTCCTTTCTCTAGGTTCATACGCACCTTTAAAATAAAATTGTCCTGTTAATTGTTGTCAATTTTTTTTTTTCTCTCTCATCTTCTTCTGTAAACCTTGAGAATTCCTTTGACAAATTTGGCTTTTTTTTTTTTTTTTTTTTTTTTTTTTAGCAAGCACACTAAATTCAGAGTGAGTAGCACATACTTTGAGAATGTATATAAAAACAGGCTTACTTTGGGGACTTCCTTAGTGGTCTAGTGGGTAAGACTCTATGCTCCCAATGCAGGGGCCCCAGGTTCAATCCCTGGTTGGGGAACTAGATCCCGCATGCATGCCACAACTAAGAGTCTGCATGCCACAACTAAGAAGTCTGCATGCCGCAACAAAGATCCCACATGCCGCAACTAAGACCCGGAGTGGCATAAATAAATAAATAAATGTTAAAAAAAAACCCTAGGATTGAATTTCTTTGTTCTTAACTATTTCATGAAATATTTGGAAAGTATTCTCTGTTTCCCTTCTCCTTCATAGTGTCCAATCTCAATTTATGCTAAAATATTTTAGAGTGCTTCTGGGTATTCTAATAATTGAGAAGCTATGAGCTAGCTTGAATTTAGGAAAAGGAGAAGAGAAATATTGTAAACATACTGGCATGTGAGGATTACTAGGCACAGTTAACATCAGGTATTATTGGTCCTATAACCTTCTAAAATCCTTTCAACACCACTGTCAGGGTCACTGCATTGATAAAAACAAGAAAGCAAGCACTATGTGATCAAGAGGCTGTAAACTCTTCTGTGGTGCTAGCTTTGCATTCTCTGCTGCTGATGGACTTATCTACAATCTTAAGCAACTCTAGACAACAAGGGAAATCTTGCCTCTTGTCAGAACATTGTATAAAACATGTCCAAAGGTCTAGAAAATGGTAGAACGGAGCTGCATTTTAAGAAAATATTGATTAGGGTAAAATTATTTGTTACTTATTTTTCTGTTCTTGGTGATCTCTTTTTTCCTAGGTTTGTGTAAACAGATCCCAGACTAAGAATTTGTTCAGTATAGAACTGTCCAATATATTTGTCATCTGTAATTAATCTTTAAAGCAATTATATTCTAAGTTCTTGCAACTTGAGATCTGTGGACCAAGAGCATGGGCAGCATCTGGGAACTTGTTAGGTCTGCAGAATCTCTGTCCCTACCCTAGACCTATGCAATCAGAAACTGCATTTTTAAAAAGGTTCCCCAGGAAATTAGAATGCAATGTCTTCAGCCAGTATCTCAAAGTGAGGGTGAACACACCCAGGATGGGGCAAAAATAGCCCACTGTGGTGCACTTCAAGTTTTATTTATTTTTATTTAAGGAAGTAAGAAAGGATCAAGCATATGCATATTTACTCTGTGGACTGACTCTGGTGCCCCAATGTGGTCCGACATGGCAGCCAGGATACTCAAGGTCTCTGATATGGCTCTCCACAGAATTGCTTCCACTAGCTCATCTGCTTTCAGTGAATTGCAGTTAAGTGTAATTTCTCTGTGGGTCTTTAAGTGGAAATATCAAGTTTTAACTTAATTAATCCTCCCCAAATGGATAAGCATTAAAAAGACTCTCAAACAAACTGTAGATGAAAGTTCATGCTAAAGTGCTAGTAAAATGAATAATAACATTTTCAGGGGTGTTAGCTTCACTTAGTCCAAGTGGAAGCTCTTTATAAGCCCAATTGTGACATTAAGGAAGCAGAACAAAACAAAACCAAACCCTGCAACGATCTGATCAGATCTCATAATAAGTCAGTAAAAATTCGGAATCATCATGATTATTGAAGTCTGGATCCATTACCGTTAGCAATGAACCTAAGTACATACTGCATATTGCAGCTTCATGAAATATCTTATCCAATTTTGATATACATTAAAACCACTATAAATATAAGCTGAACTTAGAATACCTTTACTTATTATTTTTTAAATTAGTTAATTAATTTATTGGCTGGGTTGGGTCTTTATTGCTGTATGTGGGCTTTCTCTAGTTGTGGTAAGTGGGGGTTACTCTTCCTTGTGGTGCATGGGCTTCTCTTGTTGTGCAGCACGGGCTCTAGGCGCGCACGCAGGTTTCAGTAGTCGTGGCACATGGGCTCAGTAGTTGTGGCACACGGACTTAGTTGCTCCGAGCCATGTGGGATCTTCCCGGACCAGGGCTCAAAACTGTGTCCCCTGCATTGGCAGGAGGATTCTTAACCACTGCGTCACCAGGGTAGTCCTAGAATATCTTTTAATAGCTGGATCTCAAAATGTTAATGTAGGCAAAATCAATCACGTTGCTCTAAAATATTATTGAATCAAAATAAATTTTTTCTTTTATAAAAAATTATTAAAATATTTCAATTTTTAACAAGAACAGAAAGCTTTCTATATCTTTAATAAATAAAAGTTATTTAAAGTATATTTTTTATTTTTATGTTGTCATCTAAAGTGTCTAGGTTTTAAGTTTCATAATTACATAATATAGTAGTTCAATGACAAAAGTATGTAATTGCAAATTATACACACACACAACATATAAGATTAGAAACTTTTTTTTACTGATACAGTTACAGTGTAAAAAAATTTTCTGCTTTACCACCTAGAATAACATCTAATATGTTACTTCTCTTCAAAGGACCTACAAAATAGTAACAGAAACAAGAAAAACAGCAAGATTTTTTTTTTACATTGGTAACCCTGAGAAAGAGTGTAAGTGGAGACATTCATTATGAGGCAAATTATTGTCAAAAATACAGCTGATTCACTTTGTTGTATAGCAGAAAGTGGCACAACAGTGTAAAGCAATTATACCCCAATAAAGAGCTAAAACAATATTCTGTTAAATTTTAAAAAGTAACTTAAATATTGAATTAATAGGCTGTACCATTCTACTTGATCTTTGAATTTTAAAAACTGAGTACAAGCAAAGAATTGGTATTTTAAAAAAATCTTTAATGACTATACATAGCCTTACAACATTTCAAAGTGTTTTCTCTGTTTTATCTCTTTTTAATTGTTTATCACAGATAGCCCAAGAGTAACTGTTAGGAAGAAATCCAGGCATTATCTCTTTGAAGAAGAGAAATTGGAATATGAAGAGGTTATTGCTTAATCTCACATTTTAAATAAAGGTACTCACAGGTCTTAAAAAACCCATTTTCTCTTCTCTATTTTCTATTAAATCGCAGAATATTTTAATTCCCATTGATGCCATATTTGGGTGATGGTACCTCGATGTCCAAAATTAGCTTCCTGAAATTCGTTACCACCTGTGTTCTCAAACCAATGGCTTATTTTTATGAGAGAACAAAATGATTGTAATTATCTTTATACTTCTGCTACTTTGTATCATAATTACTCTAGCTTCCTTGTAATGTGTTAAAACATTTTTCCAATAATTAAATGTGTTAGAACGGAAGTATCAACAAGAATTTTTTGTGTACAATGCATATTGCACACACTATTATTTCTTTGATTTGTTGGACACCAGAATCCCTTCTCCCCTTCTTCCTGGGCATTTGGCAAGACTATGGTTTTGAACCTCCCTTGCAGCAAAATCAATCAAAGGACCACCCTTTGAGTTCTTCATAAGGGAATGAGAGTGGAAGGACTGTGCTTCCAGCCTGGGGTCTTTATCTAAGTGGACGTACCTCCTCCATGTTCTTTTCCTCTCTCTGCCACTTAACCTTAGGCATCACGAAGCAGCCTCTAGGATGTGGGCAATGATGGCAAAGTCCTGGATGTAAACAGCCTGGAGCTCTTTATCCCTGCGTGGAGGAGAGCTGCTTGTCAGCCAGGAACACCTGTCTGGACTATTGAGAGAGCAAGAAATATGAACTCTACATAGGCTTATTTGTTGTAGCAGTTTATCCTACATTAACAACGTGCTTTAGTACAATATGTTTAATACAGTATGCTTAATGAAGTATATTTTAATTTGAATTATTTTAGGTGTGTTCTTTCAAAGTTCACAATCTAGTGTGTCTCTGTTGACCTTGTTTGGATATTTTTTTCTATTTCTGGGCTGTAATTTCTGGGTCATACCGTGGTGGGCAAACTGATGTTTAAATCTTATTTCCCATCACACTTGATGGGAAAGCCTCTTGCAGCTTTTCTATCTGCCTGCTTATGGTTTTCTGCTAGGCTTTCTTAATGTACTGATTTGCACAGTGGGATAAGCTAGAAAACATATTTTAAATCTGAAAGCTTATATTCTGCTGAACATAGCAAACATTGTGAAAAAGCACTAAAATGTACAAAATCTGTCAATTCTCCACACCCCTGCATTGTAAAGGCTCTTGTTAAAAGCTCAGAAATGGCAGAATGCAGATCGTGTTTAGGAAAAGCTGTCTTCTTGTGTACCACACGTAACACATTTGATGCTTCTGCCTGAAGAAATTTATGCTGAACATTAGCCATTTTAGGAAATAGTCCTGCACACTTGACCACATTCATAACTATTTTACACTCTGCTTTGCAAATCTCTGGTTATTATGGAGCCTTAAGAGTGACCATCACAGTTTGGAAATTATACAACTGTGGTTCATTCTGAGACATCTACCGTACTGCTGATTTCCTCAGCTCTAGGGGTTATAATTCTAAGTCCGTTTCCAAGGTTCAGAGACTTTTCCCTTCATGAATCGCAGAATTATTAGGCTGGGAAAGTCCTCAAGAGACTATCTGAGATTAATTCCTGCATTTACATAGACCACAGTCTATGGAGAAAGTAAACTCTTCAAAATCCCCTGGTGAGTCATTTCCACACTTAAAATCATCTTTCCTCGTATTACTTGAGGATGCAGGCAACAGATTAATAGAAAAATAATGAGATTGTGAAAGAGAAAAAAAAATAGCCCTAAATCAAATGTTTCAAACATGAGGAAGTTGGGGACAGAGGTCTCTTTCCTGGAACAGGAGTAAATATGATATCAAAATCTTCTTACATTTTGCTGGCATTTGACTCTCAACACAAAGCCTGTATACTAATTCGAAGCTTAGAGAAATTTTGTAGCTTACTTTGAGGAAACAAAAGAGGGGTACCTGAGGATAAAATGCAGGTTTTCTTTGTTCTGCTCTAGTGCCATTTCCTCCTGTGACACAGAACCCATATCACTTCTTCCACACAATATGGTCTCTTTTTCCATGTCTCTCTAATTCAGAAAACCAGAGCCCAGCAGAAACAGTTTATGTTGGGGGTACTTTTCTGGTTGGGAATTTTAGAGATTTTGCAACAACAACTATCTTGGAAACAATTATTAGATGGGTAGGAGGTCACTAATTCCCGAAAGGTAGGGTAGAGAAACGCAGAGTCTGGTAAAATCACTTAGCATTTAATGGTCAAGTATGGGTGGACCACCCCAAAACCCTGCTTTAATGAAAGAAATCTGAAAAACATCCCTAAAATTATTCTCTTGATGCTGAAGAATGTGATTCTTGACACAGTGAAAACTGAAAGTAGCATCACAGTTAAAATTCAAGCAAACACATACTTAATTTTGATGACTACATTTATTTTTTAAATACAGAAAGCTGCAAAAACCACTTTATTTAGCTTTCTCCTTCAACACACAAATTAATATTTTAGGCTTTTTAGTTTTACTCTTGGCTTTTTAAGATCAACTTTAGCTGTGTTTAATCCCTACTTAATTTTGTTACCTAAAGGTGGTCTCACTATAAAAAAGTGGATTACTTTCCAGGATTTGCCATTCATGAAGAGAACGTTCTGATGTGCACATTGCTGAGAGTCTTGGGAAGTGACAATGTCTTGATGGTATTCCCAAATGACACAGCTAGGAAATTGTCATATATCTGAAAACTTAAAGCCTAAGCAAATTTTAAATCATTGCCCATGGCCCTCCGCTGACAAATGTGCATTGCTTTACTCATGCCAGACTGATGAAAACGATGTTGGTCAGATCCAAATTCATCAAGAGTTTCTAAACACCTTAAAAAAGGCAACAACAGAGTTTGTATCAATTAGGATGCCTCCAGGAACAGTTACAAGAAAATTCATTTCAAAGTGGCTCAAAGGTTGAGAAAGTTTATCGCCGCATATTAGCAATCTGGTGGTTCTGGCCTCCTTTTCTTACTTTTTTCTTGGCTCTGCTTATCTGCTGTTGTCATTACTAAAAAGGATTTTGCAGTTTGGGGATATGGCAGGACAGTATACAGGGGAAGGGGTTGAGCACTCTGTTCCACTCGTCCAAGTGAGGGTCCTTGAACCTAATCTGAATCTGACCATTTGGGAATATTAACTGTGGCTGGGGGAATGGAGTGAACTCTTTAGCTTAAACTGAAAAGGTCATGTTCCGGGAGCTGGGCTGAGGGTGGAGGTGGTCAGTCTCTTCTGAACCACAGGTGCTGTATGAGAATAAAGGGATGAATGTTGAGTGGACAGCCACTCTTGACCATGAGAGATTTATTGAAAATTACTATACCAACACTGTATAATTAAATATATTTGCTGTGTTAGACTATATACTTATAGCCTAAAGCAAAAGTTTACAAAGAACTACAGGAATAATATGTTGTGGGGTGAATCTACCAATCTTTGTTTCCCAAAGTATTTATTTCTGAAGATTTTACTACAAATTTCTAGAAAAGCACTTTTCTTTTTTCTGCAATAACCATTTCTTCCCCATATCCTAATGTATAGTTTAAATTTTCTTGCTACTTTTGCAATGATTTAGTCTATTTTTTAAAATTTTATTACCAAAAAACTAAATAAAAAATGTACTAGAACCTATGTTTTAAACTAATTAATCACAGACTGAAGGGTCTCCTGCTTAATGTGATAGAATAAATATTCTCTCCTTTCTACCTTTCTTTTTCTTTTCTTTTCTTCCCTATTTTCTTTCGCTCTCTTTTTTTTCTTCCCTCTCGCAATCACTATATAGTCTTTTTATGTTGAATAGTTCTATTTAGAGAATTGTATATTGCTGCTTTTATGTAACCATATTAATGATTATTCAGGCAATAATTCTAATAATTGCAGATTCTATTACTCACCCAAAATTCTTTTATTTGGATTTTTTCAGAGTTTCTTCTAACATCTCATTTGAGAAAAAGAATACATGTGGGGGACATTTTCCAAGTTCTTGGATGTGAGGATGTCTTTGTTGCCTCCAAACGTGAATGATAGCTTGGCTGGACACAGATTTCTTGAGTCCACATTGATAGTCATCTTAACTTTATGGATGTTGAAGAGTTTGCTTTTGAAATATAGAATTGTGAAGGAAAATTATGACATTGAGATGGTTTTCTTTTTTTGGATGTTGCTTGGTTTTCTGCCGGGATAGTTTTAGTTTTGTTCTTTTTTTCTCTATTCTTGTAACTATGAAGATTGTTTTCATCTTTTACTTCTCATTAATTTTGCCTACTATCCAGGTACCATTTTTTAAAAACCATATTGTAATTTATTTATTTTTATTTACTTTTTTTTTTTGTTGGCCATACCATGCAGCATGTGAGATCTTGCTTCCCCAACCAAGGATTGAACCTGTGCCCCCTGCATTAGGAGCACAGAGTCTTAACAACTGGACCACCAGGGAAGTCTCTCCAGGTACCATTTTTGATTTATGGTCTCAGCTCCCTTCAGCTGAATGAACTTATCTTCATTTTTATTTTCTTTGCATCTTCTCCCTCCATCTTCTGCAGATAGCTTTTTCCTTAAATTGCTGCTTTTGGAATTTTTATTATGAACATAGGGGAACTCCTGGATCAATTTTCTGTCTTCCTATTATCTTTTCACTTACCATATTGATCCCTTGGCTATTTTCTTCTATGTTCTGTAAATATTTCTTGGGGTAGGCTAGGCCATATTTTACTTTCTGTAGCAACCAATCTGCTGCTCACTGCTTCCACTGATTAATATTTGAAAATATAATTTCCACCTAGAAGCGACTTCTCCTTATCTCAGACTGTTCTTTTATGTACTGACCTTTCAAATTTCATGAACAATAAAAATAAGAGGTTTTCAAAGTTTTCCGTTTCTATCAAAAAGGCTGTTTCATAGGTGGAAATGAGCTCTGATATTTCAGATAGGTAGGCATGCTTATAAGCAAATTTAAACATGTTTAGGGTTTAACATGTGTTGAAACAGGTTTTATTTTTCTGTCTGTTCATCCTTATAGAAGATATGGGTTTATTTACTATTTAGAAGTGAAATAGTTCTTACTGAGGTTATATGGAACCCCCTTAAAATTTTTGGACTCAGAGACACAGTATGTGTGTATGTTTGCTTGTTGTTTGTTTATTTTTACATATTAGGATTGAAATTGTCTGTAAGGAGAGGAAGAATGCTACCAGCAGAGGCACTTGCAAGGTAGAGAGTTTCATTCCTATGATGGCAGTGGTTGTCCAAAATTAACTCTAGGGACTTCCCTGGTGATCCAGTGGTTAAGAATCCACCTTCCAATGCAGGGGATGTGGGTTCGATCCCTAATTGGGGAACTAAGATTCCACATGCCTCAAGGCAACTAAGCCTGCACTCCCGCAACTAGCAACTACTGAGCCCATGCACCACAATTAGATAGAAGCCTGTGCTCCACAGCAAAGAGCCCTTGTACTTCAATGAAAGATTTCGCCTGCTGCAACAAAGAGCCCACGTGCCACAATTAAGACCTGATGCAGCCAAATTAAACACATAAATATTAAAAAAAAAAACAATAAATAAAAAAAAAAAAACAAAATTAACTCTAGCAATGTCAAATTCTCACCACCGTATTGTGATACTTCCATGCCCCACATGGCAGGCCATTTCTCCACACCAAATACAAGCTTGGAAGTACTGCTGTAGCACACTGCTTTGTGTGCCAACATTTATTACATTTTCCAAAGTCTCTTTTGAGGTTGTAATCTGCCACTCAAGGCCTGACCTGTCACTCTGAATTAGGGTTCAGCTTATGTTCTCACACTCTTCCTCCCCAGGCTGGCTTCGTCTTTGACCCTCAGCTTGGCCCTTGTCTTCATATGGTCTTGTCAAAAGTCTGTATAGTGGAGATGCCTGAAGTTCCTGGTCTGTGTATACCACCTTTCTTATTTTTTAAAACTTCTTGTGATGATAGACATTTGTCCCTATTTCTTTTTATTTCTTTGGTTATTCCACCGAGAATTTGAGCGGTAGAAGACTTCTGAATTAAGGAAGCTCACTTTGTTATCTCTGTCTTTGTCCTAAACTTCTTCTTTGGTTGTGTTTGGGTCTGAGTCTTTCTGTTTTTGTTCCACAATATTCACTTCTGAGCCCCATCCTGCATGGGTCATTCCCTGAAACCAAAACTAGTTTTGATTTTCAGTTTTTTTGTCTCTTATTGTTCAAAGCCATCATTAGTGGATTTTTTCTTCTTTAGCTATTTGGAATCCATCAACAGTGTATCCAATTTTGCTATTTCCTTGTCTATTTCCAATGCACAAATTTATACAGAGCAGAGTCTATGGGATTTCTCTATGCAATTCTCTTTGAATTCCTTGGAATAACTTCTGTCTTTGGTGATGACTGGATTGTATAGCTCTTCTTGCTTCTCGAAAAGAAAAGAAAAATTAACTTCTTGATGAATGAGGTCCAAATACTCTCACGCTTAGATTTTTTTCTTCTGCTTATTACACAAAGCTCTACTTCAAAGAAGTTTCTGCTATTGGTGGTGAGATTAGCCCAACAGGCAAAATCACAATATTGCTATTTAATTGTTTTAAGTCCATTACATAAGAGGAAGATGAAATTATTAGGAAAAAAGCCTCAAACACTTTTTAAGGTAAAATAATTCAATAATACTGTTTATAAAACAAATTTTCTCCTTAAGAGATTCCCAAAGAAGTATTTCCAAAAGAGTGTTTTCATTTATTCTAACACATTTGCTTAATTCTTTTACTTATCTTTTAAATAGCATTAACTAAAATCTACTTCAGGGAAATCAAACATTTCATACCCCAAACCATTCTTCTGAAATAGTTTTCCCTTTTTAGTAGCATGAGGCTGGAAAAGGTGATAAGAAATGAAAATATTAATATTTTTAATCATTTTTATTTCATTACAGGTCAAATCACAACATTAATTAGATTGTACTTTTGGGTTTTACTATATTCCATGAATCAAAGCAAACTGAAGTTAGTATTTTGTCTCTTAAATATTTATTCTTTTATTCACATAGAGGCTTTAATGATTGGAGTCAGAGTGCGCCTTGAAAATAGGAATGGAGCAGCTTCTCAGTCTGTTGCTCCTTCAGGGCCATGAAATAATCCACAAGCAAGATGAGCACATGTTCTGGAGCAGAGTAAGTGATGCTTAGGGTGATGGTGGTGACGGTGGTAGTGATCGTGATGTCATACTAGAGCCACATCTTCTTCCACGTGTCCAGGCTACTATTCGAGAAGCATCTCAAATTAGCGGAGGTATCTTAGGAAACAGGACGTTCTTAGCTCTGCATTTACTTAATGAAGATACACTGAAAAAATTTTTTTACCCTATTGTCTTCCCTTCCTCCAAATTCCACTTTGTTGTAGCTGTTCTTGACACAAGGGCCGCATGAGTCAGGTAGTTCCAATTTAAACACCTTCAGTGCAGTAGAATTTGTATAGGAAAATTTTGTAAAACATCAGGGATTTCTACACTTTCTCCAGGAAGGTGGCTGTAGACATGACCTGTGGCAGCCCCACTATTTGGATAGTTTTCCAAAAGAAGTTTGAAAATCCAAGAGTGGTAGCCGGGAGAGATTTCTCCACTTGTCTACATTTCCATTGTCATTTGGGTTCCTGGAAAGTATCGATATATTTTGTGTTTTTATTCTTTTTTTTTTTTAAAGCAATTGCGTTTCAAGCTTAAAATACTAGTAGTTTGAGATTTTATTTTTTGTAAATGGTGGTCTACTGACTGTGAGAAATTCTGCTTTTTTAACCTCCTGAAGCTCTGCAGTATTTCACCATTCCTGTCAATCTTAATTGTGGGTTTTCCTGAAATGGGAACTTTGGATTTTTTCTTGTTTCTGTCTCTTCATTTCTTGCTCAGAAAACTGATCTATTTTCACAGACTGAGTGTTCACCATGATGATATTTGTGCTTCTGCTTTATGGTCCGTACTTACTAATGATTATCACAGTGGTGAAAAAACAGCAAGGTGTGGCCACTACCTATACAACTAGTTTCATAATATCCTCTTCCAAATCAATAATCTCTTCCAGATTCTTTATTGTATTAGTGGCTAATATGTTTAAATCTTATCCTTTGCAAAGAAGGTATGTTTTCTGAGGTCAAAAGCCTATTCTCACATTATATTCATTTCCTCTAGATCCTTGATACTCAAAGTGTGGTCCACAGAACAACAGCATTGATGTCATCTGGGAGCCTGTTAGAAATGCAGCGTTTTGGGGCCTATTCCAGACTTTCTGAATTGAGCTCTGCATTTTTACACTTCCCCAGGTAAAAGCATCATGTCTGAAACTTTAATGTGAATACAGATCACCTCATATCTTGTTTTAGCAATTGTAGCAAGAGTTTAGCACACACCCAAGTTAGGCTGATGTAACTGCAACTTGGATCATGTTTTGAATAGCAAGACTGGAGAACAGCGCTGTCCAGTAGAACTGTCTATAATGATGGCAGTGTTCTATAGCTGCTGTTCAGTATAGTAGGCACAGGTCACGTGTGGCTAATGTGTGGCTTAATTAAGTTAAATTTAAGTTTAAATGGCCACATGTGGCTAGTAGCTATCCTATTGGACAGCAGAGCAAAATCCAGGGCACTTAGTAAGAATTTAATAAATACTGGGGAAGTGAAATCGAAAGACTTAATGCCATTAAAATAAAAAATTCGTTTTAGACTCTGGTACATGTATGTAAAAAAATGAAAGTAGATCGAACACGTGTAGAGTTCCAAATAACCACACCTGTTGCCTGCCAACAAATTTTCTTCAACTGTTATCAGTAGAGTGTGCTATATTCCAATCACTTGTACTATTTGTCAAAGTGGATTATTCCTTTGCACCAAGAAGCTGACATGATTCTTTTAAGCCCACATTTGCACAGACTTGGGAATTATTGGAAACAGCACAATGCTCCCAAAGAAGGGCTTTCATATCTTCTGTTTCAGCACTTCATTTCCATAGCTCTCTGGGTTTTTTTTTCCTATTTAAATGTACCTATTTACCTATTTCCTATTTAAATTTATTTCCGTTATCACCGAAAACTCCATATGTTATGAAGGAATTGGTAAATCTTGTGTCTCTGATGATTTATTTTTAAGTTTGGAATGAGGCACAGAACAATAAGAAATTTTGAACACTTTTTAGAGCATTATGATGTTTTTAATTTCAATGTGATATTATTTTATTTTATTTTTAAAATTTTTTAAAGTTTTAAAATTATTTATTTTATTTTTGGCTGCATTGTGTCTTAGTTGCCGCACTCAGCATCCTCTGCTGTGGCATGCGGGCTTCTCTCTAGTTGTGGCCCACGTGCTCAGTAGTTGTGGTGCACAGGCTTAGTTGCCCTGTGGCATCTTAGTTCCCTAACAAGAGATCGAACCCGTGTCCCCTGCATTGGAAGGCAGATCTTAACCACTGGACCACAAGGGAAGTCCTGTGACTCAATTATTTTAAATATGATTTTCAAAATATGATCCACATGATTTTCAAAGTGTGATTTTTAAAATAAACTATTGATTTGTTAAAATGTTAATTAAATTTATTTAAAAGGTACACTCATATTTATAAAACTGTTCTGCATCCTTTAATGTAAATAATGTGATTTTGGTTTTTGCCAATGGGAATGTTTTCCACTGTATAAAACATTTTCACTCAACAGATATTAATCAGATTGGAAACAGTATGAGAATAAAGGAGGCAATGATCAAAGGCAAGACTGTGGAGGGCACTGATGTGAGAGGGAAAATGGGTCTAAGAAAGGGCAGGGGCTGAGTCTGAAGGCACCCTGCTCTGGCTGGGGCTAGACCGAGGCCAGAGGAGCAACTGTCTCCTTCATTCTCCTCAGCCCCCACCTCCTGGTGTCTATACTGGAGTGGAGAGTTGGGCATTTTCTTATTTCTCTTTCCTGATCCTCAGTCTCTGACTTAGAGCGGAGCCCAGAACCGTGATTTAAAACCATTGCCAATGCCAGGTCTCTGCTTTATCTTCTTTTGATTAGTAACTCCTTAATTTACAATTGCAGGGACAGCTCTGTCTCCATAAGCTTATTTCCGCTTATCAAAAGGAACAGTGGAAGATATGAGTACCAGACCTTAAGCAGATTAAAGCACAGTTGTTAAGTCCATCTGCCAACCAGATCTGTGAGTATTAAGGATACCCTGGAGCTGAATGGGAGCTTACTTTAGAAGTGTCAGTGCTTTTGTACTTTGAGGATTTGTTGTTGTTTTCTTTTTTTTTCAACCTTCCACTTAGAAAGTGGGTCATTAAGGATTGTCGTTTGCTGAAAAATTAACCCTAAGTGCTATAAGTGCTTTGAAAATGAAGTAGATTTTTAAAAGTTAGAGAATGCAAGTACTTTAGAAAGTGTTTAGAAAAGAGTGAAAAGGGTTACATTTAGTACATTTTAGAAGAGACATCACATAAGCTTACCTGCTGCTAGCAATGCATGTCTACTACTGCCCTTACTCAGAAAAAAATACTCTTGTCAAATTCCTTTTGTGTAAATGAAGCACCTCTCCCTGCAGTGCTGCTATTGATTTACCCTTCCAGGTTAAGACAAATTTTACAATAGGTCAAACCTGATATTAATATCGTGGCATTCTCTGTTCTTCTTGTTTTTAATAGTCTACTTTACACTTAGTATAAATACCAGGTTAAATAAAACTATGGCAAGAGTGACGTTTAATTTTTTTTTTCTTGTCTTCTCTGCAGAATCCTGATATAACTGTAAAATAATGATTGTATTCTTTAACCTGTGAATGTTAAATTAGTACCTTTATTTGTACATTAGAGTATGAGTTAGTACTACCTATAGGCTAGTACTCCTGCTAGTACCCTGCACTAGGGTTAATAACCTAGTTAATAACCTAGTTAATACCTATCTTCATGGCAAGATCATATCTGTTTAATAAACAATCATATGCGTTTGTTTAAAATTATTTCTAGTACTTAGTAGATATTCTACTTATTTATTCTGTTGAATAAGTGAATGCATAAAAAATGAGCAAATTAGAAGACAGAGAGTAAAGATCAGCCAGTCATTAGCCTAAAGGAGGAATTTTTATAAGCATGGTTTATTCTACCAGATTCTGATAGAAATGAGAAGAAAGTAGTTTTTATTTTCCGTCACTTCAATCAACATTCATTACAGTGGTATAAAAACAAAGTGATGTATTGGAAAGTTTGTGTCTACATACTTTTGAGCCTTTGGATGGACAGTATAATTTAAAGCTTATTTCTTCTCCCATCATTGCTTACACCAGCTATACTTCCTCCTCTGGAAAATCTCTTCTGATGCTTAACATTTGACATAAGATTCCAATGACCTTGCTCCCTGACTTCACTGAATTCATTGCCAAAGGAAACTTCTATTTTATAAACAGAAATATTCTTCCCTTAAGGTAACTAAGAAGAATGACCAGGATCGAATTTGAGGTCCTTGTAAAAAACTGTACACAGTTCAAGTCTATGACATAATTTTAAACTGTATAATTTGCAGCATTTTTTGGTGGACTAAATAATCCAATTTGGTGAGCATTATTAAATTTCCCCTTATTATGGGCAATTCCAAGGAAAATTGTTAAGCTCTGATTTCATTAGCTGATGATTTTGCTGTAATCATCAGCAAAATATCTAAAATTTAGTGACCAAAACTCATGTAGAATGAAGATTGAGGCTCGAAATAAGAATCTCAATACTGATTGTTTCTACTTATCAAAAATCACCAGATTCCTGCTCAAACTTTTGCTGCAGTTTGCCCGTGTAAACATGAAATTTATAATCTTGGAGTCAATTCAATAAGAAGGAATTGCTAGAGCCTTAGAGAATAGTAGACACACGTAATCTATGTTTATACAAAACCAACTTTGATTAAATATCTTCCTATTTATATCTTACAATGAAGGAATCAGAAATTACATCTAAGTAGTCTTGGGAGAAACATCATGTATTTATCAAATGAACAGTGTATACTCAGATCTGATGTTTTGTATTACAAATTTCAATATATCCTCCTTTTAGGAGAAAAAACAAGAACCTAACACTTTATTGCAAGCAATAGTTTAGGTGCGGTAAATTCAACCATTCTACTTGTCTTTTTTGGAATGCACTAATTTTTAAATGAATCATATATAATTAGTTGCTTATAACAATGTTTCTAATTTTACAAACGAAGACTTGAGTGATAGTTGGGTCTAGGACCATAGAGCTAGTAATGATAGGACTAAAGTGCAAACACAGATGTCTTTCATGCCAATGTAAGATGTCTAAACCACTAAGATATACGGTCTTCTAAGAGGTTGAGAGGAAAAACCCTATGTCTTTGTTCTTGACCTGGAAGATTTAATGAAACTTCTTCTAATGAAAACTAACTTCTAAAAGGGAACAAGTTAGCAATGTAGAAGATTCTGAGTCAATGTTAGCAGCAGAGTAGAGAGGAGAATTTAGAAGTCTTTACTCCAGGTGAAGTAAATCTACATAATGGTGGTTTCAGAATATGCCTTTGGACTCTAAACATTTTCCAATCTACCATATTTTATACAGAAAGCAACTTCTGCTCCTCATTGCTTTTCATGATAGCTGGGCAAAAACAGAAACAACTTGTTTGCTGAAATGTTAGCTCTTTTGATTAAAAAAAAATAAAAATATGCAAATTCAGCTCTTGTTGAAGAGAAAAGGTATAATTTATATTCTTTCCTCATTTTATATTTCAATTAAGCTCATTTCTCCCGCTTCTCTCTTGCCTTTTGAATCAAATCCAGTTGGAATGTGGGGAGTAATGTCACCTGGGGTCAAAAATGGACATCTTTGCATTTACGTAGTTGTTTCCACTATTCTTCCCTGGCTTTTGTTGCACAAAATGAAAACAAAAGCTGATAAAGATGTTGGCAGAAGAGGTGGAAGTGGGAGGCAGTAGAAATGGGGAGAAGAGAATGGGAAAGAAAAATATATTTTAAGCATTCACAACAGTATTGTTGCCACAATTTCTTTTTATGTATAATTCCACTAGGAGCAGCCCTTCTTCTGGGTGCCCTTTCTTCCCATGTAGTACACATTTCTCACTCACATCACTTCTCCTGGTTTTATGAACAGCTATGTACAGGGAGGAGATAAACACTACCTTAACTATCCAAATTTCTCACCATGACATTTACTCTCATAATTTATTAAATTTGTTTTTGGTTGGCAGTGGGACGTAAAGCATCTTATCTCCATAATTATTCCATTTTATTCATTTTCTGCTTCCTAAGCTTCCAAACCTATTCTACTTTCCAGGGTTGTGTTTTTGTGCAAACTATTTCCATGTTAGGCTCCCAGGCAAGAGATGTTTACATACTCAATGGTAGACATTATTTATTTATTTTGAAAGATTTATTTATTTATTTATTTATTTATTTATTTATTTATTTATGGCTGTGTTGGGCCTTTGTTGCTGCACACGGGCTTTCTCTAGTTGTGGTGACTAGGGGCTAGTCTTCCTTGCGGTGTGAGGGTTTCCCATTTCGGTGGCTTCTCTTGCTGTGGAGCTCAGGCTTAGTTGCTCCGCAGCATGTGGGATCTTCCCGGACCAGGGATGGAACCCATGTCCCCTGCATTAGTAGGCAGTTTCTTAAGCACTGCGCCACCAGGGAAGCGTGACATAAAGTTGTTTAAAGCCCTGTGCCAACTACTCGTCAGTTGGGGGGCCCTAAACAAGTGCTTACTCTTCACTCAGTAGCTGACCATTTTTGTAATGAATGTGATTTTTGTCCAAGATATCTGCAACTCTCTGTTTCTTATCGTCATTAAGCATAGGATAGTTGACATAACATATTTATTGTTTTCAAACATCACAATGATGTTGAAAGAATATTGGACCAAAATATAAAACAGCTTGAAATAAACCCTTTGGGGTTTTTAGATGCAAATGAATAAAACCTTCTCTCTAACAGAGATATGCAGAAAGGATCTTCTTTGCTCCACTAGAGCACTGCTAATTAGCATAACTATAATTTTCAAAGGATCACCTGACCCCCTTTTTTTCTGCTCACATAGTAAATGCAACTGCTTATGGTCCTGTTTTATTGAAGTAAAATCTGGCATGAAGCAAATTACTGCCAATCTTGCCTTCAGGAACAAGCTAATGCTAGCTACCTTGAAATGAGATGACAACAATGGTTCATTTCTCTGGTTGTTATACGTGTTTTAAATCCCGAGTTGAATTGAGAATTAGATAAGAAAATCATGAATTTGGAAGTTTAAGGAAAGCTGCATTGCTCACAAGTCATCTCAGGGAAAGAGAATAACATGGGACCTGGGAAAATGAATTATTAAAAAAAACTTTACAAATTTAAAGTATTGTTATTACTATGCTGACTGAGTCACTCATTGCTGGATTTTGTGACTAGAGTAATTCTAGAGAGTTTTCAAAGACAGCATTTTTTTTTTTTAGTGTTTTTTTTTTTTTTTTAAATTGCTTTTATTTATTTATTTATTTATTTTTTTTATTTTTTTGTGGCACACGGGCTTAGTTGCTCTGCGGCATGTGGGATCTTCCTGGAGCTGGGATCGAACCCGTGACCTCTGCATTGGCAGGCGGATTCTTAACCACTGCGCCACCTAGGAAGCCCAAAGACAGCATTTTTGATGTGAGATAGTTTTCTTTTAGCCTAACTGGTTAGATGCACTTGTATTTTGAGGCTATGTTTGTCACATATCCTTTGTTGTTGCTGCTTCTAAAATAGTCCATGTGGCTAATAGGATAGAATCTTCTATGCTTCCTTTATTACTTACTGGGGCCCAGAGTTCACTTGACTACAAGCTTTATGGACGTCCCAGCAAGTACTGTTCTCAAGCCTGAATAAAGTCCTCTTGTTCAAAGGGGGAGATGCACGGTCTGAATCAAGGATGGCTCCAGCCTCCTGGTAGATTTCAGAACCTAGCTTCACAAGGTCTTTGAAGTTGTGAAGTCAGAGGCTGATGGCCTGCTTGAGAAGTTGAGAGCCTTCTGATTGCCAATGATCTTGAACTAGAAGCCCAGAGCCTGGTATATGACATGCAGTCAGTATTGTCTTAATTGAATTTACTTTGTGAATGCATACTAATTTTTTTTAGCAGGTAGTAGTAGGTTTATGAATAAAACCAACACATCAGAGGTAAGAATTAGAGAAAGCATGACATAGAAGAGATAACATGAAAACAGCAGAAACAGGCAAGTTAGCAGAAGATGTGTCAGTTTCTACTTCTGAATGTAGAAGAGAGGGTTTGGGTGTTGAGCGGAAAGCTTATATTTTCACTCTCCCTGTTCCACTCTTTGTCTTCCCCATCATTTATGTTCTTGAAGCCCTTCCAAATTTGAAGCAGATTCCATGCGGTGACTGGCTAGGAAATATGACCGGAAAGTCTCTAAGAAGATGGTCTTTGTGTCTGTTTATTTCACCCTCCCTTCCCAGTGGGAGTTCTTAGTGAACTAAATAGAAGTGACATGAACAAGAAGCTCCCCAGCCCATAACCCCATCAGGCAGGGCATTATCTGCCACCACAGACTCAGGGAACTTATGTTTTTAAACCCTTGACTCTAACTCTCCCCTATCATGTACAACATACTTCTTTTTAATTTCTCAAGCAACAGAAGAGCATCAGGGGCACACTGTGAACTCTTTCTGCCCCAACTATTGTTTGTTTGTTTTTGTTTTCCACTCTCTTCAACAACATTTTGTTTTTGTACCCGCTGTTCTTTTTTCTACTCAAAGTAGTCATTTGTTCAGAAGGTCTTATCAATGTATGGCCACTTTTTAGTGGTTCTTATTTCTCTGGTTGTAATTCATGCAAAGCACAGTTTTTGATTCTAATGTCTTCTATCTCGAGCTTTGGATGAAATTGAATGAGAGGGGAGGCCCTTGCAGGGAATGTCCAATTGGCTATGTTTCGGCCTCAGAGTGGGAACCTAAGAAATGTAACTGACACTTTTAAGTTGGAATAATCTTGGCTTGTGTAACCCATGATATTATAATTTTTTTTTCTGTCTTCTGCCTCTGTCTCTATTATTCTCATATCTGTTTTTCTTAGTCTACTTCTTGACACATCAATTTTCTCCTGTTTCCTACCAGTCATATTGATATTCACACTCTGGCCTTTGACTTTTGTTATAATAATGATTATGATAATTAACAATGATAATAATAATGGCTAATGTTTATTGAACATATACTATACGCCAAACATTTTTTCAGCATTTTATTTATATTTTCATCTAGCTCTCAAACAAAGCTTTGAATTAGGCACTCTTATTATCCTCATTTTTCAAGTTAAGAAACAGAGTGCAAGTGAAGTTAACTCACTTGCCAAAAATCTCATAGTTAATAATTGATAGAAAGAATTCCAAGATTTGTCTGAATTCAGAGACTATATTCACTTTAAAATTTTTATTTATGTATCTATTTATTTTCAATTACACAATGCAGTGTTGTCATCTACTATAGTTTCTAAGCTATCCATGAGATTCCCAGACCTTATTCATCCTATAACTGCAAGTTTATACACTTTTACCAGTCTATCCCTATTTCCCCCCACCTCTCCAGCCCCTGGAAACCACTTTTCTACTTTCAGAGTCTATATTCTTAATCATGACATTTTATTGTCAGTTCCACTACTGAAATATTTATTACCATACCCTAGTTTCCATCCCAAGCTTAGGGGGAAAATAAGTCAAAAGTAACAACTTATTTCTTTTTTGGTTTTATTATATTTTAATGTGCTGAATAGAAACATCTGTTCTGGCAGAGATGAGCTCAAGTAATGGGAAACGAGAATCCTGACACGTCTTCAGCCTCACCAGGATGGTACTGGGAATTGACTGGGCAGGGACTAGAAACTAAGGAAACACCTGAGCAGCCATGCCCATGGGAGTGACTCAGATTCACCACTGGGACTCATCATCTGGCTGGTTGCTCTGAAGTTGTTGGATAAACACACAGGCCAAAATTCCCAGAAGTCATTTCCCAACAACATTCATGTTATTATATACTGAGAAAGATAAACTAGTCAGTGACCAGGATATCACGAGATCATGATTATAGGAAAGTTACGTATTTCAGCGACTTTGGTATGTGATTTAGTCGTATTTCTACCAATTGTCTTTCAACCCTACATTAATTATAGCCTATTATGTTTTGGGGAAGAAGATAGGGCAGGCGTGATTTTTTTCAGTTCTTTGATTTCTGTATTGAAAGTCCTCAGCTTTGATGCATTCTTGAAACAACTCTAATAAAGCAATGTGTTTTATTTCCTATTTAACAAAATAAAACCAGTAGGATATCCTACTTTCAGAAATGTGTGATAAAGTATCCCTCTCGTTGAGCTGAGAGAAAAGACAATAGATTTTTTTTCCCATTTTATGAGCTCTAGGATGCAAAGTCCCTAAGTATATTACATTGTTCTTTATGTGACTTTCTCACTACATCCTGTTTTCTCTCTTCTAGTTCTTTTGAATAATTCTCACAGTTCTTGGTGAGCTGCTAATCAGTTTAGCCTGTGAAATCTAGGATGGAACAAAGTACATTACTGGTGCTGAGAGATGAGATTTTTCTAAGTAATACAGCATGGCTATTTGACACCTTTTTTTCATTTAATCAGAACTGAGATTTCATACAATTCTTAGTAAACTATAGCTTTTCTTTGTTTCCTTAAATTAATATATTGCATTAATACAAATTAACATAAGTTAATACATACTATGTAATGAAATTAAATATACATGTTTCTTAGTTCACAAGAGCGGGTTTTACTTTTAGGCCTTTTGTTAGCATATATGAGCCACTATTAGAAATAGCTCAGTCTTAACATATCAAACACCCATTGCTGTACTGGGCAATACCTTGTAGGAGTCTATACATAGCAAATCTCGAGTAAATGACAGCCAGGAGCATACTCTCTTCATTTATGTGGTTTCTGTAATTACCTACAACATTTTGAGGCTATGCACCTGTCCATCTACATTTCATTATTTGCTCTCATTAATTGATTGTGGTTTAGTTGCTATGGGTTTGCAAGAAGGTAGTACAAATCAAACAGCAAATCGTTTTGAAATTATATGTAGTTAAAAAAAAAATCTGAGGGAGATTTTTACATAGACTTCAAACTCTGCCAGTGTAAGTGAAGCTGAGCTACTATTTTCAATACCACCATTTCCCTGATGGCTAATACATGACATGCTGGGTGTTGGAATATAAGGAGTAGTTTTACAGTAATTTTAAGAAAAATTTCTTAGATTTTTTACACATTAGAGGAAGCTCTCATATGCTCTACGTTCTTAATGACACCTGGTTTCCAGCCCTTGATCTTTTCATTTTTGGCTTTATTTTGGGAGTTCACAAATTATTATTATTTTAAAAATAATTTATGCCCTGATATTATTAAAATATAAGAATATTTTTATGTATGGTATTATGCAGTGTTCTAATTTCATTGTTTTACATGTCGTTGTCCAGTTGAAGCACAGGAAGCTCAACTCAGTGCTCTGTGATGACCCAGATGGGTGGGATGGAGAGGTGGGAGGGCGGTCCAAGAGGGAGGGGATATAGGTATACATTTAGCTGATTTACTTCATTGTAAAGCAGAAACTAACATAACATTGTAAAGCAATTATACTCTGAAAGATAAAAAGAAAAAATAAAGATATAAGAATATTCATTATTATTTAAAGATATTGGCTATATGATGATTGAAAATTGGGCATGAACCTATTGAATAAATTATAAAACCTTTTTCCTTTATCTTCCATTATGTGAACGAAAGCTCTGCGAACTTCCAAGCTCTCTCATCATCCCCCAAATCTCCTTGAATAGAAGTTCTCAAACTTGGTTTGTATGGGCATCATCTGGGGATACTGGTAAAAATACGGATACCAGGTACACAGTCCTAGAGATTCTGATTTGGAAGAATTGAGACACGTTACATGACTGTATTTTTAACAAGTCTCCCAGATAATTCTGATACCAGTAGTCCATATTCACACTTTGGGAAACACTGGCCTGTGTCTTGGTTATTAACAAAGAATGAGAACCGTAGTTTACAAGTAGCCATGGAGAGTTCACAAGTTACAACAAAACATTATTATTATTATTATTTATAAAGGCAAAATTTTTATTGATTATTTCTAACCAGAAGGAATTTTGCAAGCCTAACTATCTCTGTATTATTAGTATTATTGTTATATCCTCACTAAACATTCTTTTTGTATTAACACTCATGTTTCATAAAATGAACAGTCAATGACTCGGCTTTGAAAGTTTGTTAAACAAGTTTATTTGAAATGAGAAACAAGTACACATAGAGCTCATTTTTTACATTTGCTTTGAAAACAATTTTAAGAGGCTTTATTGACCAAAAAAACTGAACATATTCAAGTATTCTTTTCCACTCCTGCAGTCAAATATTTTTCTTTGGAGAGCTCATTACAATAAGAAACTGCTAGAAAAGTTTATCTCATTAAAGAAGACTTTCTTGGTGAGTACCATGGCAGTCCTACTCTAAATTTTGTCAGTTTGGAAAACCTTAGTTAAAGCAATCAAAGGTTCTTTGGGTAAGTTATTTAAAAACCGGACTGTACTTGATTGAAAGGTCAACACAAAGGAAAGAGACACTTCATATTCCAGTTCCATCAGGAGGTAGATGGTCTCCTCTGTGTCATCTTTTTAGGCTCGTTTGCTGGCCATAGATAATTTTTTTTTTTATTTAGTGCCCAGAAAATCAAACAGCTTAAATGACATTTTAAAGCAGACAGTATCAAAAGAAAAAAAAAATACACCCCTCTGACCTCTCTGGAGAGAACTCTCTTGTGACCAAAATCAATATTCTTCGTCAACCTGGGGAAAGAAATAAGAAATATATGGGTGCAATGGAGGGGAAACCGTACAACTTTCAAAAAAGAAACAAATTGAAAACTCTACCCAGACATACGTATTTCCAGGCAAAGACTTCTGAACCATAGGAGGTTCAGCGTTGGTATAAAGATTTGAACTTCTCAGATCTGATTTCAGTAGCTTTGCAGGATAATCCTCCCATGACTTCAATGGTTTTAAAGTGCTCCTTGTGATGGTCACAAGTTGGGCTCATCTGCGCTTTCCAAATCAAAATTCATTTATTTACTGAAATGTCAAGCAAAATTGGCTTCTGTTTTTGATAATTAGACAGGGACAGCTACAATACTTTGATGTTAATATCTTGCTTAACTCCATGACAGGTGTTCTATCATTATCTCCTTTTTCAGAAGAGAAAGTGAAGGATTGAAGGAGATGAAGTAATACACACAAGGCCATGTAACTAGGAAGAGGCAGAGCTGGGATTTTATTTAAGTTGATCTGATTTTAGAGTCCACGTAATTTAAAAAAAAGTTGATTGAAGTATAGTTGATTTACAATGCTGTGTTAGTTTCTGGTGTACAGAAAGTGATTCATTTATACACACATATATATACACACATATATATACTTTTTCATATTCTTTTCCATCATGGCTTAATACAAGATACTGAATATAGTTTCCCGTGCTGTACAGTAGGACCTTGTTGTTTATCTATTTTATTGAATATATAGTAGTCTGTATCTGCTAATCCCAAACTTCAAATTTACCCCTCCCCCACTCTCATTCCTGTTTGGTAACCATAAATTTGTTTTTTATGTCTGTGAGTCTGTTTCTATTTTGTAAATAAGTTCATTTGTATCATATTTTAGATTCCACATATAAGTGATATCATATGATATTTGTCTTTCTCTTTCAGGTTTACTTCACTTAGTATGATAATCTCTATATCCATCCATGTTGCTGCAAATGGCATTATTTTACTATTTTTTATGGCTGAGCAGTAATCCATTGTATATATGTACTACATCTTCTTTATCCATTCATCTGTTGACAGACATTTAGGTTGCTTTCATGTCTAAGCTATTGTAAATAATGCTGCTATGAACACTGAGTGCATGTATCTTTTGGAATTAGAGTTTTCTCTGGATATATAGAACGCATATTTTTTTTTTAAGCTTCTTTGTTGGAATATAATTGCTTTACACTGTTGTGCCAGTTTTTGCTATACAAAAAAGTGAATCAGCTGTATTTATACATATATCCCTATATACCCTCCCTCCCTCAACTCCCTTCCACCCTCCCTGTCTCAGCCCTCTAATTCATCACTCATCCTCGAGCTGATCTCCCTGTGTCATGCAGCAACTTCCCACTAGCTATCTATTTTACATTTGGTAGTGTATATATGCCAATGCTACTTTCACACTTCATCCCAGCTTCCCCTTTGGCCCCTACCCTGTGTCCTCACGTCTGTTCTCTACATCTACATCTTTATTCTTGCCCTGTCACTGGGTTTATCAGTACCATTTCTTTAGATTCTATATATATGAGTTAGCATATGGTATTTGTTTTTCTCTTTCTGGCTTACTTTGCTCTGTATGACAGTCTCTAGGTCTATCCACCTTGTTACAAATAACTCCATTTCATTCCTTTTTATGGCTGAGTAATATTCCATTGTATATATGTGCCACATCTTCTTTATTCATTCATCTGTTGATGAGATCCCACATTCTTAACTGCTATGTATCATGTGCAAGGATGCTGGGGGATTGTCTATATTTAACATTATAGTGGACCATCTTTAATTCTTGATTGTGCTTTGACAGAATATGTACTCTATTGATATATTTAGAAATAAGATGTTGCAAATTAATATGATTATTGTTAAGATGATTCTGATATCATCTGTCATGTTAAAAATGTAAATTTAGCCACGGATATCCCCATCAGTGTGCTTCGTCATGCTATTCATATCTTCTATGTCCTTGCTGATTTATTGTACAGTTGATCAAATAGACTATTATGTCCCTCCAGTAAAATTTTATTTTAGATATTGTATATTTTGGGTTGTAGGATTTCTTTTGATCTTTTTAAAATTTTATTTTTTATTATTTATTTTTTTGCTGCTGCTGCAATTTCCTATCCTTCATTCATTGACAGCATATTTTACTTTACTTCATTGAGAGAATTATAACAGCTTCTTAAAAATCCTTGCCTGCCAAAAATCCTTTGAGTAATTTTGAGGTTGGTCATATTTGATTTTCTTTTCTTTTGAGAATGTCTTCTATTTTCTTAGTTCTTCAAATTTCTGGATTGTATACCGGACATTTTAAGTGTAAGTCTGGAAACACTAGATTATGTTATTTTTCTCTGATGAGTGTTTTATTTTTTCCAGAAGGATATTGTGTTGATTAGCTATGAAGTGCAAACACTTTAGTAGCAACTCTAGTCTCAGATAAACTCTTTGGTCCTCAGCTGAACTACTTTGAGTCTGCTTTGCATAAGCATAGTTCAAGGGTTAGCCTGAGATGTGGGCAGACAAATATGGGAAGACGCTCTCAGACTCTTGCCCTTGTAAGATCCTCTCAATCCCTCCAGCAGCCATACTTTCTTTAGATCCAGCATTCTGGTCCTTCAGGTCAGAAAGACATGGGTTTTCAGTTTTCCCTGCTGTCTTGTGTGCCATGTACACTGCTCCTGGTGCAGGGTAAAAGCTGCAAAAACATTAAATCACGTTTTACGTCTTCCCTCTGAGTGTGTACTTCCCATCAGAATCTATCTGCTTCTCTTCTAGATTTTATAATTGTTTTCTGCAAATCCACCCACTAAGCTTTTACTCATTACCAGAAGAGAAAGGCCAATCAGATGCATTCCTAACAAAACCCTGATGAAGAGACCTCCTTGATAGTTAATTTAGGGAGGTGTCTCTTGATAAATCTCTGAGGCTTGTTTTTTTTGTTTGTTTGTTTTTCTTTCCTTTTTCCACTCAAGAGATATTTAGCACTGTGGCATTGCTGGCATCTACATTAAATGATTTTCTATCATAACCTTTTTTAGAGTTGGGAACAAAACGACATTCTACATTTCGTGTTACTCATGCTAGTTCACTCTTTGTAAATGATTCAAATGTAGAAGAAACAAAGTGAAGCCAGGACCCTTTGTGGATGTCCATGGTGGAGTGGGGGAGAGGAAGGAACAATTGAGCATTCAGCACTTCCTCCTTGTTTCTGTTTTCACAAGTAGAAGAAATGGCAGATAACTACAAATTATTTTCCCCAGATTCCCTTTGTATCTTTCTTCACATTTTGCTTATCCTTTCTTCCCTTTCACCATCAGAGAGATCTCTGGACCTCTCCCTCCATTGTTTGTTAGATGAAGTGGAAGTGACCTGTAGATGAACCATGGAAACATGGCCCCAGGCAGTGGTGGGATCTCACCTACACTGGTCTGCAGATTTCTTTTCCTAAACTGCATAGTGTGGCAGGAAGGTGACTCAGCATTTACTGGTAGCAAGCTCCCAAGTGTAATAATACAATCCTTGGGGAGCATTTGTCTAAAAGCTGGCCCCTCGGAGAGAAAAAGATGGCGGCGAAGTAGAGAGACGTGGAGTGCATCCCTCTCCACAGATGCATTGGGAATGCACGGAAGGACACAGTCATTCCCACAGAGAACCAGCTGAACACCAGCAGACGGCCTCGGACACCGGAAAGGGCTGCGGAGAACCTGACATAGCCGGTAGGGAGGCATCTACGAGGGCTCAAAGAGGGTGAAGCGGCGGAGCTGTGGCAGACGGGAGGGAGTGAGAAACATACGGAGGGTCCGCAGCGCAGCTCAGCGTTCCGGGACCGAGACATCGATCCGCGGCTGAACGGAGGGTCCAGGAGCGGGAGCGTGGGAACCGGAGAGCTGGTTCAGGGGGAGAAACATTGTTGCCGGTAGGGTGACGGACCAAGAGGACAGGAGGGAGGAGGTCCGCGGAGAGGAGTGCCGATCCCTGAGAGCTGCCCGGCCATGATGGCGGCTGGAGGCTGCAGGCTCCCGGGTGGGGGGGAGGAGCCGCGCGCATAGCCTCTCTCTCTCTTTCTGCGCCTCTGCAACAGGCAGCGGAGAGACGCCCTGCAGGGCCACATAAGGCGCTCAGGGATAACAAGCACCCTCAGGCGCTCGGGCGGGGCTAGATTAAAACTCCTTGCAACGCCAGCAGCAGGGAGGCTGCCGAGAGAAAAAAAAAAAAAAAAAAATCAGCATCAAAAAGAAAAAACCCCGAGAGAGGCCCAACTCTAAGACTTTCTGTGTACGCCTGAGCCACCAGCGCCCTCTGCAACAGGCACCTCCAAGCCTGACTGAAGCAACAGTGCGCCACTGCTCACTCCCTCCCAGGAGAAGGAGCCACTATTGCACCCTCTCCCTCCCCACACACCGAGGCTTACAGACGAACAATAAAGGAACCTCTGCTGGTCACAGAATAACGCAAAAAAAAAAACCCAAGGCAAGGAAAAGGACACTTACAGCTGAGACGCTAAGGAAACAGAAATAGTAGTATCAATACCTATTGAACTGGTCCATTCGGGGATCAGTTCTGGATTTTTTTTTTTTTTTTTGATTTATTAAATACGATCTTAGCCCTAAGGGATCTACAAGTTTTACAACATAATTTTATAAGGATATTTTTTACTCTTTTTTTTTTTTTTTTTTTTTTTTGCCTTTTAAAATACTTCTATATCTAGCTAAGTTTTTGGTAGTACGGACAAAATATCTTTCATACTTTCCTTTCATCCCTTTCTTTTATACACTTCTATTCCTTTCTTTTTCTTTGCATATTTCCAACCACATTACGCTCTTCTGTTCCCCTTTCTTCCAGCCATTTTAAGTGTATTTTATCTTAACATACTTATAAGCAACACTATCGGTCTGCTCAGACTCCTTGCTCTATTCTCCAGATGATGCACTGCCTTGGTATTAATATTAGGCTTTTGTCTTTATCTTAGTTCTTAGTACAGTTGTCTAATTACATTCTGAGAATCTCCATTCTCTCTGGTGGTACTCCAGCTCATTTCTATATTTGATCCTAGCTTACAAAATCTCCCTGGATTGATGTTTGTATGTGTAGGGTGTTATTTGTTGTTTGTTTGCTTTTGCTTTTGTCTCTGATTTGTTCTGTTTCAGTTGTCAATTTCTGCTGGGTTTCTCTCTGAATATCTGATAGCACACTGGGGTTCTGTCAGGTCTTTCTAGAGCCTTATGTCCTAACGGATTCAATAATTGTGTGTCTTATACATGTATGTGTTTCCTAGACTGAATATTCGTCTAATCCAATACTTGGACATTAGTCTGAGGCTTGGACAGTCTTCTATAAACACCTCTATCACCAGGACAAGCAACCCCAAACGCTTGGACAACCATGAGGAAACAAAGAAACACCATGCAGGCAAAGGAGCAGGAAAAAAACCCACAAGACCAAATAAATGAGGAGGAAATAGGAAAAATGCCTGAAAAAGAATTTAGAGTAATGATAGTAAAAATGATACAAAATCTCGATAACAAATTAGAGAAAGTACAAGAAACAGTTCATAAGAACTCAGAAAAACAAACAGCAATGGATAACAAAATAACTGAAATTAAAAATACTCTAGATGCTCTAATCAGCAGAATGACTGAGGCAGAAGAACGAATAAGTGAGTTGGAAGATAGAATGGAAGAAATAAACGCCACAGAGCAGGAAAAAGATAAAAAAATAAAAAGACTAGAAGACAGCCTCAGAGACCTCAGTGATAACCTTAAACGTACCAACATTCGAATTATAGGCATCCCAGAAGAAGAAGAAAACAAGAAAGGGTCTGTGAAAATATTTGAAGAGGTTCTAGTGGAAAACTTCCCCAACATGGGAAAGGAAATAATGAACCAAGTCCAAGAAGCACAGAGAGTCCCATACAGAATAAACCCAAGGAGAAATACACCAAGACACATATTAATCAAACTAACGACAATTCAACACAAAGAAAAAATATTAAAAGCAGCAAGAGAAAAGCAACAAACAACATATAAGGGAAAACCCATCAGGATAACAGCTGACCTTTCTACAGAAACTCTGCAGGCCAGAAGGGAATGGCAGGATATACTGAAAGTCCTGAAAGAGAGAAACCTACAGCCAAGAATACTCTACCCAGCAAGAATCTCATTCAGATTTGACGGAGAAATCAAAAGCTTTCCAGACAAGCAAAAGTTAAGAGAATTCAGCACCACCAAACCAGCCTTACAACAAGTGCTAAAGGAACTTCTCTAAGTAGGAAACACAAGAAAAGGAAAACACCTACAAATACAAACCCAAAACAATTCAGAAAATGGTAATTGGAATACACATGTCAATAATCACTTTAAATGTAAATGGATTAAATGCTCCAACCAAAAGACACAGACTGGCTGAATGGATACAAAAACAAGACCCTTCTATATGCTGCCTACAAGAAACCCACTTCAGACCAAGGGATACATATAGACTGAAAGTGAAGGGATGGAAAAAGATATTCCATGCAAATGGAAGTCAAAAGAAAGCTGGAGTAGCAATACTCATATCAGACAAATTAGACTTGAAAGTAAAGACTATTAAAAGAGACAAGGAAGGGCACTACATAATGATCAAGGGATCCATCCAAGAAGAACATATCACAATGGTAAATATCTATGCCCCCAATACAGGAGCACCTCAATACATAAGGCAAATGCTAACAGCTATAAAAGGGGACATCGACAGTAACACAATTATAGTGGGAGACTTGAACACCCCACTTACATCAATGGACAGATCATCCAAACAGAAAATAAATAAAGACACACAAGCTTTAAATGACACATTAGACCATCTCGACTTAATTGATATTTATAGGACATTCCATCCAAAAACGACAGACTACACTTTCTTCTCAAGTGCACACGGAACATTTTCCAGGATAGATCACATCTTGGGTCACAAATCAAACCTCAGCAAATTCAAGAAAATTGAAATCATATCAAGCATCTTCTCAGACCACAACGCCATGAGACTAGATATCAAT
Source organism: Hippopotamus amphibius kiboko (assembly GCF_030028045.1). Taxonomy (NCBI): domain Eukaryota; kingdom Metazoa; phylum Chordata; class Mammalia; order Artiodactyla; family Hippopotamidae; genus Hippopotamus; species Hippopotamus amphibius. Next base: position 98,539,229 of record NC_080195.1, on the reverse strand, counting down.
TACAGGAAAAAAACTGCAAAAAATACAAACACATGGAGGCTAAACAATTCACTCTTAAACAACCAAGGAATCACTACAGAAATCAAAGAGGAAATCAAAAAGTATCTAGAAACAAATGACAACGAAAACACAACAACCCAAAACCTATGGGACGCAGCAAAAGCAGTTCTAAGAGGGAAGTTTATAGCAATACAGTCCTACCTTAAGAAACAAGAAAATGATCGAATAAACAACCTAACCTTACACCTAAAACAACTAGAGGAAGAAGAACAAAGAAACCCCAAAGGGAGCAGAAGGAAAGAAATCGTAAAGATCAGAGCAGAAATAAATGAAAAAGAAAGGAAAGAAACCATAAGAAAAATAAATAAAACTAAAAGCTGGTTCTTTGAGAAGATTAACAAAATTGATAAACCATTAGCCAGACTCATCAAGAAAAAAAGGGAGAAGATGCAAATCAACAGAATTAGAAATGAAAAAGGAGAAGTCACAACGGACACCTCAGAAATACAAAACATCATGAGAGACTACTACAAGCAACTATATGCCAATCAATTGGATAACCTGGAAGAAATGGATACATTCTTAGAAAAATACAATCTTCCAAGACTGAACCAGGAAGAAATAGAAACCATGAACAGACCAATCACAAGTACAGAAATTGAGGCAGTGATTAAAAATCTCCCAACACACAAAAGCCCAGGACCAGATGGATTCACAGGCGAATTCTATCAAACATTTCGAGAAGAGTTAACACCCATCCTTCTCAAACTCTTCCAAAATATTGCAGAAGGCGGAACACTCCCAAACTCATTCTATGAGGCTACCATCACCCTGATACCAAAACCAGGCAAAGATGTCACAAAAAAAGAAAACTACAGACCAATATCACTGATGAATATAGATGCAAAAATCCTCAACAAAATACTAGCTAACAGACTGCAACAGCACATTAAAAAAATCATACACCACGATCAAGTGGGGTTTATCCCTGGGATGCAAGGATTCTTCAATATACGCAAATCAATCAACGTGATACATCATATCAACAAATTGAAGGATAAAAACCATATGATCATTTCAATAGATGCAGAAAAAGCTTTTGACAAAGTTCAACATCCATTTATGATAAAAGCTCTCCAGAAAATGGGCATAGAAGGAAATTACCTCAACATCATAAAAGCCATATATGACAAACCAAAAGCCAACATTGTTCTCAATGGAGAAAAACTGGAAGAATTCCCTCTAAGAACAGGAACAAGACAAGGGTGTCCACTCTCACCACTGTTATTCAACATAGTTTTGGAAGTGTTAGCCACAGCAATCAGAGAAGAAAAAGAAATTAAAGGAATCCAAATTGGAAAAGAAGAAGTAAAATTATCACTCTTTGCAGATGACATGATACTATATATAGAAAACCCTAAAGACTCTACCAGAAAACTGCTAGCACTCATTGATGAGTTTAGTAAAGTAGCAGGATACAAAATTAATGCACAGAAATCTCTTGCATTCCTATACACTAACAACGGAAGAGCAGAAAGAGAAATTAAGGAAACTCTCCCATTCACCATTGCAACAAAAAGAATAAAATACCTAGGAATAAACCTGCCTAAGGAAGCAAAAGATCTGTATGCAGAAAACTTTAAGACATTGATGAAAGAAATCAAAGATGACATAAACAGATGGAGGGATATACCATGTTCCTGGATTGGAAGAATCAACATCGTGAAAATGACTGTACTACCCAAAGCAATTTACAGATTCAATGCAATCCCAATCAGATTACCAATGGCATTTTTCACAGAACTAGAGCAAGAAATCTTACGATTTGTATGGAAACGCAAAAGACCCCGAATAGCCAAAGCAATCTTGAGAAGGAAAAATGGAGTTGGTGGAATCAGGCTTCCTGACTTCAAACTATACTACAAGGCCATAGTGATCAAGACAGTATGGTACTGGCACAAAAATAGAAAGGAAGATCAATGGAACAGAATAGAGAACTCAGAAGTAAGCCCAAACACATATGGGCACCTTATCTTTGACAAAGGAGGCACGAGTATACAATGGAAAAAAGACAGCCTCTTCAATAAGTGGTGCTGGGAAAATTGGACAGCAACATGTAAAAGAATGAAATTAGAACACTTCCTAACACCATACACAAAAATCAACTCCAAATGGATTAAAGACCTACATATAAGGCCAGACACTATCAAACTCCTAGAGGAAAACATAGGCAGAACACTCTTTGACATACATCAAAGCAACATCCTTTTTGACCCACCTCCTAGAATCATGGAAATAAAATCAAGAATAAACGAATGGGACCTCATGAAACTTAAAAGCTTTTGCACAGCAAAAGAAACCATAAACAAGACTAAAAGGCAACCCTCAGAATGGGAAAAAATAATTGCCTATGAAACAACGGACAAAGGATTAACCTCCAAAATATACAAGCAGCTCATGCAGCTTCATACCAAAAAAGCAAACAACCCAATCCACAAATGGGCAGAAGACCTAAATAGACATTTCTCCAAAGAAGACATACAGATGGCCAACAAACACATGAAAAGATGCTCAACATCACTCATCATCAGAGAAATGCAAGTCAAAGCCACAATGAGGTATCACCTCACACCAATCAGAATGGCCATCATCACAAAGTCTGGAAACAACAAATGTTGGAGAGGGTGTGGAGAAAAGGGAACTCTCCTGCACTGTTGGTGGGACTGTAAGTTGGTACAGCCACTATGGAAAACAATTTGGAGGTTCCTTAAAAAACTACAAATAGAACTACCATATGATCCAGTAATCCCACTCCTGGGCATATACCCAAAGAAAACCATAATCCCAAAAGAAACTTGTACCATAATGTTTATTGCAGCACTCTTTACAATAGCCAGGACATGGAAGCAACCTAAATGCCCATCAACAAATGAATGGATACAGAAGATGTGGCATATATATACAATGGAATATTACTCAGCTATAAAAAGGGATGAGATGGAGCTATATGTAATGAGGTGGATAGAACTACAATCTGTCATACAGAGTGAAGTAAGTCAGAAAGAGAAAGACAAATATTGTATGCTAACTCACATATACGGAATCTAAAAATGGTACTGATGAACTCAGTGACAAGAACAGGGAAGCAGATATAGGGAATGGACTGGAGAACTCGAGGTATGGGAGGGGGCGGGGGGTGAAGGGGAAGCTGAGATGAAGCGAGAGAGTAGCACAGACATATATATACTACCAACTGTAAAATAGTGAGTGGGAAGTTGTTGTATAACAAAGGGAGTCCAACTCGAGGATGGAAGATGCCTTAGAGGACTGGGGCAGGGAGAGTGGGGGGGAATCGAGGGGGGGGCGTCAAGGAAGGGAGGGAATATGGGGATATGTGTATAAAAACAGTTGATTGAACCTGGTGTACCCCCCAAAAAAATAAAATAAAATAATAATAAAAGCTGGCCCCTCTAAGTGCCTTTCTTCCAAAAGTGAGTGATTTGAGATAATTGGTTAGTTGAGCAGAGAAGTGTTGGGGATTTTATGGAAAAGAAAAGCCTGAGCTGGTCAATGTAAATGGAAAGACTTAAAAAAAAACAAAACAAAGTATATATGGGGAATAAATAAATGTATCTTGGGCACTTGCTTGAGATAATATGCAATAACTTATTGTTTTACTAATGCAAATAATATTTTAAAATGTAATGCAGCTTCTCATAGTAACTTAGTTAATAGAAAATTCCATATTGTTCTAGAGCAAAAGTTCTCAGATTTTTGTTCTCAGGACTTCTTTTTTTTTTCTTTTTTTTTAAATGATATGAATCTTTTAAAAATTAATTAATTAATTAATTTTATTGGCTGTGTTGGGTCTTTTTTGCTGTGCGCAGGCTTTCTTTTTAGTTGCGGTAAGTGGGGACTACTCTTTGTTGTGGTGCACAGGCTCCACATTGCCGTGGCTTCTCTTGTTGTGGAGCACGGGCTCTAGGCACGTGGGCTTCAGTAGTTGCAGCACATGGGCTCAATAGTTGTGGCTCATGGGTTCTAAAGCACAGGCTGAATAGTTGTGGTGCACGGCCTTAGTTGCTCCTCAGCATGTGGGATCTTCCTGGAGCAGGGCTTGAACCTGTGTCCCCTGCATTGGCAGGCAGATTCTCAACCACTGCGCCACCTAGGAAGCCCCCTCTCAGGACTTCTTTACATTATTAAAAATTATTGAGGACCTCCAAAGAATTTTTTTGTTACATGGATTGTATCTATTTGGCATCTACCAAGTTAGAAATTAAAACTCAGAAATTAAAAATATTTACTTATTAATAATTTAAAAACACATGACATGTTAACATAAATCAAATATTTTTGTGAAGATAGTGATTTTCTAAAACAAATAAAATTCTAGCAAAAGTGGCATTTTTTCACATTTTGTAAATCTCTTTAGTGTCTGGCTCAATATAAGACACCTGGATGATCATATCTGTTTCTGTAGATTATCTGTTGAATTATACTGTGGGTGAAACATGTGAAGACATTTGGTCTCACTTAGATAAGTTTTGAAAAAGGGAGAATTATTTTAATACTCTTTGAGATAATTGTTGATTTTTTTTGATATCCCACCGCAACTCAAGTGGTAGTTTCTTAAAAGTTAGTTGCAATGTGGAATCTGAAATCATATAAACAAATTTTATGTACTCTCTTACCTTAAAACCCATTGGGCTCTTTTGTTCTTTGAATGTGTCTTCTACTTCCACATATCTTTGTAACATCGTGCACTGGTCTTTTGGAAAACGCTGGTTTCTGAGTTACGCAGATCTTCCATATTTTGGTATATTTTATTGTACAGTATAAAAGTCATGTTTATCAATGTCACAACCAGTCTCATCAGAATAATATTTAAGTGTTGTGACACTTTTTAAGCTCATTGCCATCTGGATACAGGAATTTTCAAAATTCTAATTTTTGCTTGAAAATGGCATTTTATCATTGGTACCAAACACTGTTAGGTGTTTTTCTTCAAGTGACAGGCTCATTAAGTTCATTCTTAAGAAAGTGTCTGCTAAATCTCTCAATTCGGAATAAATGTAGTTTGTCAGTCATTCTTTCAAGCAAAAATAGTTCTGTTCAAAAGTTGGCTAGGCTAGTTCAGCTTGCACCTTAAACAACTGCCACCTGTTTTTCTTGATGACACCATCACACTTTTATCATGAGCAGGAGTGTCTTTTGCATACCTCCCTTTTCATCACACAAAATATCTAAAAGAAGCTCAACTCAAGGTTGAGACAAAATTAACATATATATATATATAGCTGCATCATCACCAATGTTCTTAAGCAAAATTGGCTTTAAAATATGTAAATTAAATTAAATTTTTGGGGGAGAGGCTTAAAAAATTTTTTTTATTGAGGTGTAGTTGATTTGCAATACTGTGTAAGTTTCAGCTATACAGCACAGCGATTCAGCTATATATATATATATACATATACGTTCTTTTTCAGATTCTTTCCTTTTACAGGTTATTACAGAATATTGACAGTTTGATACAGTAAGTCCTTGTTGGTTATCTATTTTATACATAGTAGAATGTATATATTAATCCCAACCTCCTAATTTACCCTTCCCCACACCCCTTTTTCCCCTTTGGTACTGAAAATTTTGTTTTCGGTGTTTGTGAGTCTTTTTCTGTTTTGGGAATAAGTTCATTTGTGTTTTATTTAATTATTTAATTAATTAATTTATTTATTTATTTTGATTTCACATGTAAGCCATATCATATAATATCCGTCTTTTTCTGTCTGGCTTAAATGTCCATTGACAGATGAATGGGTAAAGAGGCTGTGGTATGTATATATATATACAATGGAATATTACTCAGCCACAAAAAAAGAATGAAATAATGCCATTTACAGCAACATGGATGGACCTAGAGTTTATCCTACTAAGTGAAGGAATCCAGACTGAATAAATTTAGTGTTTTTCACTTTGACACATACAATGACTGTCACCACACTCAGTGCCACTGCCTGGATTCATGCTAAAGCACCAAGAGTTTTACCCACCATTGCTTTTGCACAGCAGTGCAAATATCAATATAGTAAAAATGACAAATGACATCTTGGTATTATTGCGAAAGTAGTTTTAACTTAATTGATACTCTGAAAGGAACACAAGGACCCCTAGGGGTCCATGAAATGTAGTTTGAAAAGTGCTATTCTAAGCCATATAAACAGCTACCAATACAAAGTTTTGTTTTGTTTTGTTTTGTTTTACATACGTCAGGGATAGACTAGATGTTTGATGGGATTCCCAGACCTTTGTGTCCACATGATAATACGAAAAGGAATCAGGGTTTCTTTGATGATTAATATCCCAAAGATCATAAATACTTGGAAAATACCGTAATACATCCAATAATTATAATAGCATAGCCCTATATTAACTTAGTTCTTGTAAAATCCCATTAATAAGACTTGAGTCTTAGGTGCTCTTTTTAACAAAATATTGGGATAAAAAATGTATATAAAGAAAATACAAATGAATGATAAATGATGTTAAAAGATACATCAGTTATAAAAAGCATTTCCTTAAAATGTGAATAATTTCTCTCTCATTCACTGAATATATCCTGAAATGTATGATGAGAGTTTTCTGATAATCAGAGAATCATGGAACCTCAAGTTTGGAAGCTATGCCTTCCAAATGATGTTTCCTGTTCATGCTTTTGTGATGATAACCTCACTATCAAACTTAAGGTATTTGGTTAAATCTCTGGTATCTGTTTCCCAGTTTTAGATATTCTTATTTCATTGTTTATTTACAAAGCGAATACGTTCCTGATATTGCCTTCGTTCTGCTCATCTTAATTATGGAAAGGTCTTGGACCATGATCTTCCTGGATGGGGAGGGAGGGGTCTCTAAATCAGATTTTTGAAAGTCAGTTACAAGAAGCTATTTGCCTTCTAAACTCTCTTTAAGTGTCTTCATTGGCTCACTAGTTTGGAGTCTGAAATCAGGTATTCTGAGTATATAATTGGCCCCAAAAATCTGATTTTGGTTTAAATTGCTTTGATAATAACCATCTTACACAAAAGAGAGCACGTAATATTGTTCTTCCATTTAAGTCAAAGGAAATTTCACAGCTAGCACTGACGGTATTTTCTGGGGCCAGCTTCAAATTCATAACTTTGTGGCAAGTGGAACAGTATGGTATTCACTGTTTTAGAAACACATAGTAAGATGGATGTCACCAAGCCACCAATATTCCCTCACGGCAGAACCCTTTTTAACACTCTGTGTGAGACTGTAGCTGTCATTTTCATATTTCAGTTAAAAGGTTTCACCCTCACTGAACCAAGGTTGTGAGTTTTCAAAATTTAAGAAAATAAAAAAGACCTCATAAAATATTTGCAAGTAATGTGCAGCAATAGCAGTCTGAATTTTGATAAATAAATTATATTTTTCTTTAAAAATAAATTATTCTCACAGGAAACAACATCAACAAAAAGAATGTTTCCATATCTTGTGGGTCCAGGAAAACCCAATATGCCAAGAGGTTAAAATCAGCACAAGAAGAATTCAGAAAAATTATAGTGGATTAAATATAAACCTTTTCCAAATAGTCTGAAATAGAAACACCACTTTCTCTAAAATAATGCTCTGAACATTTTGTTATCAGGAAAAGTGATTTAAAATTAGAGAAATATATATAAGAAAAACTACTTTGATATTTTAAAGGTGACATTATACACAACTTACTGATTTCTGGGTTTACTTAATGACAATTATCCTTTTTGTCTGTCTTCTATGATATCTTTCTTATAGTCTCATATCCATCTTTTATGAAGGCATCAAATGCCAAGTCTGAGATTCAGTGGGCCTTGCTGAGAGAAGGAATGAGATAGTGAAATAAATAATCACGTCATCTTGCTTTTACTACCTTGGGAGCGCTTCTGGTTTTAGGTTATCCCAACAATTTCTTGTTCTAAATAGGATGGGCTTATGGATGTAAGCCCATAACACATACGGAAGCCCACAGGTGTGATCTAGAGGAGCCTCATAACATTTTTATTTAATTTATGTAAAAAATTAGTTATTAAATTATTATTAGTTTTGATTTATAATTATTATTTATTTCAGGAAATGTGTGGGGACTAGGATTCTGGGTTTATCATTCTTCTCTCTAAGCATAGAATTATGACCCAATGAGACCACAGAAGGAATTCAGAGTCTTTGGAAAATTTTGAGCTAGGGCTGCCAGATAAAATACAGATAAATTTGAACTTCAGTATAAAATACAATTAAATTAGTATGTCAGATGAATATATTTTCAGTGTGAAAGAGACTTAAATTAGCATTTCAGATAAATAGCAAATATTTTTTGGTAGAAATATGTTCCAAATATTGCATGGGATATACTTATACTAAACATTATTTGCTGTTTATCTGAAATTCAAATTTCACTGGGTATCACCCTTTGTCCCCTCTTAAATCTGGCTAACTCATTCTGGTCTCAGGATGTCCCTGTGCTGGATTGGATCTTGGTACTAGAGTAGACTATCTAGGGAGAGTAATATGATCTAGCAAGTGTAGATACTGCCTTGCCGTTGTGTAGATATGGAAAACATACTACATAGTGACATTGGAGGATGACTATTGCCTACCGGCATTAAGCTTGATATTTTCTGAAAATTTAATTTGAGGTTTTTCTAGGACAACACCTGAAACTTCACTCAACTTTGTTATTAAAAATAGGATGACCAATTAACAATGCCAAATGTTTATTTGAAATATAACAACCGGAACTTCCCTGGTAGCACAGTGGTTAAGAATCCACCTGCCAATGCAGGGGACATGGGTTCCATCCCTGGTCTGGGAAGATCCCACATGCTGTGAAGCAATTAAGCCCATGAGCCACAACTACTGAACCTGCACTCTAGAGCCTGTGAGCCACAACTAATGAGCCCCCGTGCCACAACTACTGAAGCCCTCGTGCCTGGAACCTGTGCTCCACAACAAGAGAAGTCACTGCAATGAGAAGTCTGCATACCACAACCAAGAGTAGCCCCCGCTCGCTGCAACTAGAGAAAGCCTGCACATAGTAACGAAGACCCAACACAGCTGATAAATAAAAAAAAAAAAATAAACAAGTAAATTAAAAAAAAAAGAAATATAACAACCTTGGTTGAAGAATTTGAGATTTTTGTGGCCATGTTGAGCCTTAGTGGGAAGACATGATGTGTATAATCAGAACAAGATTTTTGAAACATGGCAGACAAGCTTCTTAGTCTCTCTTGAGTCCTGACTCCATATCTATAAACCTGATAGAGGAATGATGAGTGTTAAATGAGATAATGCAGATGGAAAACTTGTATGGTGACTTCCCCCACTCCCCACTGCCCCCAGTAATGGGAACTCTGATGTTAGGTATCAAGCCCTACTATTGAACCAAGTCAGTTTCTCAGCCGGATAGAAAATTGGACATCTAAGTTTCTCTCTTCTTATAGCTCTTCCTGCAACACCTCAGCCTGACTGATTCCATAACATCTTTTATCTTAAAAACCATGGTAATATTATTAAAGTCTAACTGCTATGTTGGAGGGGACTGCTTGGGGTTATCATGGCTCAGAAATTGTGTGGCAGTTGATGGTTTTGGAAAATGACTCCTTGATACCCAGGAGTCTCAATGAACCCATTTAATGACGTGAAATCACTGGTGCTCATTTTTATTTAATGAGAGAGTCTTAGTCTACATGTGAAAAAATGCTTTGTGCTTCACTGACCCCATAATTCATCATTGCTGTGATTAAGACATACTTATTTTATACCAACTTTATCTTCTTATTGAAATGTAATGGAAAGAAACTGTGAGCAGTTGCTGTGGAGTAACATTTTAACAGATTTTACTATTATTTAGGTATAGGAAGGCCAACACATCAGTAGACAACTGCTATAGAAAAGGTAGTTTGTTATACCCACAGATCCCAAGAGATGGGAACTTGACATGCCATTGGGGCTAGATGGGAAACCACTGGGGTTGGGCAGGAGACAGAGGGAGAAAGGGAAACTGTAGGCAAGAATCTTTATTGTGGTTTCAAGGGAAAGAATGGCCCAGGCAGGGCAAGCAGGTTTAGGATTGGCCAGTTTAAATAATTTCAATCGATTCTGGGGCATATGGGCTGTCTCTAGCTGTCCGGTACCTGGCCCTGGGGTGATGGGCAGTTAGATGGTGGCCCAGAGTGTAATAGCCCCATAAAGGAGGTGGTTGGGGATATGGGCTCTGAACTGGTTGGTTTGCATTTGAAAAGTACACTCACGGATGAGTTTACCATCTCTAGGAATTCACTAACCTCTGGAGGAGTAGTCGCTCCAGGGTCAGCAAGGCCTCAGATGTTAAAGTATTAAAACATAGAAAATATAAGACATGATTAATATATGTAGAGAGCCTGGAGGTTGACACCATGGTTACATGGTGCTTGATTTTAAAATATTTTTTAAAAAGAGAGTTGTCTTTAGAGATAAATACTGAAAAATTTATAGATGCCTGTAATTTGCTTTGAAATCATCTGGCGTGGAGTGGGAAATAGGTATAGAAGATGTATTTATACCCTATTTTGTTCTAAAAATAATCTAAGATGATTCTCTGCCAGTAAATGGTTGTACAATGTTTCAGGAAGTTACATTAGCTTTATGAGACTCATTTTCCTCACCTCTTAGATAGGAATAGTAATATTTCTCTGACAGATAATGTACTGGAGAAATCTAAAATATGGACAAAATTAATATTATTAATAATGTGGTATCTGGCAACATATTGTATCTTAATGTCTGACATGCCTGGTTATGAACTAATATGAACATAAACAATCTGTTTCAACAAGCATCTTATTCAGAAATAGTATTGTGGTTTTGGTCCCTGATAATTTTATTACGTGTTTTCACTTTTATCAAGGTCTTTTTTCCAAAGTGGTAATGACTTGACTTTTCTTTTTAACCAACAAGCACAACCTATTTAGTTATAACATCAGGTTGTAATTTCAAACTCTTTGCTCTCTATCTTTTAATAATTATAAATATACATTTTTGATTAATGACTTGTTTTTCTATGATAAGCCACAGATACTAACATGTATACTGCTGAGATGGAGTCTCATATAGGAAAGATTCTCCAGGGTTGAAGAAGAAATACCATAAGAGAAAGATTACTTATCTAGAAAGAAAAAACATGAACCATTCTCAATGTAAAACATTTTTTGAGGATCAGCAGGGGGCACTAACATTCCACAGAAAAAATATATCCCTGTAGCATTCATAAATTATTTTTCTTTTGCTTTAACTCCAAACTGATAACACCGTAAACTCTGTGCTTTTTTATCTTCACAATAGCTGATAGTGTATCTTTTCTTTTTAACCCTCAAGGTGTAGGTGCACTGAACAAATTTATTTATCTACCAATTAGAAAAAAACCTTCTGATTAACTCATTTGCGTGCTGGCTTACTCCTCATTCAACATTCAAATGAAATGTTATTTTCCTCCCTTTGACAAACAGAGTAATTAGTATTTTTCACAGACAAGTGATTACCTAATAAATGACCTTCTGCAGGCAGCTCTATTAAAATGGAGCAAAAAGGATGTTTACTACAAGCAGTGGCCAAGAAAGAAGGTTCAGGGACAAGACAAGTTCTGCATAACCAATAGCTTCTTCAGCTCCAAGAATAATGAAGGCACTTACTGAACTAGCAGATCTGCACTAAAAATAATTATGAACTTGACCAGACACTAAACTATAAACACAAATTATGATTGGCTATTGAAACAGTTCATTAATTCTGTGGAAGTCCAAGGGTAAGGTAATAATGCTTATATTCACATGGGACATCGGCAAGTAAGAAAAAAAATCAAAGTATATAAACTAGGAAAGAATGAAAAGAATACTGATCGATTTTCATATGTTTTCTCTGGTTCTGGTACATTTAAAGGATGAGAAAAAGTTTGAACTCTAAGTGGAATATCTTTGAAGTATACTTTTGTGAAGATGTAATTTTTTTATAAAACAAATTGCTTCAGGGTTCTTGGAATGGAATATTGGCTATGGCCACATAATTTTGCCTGTACCCTTAATTTATGTTTATAAACTACTTAAAAGTATAGGCTTTGCTTTGGGTTGTACTGGCCATGGCTTTAGATAACTTATAGATTCCTAGTAAATATCCTTAGATCATAGAACTTTAGAGGTGAGAGAAGCTTTGTTGATTATCTCAGTCAATACTTTAATTTTATAAATGAGAAATCTGTAGGGTACAGAAAGAACACTCAGAAAGCTTTATAAATTGAAGTGAAATATCCACCATGGTAACTGAACTGGCAGTAAAGTTCCTAACTCTAATCCAGTCTTTTCCATGCTGCCTTTCTGTTTGAAGTATAACCTATTCACTCACAGTTTATATATATATATACACACACATCATGTTTATATACATATATGGTATATATAAAACACATAAAAACAGTTATATATACAACATATTATACAACAGTTATAAATGTTGTATAACAGTTATATAATTGCCATTATACAATGGTTATATATGTTATATAATAATATATTTGTATATATACATTAAATATATGGATAAAATCATATTATATATACACACAATATGTAATATATATACATACATTTGTGTTACCTTATTTTTAACAATTTGATAACAATGTGATCCTAAGGTAAACAGGTGAGGTTGAATCCATGTGCATTTTGTAAATGTCCTTGGACCTTTTAAGCGGAGGATACTTTTAGATTACAAGTATCCAGGACCACTAAGGAGTGGTCCAAAGGAATGAGCATGCCGCTTGTTGTTTTCCCTGTTTGTACAGTTGATAGTCTGCTCCAGAGATATCATAGGAAGAATAAATAAGATATCCAGCAAGGGAGAGTTGCTTTTCAATAAGACCAGCATTGTTGCCAGCTAGGACACCTGAGAATGGCAAAGTCAAAAAGGAACACCTCAGCTCCATGCTTAAAGTGTATCATCACTTCTTTACCGGTAGCACAGTCTGGACTTGGGAGTTGGGTGCCTGGCTTGCCTTAGGTTGGTTCAGTCCATTCCCTCCCTCTTCTCTTCAACATAATTGAATCAATTTTATTACAACAAGTCTGTGATGACTCAGTGAGGCTCTGTTAGCTGCCAGTGGAAACAGTTTGTGCACTAAATTTCATGCTGGTTCTTTTTCTATTGACAAAAATGAAATTTTCAGCCTTCATTACAAGATTAAAGTCCTGACAGAATTAAATATTGTTGATCCTTTCTAGGCAGTTTTCTTCCTGGGGACCACCACCCTGAAAACTAGAGACCCAGACCTCAATTTCTTCAGGAATACATTTTTCTTGGCTCACAGGGAAAAAGCATCACTGTATCACTAAACTTGGCAAAGGAAGTAGACAGTGTACAAATAAATGAATTCTTTGAAATAAATGAAAAGATCTTACAGAACAGACCACCTCAAAATACCCATGAGCTGTGCAATATTAACTGTGACTCTTGGGACATGGATAGTTGAGATTTCTATGAAATGGTAATAGATGCCTTTTAACTTGATAAAAGAATGATTTGTTTATTCCTTTTAGGTATTGAAGATGTAAGAAAACTTTCTTTTAAGTGGCCTTAGGATTGTTTTCCTTCTCCCTTGTAGCAAAAAAAACTTACAGGAACACTAAATCATTGTTTGTTTTTGCTACATGTGTTGAGTTGTCAGTAGATTTTTGTCATGGTTTATCAAGGGGTTCAGGAGTTTGTGTCTAACAAATATAGACCCTAATGAAAGCAAAGGTGCAGACTATTCATTTAACAGACAGGTTTGATTGAAGTACCACATTTCTTTTGACGTGTTATTTTACATAGTGAATTAAAGAAGATAGTTGAATCCAAGAAAATGCCAGAGTTCATGCATGAAAATATGTTTGGAAACGGTCTATTATCTAGTGCAACTTGCTAAATGTTAGGCTGATAATCTCAGTGAAGAATGCTAATTAAACATTTTTATTTTTATTGAATTATTTTTTATCTCAAATAGCTTAAATATGGACCTAAGAACCTCTATAAGATTGGAGAACTCGGCGAAGAATCTCCCTGGGTTCTTGCCTGTCCCCTTCTTCTTATTTCTGTCAAAGAGTGAACGAAAACATTAGAAAAAGAAAATATGTTCAATACCCAGTATGTACACTCACTTTACCGCTTGTAAGGTTAGAGCGGCCAGTCACGTCTGATCAGCAGAATCATCTCGTGGTGCCTCGAGTCCATATTCCGAATGACGACGCACAGTTTGATGCTTCCCACTGTGACAGTGAGAAGGGTGAATTTGGTGGCTTTGGTTCTGTAATAGGAAAAATTGAATGTGAAATGAAAGTTAACCACGAAGGAGAAGTAAACCGTGCTCATTACATGCCGCAGAATCCTCACATCATTGCTACAAAAACTCCCTCTTTTTTTTTAAGCTCTTTATTGGAATATATTTGCAAAAAAAAAAAAAAGAGAGAGACTAAATAAAATGATTCAAACAACAACAACAAAACAAACAAAAACTCGTCTTCTGACGTGCTGGTCTTTGACTATACAACGCAACCTGCTAAACCAGACACAAGTGGAGAATGTAATCCTGATCTTAGGTTAAGAAGCCACCAAAAGGAAGACTATGTCTTTTTTGGAATTCTAATTTGAGTGGACATCTCTTAAGTGCATCTGACGACCATACTGTCTGTCTGTGGGAGATTAATGCAGGACCCAAGGAAGGCAAAATTGTAGATGCTAAAGCAATTTTTACTGGCCACTCAGCTGTTGTAGAGGATGTGGCCTGGCACCTGCTGCACGAGTCATTGTTTGGATCTGTTACTGATGATCAGAAACTTACGATATGGGACACCAGGTCCAATACCACCTCCAAGCCGAGCCACCTGGCTGATGCCCACACCGCTGAGGTCAATTGCCTGTCGTTCAATCCCTATAGCGAGTTCATTCTCGCAACTGGCTCTGCAGATAAGACTGTAGCTTTATGGGATCTGCGTAATTTAAAATTGAAACTCCATACCTTCGAATGTCATAAAGATGAAATTTTCCAGGTCCGCTGGTCTCCACGTAACGAAACTATTCTGGCTTCAAGTGGTACTGATTGCCGCCTGAATGTGTGGGATTTAAGCAAAATTGGAGAACCATCAGCAGAAGATGCAGAAGATGGGCCTCCAGAGCCCCTGTTTATTCATGGAGGAGACACCGCCAAGTTATCAGATTTTAGTTGGAACCCCAATGAGCCTTGGGTCACTTGCTCGGTGTCTGAGGATAACATCATGCAGATATGGCAAATAGCTGAAAATATTTACAATGATGAAGAGTCAGATGTCACAGCATCGGAACTGGAGGGGCAAGGATCTTAAACCCAAAGTACGAGAAATGTTTCTATTGAATGTAATGCTACACAAATGCTTGATTTATCAAGCACCAAAATGGCATTGTATAGTAGGAAGTCTAAGTGGGGTGGCATATGGTGTTCTTTACCTTCTGATCCTAGCACTTTCAAGTGAGCTACTGCGTACTGTATCATATGGTAGCTTTTAGGGAAGAAAAGAATGTTGCTTAAGAAAGATCATCAGCTGTTGTTTTAAAATACAAGTTAAAAGGGTACTGCTTTGATTCAACTATTTTAAGTCCTTGTTTCCTCAAACTAAGTGCTTGCTGTTCCCAAATATGCAAGAATAACTTTTAGACTTTTTCCCTCCAACACTTCTTGATTGGCTTTGCAGAAATAAAGTTTTAAAATTAAAAAAAAAAAGTATATATATCAATGTAATATTTTTTGAAAAACTTCTCAAGACCCAAGATCACATCCCAAACAATCAACAATATGATAGGGACTCACTTCAAAGATAGTAGCATGGAGAGGGCTTTCTTTTGCTTTTTTAAATATTGAAGATGCATGTCTAATAAATTTACAGCATGACAACCTTTCTCTTGCCTTTCAGCTTTGTTCCTTGATTTGGTTTCTAGCCTGGATTTCTCCGTCTGTTGTAAGTTAGTCAACAAAGCTTATTTGGTTTCATAGAAATATGGACATGGAAAAAAGTTGTAAACATATTTGGAATAATGGGAGAGAGATGTGATTGGGTGATTGCAAAAGGGTTCCTAATTCTTCATTTCTCCTTGTATAATGTGTTTCACTGTGTGACATTGAGGCTTCTTCCATCAAGAGGTAAAGTCTAGTTCCCTTTGTCTTGGACTTAGGATAGCCTCTTGACTTGCTTTGGCCAAAAGAATGTGGCAGAATTGAACTGCGTGCCTTCTAGGGTTCTGGACTTAAACTTCATGAGATCTTGAAAGCTTCTGCTTGATCCCTACCCAGCTGCGGTGAGGGATGCCCAAACTAGCCTGCTGGATGACGAGAGACACATGGCCGAGAATCCCTGTTGCCCCAGCCAACAGCCAGCCATGAGCCAGACATATGAGTGAGTCTGTCTTTGAAGACCCAGGCCCCAGTTGACCAGCACATACATAAATAAGCCCACATGACAGCAAACAAGTGTGGCTCAGGTCAGCAGAACCACTCAGTCAACCTGGAGATTCACGAGCTACAGTAAGTGGTTATTATTTTAAGCCACTTATTTCTGAGATTGTTTGTTACATTGCAATAGCCAGATGATAAAGAAGGCTAAGGAACGGGACAACTGAGCGCAGCATAAGAGAGCAGGAGGGGGTGGGCCATCCTCTGGGATGCACAAGGGAGAAGCAGGGAAAAGAGACAGAGTTGAGAACTGGAAACTGAGGATCAGGTGAACTGGAAATACAGCTTAATTAGTGTGTGTGCACTGCTAATTCTAGAGACTAAGGTAGTTAAAAATAAGTACGCATACTTAAAATGGCAAACAAAAAGTAATACCTAAGATTTAGTAAAACGTGTCAGCATATACAAGCACTAGGCAAAAACGTTTGTCTTTCTCTCCTGATGGAAGGGGAAAAAAATCACTCCTTGCGTGTTATTGGAATTTAAGTGGTCTGACCTTAAGTTTCCTGCTATTTCCTGCCATCAGTTGTTTGAAATGGCTGAATAAAGTAAATCATTTTGTTTTGGTATATGAGCTTTATGTTACTATTCTCTTTGTAGCTGAAATGAGCAGTGGAAAATAGCCTTTCTGCAAAGTTGGTCTTTTAAAATATGCATCACTGTTCCAGACAGCAGGCTAATTTTCGAGTTCATCAGATGTGTATTTATACGGTGAATGTATCTGTCACATAAACATTTTGTCAATCACGCCTTCCTTCTGTTCTGACACAGTGTGCTAGAGCACCATCAAAATGTGATGAATGTTGTGCTTGTTCCAAGTGAGAATTAATTATGGCAGTGACAAGTGTGTTTCCAAAGCCACCCATTTTCTATGACAATACTTCATTAACAGAAACAACTGTTGAAGTTTCAAATAAAAATTAAGCCCACAGTTAATTTAGCAAATCCCTTAATTTGGCTCTTAAATTACTTTATCATTTAAATGAAATTTTTGCCTAAATCAACTCAACATCAATACTTGTCATGAGTCTAAGGTCTGAAACTGATCAGAATGAAGGAAATAATCATAATTTCAGTGAGGAACTCATTTATTCTACTTCTCCTCTGTATCCTTTGAGACTGATTTAAAAAATTATAATGATTTAAAGATAGCTTAAGAATATGGGGGTCATTCAAAAAAGACTTGAAAAAGATTTTTGCCTGTAGATTCAATCCATGCAAATTTTAATAGAAATAATGATAAACTAGAATATTTGATATGTTTGCAGTATGATAGTTTAGAATACCTAATATAACTAGATCATTTCCTTTGGACTTATCTTCTTAAGAACTTATTTGCTCCTGAGGGACATTACTGTAAAGAGGATAACATTGTTTGTGAATATGACTGGATATAAATATCATCGAACAAGTAGCCTGAAGATGATAAATACTCAAACCTGGCAATTAAAAAATAAATTTAGAATGACTAAAAAATGTCAAATTATATTCCAGAGGTCTCAATATAAAATGACTATTCGAGCACTGTACACACATTCTTGAGAAGAGTACCTGAGGTATTACATCAGACTCGTCTTATAGATAGCACTGAATTAGCTTAAATAATAATAATGATGGTGATGTAATAATAATAATAATAATAATAATAATAATTTTAAAAATAGCATGTAAAAAAGCCCTTATGTGCCAAGCATTTGGCCTACATTTGTTTCACAAAATTCTTCAGTATTTTTTTCCAAATATACATAACCAATTATACATGACTCAAATTATCAACATTTTGCTGTATTTTACCTAAAAAATGGCAATTTCATTAGTTTAATCGAACAGAAGTACAGGCGAGCAGAAAATAAGTAGTTGGATGCCTAAAGCCTGCTAAGTCTACTACTAAGTCAACTACTTCCTTGGTGGTGCAGTGGTTAAGAATCCTCCTGTCAATGCAGGGGACATGGGTTCTATCCCTGGTCTGGAAAGATCCCTCATGACATGGAGCAACTAAGCCCATGCACCACAACTACTGAGCCAGCGTGCTGCCACTACTGAAGCCTGCGGACCCAGAGCCCATGCCCTGCAACAAGAGAAGCCACTGTGATGAGAAGCCCGAACACTGCAACGAAGGGTAGCCCCTGCTCGCCACATCCAGAGAAAGCCTGCACTCAGCAACTGAGCAATGATGACCCAATGCAGCCAAAAAAAAAAAGGAAAAGAAGCAAATCAAGTAAAAGAGGACAACAAACTAGGCCTGTGAAAGTGTGGAATGGGGAGAGTATAGCTGTCTGACCACTGGAGGAAAGAATAGCTACGGAATTAATGACCAAGCAGATGAAGTTGGTGAGATAGAGACAAGTTATCAAATACACTCAAATGTAAATCAGTAATCTACAAATAAGGCAGTGTGATATGTATTATGGAGGCAGATAAAAACAGAATGATGCCTTCTAAAAAGCATTTACAAATAAGTTACAAATCCGTCTCATTGCCCTATACCACATGCTCATTACCAAGGCTTTTTTTGTATTGTAACTTTTAGTTTAATTTTATTTTAAGGGGAGAGAAATATATATTTTGTTATTAATTCTTTGATATGAAACATCTGAAAAGTTGTCCATGTAGCCATTGGAAATTAGGCACTACTTAAAAAAATTACAAGTGATATATTCACACATCACCAATACTTTTTAGTAAAAGAAAAGTAAAGGGAAGTAAAAGGATGGCAATATTTCCCAAACTTCTAGAGTCTCTGAGTAAAATTAAGAAAAATCAGCTTATGTTGGGGAGTGCTATTGTGGGAGACCCTGAGAAGCCTCCTGCATGGGCCTGGAGATCTCCTGAAACCACCATTTCCTGGGAAATAAATAGAATAGTAACTATTGCTCATTTTTTTCTAAATGAGCTGCATTAAGGCCTTTGTGTGCTTTCTGAAAACAGGCTGAATCACTACAACAGCGGACGAGAACATACGCTGTCTGCTGACTAGTGATAAAACGATCTCTGTTTAGAAATTGTGTCTGCTTGCTTTCTATTTTTCCATAGAATAGGATAAAACCTGCTCTCTCTGCTCCTTAGAGGCCCAGGGTAGGTGAATCATCGTGACCCATAACTCTTGCTTGTAATAAAGTGCAAAGAGGATTAAGACCAGCTTTTTCCTTTGCTGGGAATTGCAGATAAAACCCTCTGTTGCTCACTCACTCCATCCGCCAAATGTGCAAAGACATCTCTGCGACTTAGATCGGATATCATCTCTGACTATTTCTGTCTTCAGATGACCTTTAGGCATTGGCCAGGCACTGTATTTGGGAAAATATGTAAAAGTCAAATTGTATGTTTGCCTTTTTGTGTCCTGAAATTTTCTATCCTTCTGAAAAGAATAAGAATAAGAAGTATGATCTGGTCTGGACAGGTAAGACAACCCAAGTTTGACAGATTTGTAATGTAGTACATGAACTAACTTTAGGATTCCTGTCAGACACTTTAAAGATTGTGCAAAACTTGTGTGCGTGTATGTTTCTGGGAAAAGGCTTAAAATGTTAGTATATCTTTAAGGGTATCTGAGATAGAAATAAATAAGTACAAAATAAATTAAGAACCGCTGATATAATGAAAAAGGAAGGCCATTTACCGAAGGAGCCCAACACCATTACTGAAAGAGATATAGTAGTGTAGCAAGAATGTACCCGATTGGAAAGTATCTGTAAAAAACAAACTGAACCAAACCACCCCCTCCCCTCACACACATCAAAATGTAATCCATTGCTTATTCCCTATCTGAAGGAAAATTGAGAAACTGGTCTGAAAAGTGAAGTGCAATCATAAATTTTCAGTGTATCTCTAACATTTTGACTAGAAAGAAAACTGACTCAATAACTCAATAATCTATCTATAAAATGTTGCATATGGTCACTGCTTAATGTTACCAACATAAAGATCATTCTCCCTTCTCTGTGTCCATACTCACCAAGCGATCTGATAACAGTTTGTCTTTCAGTGTAGATATATATACCCACAGGTAGGTAATTTACTTCTTAGTGAGTATGAGTATTTGCTTTCTTTGGTAGTTGAACTTCCCGATGTAAATTAATAAATTGGGATCTGATTTATATATCCTTCCATGAATTTGGTTACTGACAGTCTAGTCCAAAGGTGATATTTTCCTATTTCGTCCACTATATCTGAAACACAGTGGTATGTTCAGGGTCTAATAATTCATGTTAATAAGGCTTCCCTGTAAATCTTTTCTGCTTTCCAAAGAATGATGCTGTCATGGAGAATAATTGTTCACCAAGAGTAGTCTTGTAAATAGCTTCTTTAAGGTATAAAAAAATGTATAAAGTTCATAATTATCAGTCAGCTTCTCAGATTTTGAAGGGGCCTCAGACATTGAAAATGTTTTAGTAGATTAACTCATTGGATTACTATTTGAAAACCATTCTTTATATATATTGAATTTTCTTGTAATCAATAGAAAATATTTAAGGTGATTTGTTAGGATTTTCTAAGGCTCTAGGAAACCCTGAATATATAGAAAATACAACCTCAGTTAAATGTTCTGATCTTCCAGGAAGTGCCCTTTATATGAAAAAAGTTTTCTAGGTTATTGGATGTTAATGCCTAGTGTGGTTCTATCTGGGAAAATACGTGAACTAGCAAGAAAAGATTAGGTGCAAGGAAAAGTAAGCCTGACATGGGAGTGGGCAGCCAGACATTGTGGTACCTGCACTGCAGCAGGAGAACTCAGGGCTATATTATTTAGACGTTGTCATCTGACCTATGTTGGTAGTGGTCAATGTGCTAATTAAAAAATACTTTCTTATATTCAAAGAGGAGGTACAGTAGTCATATAAGAAGGTTCAAATGAGATAAAAATAGAGTAGTAATTCAGAGTTAATAAAATGAATAAAATTCATTATTATACCTGTGTGCATGTATTTACACCATGGTCTGATTCTTTACCTATGCCGGCAGTCACTTACATTGATACGCAGAGAAAAGGTTCTAAGATTAACAACTTTATACCACTACAAAGGAAATGGCCCATAAAAGTGTTGCAATTTTTTTAAGTAAAAAGATTCATGGCAAATTTGAGTAGACTTTTCAATATTTTTAAATTTGTACATAAGTCTTATAACGCATGTCTCATAATATACCTGAGAATTGGCTACTTAGCTACTTGGGGTGATTATTTTGTCTATGTGGATTCCATCTAAGATAAGAAAAAAAAAGGATTCTCTAACATCTTGGCTTAAGAATACACTTATGTAAAGTTTCTGGGTATAAATGATTTGTTAGTTTCTGAGGGGCATTAAGAGAGAGAAATGTTTTGCACTGAGTACGTGCAAATAGGGTGGTGTAGCTATACTGAAGTGGGAACGTTTAACACTTTCTATGTCTATGACTGGTAATTTCCTGATTACCTGCTTCATTCTGAAATTGTGGTCCGTCTCAGGCTTTATAGCTGGTAATACCAAGGTCATCATGGGTGGCTGAGGAATGATTATTTCCTAACATGGACATAGGAGAAACTAACAAGATAAGTGTTGGGGAAATCTCGGGCCAGGGAATTAATATTTTCTGAAATAAAGTGAAAAATAATGGGTGATTTATATACAATTAGAAAGATGAGATGATGGATTAATCATTTATTTATTTATTCATTCAGATATTACATGAATAATGACTTGATATCAGGACTTTTGTTCTATAAACTAGTATAGAACATTCACTCAATTTCTCCAGAAATACATATTGAGTTTTTACTCTACAATGTGGTCATTTACCTTGGCTTGTAAAGTTCTAGAAGGCAGAGTCTAAGGAAATCTTCATAATGCAATGCTTATAACCTTAGCACATGTAATTTTATGTTTTAAGATGATGATTCTGATGACAGAAAATATTAAAAAATCCTCTTAAAATACAATGTTGAAAAATGATGCAAGAATGAAAGTGAAAAATAAAGCAACACAGTTTTATACTATTTTGCAGGAAAGGGAATGATTACCACTGAGGCAAGATAGTGAAGAAGTATAAAAATACTTTGTATCATATTTAAAAACTTGCTAGTATAATTTAAAATGTTGCATAATAACCCATTATATGGCTGTACCACAGTTTACTTAGTCACGTGCTTAGTGATCATCACACATTTATCTTGGTAGATAAATATTTACGGGTTCAAGCTTTAACTCAGCATAGATTCTCAGAAGCAGAATTTTGAGTCAAAGGGCACGGTTCATTTCATGGCTCTTTGGGCATACCATCAAACTGATTTCTAGAAATTTGCACCACTTAATACTCAAACCAGCAGTGCATGGTGAGGATTAACATGACCTGAATGACTAAGAAGAGAAAAGAAAAGTTACACCTAGTATATACCTACTGCTCCAGGCACAGTGCTTTCACACATACTGCATTATTTAAAGATCACAACTACTCTGTGGAAAGTTTTGTGGTTGAAGTTAAGACTTGCGAAAAAGCTTGAATGATGCATAGATTTGGAAAAGGTGAAAAGAATGAGGAAGTGCCTTCCAGATGGCAGAAACTCCTGGAACATGAAATTGTAATTAAATATAGTTCTGTGGTCTTTGAGGTGAGCCTCAAATAGAACACTCATTCTGTGTGTTCTGAACCGATTGAAAAATATGAGAGTAGTAAAGCAGAGAGCAACAAAAATGCCCCTTCTGTGGTAGAGTGAAAATCCCCAAACTAGTCAGCCAAGATCAGTCTTCCCATTCCACCCTACCTCACTCCACGAGAGCTTCATTTTGGACCCGAATCCTTTAAAATTCAAGGCATGGAGTAAGGAGGACTATGTGTTTCCTGTAGGTAGGCTTCACAAGGGAGGAGACAGGAGCCTGAATGGGGGTGACTAATTTCTCTTTCTAATCTCAGCAATGGCAAGTTCTTCACTGGGGAAAAGGAGTGAGTGAAAGGGTGAGGAAAGGCTGGGATTCCTACAGCTAGAAGAGTTCCCTCCCCAAAGAAGACCACATCAGGACTAGTGTACCTGTGACCGCAGGGCACCTTGGGGAACAGTGCAGAGACTGGCCCGGTTAAGGATGATGTTGGGAATTACTAGAAGGCTGAACTGCGGGTCAGCTGAAGTGGCTTGTTGAAGTATCAGCTCTTGCCTTTGGGGACCTCTGGTGATTCCTGCGCAGTCAAGACGTAGCATACCCTTTCTCTCTCTTTCATATTGTAATTGTCCCTTTTGACGGCTCAAGTTGTTAAATCCCACATCAAATGGAGAAGATGCAAGGTCTTAAGTGAAAATTCTAGTTTATCATCTTGGTCCTTCTTCCAGGTGGCATTCTATCTTCCACTATGTCCTTCTTTTGTGGGCCAAAAGCAACAACACAAAAATTGGCCATGAAATAATTCCATTATGGAAATCATTCTGAAAATATGGCTCGAAGTTATGAATTGTCAGTGGCCAGAAATGAGGTAATAAAATTATTAATTTAACCTTTAGTGTGACGTGGCAGAGTGACTTGTGCCAAATCATTACAATTTTGCCCACCACCAGCCTCCATCTCTGAGAGGAGATAATTCTATGGACAATTCAATGTGCCTGTCACTTACAGTTCATAGATTAGGAGCACGGCTGATGCCTTCAGGGTGGAACATTTGAGTAGGAGAATGATGGGGCTTGCAGAAGTGGAAGTGATACCCACTACTAGTTTTTGGTTAAAGGATAAAGCCACCCTCAGCAGCATACAATGGCTTCACATACGTGTCCCTTACGGAGTCAGATGTAGGTTCTGTTTCAGTTTATGCCCGTAATGGCCTTAAACTGTCAAGACCAAGTCTTTATTGCCATGGACAATTACCTGTGCTTTAGGGCTCTGTTGTAAACTAAAAGTGACTGCAGGTCTTGGTCTTTCCACATTCCTGTAAATAATCAGTACAATGCATGTTTTAGGGCCTAAGACAGCTCAAATCAGGGAACAGAGTATTTTTTCCCCATAGGTGTAGAAATATTTTTATGGAATATATTTGAACATTGTGTTTTTTCCAAGACAGTAAAATGTTCTTTTTTTTTTTTTTTTTAATGAGTGAAGTATAGTTGATTTACAACTTTGTGCTAGTTTCTGGTGTACAGCAAAGTGATTCAGTCATATATACATGTATTCTTTTTCATACTCTTTTCTATTATTGTTTGTTACAAGGTATTAAATATAGTTCCTTGTTGTTTATCTATTTTATATGTAGTAGTTTACATCTGCTAATCCCAAACTCTTAATTTATCCCTCCGTCACACCCTTTCCCCTTGGGTAACCATACATTTGTTTTCTATGTCTGTGAGTCTGTTTCCTAAATAAGTTCATTTGTGTCAAATTTTAAAATGTACATATGAGTGATATCATATAGTGTTTGTCTTTCTCTTTCTGACTTACTTCACTTAGTGTGATCATCTCTAGGTCCATCCATGTTGCTGCAAATGGCATCATTTCTGAATCGTTCTTGTTTTTAATACTTGGAGGTTTATTAAAGTGGCCCATGAAAGCCACCCCACTAGTGCGTGGGGTTGTTCCTCACGGTGCCTGCGACTCTGTGGGGCAGATGCAGACAGCTCTGAGGAGCCTGGGCTGGCGTTTTGCTCAGCAAGGCTGGCTGGGAGGAGAAGGGCTCTGGGTGTGGCTTGCCCCCTGCTGTGCTCAAATGATGGTCCCCATTTCCCCCACATGAAAGTCCTGTAGTAGATGATAGGCTTGTCTACATTTTACATAGTGTCGTTTACATTCTCCCCACAGTAGTAACTCTCAATCCGCTGTGTTTTCCCAGCACTTTCCAGAGTCCACTCTTGGGCTTTAGCCTATATTTCCAGAGAGCCCTGAGCGATGACTACTCTCTATCAGGGAACAGAGAATCGTTTGTGGTTTGCACATATAATGTTCATAATTTGCCACAGAATGAATTTCCCCCTTTTCTCCTCCTCCTCCTCCTTCTCCTGTTCCTCCTGCTGAAAGAAACAGCTAAACTATGTTTCTTTTAATCCCAATACATTCTTAGAGATAATTTTGCAGATTGACTAGGAAAGTGGCAGCGTTTAGGTACATCATTTTAATATGAGAAGAGGAATATATTACAATGTAAATTTTTGTTAATAAGCACTCTTAAAATACTTCTTTCAATGTTTGCAGAAAAACATGTATGTGGTTACAGAAACTGTGACTGGATGATAAAGAAACCCAATGTATACTCTTAACCTGGTTTAGAACAGCCAAAAGTCCAAAGTGTTTTTAGTTGTGTTTCATGTAATGACAGGGAGACAGTATTGACACCTGATCTTCACACCCCATCACACAAGAGAATTTGAAAGCCATTGAGCACTGAATTTCCCATTGTACTGCAATTACAGGAACACCTGTGCTACCTAGCTGTGCACCGAGGCCTGTGAAATGCAATGTTCCAGAGCTGTCAAAATGTCTCATTTCTTGCCTTTAATTCAGGGCCCTAATTGTGGTCGATCTGGTTATTATGTTGTACTATGCTTCATTTATAAGCACACAGCAGAAAGGCTAATAATTTTAGATTAAATCCAGAGGGTTCTTGTAAATATTCACCCAGGTCTGTGTATCTTTCTTTAAATAGGACTTGTAGCATATTTGCAAAAGAGAAATGGGGTTTTCTGTAATATAAAAATAATCCTTAAATCATGAGGGTGCTTTAGCAGGACATGTTAATCTAGACTCAAATGCATGTTCTTGGATACCTCTCAGCTTTGAGGTCCGAGTTACGTAGTTTAAGCTCTGTCCAATACAAATAGAGGGAAAGTTGACTTTATTCACTGGCTGATATGGTGTAGTTGTAGATATCTGAATAAATTCACAGTGATATTTTTAAAAAAAATTCAAATACAATCAAGTGATGTGGAAAGGATATCATCTAAAGGATGGAATTATTTATATGACCAATTTAGAAATTTTAAATGATATATTTAATAGATTAGCTTTACTGAGATGAATACAACTCTTAAGGATCAACAGTCTACTAGAAACTCCCTTAGAACCACGATGTGTCATTTCCACATGTAATAGCTTTCAAGAAAATGGTTAAGAAGAAAATGGTACCAATTGGTAAATATGGCAATAAAGTTGAATTCCAAAAAGATAAGTGTTCTATGATACAGATGTATACAAAGTCAAAGACTGAGTTCTTGTTGTTAAATTTTTCTAACACAGATATTTCCTTCCACATATTCTTTTTTTTTTTTTAAGCTCTTTATTGGACTATAATTGCTTTACACTATTGTGCCAGTTTTTGAGGTACACCAAAGTGACTAAGCTGTATTTATACATATATCCCTATATACCCTCCCTCCCGCGACTCCCTCCCACTCTCCCTGTCCTGGCCCTCTAAGTCATCACCCATCATCGAGTTGATCTCCCTATGTTATGCAGCAACTTCCCACTAGCTATCTATTTTACATTTGGTAGTGTATATATGTCAATGCTACTCTCTCACTTCGTCCCAGCTTCCCCTTTGCCCCCAACCCTGTGTCCTCAAGTCTGTTCTCTACATTTGTATCTTTATTCTTGCCCTGTCACTGGGTTCATCACTACCATTTTTTTTTAAATTTCATATATATGAGTTAGCATATGGTAGTTGTTTTTCTCTTTCTGGCTTACTTTGCTCTGTATCACAGTCTCTAGGTCTATCCACCTCACTACAAATAACAGTTTCATTCCTTTTTTATGGCTGAGTAATATTCCATTGTAAATATGTGTCACATCTTCTTCCACATCTTTTATTTAATATAAAATTCTATTGGGCTATGAGCTCTTTGAGGCTGAGGCTGTGCTTGGTCTCTATTATCAGCAGATCATATAATACCCAGTAGGTGCTCAAATATTGGTAACATTTGTTGAATTGAAAATAAGACTCATCTTTGATTATTAAATATTTTTAGTGAATCTTTGTAGCTATGAATTTCTCTGACACGTGACTTTTAGCATTTCATGGGTATCCAACTGAATTGTTAGATGTGCATTTGGTGAAAATCAAGACAGTGGTACATAAAATGCCCTTGCAAAGTGCTCCCTGGTTGCCTTATGCTTGCCTCTGACCGTGAGACTATTTCATTCTGTAACTGTGTTTATGTGTCTGTTACTTCAGCTACATGAAGGGCAGATGCTGGGTCTTTTTCATTTTTTCTGTATTCCCTTCCTGGCACTATTTGCTTTGCAAATAATGGGCTTTTGAACTTAATTAATTAATGCTTAACATTTTGGTAATGGTAGGTAAGTCACTTTTTATTCTGTTCACCAATATAAGAGAATTTTATGCTTAGAAGATTAATCATAGCAATGCATTTTTTGTCTTTAGATTTTACTATATTTCAACCTTTTTTAGTGTGTAGTTTGTCAATATTCTGGAAATGCTTTAGGATTCTTAGAAATGTGAGTTGATAAGTTTAATAAGTTATTTTGCAAAATCATCATTGTATCAAAAAAAAAGATTTAGATTTTGTTGTTTAACCTTTTCAGATCTTATGTTATTTTATTTCTATTCTTAGGTCTAGTTCCCACCCTGCTTATAAATGTATTGAAGTTATCAGAGTCCTGTACTCTACATAATGGGCTTTTCCTGTTGTTCTACCATCAGGGAGAGTTGATGCTTCATTAAAAATAGAAGTTAAATTAAGGAATCAATTTCCTTCAGTTTTGTTTTTTTTCTTTTCTGAAGCTCTGGTGCAGTTATGACACGAGATCAGAATTTTTTCATAATCAGTTTCTCTGAAACTGATTCATATGGAGGTGGACTCAGTGATACTAACCTTATTTACGTCATTTATTGACCAACAAATTCCACTTTCTAAATGAATATATTGAAAAGTTGAGTAAAGGAAAATCATTTTGAGAACATCACGAGTTTACCTTAGATTTCCTAATACTGTGGCAAATTTCAGCTGCATGCTTGGTACAAAGATCAATTTTGAAAGTTGCACCTATAACAAACCACATTATTATGCTAATGTGGTATTAAAGGCTTTTATTCTGTAGTGAAAGAGGTATCCCAGATGTGCTCTAATCAAAGGATATTATCTGGCCAGAAATAAAATTAAATCCATGGAATGGAGAGATGATAGCAATATTTATACAAACATTTTATATGATTAAATATAATATTTACAAAATACTTCTAAGTCCAAATGGAAACACTCTTACTATGTCTGAGTTAGATTAACTCTTCCCGTTAAGCTTTCCATCTTCCTTCTTCTCACAAAGCAAATGTGTCATTCACATTGTTTTTAATTTTCAAGCGTATAGTAAGGAGGAAGGTGATTCTAGAGTCATTCCTGAAGCCACGTGTGGTGTGAAAACAAAATGCTATCAGCTCTGTGAAGTGGCTATTTGAGCTCAAGGCAAATGAGACTAAGTACTGTCATTGTAGACCTTCCCAGGGTTTCCTCTGCCATCTTGGTGAGTTTTGAGCATCCTAAAGAACTCCCTCCTGCCTCCCCAACTTCTGTCCATCTCTTTTGCCTTCTTCTACTAACCACCTCTCACTTGGGCTTCAGCCAGACCCACCTATTTGCTAATCACCCAGATGCCCCACACTCTCCTTTGGCCCTGGGTATTGGCACGTGTTTGCCTTGCCTGGAGTGCTCCTGTCCTATTTTGCCCGATTAATCCCTCATCCTGTCTAGAAGATAGTTGTTCCAAGAGTCTGTGCTCATCCCCAGAATCGTGGTTAGTGCCTCTACGATGGACCCTCCCAGGTGCTCGGGGCTTCCACTGCGGCAACACTCACAACTCAATGGGAAATCGATTGCCTCTTTTCCCCTCCAGCTTTCTCACTTGATTTCACACTCCCTGAGAGCAGGAACTATGTCTTCCTTAACTCTACTGTATCCCCAGTAGTAAGCAGACTCAATGCCTGGCAATTAAAAGGCTCTCAGTAAGTGTTCCTGAATGAATGAATGATTGGATGCATGTAACCTGTCATAGATATCTGTGCTTTCTTCTGAGAAGGGTTCCATTACAGTTACAAGTGCAACTAGGGTAGCTTGATACAATATTTAATAATTGCTATTGTTATGCTTGTTTTTGAAGGGTTAAGACAAGGTTGCTTATCTATTTTGTAGACTTTAGTTTTCTTTTAATGCTTACTAATGCTGTTTTTCGAAGTCAGAGAGAAAAAAAAAAGTCAGTCCAACCCTGTCATTTGCCTGAGATTAATACTCAAATGAATAAAATGTGGCCACAACTTACCACAATTTGCTTGCTTTTGTAGTCTGACATTAGGCATGTAGTTATCTAAATGTACCTAAAGGATCTCATTATCCAAAGCAGTCCTTCACATAAATGACCCTCCAGCTTTGGCTCTCCAAGCACTGTGATAGAGCAAAGACTTACTACAGTTAATTTTGGAGCCATAATAGATGAATGAATTACATTTTAAAAACATGACTTTTATTATAATTTTCACTGTATGAATTTCTTTTGTAATAAAGGGAATGGACATTTTCATGTAGATTTTTAAGAGGGAGCTGAGAAGCCTACCATCGTTCTGGGGCACAGTAGGAAAGGGTGTTACAGACCACTGGGTACCCATAACATAATTTTGCATTTAATGGAGTCCTTTTGACTTGACTTTATTTATGATAATTTCTTACTTCCAACATAAAAATATTAATTTCCCAACTACTTTGATTTTATGGAAGAGAACCTTAGACTGAAAATTTCTAATTCTCACTTGCCCTTATCTTTTGGGCAAAATCCCAGTGAAAAAATAAATTATTTTGAATTTCTTTATCTTTATGGATGGAAACCTGCCTTCTGGAAGCAGCGTTAGCTTGGCACTCTAGGGCCTCTGTCCATTTGCATCTGTTCCACATTGCATGGCATTAATGTTCTCAGTGTGTACTGGGATGGCCTCACCTCTCCCGGCATCTCTGTCCATTGTTATCTTTTCCATGTATAGTATAACATTCTCAGCTTATATTGGCATTACCTTGCCTCCTAAGCATAGTGTGGATGGAACACCCAGCACATATTCAGGGCATTTTGGCCCCACATGAGAAGGTCAGCCTGAATTCCTGCATTCCTTTCTAATTAACTTTAAAACCTGTCATCTTTATCTTGCATGATGATACATTATAAAATCACAGTTAATGGGAACAAGTAGTATAAATTAAGTTACATTTTTATAGCTATTGTTTTTCACAATATGTAACAAAACAATGTTATAAAACTACTACAACTATGAGAATTTAATTTCATTGAACTTCATTTTGTATTCTCCTATTAAAGCATAGACTCATTGTTCTTACTGGGAAGAGTTATTCTATTTTAATGATCAAGAAAGCAATAGGTATTGCTAAGAAGCCAGTAACTGTAATTTTATTTCAGAATGAAGGCAAGGACTAGCCAATAAGAATTGGAATATTCTTGGTTTAAATAAAATTTCTTATTTGCTAGCATGAAGTGCTTAAAATGATTCGTACTGAGTCTTTAGTAAATTAAGTCAGTGTTAATAGAGAAGTGGCATTTTGATAGAATATATATATTTCTTAAAGGACCCAGGATACCAGTTTTTACATTGATGTATTAAATAAATGGGCATTTCTTGAGCTATGCTTCAGGGAACGCTAGTGTCCTGAGAACTGTTAATAGGTGTTTTGGGAAAAAAAGAATTTCTTGGCTAAATTAGATTGTTAAATGTTGCAAGCTAAATTACCATCCTAACTATTCACAATATGCACTGGCATTTTAAAGGCTCTAAGAGCTCCCAAAGTAAAGAAACCTGTTTAACTATGTTCAATCTAGTATTTCTTAAACTTCTTTAAAGAATTTTTAACCTTAATGGTCACTATTGTATAAATTCAGAAAACTACATAAATGTACAGCTTAACGGTTTATAAGATATACATCCTGGTAACCACCATCCAGATTAGGAGATAAAACATTCCCAGCCATCTCACACACTTTCCATGTGCTCCCTCCCCACCTCTGCCTGCAATCAAACCTTGCTACTACTACCCCTACCAAAAGGAATCACTAACCTGGCTTCTTTGGTAATCTATTTCTTATACTTCTTTTCTGCACAAATGCCACTGTAATTTAGTTTTGTCTTTTAATATATGTCTTTTAAGCATTCAAAAATCCCTCTCTCTGTTTTCATGTAAATGTATATGTAATATTTATAAATATAAATATAAATAAAAAATGTACCTCCAACATCTTGGATCAGCTGTCTACTTCAGATGTTGTCTTCTTCTTGTCTGGATCTGTTAGTGCTGGTCTTAGGGAAAGTCAGGTGTCAGAGACAGGAGTTTCAGTCCATTCAGGAAAGGAGGCCTCATATGACTCCTTCCAAGGCATCTATAGAGCATCCTTTGTCTGCTGTCTTTTCCACTATGCATAATCTCCTAGTTTCATGTCAGGACGTCTAATCTTCATCTAAAATAGATTACTATGATAGGCTTCAGGAACAAACTTAAAATGTCCTTTTAATAATTCAATTAAACTTTACAATTATATAATATAGCAACAAGGAACCATCTGGGAAGTGAGTCTTAGACAGTAAATACAAAAAAAAAAAAAAGCTTCAAAGACAACAACACTAGAACTTAATATCCACTAAAAACTAATTTTTTTCTCTAAAATTATGCTAACTTCTACCAAATATAGCCAAATTAGGGCCAATTTATTTGCAAAATAACTTTGGTTTCAGTAAACTTGGCTTGATTATTTACATAAGTGTAATTGGTTATACAGACTCTTAAGTTGGCTGTGCTGGAACTTTTTATAGGGAATCTCAAATTGAACTTTTAAAAGGCCTCTCAAGGCCAGGAAGGTCATGCCAAAGGCTTGCCACCAGATTCTGTTTGCGATATCTATAGATTTGGGTGAATTCCTCTCTTCTTGAGGTCCCTCAAATATCTTGAGATTCCTGCACCTGTCAGGAGGTGGTCCTTCTAATTTATCTGATAAGGCTACCGGGAACCTAAGAGTTTCCAATATCTAGAGGAATCAGGCAGGGAGAAAAGATGAATGTTTCAATTCTGCTTGAAAAAGTATACTTTACCAGACTGCTGTAAGTCATAATTAGCATGAGGGTAAAGACTTCTTATTTCTGGAAAGTAAAGATTAAACAGTCCTATGTAATTAATTCCTGTTTATCTTTTTTTTTAGCAGTTTATGAAGCCATCAGATTTTCCATTAGAATTCTTTACTTTCTTACCTAGTTCAGGAATGTGATCTGAAAGTTATCAGAAACCTGTACTTATCAAATGTCCCTTCTATGAATCTTCTTGAAGATGAAACATTTTTTGCAAAAGCATTAGAGTACAATAATAATTGTCTATAAATGACAAAAAACTTAAAAATGCCCTGTTAAAGACCTGATTACAAATGCATTTGATAAATAAACTTGGTTACCACTATGACATACAACATTTTAAGATAACTAGAATGGACTGAAAACATTATACCAGGACATACTTCAATTTTAGAAATTTTATATAATTTCTAGAATATTTATCTTAACGACACTTATCTGTACAATATAACCTAAGAAAGTTTATCACCACTCACTTGACAATGCATCCCATGTTACTTAACATACCAAATAAATTTCATTAGTTTAATATATCTTTCTGGGCTCTCAGAAGCATCACAAACCTAGCTAGGAGTCAAAAGAATTCAGAATTTGATGCTTAGGAAGTTTGTCAAAGATATCAAAAAAGTTTTAAAACACTTGGTCAAATAGGATCATTGGTCACTGTGAAACAATACTTATTCATTTAACCAAAGTGACAACAAAAGATTTCAAGGACAAATACAGAAAGTAACAACAAATTACTTAAAAGGTAAAGAAATTTACTATCTGTTATTAAAAGCACATCCATATTCTAAGCAAGGTTTGTCCTCTTAACAGAGAAAGAAACCAAATTCAGGTTTTGTACCATCTTACATTTATTATTAAAATTCATTTACTCAATTAAATTTATTCTAATCTTAGTCAGTCCTGACCACAAACTCCTTTCTAAAGATCCTTTTTTCTTTTTCTCACCAACCGTCTTCATCTTTCTACATCCATATTACTTTGTACCTTATTTTCTTTCCCATTTAGAAATAACTAGCTTTAGGACAAAATTAGTTTCTTTTCCCTTAACAAAATGCATTTCCATTCCTTGTACCTTCTTTTTCCTTGTATTCAAAGATGTTATCCTCATTAATTTTCAGTTTTTTTAGTTACATATTTTAATTGGAATTCTTAACCTTTAAAAATTTAGTTTCTTAGGAAAATTAAGAAAGCAATTATGAACTGTCTTTTACATTAGCATTCTGTAAATTGGCAAACTTATAAGTACTATTTATTGTTTCTAAAAAACATGTTTTTTTCAGTGTGACATCAAACATATTTATTAATAGTCCTAAATCTCTTTAGTTTCTCTGTAAAAGGAAACCTATGTTCAGTAATTAATGTTCCAGTATCTCGTTTTATTTGGGACTGACCTAAATATTTAATAAACTTCCATCATTAAACTTAATTTAGCAAGACTAAAGTTTAAAGCTAACAAAATTCTGGAAACTGTTTTTAAGTAGACATACCTTAAACATAATTATTCTTAAAGAATTTACCTAAACGCTCTTAACCTATTTACATTTAATTTACTTATAATAAAAATTTCATCATACTAAGTTATTTTTCTTGCTGACAAATTCTGTAACAGAAAATAAGACCTTATTTGGCTTTTAGTAAGCCTAGTACAAAGTATTATATTTAATGACTCTAAAGATATGTCTATATTAATTAAACCAACAAATTTAAACTTGTTTTTATTAATTAAAAATTAATCCTAGATCACATAATCCTGAAATTTATTTGGGTTTTCTTTTATATTTCTGAGTTTTTATATAAGCACATAATTTCCTTTAAGCCAATAAATGGAGCTCTTTTACAAATTAATTTTGGCAATACCACACACATACAACATGTGTGTGTGTGTGTGTGTGCACTCAAAGACACAAACAGACCCCGTAGTTCACATTCCAAAATTTTTGCTGTGAATCTGGTACAATAATATAAAAATCATCAATTGCAAATGAGGTTGTATTTGAATTGGGTTTCTGGCAGATGAAACAGATCAATGTCATCTGTTTAGATGGCTAAACCCTTTTCACTAATGTTTATGGAGAAGTCACTTAAGATTTGTATTTGTCAAGTTTCAAACAAACCTATCCCCCTTTTGTTTTTTCTTTTGATCAGACTTACCTTCCTGAAATTTGCACTTAAAAAAGATCACTTAAATTAGAGATTCTGGAATAGACCAAGTAGGACATTTACATCTCAAAGGCATAGGAGGAGAAATGCAAGTTCCTCCTAGGAGGAGTTCTATTCCCTGAAGGCCATTTTTTTTTCTTTTCTTTTTCTTTCTTATTTTTTTTACTTGTAAGCCTCTTAAGATAAATAGGGGAGGTTTTGGGAGTGGTAAAAAGGATTAATGGGGTTTGAATTGTTTCTGGAGCTACACTACTAGTCCTGTAAAGACTAGATTTGTAAAACAAGAATAGTTGTTTTTAATTCCTCAAAGAATTGGGTGACTACCTATATGATATCAAAGGACTGATATACTTAACCACCTATGTTGAAATGTTTTCCTTTCTCTCGTTTAGCTTAGGAGAGAAGACCAAAAAAAAAAAAAAAAAAAAAAATCCTATCAGGCTCTGATTATCAACTATGGTTGCAAGTTTAGTCATGCAGGTGGTCTCTCATCTTGATAATCCACTAACAAAAACTTTTGAGGATCATCTCAAGGTTTAAGGAGTTCTTTAACTATGGCCTTCTGTTCAGCCTTGAAGAGGATCACCTACAGCCTCAGGTGGCCCCGTTTCAAAAGGTAACCTTTTAATAGCCTTTTCAGAGTAAAAAGGCAATTCAGATAGAGGATTACTCAAATGAGTACTCAAAGGATAGAGGGTAGTAGTAGTTATGTCAGGTTACAGTTTTTTGTTTTAGGTACCTCATATTATTAATCTTACATTATCCTTCTACAAAAAAATCCTTCAATGAGGCTAATTTGAAACGTCAAAACCTTTTGAGGCTTCTGCATACTAATTAAAATAGGTGCAATAGTTTAAAATGAGAGCTCTCTAAAATTTCAGCAATACAGAAATCTTTCCATTTCAAAGGATCCACAGACTAACCCTACAGATATTTTCTCTTGCTAATCTAATTTTAGAAAAGAGAAACACTCTTACCACTATTGTTTCCAATAGACCCTACTGGCAGGCATCTAGGAGATTGACTGACATGGTAAGAATTCTTAACTTCTGCTGAGTTCCTCGAACTCTGCATACAAAAATCAGTTTTGGAATGCCAAAAGAACCCCATCTTGGCTGTTTCAGGGCAGGATTTTCTTTAAGTTCCAATTAAGTAAGTAGTTGCAAGTATCAGTTCTGTAAGTGTTATACATAAACCTGTCTAGTATCCTAATAGGTGGCTATCCATCAGGGAGCTGTTTGTCCTTTGAGGTACAATTTCCCATTATTAATTTGGTAGCCTAATTTAGATATGAGATATGATCTGAACAACTTTCTGAGGACACTATGGTGGATTGGATATGTGCTGTTTCTGAGTTAGCTCCCAAGGAGTTATCCTTGGATTGGTTTGACTCTTTTACGAGTCTCAGTTTCTCCTTCCAACACTAAAACTGCTGTGTGTGCTTGGAGCACTAGGTGATCAGTCTGTCTTGTGTGTTGTTGGAAGAGCATTATTTACTTAAGTTGTGGTGGGGCTCCCTGTGGAACTGCTGAACATTATAGGGATTGATCCTCAGACACGTACACTGTGTTTTCAGTCACCTGAGGGCACCTTGCAGTCGGAAGGAGCAAATGTCCCTTGTTCTTCAGAGCTGAATAATGCTTTTATAGAGGGGACAAGGAAGTTGGGATGGCTCTAGTAAACAAAGAGTCCATGACTTTTCATTGTCTGAGTCCTTGCCAAGAAAGAAATGGAGTCTTTATTCTTCCTGTTGAGCTCTGCTATTATCACAGAAAAGGACAGCTCCCTGTTCTGGTTTCCAAACTCTATTTAATTGAGGTTTCTATTTATTAATTTTTTTATAGTTACAAAATGGCAACTTCTGCTCTTCAGATTTTCCTCTGACTGTAGCCTCTCAAAAATAATCAGCCCAGAATAACAAATCTGTCAAACAAGCATACTTTGGCATGACTCATTTTGCTCCCCTCCATAAGTGACCAAGATAGAGTTAGTGTTCCCCTCACCTTGACTAAACTTTAGCACTTTTTCTTCACTGTGGATCCCTGACCTCCCTTTTCTTGGAACATTTACTTTAGACAACTTGTGATTATATTTTTTTCTATGATCCTTTGAGATGTAAATCTTTTAAAAACCCTCTTGTTAATTTTGCAGCCTAGGATTGTCTTTCAAACGAAGCCATGCCTTTGAAATGTAATCATTTAGGGAGATAATACTGCTATCTCTCAGTCTCTGGGGGAAGGTAGGAGCTTGATTTCAGTGGGCACTTTACTTCAAGTGAAACTGAACAGGACCCAGTAGGGCTCCTGGGTACAAACCCTTTCAGTGTCCCTTGTTTCTTGTCTGTAGGAAATAGGCTTCATTCAGCCTCCATGACCTTCCCTGAATTCCAGAGTGCAGGTTCAAACAGTTGATAATCAGGGAAGGGAGGGAATACAGAAAAAAGGGAGGAGCAGCCAAGAAACAATAGAGCAGCTATTAAAGCAGGATCCTGGTTCTTCTTTGAGGAATGTACGTAACAATATCTTTGAGTTCTGCAGGAACTAAGGCTCATACCCAGGTGGAAGATGGCAACGTCAGGCTAAGCACAAGGTTGCTGCAGCACCACTCTGTTACCTCACCACCAGCCTATCAGAAGAAAATCCCACACCCTGCAACTCTCACCCCAAATTTTGCCTATGAAAACTTTTCTCCCCAAACCATTGGGGAGTTTGGGGTTTTTGAACTCAAGCCACCCATTCTCCTTGCTTAGCCCTGTAATAAACCTTTCTCTGCTGCAAACTCTGATGTTTTGTTTTCTTTGGCCTCACTGTGCAATGGGCACATGAACTTTGTTCAGTAGCACAAGTTATAAAATAATCTCTTGACAAGAAGATATGAGAAAGTTTACTTTTCCTTTGAGTTAAAAAAATTAGCAAGTATAGATGGTTTTTGATTCTCCCCCACCCACTCAGATTCTTAAAAGCCTTCCCATTCTTTGTTTCAGCAGGGTTGAGTGTCAGAACTGGCTCTCTTCCCTGTTGCTGGCTTTGCTCACCTTGTCCAGTGTGATTTTTCTTTAATAATAATATTTGATTATTATGGAGGACAATGCTAATGGAGTTGGTAGTGTTAAAAATTAACATATTGAAAAATCTAGCTGTACATATGTCTAAAACTTGAATTTTAGAGTCTACATATTTGCTGTTAGTAAATGTGATGGGATTCTGTTCCTATAATGGGACCTGAATATGGAAAATAAGCCTTTTATCAAATAATATTTGCCCATACATAAAAGTAAAAATATATATATATGATATTGAAAAATATATATATATGATATATTGAAAAAATGAAAAGCTGGATACTCACACTCATAGGCAAAGAACACTGGTTTAAAAAACAATAACAACAAGGAAACAACTTTGTCACTACTTACAAGAAAGAATTTGACCTGTATTCTTCAGACAGTTCAAGTAACTGTGTATTGTTTTCATTAACACTTTTCACCTGAGAATTCCATAGGTGTCTGAACTAGCAAGGATTATTGCTGACATCTGGCAAATGAGGAAAATGAATGCTTAAATATATCTTCCAGGGTCACAAAATCAATTAGTGGTGGTCTTGTGCTATTTTACATCATTTGTAGACTTAATGACAAAGCTCATTTTGAATGCAACATTTTAATATGATGGCTTGGCAAAAATCATTTAAACAATTAAGGAAATAACTTTTTAATCAAAGGTGCAGGAAAAATCAGTGATAAAGACTTCAAATACATGTATATATATTTATGTATATACATATGTGTATGTATGTGTGTGTATATATATATATATAAATCACACACAAAATGCCTGTCTGTGAGTATTAGAAGTCAATTTCCTAGCTTATTATTCCTTCTCATTTTAAAATTGCTTTTCTTGGTTGCTGTTGACTTTTTTTCTCCCTTGCAGCACCTCTCTGATATGCTGATTACTTAATGGATGTTTATCTTTGTATACACAACTTGAGAATGTTTGTATTGTTGAATGTTGCTTTTGTAGTCTTGCTTTTAATTGAGCTACAGATGTTACAGTTATGAAAGTAATAATAATCTCATTAGATTCCTTGAATGTGTTTGCGAAAAAAAATCTAAGTATTGAGGATGGAGAGCTTTCTTTTTAATAGAAAATATGATATTATTTACAAAAACAAACAGATATTCAGGCATTTTACAATAATTATAAAAGTTTTCTGACAATGTTGCTTAGAAGTTAAATTAGAAGTTTCTTTACAACTTTGATTTCAAATTCTAGGAAGATTCATTATTACTGACTGAAGTCTATTTTGTTTCAGAATATGAATCCTTTACCTTTTATGGTCACATTTATTTTGAATTACTGGTAAAGGATTTTAAAATTCTTAAAAGGTAGGGGTATTGGCTACACTACCTTTATCCCTGATGTTTTAAAAAGTGTCCTTTTATTTTTAAGACCATTAGTAGCTTTGTAACACGTTTTTACTTCTTCAACTTACATGATAGCTAAATATTAATTATAGTACAAGTAATTTAGATTAGTTTTTTCCAAAGTAGTTCCATAGGGCGATCTTTGAAAAGGGAAGTCCAGCATTTTGTCAGAAACTTACGTGCACAATTGCAAATCCTCCTGACCCTACCTTTTTCTCAGAAGCTGCTGGAGCCACCCCTTCTGAGCAGGCTCTGGATAATTTAGGGCAAATGTAATCTGACAGCTCTTCTCCTCAAGCCCTATCCACATACTTCTCACTGCAGTTGGTCTTCCATATCCTTGGGTCCCATATCCACAGGTTCAACCAACTGATGATCAAAAATATTTGAAAAAAAATTCCAGAGAATTCCAAAAAGCAAAACTTGAATTTGCAACTATTTATGTAGCATTTACACTGTATTTGCAACCATTTACACAGCATTTACATTGCATTAGGTATTATAAATAATCTAGAGGTAGTTGATTTAAAATATATGGGAGGATGTGCACACTACAGCATTTCATATAAGGGACTTGAGCATTTGTGGATTTTGGTATCCAAAGGATGGGGGTGGTGGGGGTCTGGAACCAATCCCCTGTGGATACTGAACAATGACTCTATATCCTCTGTGCTCCTCTGACATGAGAGTGGACCATTTGAGAAAACTCACTTGTACTCACATACGCAAATTCTGGAAACACTGGGGAAGTTGATACCTGTGAGGTCACCCTGGACCAACAGGGTCTGAAGTCTGGAAGATAAGGGCTTGCCTCTTAAATCCCCTAGGTATAGAGTTTTAAGACTCATTTCATAAGCCATCTCAGATGCTAGAGAAGACTAGCACTAGTTGCCCATAATGACAACTTTGTATGAGTCCTTTTATTAGTGTTTTCTAGTCTTTCATACCTGCTCCTTGAGATTAAAGCTCTGCTTTGGGGGAGAATGAAGGATAAGATGTGCATGTAGATATTTTTAGCAGATGGTATCCTATCTTCCTCAATTAATTCATAAAATGTGTTTATCATACTGGAGGCTCTGAGTAGTCCTGTACTAAACAAACATGTTTAGCTTTGTGAATCTTAGAATTTCTCAAAGTTAGCACACCACAAATGCCCACTTTCACCACATGACAACTATTTCTATCGTAACACCTAGAGAAATGTTGACCTAATGATGAGTGATGGAATGCTATGTGAAAAGCATGGATATCATTGGGCAAGTCCTAGCTCTGCTCACATTTCAGTTTAATATCAATCACATTGAAACATGGGAAAGGCTCACCCTGTTACTTTCTCTGTTGTGAAAAACAGTCTTCCCATATAGCCTAGACCTACATCTTCAAGGCTATTATCCAAAAGGCTGATGATTCTGATTTCAGCGCTTGTTGCCTGCTGCTAATAACTCAATAAAGATGGTAATTTTTAAAATTAATTAATAAAAATAATACTTAAATCATTATGCATGTATCAGGCATTATGGAGAATTCTTTATAGAATAAGGCCATTTCTGACCTCAAGAAGCATAAAAACTAAAAAATACATATATGAAAGTAAAAGTTGTGGTAGCCTTTTTTACTATTGTATTTATAAACATCCTTTTCCTTGACTTCCAG
This sequence comes from Hippopotamus amphibius kiboko, assembly GCF_030028045.1. Classification (NCBI taxonomy): domain Eukaryota; kingdom Metazoa; phylum Chordata; class Mammalia; order Artiodactyla; family Hippopotamidae; genus Hippopotamus; species Hippopotamus amphibius. The sequence goes on along the minus strand of NC_080195.1, from coordinate 98,498,382 downwards.
TCACGTGGAAGATGGTACTTCTATACCCCTTAATGTTAGGTATGACTGGGTACCTTCTTTTGATCAATGAAAGTGAGAAGAAGCGACATGTGACACTTGTGACACTTGTAAGGGAAAACATTTGATTTCAGATGCTCAACTCCCGAAGAAGCTATTGTGGCAGCAGTGGTTTATGTGGGGAAAATATAGGATGAAAGCAGCCAGAATGCAGAGCCAACACATAGGAACAGCTGTCCTGGAGATTCACCTGGAACCACTGCAAACTTGGTCTGAATGAAACATTGCATTAGAACATTTTTTTTTTTTGTTACTGCAGCATGTCTTAGCCTGTGCTAATTAATGTAATGAAAAGGATAACAAAGAAACAACTAGCTAGTACTTGTCAAGATCTGTGAAGGTCTGAGATTTTATCTTACATAGAAACTAACAAGTTAGCTAACTACAGTCTACTGGATACAGGCAGAAGATACCAGACTCTTCTTCAGTTGGAAACAATGGCAGCAGAGTATGAACGTTTGCACCAGTTCCCTGAGCCCCAATTCCTGCAGGGAAGCACAAAGAGCAGAAGACAGTATCTGCACACATAGTGGGATGCGTTATGGAACAAGAACTCTGAGTTTAGAGAGTCTAATTTTTTCCTAATGGTCAGTGGGCCTGCTTGACCTCTGTCCTGGAGGGAGATATTATTATACTAGATATGAATATGTCACATGAGTATGGAGAAAAATCTTCTTCAAAGGGAATCACTATCTCCATCTTCCAAGCCTGGCAACAAACTTGCCCTTGGCACCAGAAGGAGACATTGTGTCTATCTTTTCAAGACTGTTCATATGTAAACTTGCTTGAAGGGAGAGTCTAGCACAAAGACAGTCAGTACCTCTGCCTCTAAGATGTCCAGAAACATGGAAGACCCACAGAAAATCGTCTCTCAACAGTACTTGAGGAAATTTTCCGATAACTTATTCATTCACTTATATATAAATATTTATTGCATATTTTGTACGGACCAAGTGCTCTTCCAGTCTCTGAAGACTGAATAACCAAGATTTAAAAAGGTTGTATTGCAGTGTGGAGCTCAAACAATAAATACAAGGTAATTACAAAAAGTGGTAATCATTAAAAAAAACAGAATAATAAAATGAAGTCATTTGAATGCAAGAACAGGCAACTTCAAATGGGAAAAGAAGGTTTCTCTGAAGAGAAGGCAATACTGGATTAAGAATTGAATGACAAGAAAGATCTATGTATCGACAGGTGAAGATCTGTGGTAAGATCACTCCAAACAGTAGTGGAATGAGCTTGGCTTTTATCAGGAGAGGAATTCTGCTACTGTTGTCACTACTACTACCAATTACTACAACTACTATACTGACGACAATATGGTGGATCTCTTCTAGTTATTTTACATGTTGACATGAGAAGCCTAAGGCTCAAAGAAGAAGGAAGGTGGTGAAGCTTAAGCAAAGTGTGAAGGAGAAAGACGTGTGAAATAAGATGAAAATCACAGTAATGGCCAGTGTGAGATGGCATGTTTGAGGGTGCAGTGATGTCAAAGCTTTCCAGAAGAGGTGGATTCTGATCAAGATTTAGACAGGCAAAGAGAAGGGGATGAGGGCCTGAAGGATCCGGAATCTTATAAATAGAAATGATGGGCAAAGGGAAGACCCCAGGCAGTGCAAAGAATGATGAGGGAGAAGTTAAATATGTATTTGTGACTCCATTCAAGGTTCAGGTGCATGGTTGTAATGGTCGATTGTGGAAGACAGGGCTGGAAAGAGGATTTAATTGGATTTAGGAGGCAACAATCTTTATGAGATATAGGCACAGAATTCATGTGCCATAGATAAGTCTACTGATGGCAGGATTTGTTACATGAGATTGATTTGATGTGGAGTGACTGAGGAGACCTGGAAATTTTGTAGGAATGACTCTGGGAAACACACACACACACACATATATATATATATATATATATATCTGTCAGTTCTGAATTATTTTTAAAGGCTAAATCCTAAAGCTTAGATACAGCCCAGAAGACTGCTCTGATTTCTTTCACTTTCTTGGAAAGGTAAACATCCTGTGGAATGGCTTGGCTTGAGTAAGCTTTGCTCCAAACCTAGCCAAAGGCAAATTTTGGAATGCTACAAAATCGATGTTAAAATTTTTGGCCAAGGTTTGCGCTGGTGATAATTCAGGCAGGAACGTGTATTGCCTGCTGAACAACTGGTCAACAGAGTGTTGGCACAATCTCTTTCCATGGATCTTTCATGAAAAAAAGTCATGTGCTCCACTTCCATGGTCACTGTAAGACTTCACTAAAGAGAAGTCTGTATTCAGAGAAAATTGGAAGCAAAGGCGAACCTCAGTTCAAGGTTTTCTCACTCTTCATTGTTGCTGTTATCCTAAAGTGAAAGGCAAAGGAAAGACAGTGCTATTTTTTTTTTTTCCATTTTGGTAAGAACACTTGAGATCTACCCTCTTGACAAATTTTTGTGTTCAATCCATTATTGTTGTGTTCAATACAGTGTCTGTAGCAGATCTCAGAGCTTATTCCTCTTGCTTGTTTGAAGGTTTATAATTAATAATTCTGTTTCCCCCTTCTCAGAGTCCCTGGCAATCACCAATTTCACTCTTTGTTTCTATGAATTTGACTATGTTAGATACTCATATAAGTGGAATAATGTAGTATTTGCCTGTCTGTGACTGGATTATTTCACTTAGCATAATGTCCTTAAGATTCATCCGTGTTGTTGCATATTGCAGAATTTCCTTCTTTTTAAAAAGCTGAATGGTATTCCATTCCATCTTCTGTATATATACCACATTCTCTTTATCCCCTCATTCACTGATGGACATTTAGGTTGTTTCCATATCCTGGTTATTATAAATAGTGCTGCAGTGAACATAGGGGTACTTATATCTCTTTGATATCCTGATTCAATTCTTTTGGATAAATACCCACAGGTGGGATGCTGGACCATATGATAGTTTTATTTTTAAGAATTTGTGGAACCTCCATACTGTGTCCCATGGTGACTGCACCATTCTACATTGCTACCAACATGTGAGGGTTTCAATTTCTCCATATCCTTGTCAACAATTGTTGTCTTGTTTTTTTGATAATAGCCATCCCGGCAGGTGTGAGATATCTTATTGTGATTTTGACTTACATTTCTCCAATGACTAGTGATGTTGAGCATATCAGTATAGATTGGATGAGACCCATCCATACTGGGGAGGGCAATCTGCTTTACTCAGTCTACCTATTTTCAAAGATTAATCTCATCCAGAAATACCCTCATAGATACACCCTGAATAAGTTTAAATAAATATCTGGAAACCTCATGACCCAGTCAAAGTGACACATAAAATTAACCATCACACTTCCTAAGAAACCTTCCCTGGGACTTCCCTGGTAGCACAGTGGTTAAGAATCCACCTGCCAAGTGAAATTGAATTATTTGTAGTGAGGTGGATGGACCTGTCATACAGAGCGAAGTAAGCCATAAAGAGAAAAACAAATACTGTATGCTAACTCACATATATGGAATCTAAAAAATGGTACAGAGGAACCCAGTGACAGGGCAAGAATAAAGATGCAGATGTAGAGAATGGACTTGAGGACATGGGGTGGGAAGTGAAGGGGAAGCTGGGACGAAGTGAGAGAGTAGCATTGACATATGTACACTACCAAATGTAAAATAGATAGCTAGTGGGAAGCTGCTGCATAACATGGGGAGATCAACTCAATGATAGGTGATGACTTAGAGGGCTGGGATAGGGAAGGAGTTGCGGGAGGGAGGGGATATGGGGATATATGTATAAATACAGCTGATTCACTTTGTTATACAGCAAAAACTGGCACAAGAGTGTAAAGCAATTATATTCCTATAAAAAGCTTTAAAAAAAGAGAGAAAAAAAAAGAAAAACAAAAAAAGTATCCACCTGCCAATGCAGGGGAAAAGGGTTCAAGCCCTGGTCCGGGAAGATCCCACATGCTGCAGAGCAACTAAGCTTGTGTGCCACAACTACTGAGCCTGCGCTCTAGAGCCCTTGATCCACAACTACTGAAACCACATGCCACAACTACTGAAGCCTGTGCACCTAGAGCCCGTGCTCCACAAGAGAAGCCCCTGCAATGAGGAGCCCGCGCACCACAGTGAAGAGCAGCCCCCGCTCACCACAACTATGGAAAGCCCATGTAGCAACAAGACCCAACACAGCCAAGAAATAAAAAAAACCAAAAAAAAGAAAAAAAAACCCTCCCCTGATCTTTTCATAGAGAAGTGCTGCCTCACTTCTGTGAACTCCCACACCACGTGGAGCCTATCTCCTTTTTAGTTTTGTGCATAGTCAGTGCGTTACTGTTATTTGTGTATGTGACCTATCTTATCCGGCTGATGGTAAGTACTTAATATATGGTTATTATTATCCTTGTGTTTGAATATTAATATGAAATCCCAGGTCCTCTCTACTTTTCTGCCCAAAATGCTGTGAAAGTTTATCTACAGCAAAAGCTGCTAGAAAATGGATTGACTTCTTTATTTTTGAACATTAGCCTAAATGTGTCTGAATATACATGCGCAGTTTCTACACCTATGGTTCAGAGATTGGATTTTCACTATGCGGAGTAGAGAACTATATTGTTTCTAGCCTATGGAAAAATTCTGTCTACTTTCAAATCCATGCAAATATTTTTTTTCTTTAAAAAAATCTTTAGCTCTATTTAAAGCAGTGTGATATAACTAGATAGAATATAGTTAAATAAAATAAAGGAAAAATAAGATTATTGTTGAATTTTTGTAATGACAATTGTTTTCTGTTCACTTGAGGCACTATTTTTATTCAGGAGCACAATTAAAAGAACTTTTAAATAGCAAAAAATAAATCTTTCATAAAATAGTGAAAGACATTAAAATTTTTTTCTAAATATAGGCTACTGGAGATTTATAGGCATATTGTTATGTTCTTATAAGCTAATTGGGGAAAGGAAAGTATTGAGACTTCAAAAAGATATTTATAAAACAATCCTTTATAGTGATTTTATAAAATAGGAGAAAATCATATATACTAGCCTTTATATGTGAATACACCATTGCTGTCAGGGATTTTTTTTAAGATATTCTTTGAAGAAACTGCTTGGAAGTTCTTCTTGAGAATTTGAATTAGATTCCTGGGGCTCAGATATCTAGTTAACTATAAATGTATGTTTTGATGACTAATTTTATTGGCCCTAGCCAAGATTTGACTCTCAATCTTAGATATTAATTGAAACACCGTTTGAGAACTGAAATTTAAATATTTTAATGTCTACATGAATGATGTAGAGCAAATATATTCCTTATAGATCCATTATATTTTTATTTTTATTCAATGTGAACTAAAAAGTTTCTTCTTTTGAGTATGAGGCCTACTCTTTTGAGTATGTCTATATTTTAAAGTCAGTGTAACCACCTGCCTTTACAATGAGAAGCTAAAGAGTACACTGCATCGTATTCTTGACATGGGAATGTTATAGTTCAATTCACTTTAACCCCAAGGATGCAGGCCCAGTACTGTGATCTGTAAGCTTCCTACCTATGAAGCCAGAAGGGATACTCAGCTGCTGCACTATATGTGGCATAAAAAGTTATACTTTCAGATTACACATCTGCTGGAGACGAGTAAGAAGTTAGATCTTGAAGACATAATTATTTGATACACAAGAAAGTGCCCTCTCATTATGATTCATTCACAGAAGATAGGCAGCACAACAGACAATATTGAACAGTATTTGCACCTAGGTTTCTTCCAGCAGGATGCTTAAAAGTGGTGCATGACTCAGAAGCTTAGTCAAATGGTCTCTTATATTAGTCCACTGAGACAGACACTTGGAGACCTCCTTGAAAACTTTTAAAGAAGACTCACCCACATGATTTCCTATTCTCTAGTTATCTGGCTGGAACATTTTTAATACTCAAATTGGAAAAGATGAAACAGAATATTGCCTATGTTTTTGTCTCTAGTTTGGGTAGGAGCCTATTATTTCACCTAAATATAATTTTTTTTTCTTCATCCGGTTCGTAACCAGAAATTATAACTGTAGTCATGATTAGAGGCATCTTGGAGCTGATATTTACTGATCATTTACTATGTGACAGGCACTGGTTATTGCTTCGTATACATTTACTTACTTAAATGTCCCAGCTACTCTATGCCCAAGGTTCTATATTTCACAGAAGAGAAAACTGAGGCTTAGAAAAGTGAAGCACTTGGCTGAGGTTCAAAAGCTGGTGAGTGGTGGAAGTGAAATTTGAACCCAAGTTTGTTATGTCAAATCTCCTGCTTTAAAACCCTTCTGCATCTATAATGGAAATCCTTAAGGAGATGAAAGTTGTAAATATAAAAGTTAAAGAAAGCATGTATGTATGAAACCTGGGTGCTTAAAGTAAGGAACAATGGGAGGATATTTGTCTGTAGAGCTTAGCTCCAGATACTCTGTAAGAGGAAGGTTGGTAACAGGGAAGATGAGAATGAAATTTTGTTGACACTTTTTGGTGCTCTGGTGAAGGAGTACCACTTCTATAGGTACTGATTGGTACTTTTCATACTGAAGCAACATGAATTTATATCTTATAGGGTCATTGGAGAATGACACAGAATTATATTTTGCAAAAATACAGAAATAAAAATGTAATTAAAAACACCACGCTATGTTATTTGTGGTCAAAGAAGCTGTTAAAAAAGATGAAAGACACCATGAATGCCTTTTATTTTGTGTCTAAGCCTAGTGTTTTTAATCATTACGAGGCTCATTTTATTTTTCTATCAGAATTTAGAACTAATTCCAACCTGAAGAGTATACATTGGATTTTCTTCCGTCATCATTGCATCAAAAGTTAAAAGTGGTAGTTTTCATTAATGCATAACACTATTGCAGTGTCTTGCCAAAAATAAAAAGTTGAAAGAAGCACAGGCTAGGAAAAGAAATGCCAAGATGTCACGGTGCTGACAATAATACTATAGTGACAGCATGAGTGACATTGAGGGTTCTGGTGGCAGATGCAGTTATCTCAAATTGTCAGGTTAACAAACTAAATTACTACCTGGGCTGCAAACGTATTACTTAAGTCTTAGAAACCCCACAGTAGTTCTGTATTTGTTAGGTATTAGAAAGCAGAGCCACACATTTTGTTATAATGTGGGGAATCTCTCTCTTTCTTTTTCTCTTTCTCTCTCTTGCTCACACCTCACTTCATAATCTAGCTGTATTCATGTATTATGTAAAACAATCAGAGGAGGGAACTTAATGGAAGATTCTAAATTTTGCTTAAGGGCGAAACTGTATTTCCCTGGTACCTTTCTGTTTTGGGTCAAAATCGTATAAGGGTTAAATGTTTGCCTGGGAATGGGGGCAGGGAGCAGGGAATGGGGAAAGATTATAAAAGGACAGGAGGAAATTTTGGAGGACAATGGATATGTTCACTGTCTTGATAGTGGTGATAGTTTCATGGGTGTGAACGTATGTCCAACCTTCATAAAATTTGCGTATCAAGTATCTGCAATTTCTTGTATATCAGTTACTCTTTAACATAGCTGTTCAAAGAAACGTGTATGAGCTATGGTAGATATATTGACTGTATTTCCCAATCAAAGCTAATCTGCCTTTGTGTGTATAAGCCGTGATTCATATGTCCATGGCTCGTGCCTGTGTTCCCAAAGGACTTTATATGCATGTCTCCCCAGCTGGATGAGTAAGCCTTTTGAAGTTTTAAAACTCTAGCACATGGCTAAGTGATATACAACAGGAGTTATTCTTACCTATATAGTCTGATAACACCAACACCTTATGTTCACACAGTATTTAAAAATTTCTCACATGCTTTTACATTTACTAATTCACTTGGCACCTTCACAACAGCATCCCTTTGAGGAAGTTTATTATATCCATTTTCCAGGTAAAGCAAGAGAAATTTAGAGGACTCAAGAGGGCTCCCAAAGTTGTAATGCTAGGTATACACATTGTTTTACCCACAATTATGTTAATACAGTTTCCTCTCTCTCATATCCTCAACACTGAGCTCTAGTCTATAGTCAATGGACTATTCTTTAACATTATGATCTTTTTGCAAGTCTGTGTCCTCAAATAATTATTTTCCATAATCTTTTACCATAGCTGAATGATGATAATTAACAAAAGGAGGAAGGTTTTTTATCCCACTTGAATGTTTTCATTGTGATAGGATGCTATGATGGGGCGCTTGCTGCCATTTTTAAGCATAAAAATGAATTCTTTGGCTCGTGAAGGTAAGACTCCAGAAGAGTGCAACCGATTCGAATAGTTTCAGCAGATTTTACCCGCCTCCATCCTTCTTTTTCTTTGATCTGCTTCCTTTTAGAGCCACAAGATGAGCATCTACACATGAAGACTGTAGTATCTCTCTACCTATGATTCCAATAAAAAGACTGGAAAGTTCTCTCTGCCTCAGTATATCATTATTACCCCAATGTACCCGTGTAGACACGTCCTGCTGGATCTTTAAGTAATTTGAAGCATGTGCTCCTTCAGTGATGCTGTGGGAGTATGGGTAAGACTGCACCTTAACTTTTTAAAAGTCTTCATTGTGAAATAATTTTAGACTTGTCCAAGTGTTGCAAAGATAAGACGGACTTCCCAGATACCCTTTACTCAGATTCCTGTAATGTTAGTATCACGCACAATAGCACAATTAAGAAATTCACATTGGTACAATATTAACTAAAGTACAGACTTTGTTTAGTTTATAAGTTTTTCTCATTTTGTTCCAGAGTCCTGTCTAATATCCCACAATGCATTTAACCATCATGTTTTCTTAGTCTCTTCCAATCTGTGAGTTTCTGCATATATCCTTGCCTTTCATGACCTTGACACTTTTGAAGACTGGTTATACATTTGGGGGAAGAATAGCAGAGAGGTGATGTGTTCTTCTCTTTGTATCATCTCAGAGCATTCATGATGTCAACCTGAATTATCACTGGTGATGCCAAACTTGATCACTTGGGTAAAGGGGTGTCTGCCAGGATTATCCCTTGTAAAGTTATTCTTTCCCTCTTTCCATACGCTATTCCTGAGGTCCGGAAGAAAAGCCACTTAGTAAATATTTTAGGCTTTGTGAGCCATATGGTGTCTGTCACAATGACTTAACTGTGCTATGTAGTAGAAAAGCAGACACAGATAATACATTATGTTCTAATGCGTATTCTAATAAAACTAGCTGACCCCTGTTTTTTTCATTAGAAGGGAGTCATTAAGTCAAGCCACACTTAAGGGGAGGGGAAAGAATACCTCTTGAGGGAGGAATAGCAAAGAATTTTTGGACATAAGTTAGAACCATCCAGTAATTAATAAATATTTTGGGGGAGATACTTTGAGGCTAGACAAATATCCTCTTAAAGTTTCCTCTACTAATTTTAGCATTTGGCAGTGAATCTTGCCTGATGCAATTAGTTTTTTCAATTGAAGTACAGTTACTGTACAATATTATGTAAGTTACAGGTGTACAATATAGGGATTCACAATTTTTAAAGATTTCACTCCATTTATAGTTATTATAAAATATTGGCTATATTCCCTGTGTTGTACAATATATTCTTTTTTTTTATTTTATTTTATTTTATTTTATTTTTTTGGGGGTACACCAGGTTCAATCAACTGTTTTTATACACATATCCCCATATTCCCTCCCTTCCTTGACGCCCCCCCCCTCGAGTCCCCCCCACCCTCCCTGCCCCAGTCCTCTAAGGCATCTTCCATCCTCGAGTTGGACTCCCTTTGTTATACAACAACTTCCCACTGACTATTTTACAGTTGGTAGTATATATATGTCTGTGCTACTCTCTCGCTTCTTCTCAGTTTCCCCTTCACCCCCCGCCCCCTCCCATACCTCGAGTTCTCCAGTCCATTCTCTGTATCTGCTTCCTTGTTCTTGTCACTGAGTTCATCAGTACCATTTTTAGATTCCGTATATGTGAGTTAGCATACAATATTTGTCTTTCTCTTTCTGACTTACTTCACTCTGTATGACAGATTGTAGTTCTATCCACCTCATTACATATAGCTCCATCTCATCCCTTTTTATAGCTGAGTAATATTCCATTGTATATATATGCCACATCTTCTGTATCCATTCATTTGTTGATGGGCATTTAGGTTGTTTCCATGTCCTGGCTATTGTAAAGAGTGCTGCAATAAACATTATGGTACAAGTTTCTTTTGGGATTATGGTTTTCTTTGGGTATATGCCCAGGAGTGGGATGACTGGATCATATGGTAGTTCTATTTGTAGTTTTTTAAGGAACCTCCAAATTGTTTTCCATAGTGGCTGTACCAACTTACAGTCCCACCAACAGTGCAGGAGCGTTCCCTTTTCTCCACACCCTCTCCAACATTTGTTGTTTCCAGACTTTGTGATGATGGCCATTCTGATTGGTGTGAGGTGATACCTCATTGTGGCTTTGACTTGCATTTCTCTGATGATTAGTGATGTTGAGCATCTTTTCATGTGTTTGTTGCCCATCTGTATGTCTTCTTTGGAGAAATGTCTATTTAGGTCTTCTGCCCATTTGTGGATTGGGTTATTTGCTTTTTTGGTATTAAGCTGCATGAGCTGCTTGTATATTTTGGAGGTTAATCCTTTGTCCGTTGTTTCATAGGCAATTATTTTTTCCCATTCTGAGGGTTGCCTTTTAGTCTTGTTTATGGTTTCTTTCGCTGTGCAAAAGCTTTTAAGTTTCATGAGGTCCCATTCGTTTATTCTTGATTTTATTTCCATGATTCTAGGAGGTGGGTCAAAAAGGATGTTGCTTTGATGGATGTCCTAGAGTGTTCTGCCTATGTTTTCCTCTAGGAGTTTGATAGTGTCTGGCCTTACATGTAGGTCTTTAATCCATTTGGAGTTTATTTTTGTGTATGGTGTTAGGAAGTGTTCTAATTTCATTCTTTTCCATGTTGCTGTCCAATTTTCCCAGCACCACTTATTGAAGAGGCTGTCTTTTTTCCATTGTATACTCGTGCCTCCTTTGTCAAAGATAAGGTGCCCATGTGTGTTTGGGCTGACTTCTGAGTTCTCTGTTCTATTCCATTGATCGTCCTTTCTATTTTTCTGCCAGTACCATACTGTCTTGATCACTATGGCCTTGTAGTATAGTTTGAAGTCAGGAAGCCTGATTCCACCAACTCCATTTTTCCTTCTCAAGATGGCTTTTGCTATTCGGGGTCTTTTGTGTTTCCATACAAATCGTAAGATTTCTTGCTCTAGTTCTGTGAAAAATGCCATTGGTAATTTGATCGGGATTGCATTGAATCTGTAAATTGCTTTGGGTAGTACAGACATTTTCACGATGTTGATTCTTCCAATCCAGGAACATGGTATGTCCCTCCATCTGTTTGTGTCGTCTTTGATTTCTTTCATCAATGTCTTAAAGTTTTCTGCATACAGATCTTTTGCCTCCTTAGGCAGGTTTATTCCTAGGTATTTTATTCTTTTGGTTGCAATGGTGAATGGGAGAGTTTCCTTAATTTCTCTTTCTGCTCTTCCGTTGTTAGTGTATAGGAATGCAAGAGATTTCTGTGCATTAATTTTGTATCCTGCTACTTTACTAAACTCATCAATGAGTGCTAGCAGTTTTCTGGTAGAGTCTTTAGGGTTTTCTATATATAGTATCATGTCATCTGCAAAGAGTGATAATTTTACTTCTTCTTTTCCAATTTGGATTCCTTTAATTTCTTTTTCTTCTCTGATTGCTGTGGCTAACACTTCCAAAATTATGTTGAATAACAGTGGTGAGAGTGGACACCCTTGTCTTGTTCCTGTTCTTAGAGGGAATTCTTCCAGTTTTTCTCCATTGAGAACAATGTTGGCTTTTGGTTTGTCATATATGGCTTTTATGATGTTGAGGTAATTTCCTTCTATGCCCATTTTCTGGAGAGCTTTTATCATAAATGGATGTTGAACTTTGTCAAAAGCTTTTTCTGCATCTATTGAAATGATCATATGGTTTTTATCCTTCAATTTGTTGATATGATGTATCACGTTGATTGATTTGCGTATATTGAAGAATCCTTGCATCCCAGGGATAAACCCCACTTGATCGTGGTGTATGATTTTTTTAATGTGCTGTTGCAGTCTGTTCGCTAGTATTTTGTTGAGGATTTTTGCATCTATATTCATCAGTGATATTGGTCTGTAGTTTTCTTTTTTTGTGACATCTTTGCCTGGTTTTGGTATCAGGGTGATGGTAACCTCATAGAATGAGTTTGGGAGTGCTCTGCCTTCTGCAATATTTTGGAAGAGTTTGAGAAGGATAAGTGTTAACTCTTCTCGAAATGTTTGATAGAATTCGCCCGTGAATCCATCTGGTCCTGGGCTTTTGTGTGTTGGGAGATTTTTAATCACTGCCTCAATTTCTGTACTTGTGATTGGTCTGTTCATGGTTTCTATTTCTTCCTGGTTCAGTCTTGGAAGATTGTATTTTTCTAAGAATGTATCCATTTCTTCCAGGTTATCCAATTGATTGGCATATAGTTGCTTGTAGTAGTCTCTCATGATGTTTTGTATTTCTGAGGTGTCCGTTGTGACTTCTCCTTTTTCATTTCTAATTCTGTTGATTTGCATCTTCTCCCTTTTTTTCTTGATGAGTCTGGCTAATGGTTTATCAATTTTGTTAATCTTCTCAAAGAACCAGCTTTTAGTTTTATTTATTTTTCTTATGGTTTCTTTCCTTTCTTTTTCATTTATTTCTGCTCTGATCTTTATGATTTCTTTCCTTCTGCTCGCTTTGGGGTTTCTTTGTTCTTCTTTCTCTAGTTGTTTGAGGTGTAAGGTTAGGTTGTTTATTCGATCATTTTCTTGTTTCTTAAGGTAGGACTGTATTGCTATAAATTTCCCTCTTAGAACTGCTTTTGCTGCATCCCATAGGTTTTGGGTTGTTGTGTTTTCGTTGTCATTTGTTTCTAGATACTTTTTGATTTCCTCTTTGATTTCTGTAGTGATTCCTTGGTTGTTTAATAGTGAATTGTTTAGCCTCCATGTGTTTGTATTTTTTGCAGTTTTTTTCCTGTAATTGATATCTAGTCTCATGGCGTTGTGGTCTGAGAAGATGCTTGATATGATTTCAATTTTCTTGAATTTGCTGAGGTTTGATTTGTGACCCAAGATGTGATCTATCCTGGAAAATGTTCCGTGTGCACTTGAGAAGAAAGTGTAGTCTGTCGTTTTTGGATGGAATGTCCTATAAATATCAATGAAGTCGAGATGGTCTAATGTGTCATTTAAAGCTTGTGTGTCTTTATTTATTTTCTGTTTGGATGATCTGTCCATTGATGTAAGTGGGGTGTTCAAGTCTCCCACTATAATTGTGTTCCTGTCGATGTCCCCTTTTATAGCTGTTAGCATTTGCCTTATGTATTGAGGTGCTCCTATATTGGGAGCATAGATATTTACCATTGTGATATGTTCTTCTTGGATGGATCCCGTGATCATTATGTAGTGCCCTTCCTTGTCTCTTTTAATAGTCTTTACTTTCAAGTCTAATTTGTCTGATATGAGTATGCTACTCCAGCTTTCTTTTGACTTCCATTTGCATGGAATATCTTTTTCCATCCCTTCACTTTCAGTCTATATGTATCCCTTGGTCTGAAGTGGGTTTCTTGTAGGCAGCATATAGAAAGGTCCTGTTTTTGTATCCATTCAGCCAGTCTGTGTCTTTTGGTTGGAGCATTTAATCCATTTACATTTAAAGTGATTATTGACATGTGTGTTCCAATTACCATTTTCTTAATTGTTTTGGGTTTGTATTTGTAGGTGTTTTCCTTTTCTTGTGTTTCCTACTTAGAGAAGTTCCTTTAGCACTTGTTGTAAGGCTGGTTTGGTGGTGCTGAATTCTCTTAACTTTTGCTTGTCTGGAAAGCTTTTGATTTCTCCCTCAAATCTGAATGAGATTCTTGCTGGGTAGAGTATTCTTGGCTGTAGGTTTCTCTCTTTCAGGACTTTCAGTATATCCTGCCATTCCCTTCTGGCCTGCAGAGTTTCTGTAGAAAGGTCAGCTGTTATCCTGATGGGTTTTCCCTTATATGTTGTTTGTTGCTTTTCTCTTGCTGCTTTTAATATTTTTTCTTTGTGTTGAATTGTCGTTAGTTTGATTAATATGTGTCTCAGTGTATTTCTCCTTGGGTTTATTCTGTATGGGACTCTCTGTGCTTCTTGGACTTGGTTCATTATTTCCTTTCCCATGTTGGGGAAGTTTTCCACTAGAACCTCTTCAAATATTTTCTCAGACCCTTTCTTGTTTTCTTCTTCTTCTGGGATGCCTATAATTCGAATGTTGGTACATTTAAGGTTATCACTGAGGTCTCTGAGGCTGTCTTCTAGTCTTTTTATTTTTTTATCTTTTTCCTGCTCTGTGGCGTTTATTTCTCCCATTCTATCTTCCAACTCACTTATTCGTTCTTCTGCCTCAGTCATTCTGCTGGTTAGAGCATCTAGAGTATTTTTAATTTCAGTTATTTTGTTATCCATTGCTGTTTGTTTTTCTGAGTTCTTATGAACTGTTTCTTGTACTTTCTCTATTTTGTTATCGAGATTTTGTATCATTTTTACTATCATTACTCTAAATTCTTTTTCAGGCATTTTTCCTATTTCCTCCTCATTTATTTGGTCTTGTGGGTTTTTTTCCTGCTCCTTTGCCTGCATGGTGTTTCTTTGTTTCCTCATGGTTGTCCGAGCTTTTGGGGTTGCTTGTCCTGGTGATAGAGGTGTTTATAGAAGACTGTCCAAGCCTCAGACTAATGTCCCAGTATTGGATTAAACGAATATTCAGTCTAGGAAACACATACATGTATAAGACACACAATTATTGAATCCGTTAGGACATAAGGCTCTAGAAAGACCTGACAGAACCCCAGTGTGCTATCAGATATTCAAAGAGAAACCCAGCAGAAATTGACAACTGAAACAGAACAAATCAGAGACAAAAGCAAAAGCAAACAAACAACAAATAACACCCTACACATACAAACATCAATCCAGGGAGATTTTGTAAGCTAGGATCAAATATAGAAATGAGCTGGAGTACCACCAGAGAGAATGGAGATTCTCAGAATGTAATTAGACAACTGTACTAAGAACTAAGATAAAGACAAAAGCCTAATATTAATACCAAGGCAGTGCATCATCTGGAGAATAGAGCAAGGTGTCTGAGCAGACCGATAGTGTTGCTTATAAGTATGTTAAGATAAAATACACTTAAAATGGCTGGAAGAAAGGGGAACAGAAGAGCGTAATGTGGTTGGAAATATGCAAAGAAAAAGAAAGGAATAGAAGTGTATAAAAGAAAGGGATGAAAGGAAAGTATGAAAGATATTTTGTCCGTACTACCAAAAACTTAGCTAGATATAGAAGTATATAAAAAGGCAAAAAAAAAAAAAAAAAAAAAGAGTAAAAAATATCCTTAAAAAATTATGTTGTAAAACTTGTAGATCCCTTAGGGCTAAGATCGTATTTAATAAATCAAAAAAAAAAAAAAAAAAAAAAAGAGAGAGAGAAAGGAAAAAAAAAAAAAAATCCAGAACTGATCCCCGAATGGACCAGTTCAATAGGTATTGATACTACTATTTCTGTTTCCTTAGCGTCTCAGCTGTAAGTGTCCTTCTCCTTGCCTTGGGTTTTTTTTGCGTTATTCTGTGACCAGCAGAGGTTCCTTTATTGTTCGTCTGTAAGCCTCGGTGTGTGGGGAGGGAGAGGGTGCAATAGTGGCTCCTTCTCCTGGGAGTGAGTGAGCAGTGGCGCACTGTTGCTTCAGTCAGGCTTGGAGGTGCCTGTTGCAGAGGGCGCTGGTGGCTCAGGCGTACACAGAAAGTCTTAGAGTTGGGCCTCTCTCGGGGTTTTTTCTTTTTGATGCTGGTTTTTTTTTTTTTCTCTCAGCAGCCTCCCTGCTGCTGGCGTTGCAAGGAGTTTTAATCTAGCCCCGCCCGAGCGCCTGAGGGTGCTTGTTATCCCTGAGTGCCTTAGGTGGCCCGCAGGGTGTCTCTCCGCTGCCTGTTGCAGAGGCACCGAAAGAGAGGGAGAGGCTATGCGCGCGGCTCCTCCCCCCCCGCCCGGGAGCCTGCAGCCTCCAGCTGCCATCATGGCCGGGCAGCTCTCAGGGACCGGCACTCCTCTCCGCGGACCTCCTCCCTCCTGTCCTCTGGGTCCGTCACCCTACCGGCAACAATGTTTCTCACCCTGAACCAGCTCTCCGGTTCCCACGCTCCCGCTCCTGGACCCTCCGTTCAGCCGCGGATCGATGTCTCGGTCCGGGAACGCTGAGCTGCGCTGCGGACCCTCCGTATGTTTCTCACTCCCTCCCGTCTGCCACAGCTCCGCCGCTTCACCCTCTTTGAGCCCTCGTAGATGCCTCCCTACCGGCTATGTCAGGCTCCCCGCAGCCCTTTCTGGTGTCCGAGGCCGTCTGCTGGTGTTCAGCTGGTTCTCTGTGGAAATGACTGCATCCTTCCGTGCATTCCCAATGCATCTGTGGAGAGGGATGCACTCCACGTCTCTCTACTTCGCCGCCATCTTTTTCTCCTCCTACAATATATTCTTGTAGCTTATTTTATACCTAATGTTATGTAACTTTTACTGCCCTACCCCTATGTTGTGTTTTAATGATTTTCTATTTCCCTTACTCCTTCTACATTTATTAATTGAAATTCTTTTGTAAGGAAGAGTTGTTTCTTCTCTCTTTATTATTGCAATTGTTTCTTTATATCAATATAGCATCTAGGATATTTATTTTATTCCTTGAGAAATAATCCAATATTTTTTCTTTTTTTATTGTTCATATTGTTATTTTGCCATTGAGAGCTCCTCAAGGTTGGCTCCTGTGTCCCTTTGACATGTGCTTACCCTTTTGCGTTTCGAGCACTTCCTTAGTTTCTGACACTACAATATTCTCCAGGTGCATCTTGTGTTTTTCCTGTCCCAGTGCTAGAAGAGTCAGCCGCTTCTCCAAGGAGCCCTCGTTCCTTTTGTGGGGGATGATATTTAAGAAACCAACACCTGGAGCGAGGTATGCTCATTGCTACTGGAGTGTCACAGCTTCTGGGTCCTTTTGGCAGATAAAGCTAGGAAGTGTTATATGTTTGCCAACCCATGTATAGGCTTATACCCATATTTATTCCTGTATCTATCTACATATTTATTAAAATAAACATGAATTCATATTGATATATGCAACTTCAATCTGGCAGCATGATTTTCTTCTAGCATTCCCATTTTTCTTATTTGTAACTTCTACAGTGGTGAAAATAGCTCTCAGAAATTCACAATGTGAAGTTGTTTCAGAATTTTTAATGTGTACTCCTGTGAGAAATAATTTACCAACAAGAGTACAGTGTTTGTGTATAGTTCTTTTTGTCTTCAGACTTACAGTATAAAAATGAAAACACTATTTTTTCCAAAGTAACTTAGGAAATGTTATTCACTACCCTTCAGTGAGGTTATGTCACACATACAGTGATGTGCATCTGTCACAGTCCACGTTCTTTCTAGTGTTCTCCTGACATCCTGATAGATATTTAAAAATTTTTTTTACAGTGAAATTCACTATTTGTGGTGTACAGCTCTATGTCTTTCATGAAAGCATAAAGTCATGTATCCACCATTCCAGCACCAGACAGAATTGTTCCATCACCTTCAAAAAGCTCTAAATGTCCCCTTTTCTACAATCTCCAACCCCTGACAACCACCAATCTGTTTTCTGTTCATATCGTTTCAAATTTTCTAAAATGTCACATCGATAGAGTCATATCATATGTAAACATTTTTCATCTGGTGTCTTTTACTTAGCAAAACACATTAAAAATTCATCTATATATTTTTGTGAATCTAGTTCATTCCTCTTTATTTCTGAATAGTATTATAGTGCAGGAACATATCACAGTTTATTTATCTATTCACCTGTTGAAGAACATCTAGGTTGTTTCCAGGTTTTGGTGAGTATGAATGATGCTGCTATAAACATTTGTATAAAATTTTATGAGAACATAGGTTTTCAATTCACTTGGGTGAATATCTAGGAGTGGGATTGCTGGGTTGTGTGAAAAAGTGCAAAACTACTAGCGAGGTTGGCATGGGAAGCGCAACAGAAGAAATATAATAAAGATAAATAGAGAGAAAAACCACGACAGGCTTGCAGCTTGAAACAGGCCTGAACTTGGTGAGAAGAGAAAACACTAAATCAAGATCAGATTTTCAATTACTATTTTAGACTGGACATAACTGAATTGAGAATGTTTTTGTGACTGCTTGGTTGAGTGAGCAGAAAAGTCATGGGACATACTAAGATTTTACCCTAGGGGTGAATAGATTTTAAGAGGGCGGAGGGAAACACAAAATGTGCACTTAAAATCATTATAAGTAATACCTTTCAACATGCCCCAAATCACCCAACAACAAAAGTGCATCTACTTTGGTGATTAATTTACTGTCCAGTCATTGGATATGATAAAATTAATTTCTTATGACTTTGCTACTATGAAAACAACAGCAGTGATTTCAGCTGAGGCAATGATAAAACAAACATAATGCTAGTTCTAAAACAGAGGTACACTTTGTTTTGAAATCAGTGAAATAAGTACTAAATTTTGGGGTCTTGCAGGTAAGAAATTTAAGGGAAAACTGTAATATCTTTTTTACCGCTTATAATATAGCACACTAGTTTATGTAAAAGGGACTGGAATAGATATTTATTAACTGAATGAATAAATGAAAACTTATAAAAGTGGTGCTCAGTAAACACTAACATTATTTATATACATATATAACTTGTTTACATGAATATCATCCTGAATCACTCTATTCCCTTACATATTATTTGTTTCTGAGGCAAAAAAATGATAGTCTAACAATTTATTCTATTTAAAAAGGGAAATATTAATGATCAATAATGTGACAATTTACAGTATATAAGGAAAGTGGATTTTAGATAGATCAGAGATTTCTGGATTCACTCGTTGTGGTGAGCCCTGAGGTACATAAGTTCTCTGAGCCTTCCTTTCCTTGTCTACAATAATAATACTGATCTCAAAGGTTACTGAGAGAATTAAAGGAGAAGTAGGTATAAAGAAGACCTGGTGAACCCTCCGCAAATGTTTACTCTTAGAGCTCTTATTACATTACTAATTCAAACCATAGTGTTCCTATCTGCTTTGGTAGGCTATGCATGTGAGCAAAAATAATTACTTCTCCATGGAATTCTCATTTTGGCCACATAGATCCTGGGACTCTTGTTTGCAATCAACCTATTTGTTGTTTAAATGAGGGCCTATGCATTTCACCGATCTTACAGAGATACACCAGGAGGCTGTACATATCGATTAGGTAGTAATTACAAGTTTTGACTAGAGTGGTCTATTGGATATGGCAGAAAAGATCATTTTGAGGCAAATGTTTTATTGAAACGTTTTCTTAGGCAGGTCTGATTCCTTGGTGAAGAAAAATTGGCCAAATGTAAATAGCTAAAATAGGTACATTTGTGAGTAGAGAAACTCTCTAAATGACATTACTTCTGCTAAATCAAGAAAAATAAGGATTACTTGGACAATACATTTTTCATAAATTTACTCTTAAAGACACATATATATATTACATATTTAAATTTGAAAAATAACACAAGAACATGGATTGCATAGAATTTGTACTTATTTTTAAAACTTTTTATTTCAAACATATACAAAAGTAGTGCAAATAATATAATGACCCACCCCCTCTCTGCACCCCCACCTTCCACCGTGAATTCAACATCTGACCTTAAAAATGATCCATTCATGGCTAGTCTTCTTTCATCTATTACCTCCCCCGTTCCTGGATTATTTTGAAGTGGATCCCAGACAATTTGTCCTGTCTGGGTCCATTTTTTTTAATGTTGGGAAAATATGATTCTATAATTTTTATAGTATAAAAGTGTTAGCTTGTGTCATTCACTGCATCTTTGTCAGAGAGTGCTTCAAAAGTTATGTTTACATTTTAAAGAAATGGAATATATTATTTGTATCATTCTTAAGTATATTGCAAGTTATTTTTTAACCAAAATATCAGTGGGAAAGCTTTGTAAAAAGTGTACAGATAAAATACTGTTTTACAAATCAGCATATCGTCTTTTAAAATGAGTCTCTAGTGGCAATAAAAAAGTTTATTATGACATGTTTAGTTTCACATAAAAATTATGTGCAAGTATATTGGAGCCATTATATTTTTAAAAACCTAAGTATTAATTTTTATTAGAAATATAAAGAAACAAATCTAAATGCGATTATCTTTTGGTCCTTAAATGGAATACATTCTTTTTTCTCTAAAGCATACTATTATTTAGAAGATCAAGTGCTTTGACCCTTCAGTTTTCCATGATTATATTTTCCTTGTAATCATCTTCAGCAGTAATTAGATTTCCATTTGAAATTTTATGAAATGAATATTGGTAATATTAGTTATGTTAGAAGATTTCAGAGTTCAGAAATGCATAGAGCTCAGGGTAAATGTTTGACCAGGGTAAACATGGCATTTGAATTTTAGAGCATCATGTATTATCACAGAAAGAAAATGAATGCTTTCCAAACAGCAATAATTCCATATAGTTGGGATTTAATGGGGCAAAGAATTATTTTGAAGGGCATAGAGTTTTACTTTTCTTTGATATGATAAATAGTGAACACGTGCAATAGGAACTGATTCATTTAAAGCACATATTTCAAGAAATATTAAATCATCTTTCCTAAATACCCAGTGTTCAATGAGATTTTAAAAAGCAAAAACTTTACATTTGAATTAGCATTTATATTTATCTTCTTTATAACCAACTTCTCATTTTTGGGAAAAAAATTTCTCTACATACTTCCAATTCCAAGTTTCTTTTGAGATGTAAAGGACTTATTCCTCAAAGATCCCAAATAATGCCTTAGTACAGTTACATTATAATTTTACTCTAAACCCTCGATAGTTTTTATGTGTATAGCTTTGATGATAAAATATTCTGTAAGTGAAGAATACAGTTTTGATTTTGATAGTAAAGAGAAAAGCAAAATGATGGATTTGAAACTGGAGTAGGAGAATACAAGTATTTGCCAATTTAACCACATTATTTTTGAATCATCCTTAAAAAGTTTGCATTTGCTGTAAACAGAAAAGATAGTAAATTTAGAATTCTCTGCAGATTAACTTTTTAAATTAACATTGGGATCATTACATGAAACTATTACCAAATTCCTATTAATTGTTAAAAATAACACTTTTATAAATTAGATCAGCTAGATAAGACAATTTGAGTTAATGAAATGAACAGTTGAAACATCTGCAAAAGAGAAATTGCCCAATTAAAAATTGTTGATGTTGATCATTGAAACTGAGGGGAGAATTAGAGATCCACTTTGTGATTCTATGTGTTTATTTGTATAGGTTAAGATAGGAAATGGAAGATTAAATTTTCACTACCATTTTTGTAAACTTGCCTTATAGATAATTAAAATAAATAATCATTCATTGTGTTTGCATTATGTCCAAATGATTGCAGTAATTATTATGGGGTCTAAAGATGAAGCACACAGGGTATTGTCACCAGAAATTATGATATTTCAACATACTGATTACTTCCTAGGAATCTGAATTACTCTGAAAATAAAATGTCTAAAGTCAGCCATCTTTGCTAAGATCCTTTTACAGACTGGTTATTTATCAGGTTTTCTCACCTAATAAGCTTGCAATCTGCTTGCTGACTTTAGGTTTTCTGGACATGTTTATTTGGTTACCATGTACCATATTATATACAGGGGCATCTCTGTGGTATGTTGCCTCTGTCACCTGGTGAATCTTCATTCAGGCTGATATGAGTGGGTCACAGGAGAGTAAATTGGGTGAGTGGAATGGTTATTTAAAAGGACTAGAGCAGGAAAGTGGCAGAGGAGGAGGACAGGCATGTTAGAAGGAACACTGTAAGTCAAGTGGTGCGTGTCTGTCGTGGTGTCTTAGGCTTGAGCTTAGAGTGAGAAAGATGAGATGAACGCAAAAGGTCCAGGAGTTGACTGGACACTGAAACAGAGTAAGATGACAGAGAACACTGAGCAAAGCAAAGTCGAAAATAATGCTGAATGGATGTAGAGGGCCCAAGGTTCATTTCAAGATATTTCTTTTCTGTTGAGTAGAAATAATTCATTTTCTAAGTGGTTAGCTATCTCTTGAAAGAACAAACTTCAAAGGTAACAATCATTCTTAGCAATTCACCATGGACCACCCTCTCTGCCGCATTTGTTCCTGACTTGCTCTCATCTCCCAGACCATGACTCCAAATTCCAACTTTACAACCCACTTCTAAGCCCTCTTACTTTGCGATACACTAGAACTTCTCTTCATCTCTAGAGCTACATAAGAGTTGCATTGTCTCTGGCTTTGTTCTCTGGGCTTTGCCATTTCTAGTTGCTGTGAAGACTGTCAGCTTCAGCTTCAGTCCTCAGAATCTGAACTCCAGCCAGCCAAACCCTGTCACCATCATCTTTGTCCATGGAGAAGCGGGTGGAGGTCAGGTGGAGGCATGTAACCTATGTAAATAGATAGATATATGTATATTATCATTATGCATGGATGAATTTATAGTATAAATGCTTTTGCAGATTTACTTTTTATTTATGTATTTTTTATTACGGTAAAGAGCATAAACAATGAAAAAGCACCAATTTTAAAGTTTGTTGCATTAACTTTGACAAATGGATACATTCATGTAACCACCAGTGAAAATAACATAGAAAACATTTTCATCACTTGAAAAAAACCTCTTATGTGTTTTTCCAGTCAATTTCCTCTACCCACAGAGGTACAATTTCTGACTTCCATCATCGTACTCTTGGAAGTCCTAAAAATGTGATCATGCATATGGACGTGTGTGTGTGTGTGTGTGTGTGTGTGTGTGTGTGTGTATTCCTTCAGTAAATGTTTTCTGAGAGCATCTCATTAAATGTTTATGAAATTTATCTATGTTCTTGTGTCTAGTTCATCCCTTTTCTATCATTGAGTGATATTTTGTTGTATGGATATAACACAATTTGTTTATTCATTTCTTAGTTGACTAAGGGTATTAAGACAGTGTTGCACAATGCCTTAGAACAAATAGAGAGTGCAATTCAAAAGAAAATATTAACAGATATAATGAGCTAAACTGCCTTAACATAAAATAATATTATAACTTGGATTACATTATTAGGAATGACTAATCATATGATAATATCTATGTGGAACAAATCATATTGTGCAAACATCCTAAACATTATAAAAATAAAACTTTTTTGACATAAAAAATTTACTTCAATAAAAAAATTTTGAAGGAAGGAAGTGGGTAGTAGCAACAAATAAGGACATTAGGGATTAGTGAGATAGTCTATCCATGTGCATATTACAAACATTTATTTTTCAGGGTTTGAACATCATTCCTTGTGGTAGACTATGAAAAGCCAAGTAAAATGGAGATCTACATAAATTTAAATGCCATTATATCAACCAGCAAGTTCTGGGGGAGAATTCTTTCTTTACTCCTCATTGGACGTGTATCTGCTGAGCCACCACTTACACAGGAATGATTTCAGTTGTCTGAACAGGAGCAGCAAGCTCAGACTAATTGCTTTGGAAAGCGTTTCTTTAGAGCCAACCAAGCTTAGACGTGGCCCAGGCTTTTCACTTGGTGGAGCAAATATTTAATCTAATATAGAGTAAAATGCATTAACATAGATGCAAAGTACTTGGACACTAGAGCCAGGTGGCTTTAAGTGTAGACTCTCCAGTCTGGCCACCTGAGTTTGAATCCAGTGTCACTATTAGCTCTGGGACGTTGGGCATTTGACTTTACCTCTCAGTGGTTTGATTTTCTCAAGGGTGAAGTGGATATCTGACTTAGGTTTTATGAGTTTTAAATGAGAAAGTGCCCGTGAAACACTTAAACAATGCTGGGCACCTAGAAACACTCAAAAATATTAGTTATAATTAAGATACAACAAGCATTTGATAGGAAAATAATATCCAGTTTTTAAAAGAAGCTGCATGTGTTTCAAGTTGGGAATAAAATTTAGGTCCACATCAGCATGTGCTTACTGAACTCCACAAAGTAGTTAAGTGCCAAAGGGGAGAATCAAACTACGCTTCATGAAAGTGACTTCCCAGGTCTCTGTGCTCTCTGTATATCTGCTCGCCAGCCCAGGTCCACTGTCCCCAGCCTGATGAAAAGCCTGAAAAGAAAGCTTCCTAATCAATCAGCCTTGAAATAACAGATATAAAGATTTAAATACATTTTAAGTGCTATTTTATAATAGCAACATTATAGAAACCTGATTTTTTCCTCTTCTTCTTTTTCAGCTTTGGTTTATTTCTGTTACATTTCTTTTGTGATATTATAATAATTTACTTTCTTTTCTGTCCTCTTTTCCAGATTATGAACTCCTTAAAAACAGGGATCTGAATCTTGGTCATCTCTGAATCCAAGGCTCCTGGCATAATAAACTAAAGGTAATTTCGAATAAAAAAATACATACCTGAGATTGATATCAAGTTTGAAGTGTGGACCAATTTGAATATAGCCTTGGGAACAGGGATGGGATCTATCTATCATCTATCTATCTATCATCTATCTATCATCAATCATCTATCATCTCTCTTTATCCACTCATCTGCCCATCTATCCATCATATATCTGTTTTCTTCCTTTCCTTCTTTCTTTCTTTCTTTCTTTCTTTCTTTCTTTCTTTCTTTCTTTCTTTCTTTCTTTCTTTCTTTCTTTCGTTTTCTTTCTTTTTCTTCCTTCCTTCCTTCCTTCCTTCCTTCCTTCCCATCCATCCATCCAAACATTTTCTGTTTTTTTGTTTTATTGAGCTTAGTGATGTATCAGCTGATAACCCTGACTTGCTCTGTAAGTGAGACACTAGTTAAGCATAGGGTCTCTGAAGCAAGATAATAGGGATTTGAGTCCAGGCTCTGCCTCTTACTCACTGTGCAAGGGAAGTTTGTCTGTTTCTCTGTTTCACCTCATCAATAAAATGAGAAAATAACAGTACCTGTACTACAGCCTTATTGTGAAGACTAAATGAGTTAATACATTTTTACCTTTCGGAAGAGTGGGAGGCATAAATTAAATGTGCTAAATAAATGTTAATTATTATTTGTTGCTTCTTGAAGTCAACCTTTATCTGTCCAGATGGTTCTAGAGTAACTGAATTCATCTTTCTGGTTTTGTTTTGTCAACTTAGTCATTGAAAAGTTCTCTATGTAATATAATAAAGCTTTCCAAAAATTTCACATAGAAAATATATTATCTTCAAAATCCTTCATGTGTCCTATTAAATTCTGCTACCATATTAAAAAAATACGCAACACTAATTTAAAACTAAAGCCTGGAAGTTTTTGATTTTAGGTATTGAAAACCTAAGTTGAGAAAATACAAAATGTATTCAAGATATTTTTTTAACTGGCCAGAAAGAAACACCCAGTATTTTTCTTAACATACTTTAAAAATAATTGGAGAGAGCAGTACACCACGGGTGTAGAGTAAACTACAAAAGATCCTGAGAGAGAACGGACCCTCCTTTCTGGTGAGGCTCAGCATGTGGCTCACCTCCACTCTGCACTTTGCTGCAGAAAAATATTGGCACGATGATAGCACGTGTTCCACACGTGATACTCAATGTGGGGACTTCTGAGCAGTAAAAGAGAATCACATTTCACTGTAAACTGACCCCTTAGCTACATAGAACAAAGCATAGAAAGTAAAAATTGGTTTAAGTTCAGACGCATGTTTCCAGAAATGGATAAGGAGGGGGTGTCTGAGGAAGTAAACAGAAAAATCTGTGGAATGCTCCATGCTTTCCTGAGTGAACAAAAATGTGAAATAGTTTATACCCATTTGAGCACAGTGGATTGCTTGATGAACTTACTGTAGGGACATGGCCAGGGATGGCATGGTATCTGACTACATCAGTGAATGAAGAATTCTATGAAGGAGACAGAAAGGAATAAAGGAAATGAAACCATTGCTCACATGTAGGTACTTGTGAGTTACTGTCAGTTGTATTTGTTAAGACTCCATTGTCTGCTGATGTAACATTTACATCTTTCTGAGTTCCATTTATTCACAGCCCAGAAGAATCCCACTCTATCTTGACTTTTTAAAGTGCAAAGCAAATGATTATTCCTCCAATCAGAAACAAAAATTATTTTTATTTAAACAACTTAATTGTTAGAATATAAAATTATATGATGAGACTCAACAATGCAATTGGAAGAAAAATTACTCCCATCTTGCTAATTAGCAAATAAGCTTCTCCATGCAAAATAGCAAATGTGTAAAATGGCTGCTGGAAGCTCATATTGCCTACAACTTATAATATTTGTTTCAAGCCACACATGCATTTTTTCGCCTGTTAGGCAAAAAGACCTTCTTTCTTCAGTAAGGAGTCTCCCTTAAAATTTTTTCCCTCTGGAGATTTACATAAATGACTCAAGAAAACTTTCCAATTTATTTTTTTCATTTCATTTTATTTTATTTTTTAATTTAGTTTTTTAATTGAAGTGTAGTTAATTTACAATGTTGTGCCAATCTCTGCTGTACAGCAAAGTGACTGTTACATACATATAGACATTCTTTTGAAAAGTTTCAAATTGAAAACCAGCAATAATATTTTTGTCTCTCTTTGGTTATAGCCCTTGTCACGGAGGTAAGATTTTGGCATTAAAGCCTAGATCATTTTTATGAATGAGATCAGTTGGATCTGATGCTCCCCACTTACACAGGGACTGAACAAGAGAGGAAAGGGCCCATGGTTTACTCTTGGCAAAAGAAGGAAAGAAAAGATTGTGAAATAATTGTGAAAACTCTTGTGAAAGAAGAGATTGGTTTGTGATTAGCAAGGAAGAGGGACAGGGACGGGCAAAGGGTACAGATGGGCCACTAAGTCCTCTACCATAGCCTGTCCTTCCTAGAATCCTTTGGACACCCATTATGTTACCTAAATGATGAACACGGTTCCATGAAGGTCATTACTGTATTTTTCTTCTTTTCTGTTCTCATAAACCTGTAAGGTTTCTCTGGACTCCTTGTCTGTTCAAGGAAATCATTCTACTGCTCCCTTGCCCCACTCTGGGTTCAGGTTCCTGTGTGGCACTATCTAAAGTCTGCACCTGTGTCATGCTGCTCTCAGGTGCAGGGGAAATCTTTTGCTTTTGCAGGTCCTGCTAAGGCATGAGAAATTCTCTGAGGCTGTCTCACTTACATCTGCCTTGATACATTCCCCAGGCATTTCTGCCCTGGGGTTCTGTTACTTCCCAGCATTCTATTCAGGAAAGAGGGCAAATAGAGAAAGGTACTTTCTACACTCAAATACCCGTAACTCTTTCTGCCAAGCTCCCTTCCATGCTTGGATTAGAAGGTTGGGTGGGCAGGTGACCTTTCTCAGGACCCACAGCATTTACTCATCGTTCACTTTTCTTCTATCTTTCCTCCACCCCAGACCAGGGGACATTTATTGCATCTGTGGAGTCTAGAATCTTTCACATGCTTCCATAGTTTCTCCTTTCCGTGTATTATTCACACACTGTAGTCTTTTGGCTTCTTCCTGAAGATTGAATTTATAAATCGAAAACAAGGAAAATGTCTCTTCCATTTGCTATGTCATCCTTTCTTGGAGACAAAAACATTCTAGACAGAGAGGAAGGGAAAGGGATAAAAGGAATTAAAAAAAAATCACTACCACAGAAGTATATTGGTTAATATTTTTGAAATCTTCTAGTACTGCATAACACAGAGGATTCACTTGAATCTGCCTGCTTCTCTGACAGTGGACTGCTATGGGAGGAAAAGTGATGTCAGTAAACTGGGACTTAGTGTGAGAAACAGGAATAAATTGTTCTTTCTTGCAAAAGCCATGCTCTTAAAACACTTAAAGCACTGATTTTCACTTTCTTACTTTAAATTCCGATACTTCTTTTTAGTCACTGGACAAGAACTGCTTAGAGTATTAAAATGAGACATTACTAATTCTTGAGCTTTTCAGCCAGCAGATGTCAATTTCAAAGGAAAGAGTAAACTTTTAAATACAGACATGTTTAATAAAAATGATTCTTTTGCTCAAAGTATTTATCAATCATTAACAATAGGCATAACAAGTGTCAAACTTTGTTGGATGTTTGAAGCTTTCTAGGAATTGCCTTGGTAGAATTAGTTTGTTTTGCTGTTTGTTTTGTTTTTTTTAATCTGTTGTGGACTTAAGAAGGAATCCAAGTGATTGTTAAATAACGTTTAAGTTTAAAGAACAAGCATAAATAATGAATTCTCACAAACCTGTGATTTCACTATGCTTTGTTGAAACAGGCTGGGCCACCAGCTCCTATAAATTGGATCTAAGTGTTCTTTCTTATTGTGTAGCTCAGGATCACATGCATTTTTAGAATCCAGATAGTAACTACTCAGTTCTGCCTTCTGCAAATAATAATTCACAATAGATATCCAGTGGTGTTGATTTCTTTATGATGGCGACTGCAGCACAAATCTCTTGTACGCTGAATGTTGAACAACCATTATCATTATTTTGACAAATATCCTAAGGTCTTTGGCACTAGTTTTGACAAATGGTCATAATGAAGCTGATTCAGATGGATGACAGACAGCTGTAGCGCAGTTTTACCCACTGATTTTTCGTCGCGGAATGATTCAAAAAGGCTAAGGAAAGCGTTAATCCGACTTGACAGTGTTAATCCGACTTGACAGCGGGAGGCTCTTCTGCACTGTGGACTGTAGGTGTTGTTAATGGGCTGGAAATACTAGGCAGAAGCTCTCTTTGCCAGAGCAAATCAAATAATTACCGTTGTCAACTCCCTACATCGTAAACCCCTGGCCTGTATGATTGTGTTTAAAAGTGTGTTTATATAAAAATAAAAATAAACTTGATATGGGCTTGTCATGTATTTAAAATGGATTAGCCAAGTCATTAGGGTTCATCTAGATAAGGGGTGTGTGTGTGGTGTGTGTGTGTGTGAGTTCACGATGTACAACAGGGTTAGTAAATTTTGAGTGATGTTTTAAATAGTGAAACCAAATTAAAATAAAATAAAATACACAGAAATATCCTCATATAAGTAAATCTTGTGTATTATCTTGGTTTTCAAGGGAGGTATGCTCGTAAAATTTCTCTGTTTTTTTCTTTTACCTGCTGAAGTGACTGTGCCATGAAAGAAAGAAGACAACTCAGTCAGAAAATCCGTGTCAGAGCCCTGGCTCTGTAACTTTACCTGATTCATTTAATACGGTGTTTTTCAACTTTTTCTCATTATTGCTCTTCCAAGGAGACTTATTAAACATTTTATCTTAAGTAGCCCATCTCCCCTGAAATGTTCATTTCACAGATACACTGTTTATCTGCTTGCGTACTATAGTACATCCGTAATTGTATATTATGTACGTAGTATATAAGATTTTTTTTTACACACTCCCCAAGAGCCAATTTTTGTCCCTGTTGGCAGTGATATCACTCCCACTGAGAGTGCACAATTTATACCTTATTCAATAATGCAAGAATCATTGATTAAGCACCTGTGCTACATCAGATATTGTACTATGTGTTAAGGATATGAAAATGAATAATGCTCTTGACCAATAGAATTTTACAGTCAGTAAAGAAGATTCCACCATGCAGGAGCAATTATGATACTGTGAAAGCTCTAACAGAAATATGTGCATGCAGATGATGGGAGATATTAATTCTGCAGTCGTCAGGGGACACATCAAGAGGAAGACAGAGTAAAACTGGGTTTTGAAGCATGAGGAGGAGTTTGTTGGATAAAGGTGGGGTGCAGGGCTTTCCAGGTAAATAAATAAAATTTGTGTGAATCATGTAAACATGAGATCACAATCTTTGAGTTTTGTTCTCGCCTGTAAATAAACTTAAAATAAAACACTATTTTCATTATAGGACTATTAAAATATTAGAAAAATACTTTATGTTATAAATCTTTGGAGATGATAGAATAATAGTTACACTTAAGAAATTATTAATATTACTAATTCCTTGCTGATTAAACAACCTATTATTCAAAATACTCATTTAATTGGGTGTCTTGCTTATAGCAAGCTTCTGATAGACTGAAAATTAAGTATAAAATCTTTTTGGTTTCAGCACTTATTAAAAATAAATCTTCATAAATTAGAACAGAAATGTATAGCCTCTATTGCTTAAAAAATGCATTGGATCACAGTTTACTAATATATTTATGTATAAAATTTTATTACCTTTTATTGCTGCCTAGCAATCCCCTCAAACAATATTTATTGAAACAATATTTATTGTCTCACAATTTCTGTGGATTGGGGATCTGAGCATGGCTTAGCTGGGGACCCCTCAGGGTCTCTTAAGGGGCTGCAGTCGAGGTGTAGGCTGGAGCTCTGGTTTCCTCTGAAGGCTCTACTAGAGGGATGGGGGGGGGCAGCAGGATTTCCTTCTAAATTCACTCAGTGGTTATTGGCAGCAGTTAGTTACTCACATGTTGTTGCAGAGGGCGCCAGTTCCTTCCTTATTCTCTCCCAGAGGCCGCTCTTAGTCCCCTGCCACATAGACGCCTCCTTAGGGCAGCTCATGAAGTGGCAGAAGGTTTCCCGCAGAGGGAGCAAACAAGCCCAAGATGGGATCCTCACTCTTTTTGTAACATGATCTCAGGGCTAACATCCTGACACTTTTGTCATATCCTATTTTTTTGGAAGAAGCTCATTAGGGACCCCTACATTATACAAGGAAAAGCATGGATACTATGAAGCAAGAGTCATTGTAGGTTGTTTTTTAGGTTACCTTCCATACACGCATTAATTTCTTTCTCAAGCCCGCTGAGACTATTGAAAATAAGTAATGTTTTTATCACCTTACAGAATCATTTAGTTCTAAAGTATAATTCACATGTGATTATTAAGCCCTTCTTGAAGATATCTAGCAACAGATAGCTTGTTGGTAATGAAGGCATAATTTCCACTTCTGGATAGCAGTGATAGCATATACTTTTTTCCCATAATTTCTCATAGTGATATTTGAAGACTGAGCTTATTCATGCATTTTAACGTTTATAAGTAGATGTTTGAGACCATTGATCAGGATGTGGAGCACATGAGCTAGAGATTAGAGGAGGATAACTAGGAGGAAACTGAGTTAACCCCCCTCGTTTTTGCAAGGGACTCATTCTTTCATTCCAATAATGACTGAGAATGTAAAAAGTTCTGGACCCACGCACTGAGAATACATAAAATGTCCCACCTTTGTGCTGTCAATTCCAAGTGAAGGGAAGCTTGTGAGAGCAGAAAAGTCAGGACATGGAATCATACATCAAATGGATACAGGACAGGAGAGGGTTACTGGAAAGAAATAGGGTGTAGTATGCATTAAATTGTTAAACTGCAATTCCGAGCACCTCTGTGTCCCTTGAGTCACAAAAGTAAGAACAATACAATAGGTCCAGAGCACTCACTTATCATAAGGAGGGGCCAGTGTGAGGAGTTACCAACCACTAGCAGTCAAAGCATTAAAAGGAGTCTTTAGTAATAGAATTATTTGAAGAGTTGTTAAAATGCGTGTGCCCCTCCTTATCGCTGCCCCCAGCACGAGTAAGGAGATATTCTGCCTTTATCTGATGCTAAGAGAGAGGTGGTGAAGAGAATCACCAGGAGAGTTGAAGAATCTGTATGCGTCTCCTGGGTTTGGGGAGCCTAAACCTGCAATGGGAGGCGTGTCTCGATCTGTAACAGAGAGAGTGAGTAGAAATAGGCATGGTGCTTTGCGTTGGGGATAACTTTGAAGTGACTATCTGTTTTCTGTGCCCGCAACGGGAGAGCCTCCAACAGCGTCCTCTGGAGAAGCAACAAAGCCCAGCAGAAACAGAGATCAGCCAGTAGAGGGCGCACTACTGCTTTAAGCGAATTGCAATTGGAGAAGTGAGAATCCGCCCCCAGGATTTGAGAAGGTTCAGAACTGAACGTCCGCCAAACCCAGAGGACACTCTTATAGAGGCTGAGAGCACCCGTCCCCTGAAATCATACCTACTCTCCTCTAATCCTCTTACCTCCTGTGCCTGACCGCATATGGGTCAGAATATAAGTCGGTAAATTAAAGCAGAAGCCAGTGGGAAAGTAAACTGGGGCAAGAGAAAATGCTCAGGTGTCTCTTCCTCAAAAGAATCTTTCAAGCCAGGAGTGACCCCAAGACTGAGGAAGGGAGATACCTGCACTTTAAGATGCTCATTGATTATTTGTTGAGGAGTAAGAGAGTGGATGCTCTTTTGAGGTTACACCGTAGGCATGATAGTTCCTGAATGATAGTTATGGGTTGAGGGATTGGGTGAAGCACATCATACCGCGGCAAAGAGAAATGACAAGGAAATGTAAAGAGACGAGGGGAGTTTTCAGTCAAGACTCCAGCTCTAGGATCAGATTGACTTATGTTTGCGCCTCAGGCCCTCCATTCCCCTTCCGAACATTCCTGGACAAATCACTAAATCTCTTGGATGCTAAGTTTCTTGGTATATGAAATGGGAATCAAAATAGACTCACCTCAGGGAGCCGGGGTGAGGATTAAATGTGAGAAGAGCTGTAAGTACCAGACACAGGAGGAGGCTCAATTAATGCTTCTTGTTGCTGCTGTTGTTGCTGTGAAGTAACCGAAGGGTTTGAAATTGGGGTGTAATAAAGCTTACCCCAAATCAGCAGCCACCATCCAGTGCAGGCTGTGTTTTGCTTCAAATATTAGTGAATCAGCTTGTTTGAATTCAGTCCTTCTGCACTACCTTTTGCTTTCTCTAAAACATTACTACTTTTGAAAAAAAAAGTACACCTTTCTCTTTCCTGAAAAATATGTGATTTAAATAAAGAAAACTTACCCAGAAAAATTTCATGCTGCACATTTCACAAGTCAAAGGCATTTGGAATAATGAAATCTATAAAATTAAAAACAAATTAGTTCTTATAGAGCCAAATAACATTAGCACACAAAAACCTTGCCCATGACAGCATTTGGGTGAGTCTACTAAAATATATATACATCTATCAATAAATCATACAAAATCATAGCAGATAGGAAATATATGCTTATCAGTATAATTTCTTGTTTAAAAGATGTTATAACAACAATAAAGTCAATTAAACCCTTGTTTCCAAAACCTTGACTACTTTTTTTTTTTATCCTTTAGGATACCCTACCTCCCTTGTCCATATTTTTACAAACTTCAAATCATATTTTAGTTAATATTAAATAACAAATATATTCATGTAACAAATATATTCATGTTTTTTTAAAAAAGCCTATTAATTTCAGACTAGATTAGAATAACCATTATAACCACTCGATATTTTTCTTTTTATCAAATCCAATTTTGTCTCCCATGTATACATGTGTGCCTTAAAAAAACTATTTTTATTTTCCTTAGAGCAGATACAATATAGTTTGCTAATTTTTCCGCTTGGTTGGCTACAAAATAAGTGTACTAATTTCCCAGAAGTGCAGTGATTTTTATCTTCATTGGCATTTGATTTTGGGGCCCAGAGTTTTGACTATTCCTAATTATGTTAGCAAAATATGAGATCATAATTGCTCTCATTTCCATTTATATAACTGTTAGTGATACTAAATATACCCCCAAAATTTTGTTTTAATCCATATTTCTTACTTTGTATCAATGTTTTTTGCTCATATACACATGGAGATCTTAGATATTTCTTTTCAATTCTTTAAAATTTTTTTACATTATAATAAAATATTAGCCTGCTGGTAACATTTTAAATATAAGTATTGCCTCTGTAGTTAATTAACTTTTTGGTTGTTATTTCAAGATAACAATTTTATAAAGTGTTCATAATAGCAAGATTTTTGAACTAATATATACAATATAATGGATTTTTTTTAATCTTCCATCTCCCCCAAGTGAAGGTTGGTTGAATTAGTATCTACAAAAGAATGCAAAAGATTTTCTGTAATTCTGCTTAATTTGTTAATTTTTATTCTTTTAAAGTGTGCTATTTTAAATCACTGATTTATAGGATCGTTTGTAAAAATTCTCCAGGTGAATCTTTCATATGACATAGTGGCACTATAGCTAGACAGTTTCTACCTAGGTTTGAAATTCTTATGACATTTCAAGTCCATTTTTAACTTAAAGAGAATGAGAAATTGCAAGGACTTCAAATTCATAGTGTGCCTGAGGCAGAGATGGAACTGAATTCAGCTAGTACTATTATTCATGGTAGACAAAGCTAAAAATTGAAGTTATATTCCTTAAATAGTATATTAAATGTGTCTTGCGAAAAAGTTCATTTAATGAGGGAAGAAGTTTTCCAATTTTAGGTTTTCTAAATGACTAAAGCCATTATAAAATGCAAATAATCTGAATTGAAATTACATTATTTTGTCTTTAGGTTTGAGGGAAAACCTTATATGAGTGCTTTATTTTTAAGAAAAAGTTATAGGTATAGATAGTAAAATCTGGTCTGTAAATTTCCATAGTCTCAATTTAAAAGAGTACATCAGTGTTTTAAAACTTTTTAAAAAGTGAATTTCTTAAATATGCATTTATGTTAATTAATATGAACAATCAAGTGGAAAAAAGTGACAGTCTTTCATTGTAAACCCTAAGTCTTAGAACATTTGGATCATCAAGAAAGTAACATCTTACAGGTTATGATGATTAATTTATGTGTCAACTTGGCTGGGCCAAGGGATGCCCAGATAGCTGGTATAACATGATTTCTGTGTGTGTCTGTGAGGGTGCTTCCAGCAGAGATTAGCACTTGAATCTGTAAACTGAGTAAAGGTGACCCTCCCCAACGCAGGTGGGCATCATACAATCCATGGAGGGCCTGAATAGAACACAGAAAGCAGAGGAAGGGAGAATTTGCTCTTTGCTTGAGCTGAGACATCTATCTTCTGACCTCTAACATCTGTGCTCCTGGTTCTCTGGCATTCAGACTCAGACTAGGGTGCATGTCATTGGCTCCCCTGGTTCTTGGTGCTTTCAGCTTGGACTGAACTACACCACAGGCTTTCCTGGTTTTCCAGCTTGCAGATGGCAGACCATGAGACTTCTTAGCCTACATAATCATGTGAGTCAATTCCTGTAATAAATCTCACCTCATATATATCTGTATACATCCTATTGGTTCTGTTTCTCTCTGGAACCTAACATACAAGTTAAAGGTTGATTAAGTGTATAAAGAACTATTTATAGAACATTGGTACATGTCAATAAACTTATTCACTTGTATTCTCAGTTTCCTCATTATTCACTGTAAAAGCAGGAACACAATGTACTTTAGAAGTGATTAGTTTATTCCTTCCTTATGGCGATGAGTTCCCTGTTAGTCTCAGAGCCTGGAGTTCTAGAGTCTTGTTCTACATCATTTGTCTTTGGCACATCTGTTCTTATACATGGTCCTCTGTATAGCTGAGCTCTGCAATGCTCAGCCTATGAATATACAATTCAGCGTTCAGATCCACTCTTAAACCTTATCTCATTTGTTAAGACCAGTGCACTATTTATCAGTGAATTCTTGAGGTGCTGTGACTGCTAAACCTCCCCATAGGCATCTTACTGATATCACATTCCCGTCTCAAGAAGCCCAGTTTAATTGAATACAGCTGGCTCAAAGGTACGAGACCTTGAATCCCATCAGCAATCCTCTTTACTGTGTAATCCACATGCAGTGTGATTTAAGTCACTTTCTAAGTTTTGTCTATTTAATTACATTACCTCCGGAGATTTCATATTCCTCTAAGAGGGAGATTGCTCTTTTGCTCTTCAATTACATGTGTAGATAAGATATAGTATTACATTTCTTTTGGAGAGAGGACTTCCACCATTGATCCAGTGTACAAGATACCTGAAGCTGTGAAATCTTACGGTATTACTCATGAAAGTAAATATGATGCAGGGGTTGCAGTGCACAAAGTTACAGCTGGTACTTACATCTTTAAAAAAGGAGAGGATATTTTCCTTGCAACATTGAAATATCATTTGTTAGTTTCCACATTTGTTAAACTGTATATAGTCTATATCAAGTGATGTGTAGAAATACAAAAATAAGGATTGAATAGCTGTCTTAAGGAAACAAAATCTATTTCAGCAATGGTCATTTTTTTCAACATTTATTTTATTTATAAAAATAACTTGATGTTAAATTAATCACAATGCATTGCAGCATTTTATGGTGTGATTTATTTCACTAATAATGGCTATCTACCAGATTCATTTTATTCATTCATTCACATATTTGTTTAACACACACGTGCGCGCACACACACACACACAGACACACACATATAAAACATACATATATATGTTATATATATATATATTTTTTGAGTACCTATTAGGTGCTAGTGAGAAAGACAGACAAAAATTTAATAAATACATAATATATTAATATATACTCAGAAGATAAGGTAGCCCTGGATGTGTGTCACTAGGATCTCCCTTCAAGAGAAAATCTGCTGTAAAAAGTGCAGTCAGCCTACAGCTTCCAGAAACAATGCCCTTGCAATCCGCCTCCACCCCGGAGCCATGAGTGGACAGCTCCAGCCAATGACCAGGTAGTCAGTGGAGTAGGGCATATCCACTTGAGCCCAACACAGCACTCCTCTAACAAGTCAGTTTTGCTCGGAAACTTTCTGTTGGGCTGGTCAAAAACTTCTCAGCGTTGCACTTTAGTCTGAAGCTCTTGCTCGGTCTTCTCTCTCCCTGACTCTTCTCCCACACCTGTCAGGCCTGCATTGCAGCATACCTACTCCTGCTTCTTTTCTCCTTTGTCTCCCACAGAAATATCTCCCCCAATTAATTACTTGTGCTTCTAACTCTGTCTTGGTTCCTGCTTCCAGAAAGATGTGACCTGACACAGATGATGCTTAATATAATGTCTTAAATGGCAGCATAAGATGGTGAGAGGTTGGGCATGCCATATGGGAAAAGGAGGTTAGCAACTTAAAACACGATAAGAGAGGTATGTCTGAGAAGTTGAATTTCCAGTGATCCTTTAAGGAAAAAGGAGTGATCTATATGGATAGAAAGGCACAGCCATCTGCCAGCGAAAAATCCCTTCAAGGCCCATATGCAGGTTCAGTGTGATGGAGAGAGGCCGCATGCTCTTTGCTCATCATTGAAAAAAGCTTATTGGAAGAAGGATGATTTCATGAGTTCCTACATAATGTGGAAGCTGCAGTTCTCAAGCTGTGACGTCAGGGATGATGTTCCCACAATACAGTGTTTTAATGAAGTCATGCTTGTAGAAAAGGAATAAGCCTGTGAAATGGCTTTGCATATATTTTTATAAGATGAACCATTGTCCTAGGAGGAGTCAAAGTTGGTATGAAATTCTCTAGTGGTTTTCAAGCACTTCTGAGGATAAAAGCTAAAAAAAATAATAGTTATAAAAAAATTGGAATGAAATGCATTGTTAAAATAGTGCACATATACCTTGTACATTTACTCTGAATTTTTATTCATTTTTTCATCCGTATTATTGTACATTTCTTTAGGAATAAAGTTTAGAAGTTTTCCTGTTTCATCACATTACGAAAACAATAAAAATACAAAACCAAACCATTAGATTACTTTGGGTCTCAGGATGAATATACTTCTCTGCTGTAAATTATTGTCAAATCTCTGGAAAATCAGTTAAAATGCTCTCTTGAGAAGAAGCTAAAAAATAAAAGTGTCATGTGTTCCTCTAGTTTGAAATAGAAAACCAAAGGATGTGGAGTAAACACACAGGGAGGAGTGGGAAGTATGACAAGATAAATGATGGCAAATAATTCCCAAAAGTTAGGTTTGCCCTCTATCTATATAGTAGTGGAAAAAGACTGGACTGGGAGTGATAAGTCACCAAATGAAAAGTGCTAATAGCACAAAGGAGGTGACCAACATATATACAAGAAGCATATTTGAAATGGGGTGGGTGTATAGTGAAGAGTTGGTTAATTTATTTTAAGCCCTGCAAATGCTCAAATGGAATCCACGTTGAAGGCTGAAGGAAGAAGCCTAATAAATCTTAAATCTTGAAGTACTTAAAGATGAACTGAAGTGCACATATCCTCAGCAAACTTTTTGATTCTGACACTTTCTTCTTGAAGGAGGAGGCTGTCAAAAGAGGTTCCAGTGGTCAAATGATGCATTTTCTTCCAACACATAGCAGCACTTTCTGGTTTGATGAGAAAATGTTAATTTCACCCTCTGGACCTCCAGTCCCAGTCAGTGCATTGCTTTTTAACAACTGTTTCCCAGGGACTGTAGCAATAAAACATGACAAGAGCAATGGATTTGTAGCAGATGGGGGTGTTGCCAAACCCCCAAAGCTTTGCCTGCTTCTGTGTTGACAGAGGAAGGCAGAGGAACAGACGCCAGAAACAAACAGTTCTCAGGGCAGGAAAAATAAACACTGAAGGACAGCTGTATTTTGCCAGAACAGATGATTAAGAAATTTAAATATCTGATAATAAAGACTATGTGCAGATGGCATTTATTTCTGACCTCCCAAAGAAATGAGAAATTTTGGATAGAAAAAATACAAATCCCAGAGATAACTTAATTCCCTATGAAATTTTGGAATATACAGAAGACAAGGAAACTAAACAGTTTTTTTATTTAGAAAGGAATATGGTCATGATAGTTACCATAATGCTGTCTGACTAAATATTGAAAATAATATTGCATACACTTACTAATCACTGTTATCAGATTAGGGTAATGATGAAAAATTTTAATGACTAGTGTTTTAACTTTTAGAAGAATAACAACTCATGTTATGGTTTTTCATTAGTGCTTTTCATCAAAAACTTCTCCTCCTGGCATTTCTTGAAGTTAGGTGTGGCCATGAGACTTAGTTGATCATTGAAATGGGTGGAAGTAATGGGTGTCACTTGCAGGTGGGAGATTTAATGTCTAGTGCATGATTCACCATGTCCTGTTTTTTCAATCTTGGCAACTGTGGAAGCAACTAAAATGCAGTGTGGTATCCTGAATAAGGATGGTGCACAGCAGAGCAAGTTATAG
This sequence comes from Hippopotamus amphibius kiboko, assembly GCF_030028045.1. NCBI lineage: Eukaryota > Metazoa > Chordata > Mammalia > Artiodactyla > Hippopotamidae > Hippopotamus > Hippopotamus amphibius. The sequence goes on along the minus strand of NC_080195.1, from coordinate 98,459,302 downwards.
CAAAACGGTTATAATTCTAAGTCACTGAATTTGGAGTTATTGCAAAGCATAACCTTGACTCTCCTGATGGATGCAAATATTTAGTAAAATCGGAGTAGTCATAGGATGACAACTTAATTTTTTATTCAATGGCTTTTCTAGATTAGTAGTTGTGTGGAATTCCATCCAGAGAGGTTTGACCAGTTCAAATAAATAGAATTAGCAGATCTTGCGCAAAAGACTACATCATCTAATAAATATTAAAGAACCTAATTTTTTTCCAGAAACATTAACATATAGATGTGATCCTTATTTCAGAGCCAAAGAATCTGGGGACCTGTGCATCACATGCATTCACTGAGACTCAAAAAGCAGTTATACTCAGAAGGGTGATGTTGGAGTACCTAAGTAGAGGCTGAATTTAGATTTTTAAATCTATTCTTGGGCCTGTACTATAAGAAATGAGGATTTGAGCCCAGAAAATTGATGCAAAGACAGGCAATAAATCAAAGAGGGCAGGAGAGGGACAATGTGGTAAAATATGTTATTATCTCCAGCATTAATGAAAGACAGGCAATCACAGATCCAAGAAGCCCAGATAGCCCTAAGCAATATAGATATCAAGGCAAAATAAGGCAAACAACAGTAATGAAAACAACCTCACACACTTAGACACGTCATAGTCAATCTGTTAAAAAACCAAAGATAAAAAGAAGACTTAAAGGGAGCCTATAGGGGGATGAGTGAAACATTATGTAGAGAGGAGTAAAGGTAAGAAATACATCCGGTTTTTCATCAAAGATTTTACAAGACAGAAGACAGTTGAATGGAAATGCTTAAAATGCTGAAACAAACAGTAATGTCAACCAGATTTCTATATCTGGTGAAAATATCTTTAAAAAATGGAGGCAAAATAAATACTTTTTCAGACAAAGACCAAGAGCATTTATTGTTAGAGACCTGTGATACAAGATACATGAAAAGAAATTCCTCAGACAAGAGTATGAAATCTGATAGAAATTTAACATTAAATCTTTAAAAGATAATCAATTTTAAAGACAAGTTAGTAACAACGTACTCTGAGTTTATGACATATGTAGAAGTAAAATGTGTGGAAAATAGTTTGAAAGATGGGAAGGAAGAAATGGAAGTATACATTAATGGTGTAAAAATATTTGGTGGTACTAAGTTAAAAATGTTTATTGTACACCCTTGAGAAATTCACTAAAATTTTTAAAAAGTGACATAATTATTAAGCCAATAATAGAGATAAAAAAGAAAAATAAATAATTAATACAGAAGCAAGTGAGAAAAAGGAATAAAGGAATAAATAATACAGGCAGCAAATAAAAAACAGAAAGCAAGATGATAGGCTGAAATCCAACTATATCAATAATTACATCACATATAAAAGGCAAGTCTATCAGTTTAAATAAAATACAATATACTATCTATAAGAAACTACAGTCAGTAACTCTTGTGAATATAAATAAAAGTTACCAAGAAATTTAAACACATTGCTGCACTATTTACAATAGTCAGGTCATGGATGCAACCTAAATGTCCATCAACAGATGAATGGATGAAGAAGATATAGTACATATATACAGTGGAATATTACTCAGCTGTAAAAAAGAATGAAGTTGGGACATTTGTAGAGACACAGATGGACCTAGAGACTGTCATGCAGAGTGAAATAAGTCAGAAAGAGAAAAACAAATATTGTGTATTAACACATATACATGGAATTTAGAAAAATAGTACGGATCAACTGGTTTGCAGGGCAGAAATAGATACACAGATGTAGAGAACAAGCATATGGACACCAAGGCAGGAAAGTGGGTGGTGGTTGGGGTGGGATGAATTGGGAGGTTGGGATTGCCATGTATACATTACTAATAAGAAAAAAAATATCAAATTGAACACTTTAAACATATGCAGTTTATTGTGTCAATTATATCTCAATAAAAGTTCTTAAAAAAAAAGAAATTTAAACAAATTGAATCCTGTCATATATAAAAAGAAAATCTGTATTATGACCAAATGGGGTTTCTCCCAGGAATGGAAGATAGTTTCAACATTCAAAAATCAATGGCTAACTGTGAAGAACAGTATGAAGTTTCCTTTAAAAACTAAAAATAGAGTTACCATATGATCCCACAGTCCCACTCCTGGGCATATATCTGGAAAAGACAAAAACTCTAATTTGAAAACATACATGCACCCCAATGTTCATAGCAGTACTGTTTTACAGCAGCCAAGATATGGAAGCAACCTAAATATCCATTGACAGATGAATGAATAAAGAAGATGTAGTACGTATATACAATGGAATATTACTCAGCCATAAAAAAGAATGAAATAATGCCATTTGCAGCAACACGGATGGGCTTATAGGTTATCATACTAAGTGAAGTCTGAGAGAGAAAGATAAATTTTAAATGATACCACTTGTATGTGGAATCTAAAAAAATGATACAAATGAACTTATTTACAAAACAGAAATAGACTCATAGTCATAGAAGACAAACTTATGGTTACCAGAGGGGAAGGGGGTGGAGGGATAAATTAGGAGTCTGAGATTAACAGACACACATTACTATATATAAAACAGTTAAACAACAAGGTCCTGCTACATAGCATAGGGAACTATATTAAATATTTTACAAAAACCTATAATGGAAAAGAATCTGAAAAAAGTATATATATATAACTGAATCACTTTGCTGTATACCTGAAACTAACACAGCATTGTAAATCAACTATAATTCAATAAAAGAGTAAAAAAAAGTAAAAATGGCTATAATTTACCACATGAGCAGGATAAAAAGAAAAATACACATAATAATCTCTATTTTCTTCAGAAAAAGTATTTTATAAAACTCAACATCCATTCATGAAAAAAAAAAAACTCTCAGTAAACCTGGAGTAGAAGGAAACTTCCTCATGTTGATAAAGGGGCTGCAGAGTCCATGATCTGGACTCTTGCCTTTCCCACTCCATTGCTTTATACTCTCTCACTCACTCATTCCTCATTAGCTGCATTGGGTTTCTTGCTGTTCCTCAAGATGCCAGCATTTTCCCACCTCATGGACATTGCATTCACTGCTTCCTCTGACTGGAATGTTTTTCCATCGACAGCTGCATGAATCATTCCATCTCTTCCTTCATTTTCTTGGCCAGATGTCACATTCTTAGTGAGCATTACCATAGCCATTCCTTTCAAAATTCCCAATCACTCCCTCTGATATGCTTTTGTACTTATTATTATCTCTTTTAATTAAGACTGTAGGGACTTAGCTGGTGGCACAGTGGTTAAGAATCCGCCTGCCATTGCAGGGGACACAGGTTCGATCCCTGGGCTGGGAAGATCCCACGTGCCTCAGAGCAACTAAGCCTGTGCACCACAAATACTGAGCCTGTGGCTCTAGAGCCGGTGAGCCATAACTATTGAGCCCATGTGCCTCAACTACTGAGGCCCACATGCCTAGAGCCCTGTGCTCCACAACAAGAGAAGCCACTGCACTGAGAAGCCTGTGCACCACAACGAAGAGTAGCCCCCACTCACCACAACTGGAGAAAGCTCGCATGCAGCAATGAAGTCCCAAAAACAGCCAATAAGTTAAAAAAAAAAAGACTTTATATTTTTTTAAAGCAGTTTAAGGTTTACAGCAAAATTAAGGGGGGAGGTATAGAGCTATCTCACACAACCCTCTGCCCTCACACATGCATGGGCTCCCTCGTTATCAGCATCCTTCACCAGAGTGGTACATTTGTTACAATTGACAGACCTTCACTGACACATCATTACCATCTGAAGTTCATAGTTTACATTACAACACACAGTTCACTCTTGGTGTCATACATTCTATGCGTTTGGATAAAAGTATAATAACATATATCCATCATTATGGTACCACAGAGAATATTGTCACTGCCGTAAAAATCCTCTTCGTGCTACATAGTCGTCACGTTCTTTCCATCAATCCCTGATTTTTTTTTTTTACTTTTTCCATAGTTTTGCTTTTTCCAAAATATCATGCAATTGGAATCATACAGTATGTAGCCTTCTCAGATTGACTTCTTCCACTTAGTAAAATGCACTTAATTTTTCTGCATGTTTCTCTATTTGATAGCTCATTTTTTTTTCATGTTGAATAATATTCCGTTGTCTGGATGTACCACAGTTTATTTATCCATTCACGGGCTGAAGGACATCTTGGTTTCTTCCGCATATTGGCAATTATGAATAAAGCTGCTATCAACATCTGTGTGCAGGTTTTGTGTAGACATGTTTTTAAGTTCCTTGAGTAAATAGCAAGGAGTGTGATTGCTGAATCATATGGTAAGAGAATATTTACTTTCATAAGAAACTGCCAAACTGTCTTCCAAAGTATCTGAACTATTTTACATTCTCACCAGCAATGAATAGGAATTCTGTCGTTCAACACTTTCTCCAGCATTTGGTGTGGTCAGTGTTCTGGATTTGGGCCTTTATAATAGGTGTTAGTGGTATCTCATTGTTGTTTTAATTTGTATTTCCCTCATGACTTCTGATGTAGAGTATGTTTTTGTATGTTTGGTTGCCATCTGTATATCTTCCTTAGTGAGATTTCTGTTAAGGTCTTCAGCCCATTTTTAAATCAGGTTGTTTGTCTTCCTGCTGTTGAGTTTTAAAAGTTCTTTGCCTTTTTGGAAAACAGTCCTTTATCAGATGTGTCTTTTGCAAATATTTTCTCTAGTCTGTAGTTTGTCTTCTTATTTTCGTGGCATTGTCTTTCACAGAGCAGAATTTTTAAACTTTAATGAAGTCCAGCGTATCAATTTTTTTTCAAGGGGTGTGCCTTTGGCATTGCATCTAAAAAGTCATTGCCATGCTCACTTCGGCAGCACATGTACTGAAACTGGAACAATATAGAGGAGAGTAGCGTAGCCCCTGCACAAGGATGACATGCAAGTTAGCGTAGCATTCTATATTTAAAAAAGTAAAAATAAAAAATTGAAAAGCTATCACCATACCAAAATTCATCTAGGTTTTCTCTTATGTTATCTTCTAGGGGTTTTAAAGTTTGTATTTTACACTTAGGTCTGTTATGCATTTTCAGTTAATTTTTGTCTAAGTTCTTTTTTTGTTTTTTAAACCTGTGAATGTCCAGTTGTTCCAGCAACATTTGTTGAAAAGACTATCTTTGCTCCATTGTATTGCCTCTGTTTCTTTGTCAAAGATCAGTTGACTATATTTATGTGGATCTATTTCTGGGCTCTCTGTTCGGTTCCTATTTTTTAAAAATAGTACTTCCTTCTAACAACTATGTAATTAACTTATTTTTATGTTATTTTTTAGTTTATTTTACCATGTAAAATAACATAAGAGCAAGCATTTTTTTAAACTACTGTATCCCCAGTAAAGAATAGGTTTCAGAAAATATATAGACACTCTGTAAAAATTTGTTGAATGAATAAATGAGTAAATCACTAAGTTAGAAAGTTCTGAAATAGGGTACAATAATATGCTGACTCCTTGAACTTAAAAGCTTCTGTCTTCTGGTGAATAGAGATGTGAAATAGGGACTTTCTTTGCTCTTGAAGAAAATATGAAGTTTTAGATTCTATACATTTTTAATTTGCAGATTCTATGCCCAGAGCTGGTAAAATTCTAATTCTTGTTTTTAAGAATAAATGTAAAAGATAAAAGGAGTCTGACAGAGAGAGAGAGATGAGGACTGTATTGAGACAACAGGAACTACACTTCACTTCTTAATTTTTCTCCTCTGTTTTTGAAGTTTATCAAGGAAAGGGGACATTCCTTTTCTCAAAAGTGTTGTGATTTTTCTCCTCTTTTCTTGGAAAGCCCTGTGGATGACAGTGAGCTTACAGAATCAGGCACCAAAGAAAGCTCTGTTCCTTACTGTAGTGACTAAAGTAGACTACAGTTTAAGAATTGATTTTTCCTTATGCTTTTCTCCCTTTGAAGATATTGACACATACATTTATGAAATAACTTGGAGCATTGGGTGTGTTTCATCTATAGGCCTTTGCTTATCACACAAAGCTTCTTGGCTTAAATTGTGCTTTGGTGGACGTCCCCCTGTGCCTGAAACTAAGATGTGTGGTTTTCGTAATGATGGCAGCTCCTGCAGAAAGAGCAGCCCATGTGATAATTCAGACATAACTAGGTCAATTTCCTTTCCTTACCATTTTTCCATAAATTGTATTCATGTTTCCTTTTGTTCTTGAAGACAGTGTTTCAAATTGTAGAAGTAATGAATAAATGGAGCAGTGTCTTTTGAAAGGAAAGTTTTACAATGAGATAAATGTTATTAAAATATATTCCTTGAAGGGAAATCCTTCAGGGCAAGGTAATTTGGCTGAACATATATTTCGTATTAAAATAACATTATACAATACTACTTATTTTATTGGGATAATAATAACAGTTTCTATTTTTCTTCCAAACCACTCAGGGAAAACTGTGTGTGTGTGTGTGTGTTGCTTCAAAAAGGCTTATTTCATTACATGATGTTAGTTTAAGGAGAACTTAATACTTTTATATTAGAGAGAGATGGCCACTGGATAAACTTTTCAAATTACTATCTAAGGTCATGTAGATATGGACAGGCTATGACTGTTATCTTTAGTAAGGGCAGCTGAAGAGATGAACCCATAATGGTAAATTCAATGTAATCAAACTGTTTTTGTTCATCCTTGACTGAGATACACTTTTTCACCAAGTATCATTTCTGGAAAGACATTAAGATGAAGGCATTGCTTTCGTATTCTGGAAGGATTAAAATTTAAAGAGGTTAGTGTTGGAGGCCCATAGTGTTTATTTTTTTCCCCACTAGACAGGAGGGGTGATTTGTGAAATGATAGCACTACTGAAACAAGCAAAGCTTATTATTGGAATTCTGCACAATTCCAGGAAAGAGAACTGAAAGCCCCATTTTATCTCTGATTGACCAATAGATTATGTTCATTCAAGCAACATTTATTAAACATCTCTTATGGGCTGAGCACAGTGCTAGACGCTCAGGATGCAAATATGAACACAATGAAAATCTTGGTCTCGTGGAGTATATACTTCAAAAATAAAATCTTACATAGACTTTCAGATGGCAAATTTCTTATGCAACTTGGTTGACACTGTAAAATAATATTTTATCATATATTTTCTGATTATAGATATAGTATATGAAACTTCCCATAACTCTACTGCTTAAACAACTGTAAACATTGTTTTATTTTTCTAATCATATAACTATAACTATATTAAAATATTGCTTTTCACTTAGTATCTCTTTGTACATTTAAACATACTGATTCTAATGATTATAAATTTATTTTTATTACATAGAAATAAATAATATATTGTTCCACATTTAGGTTGCTTTTAATGTCCTGTTGTTAGGAAGATCTTTGTAAAATGTCTTTGGGTGAATCAGAAATCATTTTTAAGATAAATTCCTATAAGTGATGTTACTCAATTCAATCATAGGGAAATTTTGAAAACTTTTGGTAATATTTCCAAATTGACTGTACACTTTGCAAGAACAATCTATTTTAAAGCTCTTCAGTAAGGGTCTTAGATTAGTGACAGTTTTCATTTTCACTTTCATTCTAATATTGGTTATTGTGTTGCATATTCACTCTGTGCTAAATGCAACGTTTTCTCAAACATTCAGTTATCTTGCTCCTTCAGTTAAGAGGATAATGTGAGGGATAATTAAAATTGTAGAGTGCAGGTAACTTCTTGGAATGACAAAGCCTCTGCATATATTCAAATTTGACTTCTGCATTCTCTGGTTATTGCATTACCAGAGTCAGTTTTTATAAGGGAAGATTTCAACTGTGTTCATGAAAAGCAACAATACGTTGTTCAGCATAACTCACTGAGATCAATCTCAATACCACACACTCGAGTTGATCTCCCTGTGTTAGCCTGTTGCTTCCCACTAGCTATCTATTTTGCATTTGGTTGTATGTAAATGTCAATACTACTCTTTCACTTTGTTCCAGCTTCTCCTTCCCCAACTCCCCATGTCCTAAAGTCTGTTCTATACATCTGTGTCTTTATTCTTCCTCTCCCACTGATTGCTGATGACCTAGAGGGGTGGGATAGGGAGGGTGGGAGGGAGGCTTAAGAAGGAGGGGATATGGGGATATATGTATGAATACAGCTGATTCGCTTTGTTGTACAGTGGAAACTGGCACAACAGTGTAAAGCTGTTATACTCCAATAAAGATCAGAAATATAAATAAATAAATAAAGTGTTAAAAAAAAATACCACATACTACCCTAGTTTTGTTGCTCTAGATACCACTTTTAGTACTGGGAATCGCCAGAGAAATGAAAAACAGGAACTCTGAGCCACTCCAGCTCAATTCAACAAACTTTTTTTTTTATCATCTCTGACATATCTGATTCCATCTAGGTACAGGCAAGGTAACCATGTGAGATGAGGCCCAGTCACCTTGGGTATTGCGTTTACACATGGAATTTCCTCACAGCCAGCAGAAAATTCCCAGTATTTGGGATTATGTCCCATATGGTGCCCTGTGCTATTCTTTCTATATAATAATTATGATTTATGTTTTACTCTCAAGAGCTATCCTGTAGTATTCAACTCTGAGAAGTAAGGAAAAGAAAGTGTTTCATATTTTCTAGATATACAGCAACTGGAAATTGACTAGTTCCTTGAATATACCTTTAATATTGGCTAAACAGAGTCAATACATGGGAGGTTTTTGCTACTGTCACTTGGAATCACCATAAAAGACTGTGGATGTAGCTCCATGAGAATATGATGAATGCTTAATATCGGGTAAACTAAGAGAGAAACTCAAAACTTGATTTAAGAGATAGAAAGGAAATGTAATTTCAAGAACATAAATCAAAGTTTCCTTCCTGAAATGTATGTTTTAAGTGAATCTGATGTTCTGCCTCTTATTCAATAGAAATTGAAAGTATAAAGAGATAGATTCTGAGATACACTTGTAGTCTTATCAGATATTGGGGTGCCGATGTCTCATTTAGTGTAGTGATACCCAGTCATAGGGAAATATTATATATGTATATTTCTTTCCTTCCTTCCTCCTTCCTCCCTTCCTTCCTTCCTTCCTTTCTTTTTTTCTTTCTTTCTTTTCTCTTTCTCCTCCCTCCCTCTCTTCTTCCTTCCTTCCTCTCTCTCTCTCTTTCTCTCTTTCTTTCCTTTTGTATTACATGGTAGTAAGGAAGCCCCATCACATCAGAATTCTGCTCAGAAAACTCCTGGCAAGGGACATACTGCCAAATACAGAGGGGGCATGTATGCCAGACTGAAATCTCCACGTGATTTTTGTCATGCAGCATAATGAGCTGGCAGCTAAAAAGGAGCACAAGCAGATTGCCTTTCCTTCCTTCTATTTGCAATTATTCCTTAGGAGAATATTCTTCATATTTAGACGGAGCTGAATTCCAAATATTTTGCTCTGTTTCCAAATACCATTTTGAAAAAAATTCTCCATTTGCCCTATCAGAAAGATGACCCTCTGATTTATCATCTCTGGCCTTAAATTACCTTCTCCCACTTTTTAAAGATGCACATAATAGCATGGCCATAAATGCACTGACTTAAAATTATCATTTTAATAACAGGAAACTCATTTTTTTCCCCAAAATGGTTTTCAGCACTGCCTTCTGTCTGAAAAGTGTATCTGAATGCAAGAAGAGCGTTGTCAAATAACTAGATGCATGTGTATTAACAATGCCCAGAAATTGCCAGAACTCCTAAGATTAATTCTATCTTCTAACTCGAGGAGAAAAAAGCTGTTAAAGAACATATCATTATAAGTAAATTTTTTTTGTAGAAAACATATATTTTTGTCTACTAAACCCACAACGGAATATCATTGTTTGTTTGAAGCAGAAAGACATAAAGCAGTTGATTAAACGATTTTGCATATCTATGCCGTAACAGCAGTGTAAGTTACAGCTGTATCTTAAGAAAGTTGTGCTTTAGTGGAAGAAAGTTCAGGGCTCCGGAAAGAACAATAGCAAAAGGAGCCAATTATCTTGAAATTGTCCAATTCAGTAGGAAGAATCCTTTCATCTTTTTTCACCAGAAGCAGTTTTAGCCAAGCCTAATATCACTATTTCACACTAATCTGTGTTTTCCCCTGTGCCTTTGGGTCAAATCCTGGCATTGCTATAGTGTTCATGATTTGAGGTAAGTTACACAAATTTCCTGAGTTGTTTTATTTGTCTGTTAAGACATGATACATAGTGTGAGGTTTCACTGAGTATATGTGAAAAAAAACTCAATTTTGTTAGATTTAGGATATATTGGTTCATGTGTTCTGTCATTTGAACTAGAGAGCTAGCAGCTGGACCCTTGTGCCTTAGCATATATTCTACCTTCATTAAGAATTAATGAGCTTGCTCAACTTGGCAAAGGACATCTACAAAAATCCTACAGGAAACATTACACTTAATGGTGAAAGACTAAACACTTTTTCCCAAGATCTAGAACAAGACAAGGATATCCAGTCTCACCATTTCTATTCAACATTGTACTTGGGATTCTAGGTAGGACAATTAGGCAATAAAATGGGCAAAATAAAGGCAGACAGATTGGAAAGGAAGAATTAAAACTATCTTCATTTGCAGATGACATGATCTTATTATAGAAAATCCTGAGGAATTCACTAAAAAAACTATTAGAACTAATAAAATTCAGCAAATTTGCAGGATTCAGGATCAATATATTAAAAAATTGTATTTCTATATATTTGCTAAAAAGATTCCAAAAATGAAATTAAAGTACAAAACTTATACTCTAAATACTGCATAGCGTAGTTAAAAGAAAACTTAATAAGTAGAAAAGCATTCTATTTTTCATGGATTTGGAGACTTAATATTGTTAAAATGGCAACATTCCCAAATTGATCAACAGATTCACTGCCATCCTTATCAGAGTTACAACTAGCTACTTTGCAGAAAATGACAAACTGCTCCTATAATTCATGTAATAATTCATATGGAAATTCAGGGAGCTGGAATAGCCAAAATGAACTTGAAACAAAAGTAACAAAATTTGAGACTCACATTTTCAGACTTTAAATTTTACTACAAAGCCATAGTAATCAAGATAGTGTGGTTCTGTCATAATGATAGACATACAGAACACTAGAACAGAATTGAGGCCAAAATAAACCCTCACATTTATGGCCGACTGATTTTTTACAACAATGCCAAGATCCTTCAGTGTGGGAAACAAATGGTCCTGGGACCACTGGATATCCACACACAAAATAATTAAGTTGGACCCTACCTGATATCATATACATAAATTGCATAAAAATGGATCAAAGGACTAGGTGTAAGAACTAAAACTATAAAACTCTTAGGAGAAAACGTAGGCATAAATCTTTGTGATTTTGAATTAGTCAATAGTTTCTTAAATATGACATCAGAAGTGCAAACAATAGCAGAAAAAAGAAAGAATTGGATTTTATAAAAATTAATTATGTACTTCAAAGGATACTGTGAAGAAATGAAAAAGGCCACAGAATGAGAGAAAATATTTGCAAATTGTATATCTGATAGGACTTGTGTTTAGAATATGTATAGAACTCTTACAAAGCGATAATAAAAAGACAAAATTAAAATTGGACAAAGGATATGGATAAATATTCCTTCAACAAATAAATATAAATGGCCAATAAACACATGAAAAGAAGCTCAATGGCTTTAGCCTTCAGAGAAATGCAAAAGAAAAAAGAAAAGCACAGTAAGATACTGCGTCACAGCAAGTAGGATGGCTACAACAAAAATGACAGATTAAAGCTGTTGGTGAGAATGTGGAGAAGTCTCAGCCTCATACACTGCTGGTAGGAATGTAAAATGGCTCAGCCTCTTCAGAAAACAGTTTAGAAGATCCTCAGAATGTCACGTATGGAGTTACCATGTGACCCAGCAATTCCAGTCCTAGGTATATATCCAGAGAAATAAAAACATGCATATACAGAAGCTTGTACCTGAATGTTCACAGCAGTAGTATTCACAAAAGCCAAAAATCAAAACAACACCCCAATGGCTATGATCATTATATTAAGAAAATGTGCTGTGGTATACCTATATGATGGAGTATTATTTAGCACTGAAAAGAAATGAAGTAGTGATACATTCTATAACATTAATGGACTTTGAAAGCATTACCCTAAGTGAAAAGTAACTGATCACAGAAGACCATATATTGTATGATTCTATTTACATGAAATAAGCAGAATAAGCAAATTTATAGAGCCACAAAGTAGATTAGTGGCTGCCTAAGGCCAAGAGGGATTAAAGGGCATGGGGATAAATTGATTGTAATCATGGTGATGGCTGTACAATTATGTTAATACACTAAAAACCATTCCATTGTACACCTTAAATGGATGAATTGTGAATTATATCTCAATAAAGCTGTTGAAAATGGAATTAATGAATGTAAGTGGCCTTTAGCTTGTGTGACATGAAAACATTTTAAATCAGAGCATACTTCCTTATGAAAAGCAAGCATATTTAAACAGGACATATTCAGTTGGAATAAATGGCTAGATTCACGTGGGCACCAAAAACAGTCCAGTTTGGAGCATTTTCTGTTTAACTGGAGTAGCCATTTGATCTAGAACAAATAAAAATGACCAGAAAGTCGAGTTAACCTGTATCAATTTACTAGGAATTTTATGTATGGCCATGCACATAAGAGAAAATAAATTTTATACACACACATGTATTTATACTATGTATGTATATATACAGTATATAGTTGTATGTATGCCTGTATATGCATGTGTACATAGTTGTGTTTTTTTATATGTTTTATTATTTTTTTAATCTAGAGAATTTTAATATCTTGGGTTGGATATTTTCAGTTACTTTTTCTTTTTTTTTTTTTTTTATTATTTTATTTTATTTTATTTTTTTTGGGGGGGTACACCAGGTTCAATCAACTGTTTTTATACACATATCCCCATGTTCCCTCCCTTCCTTGATGCCCCCCCCTCGGTTCCCCCCCACCCTCCCTGCCCCAGTCCTCTAAGGCATCTTCCATCCTCGAGTTGGACTCCCTTTGTTATACAACAACTTCCCACTGACTATTTTACAGTTGGTAGTATATATATGTCTGTACTACTCTCCCGCTTCTTCTCAGTTTCCCCTTCACCCCCCGCCCCCTCCCATACCTCGAGTTCTCCAGTCCATTCCCTGTATCTGCTTCCCTGTTCTTGTCACTGAGTTCATCAGTACCATTTTTAGATTCCGTATATGTGAGTTAGCATACAATATTTGTCTTTCTCTTTCTGACTTACTTCACTCTGTATGACAGATTGTAGTTCTATCCACCTCATTACATATAGCTCCATCTCATCCCTTTTTATAGCTGAGTAATATTCCATTGTATATATATGCCACATCTTCTGTATCCATTCATTTGTTGATGGGCATTTAGGTTGCTTCCATGTCCTGGCTATTGTAAAGAGTGCTGCAATAAACATTATGGTACAAGTTTCTTTTGGGATTATGGTTTTCTTTGGGTATATGCCCAGGAGTGGGATTACTGGATCATATGGTAGTTCTATTTGTAGTTTTTTAAGGAACCTCCAAATTGTTTTCCATAGTGGCTGTACCAACTTACAGTCCCACCAACAGTGCAGGAGAGTTCCCTTTTCTCCACACCCTCTCCAACATTTGTTGTTTCCAGACTTTGTGATGATGGCCATTCTGATTGGTGTGAGGTGATACCTCATTGTGGCTTTGACTTGCATTTCTCTGATGATGAGTGATGTTGAGCATCTTTTCATGTGTTTGTTGGCCATCTGTATGTCTTCTTTGGAGAAATGTCTATTTAGGTCTTCTGCCCATTTGTGGATTGGGTTATTTGCTTTTTTGGTATTAAGCTTCATGAGCTGCTTGTATATTTTGGAGGTTAATCCTTTGTCCGTTGTTTCATAGGCAATTATTTTTTCCCATTCTGAGGGTTGCCTTTTAGTCCTGTTTATGGTTTCTTTTGCTGTGCAAAAGCTTTTAAGTTTCATGAGGTCCCATTCGTTTATTCTTGATTTTATTTCCATGATTCTAGGAGGTGGGTCAAAAAGGATGTTGCTTTGATGTATGTCAAAGAGTGTTCTGCCTATGTTTTCCTCTAGGAGTTTGATAGTGTCTGGCCTTATATGTAGGTCTTTAATCCATTTGGAGTTTATTTTTGTGTATGGTGTTAGGAAGTGTTCTAATTTCATTCTTTTCCATGTTGCTGTCCAATTTTCCCAGCACCACTTATTGAAGAGGCTGTCTTTTTTCCATTGTATACTCGTGCCTCCTTTGTCAAAGATAAGGTGCCCATATGTGTTTGGGCTTACTTCTGAGTTCTCTATTCTGTTCCATTGATCTTCCTTTCTATTTTTGTGCCAGTACCATACTGTCTTGATCACTATGGCCTTGTAGTATAGTTTGAAGTCAGGAAGCCTGATTCCACCAACTCCATTTTTCCTTCTCAAGATTGCTTTGGCTATTCGGGGTCTTTTGCGTTTCCATACAAATCGTAAGATTTCTTGCTCTAGTTCTGTGAAAAATGCCATTGGTAATCTGATCGGGATTGCATTAAATCTGTAAATTGCTTTGGGTAGTACAGTCATTTTCACGATGTTGATTCTTCCAATCCAAGAACATGGTATATCCCTCCATCTGTTTATGTCATCTTTGATTTCTTTCATCAATGTCTTAAAGTTTTCTGCATACAGATCTTTTGCCTCCTTAGGCAGGTTTCTTCCTAGGTATTTTATTCTTTTGGTTGCAATGGTGAATGGGAGAGTTTCCTTAATTTCTCTTTCTGCTCTTCCGTTGTTAGTGTATAGGAATGCAAGAGATTTCTGTGCATTAATTTTGTATCCTGCTACTTTACTAAACTCATCAATGAGTGCTAGCAGTTTTCTGGTAGAGTCTTTAGGGTTTTCTATATATAGTATCATGTCATCTGCAAAGAGTGATAATTTTACTTCTTCTTTTCCAATTTGGATTCCTTTAATTTCTTTTTCTTCTCTGATTGCTGTGGCTAACACTTCCAAAACTATGTTGAATAACAGTGGTGAGAGTGGACACCCTTGTCTTGTTCCTGTTCTTAGAGGGAATTCTTCCAGTTTTTCTCCATTGAGAACAATGTTGGCTTTTGGTTTGTCATATATGGCTTTTATGATGTTGAGGTAATTTCCTTCTATGCCCATTTTCTGGAGAGCTTTGATCATAAATGGATGTTGAACTTTGTCAAAAGCTTTTTCTGCATCTATTGAAATGATCATATGGTTTTTATCCTTCAATTTGTTGATATGATGTATCACGTTGATTGATTTGCGTATATTGAAGAATCCTTGCATCCCAGGGATAAACCCCACTTGATCGTGGTGTATGATTTTTTTAATGTGCTGTTGCAGTCTGTTCGCTAGTATTTTGTTGAGGATTTTTGCATCTATATTCATCAGTGATATTGGTCTGTAGTTTTCTTTTTTTGTGACATCTTTGCCTGGTTTTGGTATCAGGGTGATGGTAGCCTCATAGAATGAGTTTGGGAGTGCTCTGCCTTCTGCAATATTTTGGAAGAGTTTGAGAAGGATAGGTGTTAACTCTTCTCGAAATGTTTGATAGAATTCGCCTGTGAATCCATCTGGTCCTGGGCTTTTGTGTGTTGGGAGATTTTTAATCACTGCCTCAATTTCTGTACTTGTGATTGGTCTGTTCATGGTTTCTATTTCTTCCTGGTTCAGTCTTGGAAGATTGTATTTTTCTAAGAATGTATCCATTTCTTCCAGGTTATCCAATTGATTGGCATATAGTTGCTTGTAGTAGTCTCTCATGATGTTTTGTATTTCTGAGGTGTCCGTTGTGACTTCTCCTTTTTCATTTCTAATTCTGTTGATTTGCATCTTCTCCCTTTTTTTCTTGATGAGTCTGGCTAATGGTTTATCAATTTTGTTAATCTTCTCAAAGAACCAGCTTTTAGTTTCATTTATTTTTCTTATGGTTTCTTTCCTTTCTTTTTCATTTATTTCTGCTCTGATCTTTACTGCTCTGATTTCTTTCCTTCTGCTCACTTTGGGGTTTCTTTGTTCTTCTTTCTCTAGTTGTTTGAGGTGTAAGGTTAGGTTGTTTATTCGATCATTTTCTTGTTTCTTAAGGTAGGACTGTATTGCTATAAACTTCCCTCTTAGAACTGCTTTTGCTGCGTCCCATAGGTTTTGGGTTGTTGTGTTTTCGTTGTCATTTGTTTCTAGATACTTTTTGATTTCCTCTTTGATTTCTGTAGTGATTCCTTGGTTGTTTAATAGTGAATTGTTTAGCCTCCATGTGTTTGTATTTTTTGCAGTTTTTTTCCTGTAATTGATATCTAGTCTCATGGCGTTGTGGTCTGAGAAGATGCTTGATATGATTTCAATTTTCTTGAATTTGCTGAGGTTTGATTTGTGACCCAAGATGTGATCTATCCTGGAAAATGTTCCGTGTGCACTTGAGAAGAAAGTGTAGTCTGTCGTTTTTGGATGGAATGTCCTATAAATATCAATGAAGTCGAGATGGTCTAATGTGTCATTTAAAGCTTGTGTGTCTTTATTTATTTTCTGTTTGGATGATCTGTCCATTGATGTAAGTGGGGTGTTCAAGTCTCCCACTATAATTGTGTTCCTGTCGATGTCCCCTTTTATAGCTGTTAGCATTTGCCTTATGTATTGAGGTGCTCCTATATTGGGAGCATAGATATTTACCATTGTGATATGTTCTTCTTGGATGGATCCCGTGATCATTATGTAGTGCCCTTCCTTGTCTCTTTTAATAGTCTTTACTTTCAAGTCTAATTTGTCTGATATGAGTATTGCTACTCCAGCTTTCTTTTGACTTCCATTTGCGTGGAATATCTTTTTCCATCCCTTCACTTTCAGTCTATATGTATCCCTTGGTCTGAAGTGGGTTTCTTGTAGGCAACATATAGAAGGGTCTTGTTTTTGTATCCATTCAGCCAGTCTGTGTCTTTTGGTTGGAGCATTTAATCCATTTACATTTAAAGTGATTATTGACATGTGTGTTCCAATTACCATTTTCTTAATTGTTTTGGGTTTGTATTTGTAGGTGTTTTCCTTTTCTTGTGTTTCCTACTTAGAGAAGTTCCTTTAGCACTTGTTGTAAGGCTGGTTTGGTGGTGCTGAATTCTCTTAACTTTTGCTTGTCTGGAAAGCTTTTGATTTCTCCCTCAAATCTGAATGAGATTCTTGCTGGGTAAAGTATTCTTGGCTGTAGGTTTCTCTCTTTCAGGACTTTCAGTATATCCTGCCATTCCCTTCTGGCCTGCAGAGTTTCTGTAGAAAGGTCAGCTGTTATCCTGATGGGTTTTCCCTTATATGTTGTTTGTTGCTTTTCTCTTGCTGCTTTTAATATTTTTTCTTTGTGTTGAATTGTCGTTAGTTTGATTAATATGTGTCTTGGTGTATTTCTCCTTGGGTTTATTCTGTATGGGACTCTCTGTGCTTCTTGGACTTGGTTCATTATTTCCTTTCCCATGTTGGGGAAGTTTTCCACTAGAACCTCTTCAAATATTTTCACAGACCCTTTCTTGTTTTCTTCTTCTTCTGGGATGCCTATAATTCGAATGTTGGTATGTTTAAGGTTATCACTGAGGTCTCTGAGGCTGTCTTCTAGTCTTTTTATTTTTTTATCTTTTTCCTGCTCTGTGGCGTTTATTTCTTCCATTCTATCTTCCAACTCACTTATTCGTTCTTCTGCCTCAGTCATTCTGCTGGTTAGAGCATCTAGAGTATTTTTAATTTCCGTTATTTTGTTATCCATTGCTGTTTGTTTTTCTGAGTTCTTATGAACTGTTTCTTGTACTTTCTCTAATTTGTTATTGAGATTTTGTATCATTTTTACTATCATTACTCTAAATTCTTTTTCAGGCATTTTTCCTATTTCCTCCTCATTTATTTGGTCTTGTGGGTTTTTTTCCTGCTCCTTTGCCTGCATGGTGCTTCTTTGTTTCCTCATGGTTGTCCAAGCTTTTGGGGTTGCTTGTCCTGGTGATAGAGGTGTTTATAGAAGACTGTCCAAGCCTCAGACTAATGTCCAAGTATTGGATTAGACGAATATTCAGTCTAGGAAACACATACATGTATAAGACACACAATTATTGAATCCGTTAGGACATAAGGCTCTAGAAAGACCTGACAGAACCCCAGTGTGCTATCAGATATTCAGAGAGAAACCCAGCAGAAATTGACAACTGAAACAGAACAAATCAGAGACAAAAGCAAAAGCAAACAAACAACAAATAACACCCTACACATACAAACATCAATCCAGGGAGATTTTGTAAGCTAGGATCAAATATAGAAATGAGCTGGAGTACCACCAGAGAGAATGGAGATTCTCAGAATGTAATTAGACAACTGTACTAAGAACTAAGATAAAGACAAAAGCCTAATATTAATACCAAGGCAGTGCATCATCTGGAGAATAGAGCAAGGTGTCTGAGCAGACCGATAGTGTTGCTTATAAGTATGTTAAGATAAAATACACTTAAAATGGCTGGAAGAAAGGGGAACAGAAGAGCGTAATGTGGTTGGAAATATGCAAAGAAAAAGAAAGGAATAGAAGTGTATAAAAGAAAGGGATGAAAGGAAAGTATGAAAGATATTTTGTCCGTACTACCAAAAACTTAGCTAGATATAGAAGTATTTTAAAAGGCAAAAAAAAAAAAAAAAAAAAAAGAGTAAAAAATATCCTTATAAAATTATGTTGTAAAACTTGTAGATCCCTTAGGGCTAAGATCGTATTTAATAAATCAAAAAAAAAAAAAAAAAAAAAGAGAAAGGAAAGAAAAAAAAAAAAAAAATCCAGAACTGATCCCAGAATGGACCAGTTCAATAGGTATTGATACTACTATTTCTGTTTCCTTAGCGTCTCAGCTGTAAGTGTCCTTCTCCTTGCCTTGGGTTTTTTTTTTGCGTTATTCTGTGACCAGCAGAGGTTCCTTTATTGTTCGTCTGTAAGCCTCGGTGTGTGGGGAGGGAGAGGGTGCAATAGTGGCTCCTTCTCCTGGGAGGGAGTGAGCAGTGGCGCACTGTTGTTTCAGTCAGGCTTGGAGGTGCCTGTTGCAGAGGGCGCTGGTGGCTCAGGCGTACACAGAAAGTCTTAGAGTTGGGCCTCTCTCGGGGTTTTTTCTTTTTGATGCTGGTTTTTTTTTTTTTTTTTTTTCTCTCAGCAGCCTCCCTGCTGCTGGCGTTGCAAGGAGTTTTAATCTAGCCCCGCCCGAGCGCCTGAGGGTGCTTGTTATCCCTGAGCGCCTTATGTGGCCCCGCAGGGCGTCTCTCCGCTGCCTGTTGCAGAGGCGCAGAAAGAGAGAGAAGCTATGCGCGCGGCTCCTCCCCCCCCGCCCGGGAGCCTGCAGCCTCCAGCGGCCATCATGGCCGGGCAGCTCTCAGGGACCGGCACTCCTCTCCGCGGACCTCCTCCCTCCTGTCCTCTCGGTCCGTCACCCTACCGGCAACAATGTTTCTCACCCTGAACCAGCTCTCCGGTTCCCACGCTCCCGCTCCTGGACCCTCCGTTCAGCCGCGGATCGATGTCTCGGTCCGGGAACGCTGAGCTGCGCTGCGGACCCTCCGTATGTTTCTCACTCCCTCCCGTCTGCCACAGCTCCGCCGCTTCACCCTCTTTGAGCCCTCGTAGATGCCTCCCTACCGGCTATGTCTGGTTCTCCGCAGCCCTTTCCGGTGTCCGAGGCCGTCTGCTGGTGTTCAGCTGGTTCTCTGTGGGAATGACTGTGTCCTTCCGTGCATTCCCAATGCATCTGTGGAGAGGGATGCACTCCACGTCTCTCTACTTCGCCGCCATCTTTTTTTCTCTCTTTTCAGTTACTTTTTAAAAAATATCTTTATATACTGCAGTGATCATGGAGAGAAAATAGAATTCAATATGTGTGTTGCGTGTATGTCTGTGTTTATATACATATCTATACATATCTGTATAAAATTTACTTCACATGGTGAATGCATTAATGATCAATTTCTTACATTTTCAACCGTGTCATTTTATTTTATATTTCAAAGCTCTGAACAGACCATCTAAATAAAGCAGTGGAGTGAATGCATGGACTTCCAGGCATAGCCAGTAATGAGTGCTCCTAAAATGATATAATTTCATCTTATATTTTAATATTTTTTCTCTTCAGGGTGTTAGGTTTGTGCTAGTGGAAAAACGTTAAATTATTGTCTGAAGAATATTATACCTGAGAGGAGACAATTTTTCCTATTCAGGGACATGGGCAAGTGGGAAGTTCTTTCTTCCTGCTTGTACAGTCCAGGAATATAACCAGGGGAAAAAACAGGTTAGTAAAAAGAGAAAGCGTATAGGACTGATTGCTAATATAAAAACTGGCAAGTGTCCAGTGTAAATACCTGGCTTCAAATTTATCCTAAACTAGAGCCACTCTCTGAATGACACAAGTACTGTTTGTTTGATGGAATTGAAGGTGAATGTTTCCTACATGCCTTGAGTACCAACCTAGGTTCAGTTTTAGATACTTAAATGAAAGCTATGCCATCTTGACTTCTTTCTTTCTTTTTTAAATTATGTATTTACATTTATTTATTTCTCTATTTATTTATTTATTTATTTTTGGCTGCATTGGGTCTTTGTTGCTGTGTGCAGGCTTTCTCTAGTTGCGGTGAGCTGGGGCTACTATTGCAGTGCTCAGGCTTCTCATTGTGGTGGCTTCTCTTTTTGCAGAGCATGGGCTCTAGGCATGTGGGCTTCAGTAGTTGCAGCACACAGGCTCAGTAGTTGTGGCTTGCGTGCTCTAGAGCACAGGCTTAGTAGCTGTAGTGCATGGATGTAGCTGCTCTGTGGCATATGGGATCTTCCTAGATCAGGGATCGAATCCGTGTCCCCTGCATTGGCAGATGGATTCTTAACCACTACACCACCAAGGAGGACCTGGAAATTGGCTAATTCTTAAATATATCCCATTGGAATTACAACTTAAGAAATCTCATTTTATTTTTGTCATTCTTTTCTTAGAAATGTTGTTCTTTTCCTCCAATACATAAGGTGGTTGACATATTTTTATTAAGGCTTTATAAATTATGAGAGAGTAGATGGAAGTAAGACAAGATGCCTTTGGAAACGATCCTGCTGCAGTTTGTGTTTCCATTTTTGATTTATTCCTTTGTGCAAAAGTAGAACACTGAATAGTCACAACCTTTAGGCATCCGCAAAGCTGCCAGGGAGAGAATGAGGCACAAATGAAATTTTAGCCTTATATCTTGACTTATGGATGATGTAAGTCTTGATCAGGCCCTTATTTCAGGGATCTTCTATATATTGATTTATTCACTCCTGAAAAAGATAGTTGTAGTCAAAGAATAAAAGTGCCCAGTGATGTCTGTTAAGTTTTGCCCATCTAGTACCCAGACCATCTGGGCAGGAATTCGTAGGCAACCACAGTCTTCTGACTCAATGGTGAGGGGATTTTGGTATCAGACACTTCCCTAAATAGACAGTAATAATGATCATCCCTGATTTCAGACTTGGTGTCCCTCCTGTATTCTCTGAAATTGAAGCTCACTCTCAGCACTCCTTTCTGCATTTTTCCTATCCTGTTAATATTTATCACTATTTATCATGTGTCCTGGTTCTAATGTGCAGGGAGTGTTACTTAGGTTAGCTTCGGCTGAACTTTTGAATTTTTCATCCCTTTCTCCTGTCTTCCTTCTCTCCAATCAGATTGTGGTATAGTTTGATCAGGCAGTCAGACATTCAAAGGAGTCATCATACCTAATTCCAATTTCAGTCAAAAAAATGTGTATATATATTTGTATATATTTTTCTGGATAGTATCAGAGCATGAGAATTCTGCCTTGTTTGTTCTCACCTTTCTTCTAGAAAATAAAACCCATCTCAGAGTCTTCCTATCTGCTTGCTTTTTAGCTTCCCTATTACCAAGCTTCATTCACACATGAGGAAACTTGGCTTTAGTTGCGGCTGCTGCCAACTCTGTGCCTTAATTTTAATTTGAGCATTTTCAGCTGTCACCCTTCGATCCAGCCCTCCTTGACAAATCCTCACTGTCTATGGTAATTTCCATCGGTGGCTGCCTCTCCTTAAGGGTGTGCTCTTGTTAGAGTTCAGCTCTTACTTCCCGAACCTTTGTTGATAATGCATTCTGACACAACACATCAACTGTTTTCCTTGGTTTCCAGTTCTCTTTGCCTAGATACCCAAAGGAATAGCAAAGGGTTTTTCAAGCTATGGGATACACTATGATTGGATTTTCATTGTGTAGGATATTGTATCATATGGGTTTTTAAAAAGATTTCTAAGAAACCACCATTTCAATGTTGGGAAACTTTAGAGTCAGAGAATATCTCAAATTTTAAAAAAGGTGGATTTGTTCATTTTCTTCTTTTTGCCGTCTTGCTTTAAAAAATATGTGAACTCATTATATAATAGCTAGTAATTCCAAATGATGCTATTTTGTTCTTGATTTGGTTCATCCTTGTTACTTGGTATGAACTTCTAAATTCTATCACTATTAGTGGTAAGGAAAATCAAGCCAACAGTAAACACAGGGAAATACTCACAGAGTCCATATGACCCAACAAATATGAACAATGCCAACAATTTAGCACAATGTGAAATACAATTGTTATTTCTCAAGCTTTGCGTGTTAGCTTGATTTCTGGGAAAATAACACTTTCCTTGGTCTGCTTTGAAAACAGGCAAATTTCTCCCATTGACTTTCCTGAAATTTGTTAAATATTTGTTGCTGTTTTCTACTTGTCCTCTCTTTCTCTAACTAAATGGTGATACAATTTGACAAGACGGTCAAAAATTCAAAGTGACATATGGAAGCTTTTCACTCTGTTTTCTATCTGGGAGAATTATGAAGCAAGAATGAGGGAAAAGGGGAGAGATGGTGAAAAGTAGAGAGTCATTGCAGTGATGAAGGGTAGAAGGAAAGGTGATGTGAGGCAGGAGTGATGCCAAACAGACAAAAGAATGGGGAATATGCATTAGGGCTTCCAACGAATTTATGGAAAAGGAGTCCCTGTCTGGAACAACATTATTACTGAGGATGGAGTTGAAAGAGCATGATGTCTGCCTCCTTCTCTCTCTGCTTTCCTTTATTTTTCTTTTAACTTTTTATTGAAAAAAGACACTTTCTGGTTTCTCTTACTGAAACAGAGCAGGACCCTATGGTCCTACCCCCCTCACCCCCCATGTCCTCAGCTTGCCTTTTGTCTATGGAAAAACTTTAGCCAAAGAATAAGTTTAATCAGAGAAGTGAGAAAATGTGGAAACAAAGGAAAACAGTCAAAGGAGACCAAATAATAATAGTTTAGTCAGTAAGGAAAGTCAAGGACCTTTAGTTCCTCTTCAAGGGCTACAGATAATATTCTGAGCCATATACTGTAAGCTGTCTTGTAGATACTGAAACCCGCACCAAGTGGAAGAAGTTTACTACATGATGACCAGGCTGTAGCCATGACGTAAGCTTCCACAATTCTGAGAATTGGCCTCAAAGAAATGGAAACAAACCGACCCTGGAACTGGAGATTAACTGTACCTGAAACAATCAAGATGATGCTGGTCAGACCACCGATGACCAATTTCAAGGCGACTGTCACAGCTGACTGTGCTGTTTCTGCATGTAGCCTGCTCTCTCTGTCTATAAAAGCTCTTGCCCCCGATTGTCGGGGTGGGGGGGAGTCAGCCTTTGGACAGGCGTCTGCCCTCCCCTTCCACCCCCTCCACCCCCGGTTGCCAGCATTCAAATTAAAGCAAACTTTCCTTTCCACAAAACTGGCCTTTTTATTGGCTTTTGAGCAGCGAGTAGCCGGACCCCACTTCCGGTTACATTACCTCCACACTGTATATACTGTTTTATTACACTTTCAAGCTATTTAAACTAACGTAAAAGATTGACTTTAAAGTCTAAGTAATTAAGCATACAATTAATGCGGAAAATGTTAAAGTTATGGGCTTTTTGGCAATTTAGGAATATAATTTCAAATTGATCCCCAGATATAACATGATCCTGCATCAAGATCTATATAAACCAGATGAAAAATAGATTTAGGTAAAAAATGAATTCTTCTGCCGTAACAATAACTTGTGTTTGGCTGATTTCGACTTTTTAAAAATTGGCAAATGATTCCTGTTGTTTGACACAGCCAGAATTAATGAGAATGGATGGGAACTATTGCAAGATAAGAAAGTGTTGTCCATTAATTATGACAGGAAAACTATACTCATTTGTTTGCTTGGGATCTTACAGTCACTTTTTATGTGAAGAATTAATTGAATGAATTAAACATTTTAATTTAAAATCAAAATGAGCCTTTCTTTGCTCACCCTTCAATAGGAACACCCTGAGTGACATGAGTAGAAATGGTGTTCCACGTGAAATGGTGAATTGGCTTTTTCCCTGAGTACAGATTGTTTAAGCAATTGGAAAACCATCACTGCTTATTTTGTATATTAAGGCACAGGTTAGGCAAAAGTTCACTAAAACTGTTGATTCCTCTGCATATAAAATGTCAAATGCTATCCAGGAGAGAATGCTAAATGTTCCACAGCCTTGCAAATTTGCCTAATAGAGGAGAAAGTGCATTAATTTACCATTAACTTGTTAAACCTCATTGCAATATTTTCACTTTTTATACACTTTATGAGTCAATCGAAATAAAAACTGCTAGAGTTTTATGCAGTCAGAGGAAAAACATAACTAGATTTTGCCTTTTGAATATTATCAGAGAGTGCCAGAATGTTATAGTCTACAAGCAGTGAAGGTGATTCACTGAAGACAGATATGGAGTTCCAGATGGTAAGTAAAACACTTTCTAATCAATTTTCATTTATACCTACTGTAAAGATGCTACTTTAGTAAGCGAAGAATACAATATGGTATTTGGTAGCATCTAACATACTGTGTGATGCCTGTAATAACTGAAAGTTCTGAAAAGAAATGGGATAAGGTCGACAAATTGAAAATAAGCATGTTGCTACCTGTTTTGCCACCTCAGAATTTCAATCAAGCTGTGGTTGAAAATATTAAGAAAGGATTCTTGCGATAAGCATAGAAATGACTTAGAAAGTTTATGTTGGTTAGACTTTACATAAACAAGATATTTTAACATAATTCTCATTATAAACATAATTTTCTTTAAATCCATGGCTGTGTGTGGGCATAGGATTGCATTTCCTTACATTCTATATATTGAGTTAAACATTGTTTTTTTTTTAAACTTTTTTTTCAGCTCTTTATTGGAGTATAATTGGTTTACCCTGTTGTGCCAGTTTCTGCTGTACAACAGAGTGTATCAGCTGCATTTATACATATATCCCCATATCCCCTCCCTCCCACGACTCCCTCCCACCCTCCCTATCCCAACCCTCTAGGTCATCACCAAGCATCGAGTTGATCTCCCTGTGCTCCGCAGCAATTTCCCATTAGCTATCTATTTTACAGCTGGTAGTGTATATATGCCAATTCTACTCTCTCACTTCGTCCCAGCTTCCCCTTTCCCCCCAATGCCCTCCCACCATGTCCTTAAGTGGTTCTCTACATCTGCATCTTTATTCTTGCCCTGTCACTGGGTTCATCAGTACCATTTTTTTAGATTACATATGTATGCATTAGCATACAGTATTTGTTTTTCTCTTTCTGGCTTACTTTGCTCTAGGTCCACCCACCTCACTACAAATAACTCAATTTCGTTCCTTTTTATGGCTGAGTAATATTCCATTGTATATATGTGCCACATCTTCTTTATCTATGCATCTGTTGATGGGCATTTAGATTGCTTCCATGTCCTGGCTATTGTAAATAGTGCTGCAATGAACACTGTGGTACATATATCTTTTTGGAGTATGGGTTTTCTTAGGGTATATGCCAAGTAGTGGGATTACTGGGTCATATGGTAGTTCCATTTTTAGTTTTTAAGGAGCCTCCATACTGTTTTCCATAGTGGCTATACCAACTTAAATTCCCACCAACAGTGTAGGAGGATGTCCTTTTCTCCACACCCTCTCTAGCATTTATTGTTTCTAGACTTTTTGATGATGGCCATTCTGACCGGTGTGAGGTGATACCTCATTGTGGCTTTGATTTGCATTTCTCTAAGAAGTAGTGATATTGAGCATCTTTTCATGTGTTTGTAAGCCATCTTTATGTCTTCTTTGGAGAAAAGTCTATTTTGGTCTTCTGCCCAATTTTGGATTGGGTTATTTGCTTTTGTGATATTGAGCTGTCTGAGATGCTTGTATATTTTGGAGATTAATCCTTTGTCAGTTCCTTCACTGGCAAATATTTTCTCCTATTCTGAGGGTTGTCTTCTTGTCTTGTTTTTGGACTCTTTTGCTGTGCAAAAGATTCTAAGTTTCATTAGGTCCCATTAGCTTCTTTTTGTTTTTATTTCCATTATTCTAGGAGGTGGGTCAAAGGATTTTGCTTTGATGTATGTCATAGAGTGTTCTGCCTATGTTTTCCTCTAAGAGTTTTGTAGTGTCTCATCTTACATTTAGATCTTTAATCCATTTTGAGTTTGTTTTTGTGTGTAGTGTTAGGAATTGTTCTAATTTCATTCTTTTACATGTAGCTGTCCAGTTTTCCCAGCATCCTTATTGAAGAGGGTGTCTTTTCTCCATTGTATATTCTTGCCTCCTTTGTCAAAGATAAAGTGCCCATATGTGTGTGGGTTTACTGCTGGGCTCTCTATTATGTTCCATTGATCTATATTTCTGTTTTTGTGCCAGTACCATACTGTTTTGATCACTGTAGCTTTGTAGAATAGCCTGAATTCAGGAAGCCTGATTCCTCCAGCGCTGCCCTTCCTTCTCAAGATTGCTTTGGCTATTCAGGGTCTTTTGTGTTTCCATACAAATTGTAAAATTTCTTGTTCTAGTTCTGTAAAAAATGCCTTTGGAAATTTGATAGGAATTGCATTGAATCTGTAGATTGCTAAAAAATTGCTTTCCCCCCGCCCCAGGAAATATGTTAAAACAAAGAGCCAGTCATTGGAAATATCTCTATTTTTTGTATTGGAGAAAAAAATGCAAATATTTTATGCTGAATTTTTATATGAATTATGAAGCCACATCTTCTCAAAGTCAATGAAGAGTTATAGGAAGAAAAAAATAATTTGACTTCATTCATTCCTAAAACTTCTCTATATTTCATATCCTATCAAATGGATTTTATGATGTTCTTTTTGAATATTTGCAGTCATATCTGGAAAATGGAAATATTTTGAATTGTGTCATCAAAGGAATGTATTATTTTCTATATTTTAAGGTAGCCAATATGAAGAAACATTTCTGAACCCTTTAAAAAGAGATTAATTCCTTCCAAATAGCATCACCTGTATGTAAACACAAAGTTTAATTAAAAGTGTAAAAGAGACGAGGCAGATGCGACCTATAGCAGCCCTGCTCAGCCATTGGTCAGCACTGCATTGCTCCCTACATCCCTTCCGCATAAAAGGAACCTGAATTCGGTCTGGGATGAGATGGTTTTTTTGAGATGCTGTTTTTTTCTCAGTCTGCTAGCTTTCTGATTAAAGTCATTATTCTTTGTGCTAACAACTCATCTCCCGATTTATTGGCCTGTCTTGCTGTGAACAGAGTGAGCTTAGGCTAACTAACAAATTTTGGTGAAGCCGGCCAGGAGCCTTGCTGCTTGTGGCCAGCTGGCCCCGGTTGGGGAATTTTTGGCTAAGGCCCTAGCAGCTGCCAGGACCATTTGTCCTGAGGATCTTCCCTTCAAAATTCCCTGAAGCAGCACAAGCTGCCCCAGCTCTTGGCAGTTGGAGTAAGGAATAGACATTTGGGAGGCGACAGGCTCCATATAGTAGGGTAAGATGCTCCGGTGTATACAACTGTGAACATTTTTCCCTCTCAATTTGGGCTTTTCTTTTAAGGGAAAAGCCAATTTGTTCATTTGATTTGGGTACTCTGTTGAGGAGGGGAATTGTTGTTGGACTCTACCTGATTTGTGAGCTGATTCATTTGCTTCTGCTTTGTGTTCATTCAAGATGGAATCTGTTTGTGCTTTTGGTATTGAAATTTGCTTTCACTCCTCATGTTCTGTTGTTTTTAAACTTACAAATATGGGAAATACTCCATCTGTCCCTAAGGAAAGCCCTTGGGGTGTATCTTAAGTAAATGGGCAAAATATACTTGTGGGCCTATGCTAAGGATGAGGTAATAGTCTATTGTAATAGTACGTGGTCCCTAAATATATGTTAGGATCAGGAGAGATATGACCCTTGAATGGCTCACTTTATTATTATACAATCTTGCAATTAGAAATTTTTTTGTGAAAGAGCAGGTAAAAATGATGAGATTCTGTATGTAGAAGCATTTATGCTATTGTATCAGGAGGAAAAGAAGTCAAACTGCTGGGATGGTACAGCAGTCTAAAAGGAAAACCAAGGAAAAACCTATTCTGAAAAAGGGAAAGGGAGAAAATGAGAATGAGGACATGTTATTTCAAAACTGAAACCCCTCCCCAGCCAACCCGTTCCCCATACTGGCTGAGCAGACTGCACGGGCAGTTGCTCCCACTGCCCCCATGCCACCTCCTGTCTCTGCTAATTATGGGGATCAATTAGAAGTTCTATGTTAACCCCCCAGGGCAAGGAGCCTGGTTTGGTGTCACCATCTAAGACCCAACAGGGCACTCAGTTTGGACCTGGAGTCACTTCCGGAGCAGGGCAATTTCCCTTGTGCCGATATCCTGTAGGGGACCTTAATGCAAATGGGCAATCAGCTGGGTTTCTATAGATGCACAATCCATTCTCAACTTCAAATTTGTTTCATTGGAAAAGCCATAACTCTGCTTACTGAGATGACCTCCCTCTGCATGACTGGACTTTTCACTTCTATCTTTGCTACTCACCATCCCTCTTGTGCAGACAGTCACACTCTTATGAATACGATGCTTACTGGGGATGAAAGGCTAGAGAGGAAGCACACCAGTTTCATCAAGCAGATCCAGATGGAACTCCAGAAGCAAATCTGGCCATTCCTATTGCTGAGCCTGACTGATATCATAATAATGGAGGTTTGTCACTCCTAAAGCATTATAGGAAGTGTATCTTAGGGGGTCTTCGAAAGGGAGTACCTAGGCAAAAGGGCTTAAACAAATTCAGGAGATACACCAAAAACCCGATGAGGATCCATCAGCGTTTCTAGAAAGAATTCATCAAGCTTATATGCACTACATTGATGCAGACCCTGAGGCTCCTGAAAATATGAGAACCATAAACATAACCTTCATTGGGCAAAGCACCCAGATATAAGAAGGAAATTTAAAAAATTAGATGGTGTATTTGGAATGAACCCTTCTCAATTGGTAAATGTTGCTTTTAAAGTGTTCAACAATAGGAAACAAGACAGAAGCAAGAGGATGCAGGATGGAAGGCCACTTTTCTGGCAGCAGCATTGGATTCCGGAAGGCAAGTAACCTGAAGAGAGGTAAGCCACCATGTGGAGGGAACAACGCACTTCCTGTAAGGAGGAAGGGCATTGGAAAAAAGATTGCCCTGGGCTGAAGAATAAGAAAGAAAACAATAAAAGAAAGACAGGAGTCTCTCATATGGTAGAAAGAGAGGAACAGTCTAATGATGAACGAAGAGGCCTGGGGGCCCCCTTGGACTGGAGGAATCCAATTCCAATTTTCCCACTGGAGCCCTGGGTAACTTTGACAGTGGAGGACAATTTGATTGACTTTATGATAGGTATGGGTGCTACATACTCTGTGGTAAACACCAAGGTGGCACAGAAAACCTCTCAATCCATCCCAGTCATGGGAGTTTCTGGAGAAGTACAAAATCCTTCTTTCTTACAACCTTTAGAATACCAATTAGGGGACCTTAGCCTGAAACACAATTTCTTATGTATGCCAGCATGTCCAATACCATCAGTACCCAAAAATATTTGGCCAACTTAGGATAAAAGTTCTCCCAGAAAAAAAAGCCCAAGTCTATAAGCAACAAGTCACACGTTTGGGTTTTGTCCTTTCCTGAGGACAGTGGGGTCATTTGACTGATAGAAAATGGGCAACTGCAAGCTTGGGAACACCTAAGACTTGCAGACAATGGAGGGGGTTTCAGGGAATGACAGGATTCTGTTGGATTTGGAGCCCAAAATCTGGGCTTATAGTAATGCCCCTCTAGGAGGCTTTAAAGGACATGATCTTGAGCCCCTTACTTGGACTACAGAGTGCAAAACAGCCTTTGAAACAAGAAAAACAAAGTCTCAGCCCAGCATCGGGACTACCAGACTTAAAGAAGTCTTTCAAATTATATGTCCATGAGACATAAGTCTCAGAGTGTTAATTCAAACTCTGGGGAATATCCCCTGACCCATTGCATACTTCTCAAAACAACTAGAACAGACTGTTAAGGGATGGCCCCCTTGCCTTTGAGCTGTAGCAGCTACTTGTGACAGACTTCAGGAAGCTGAGACGTTTACCCTGGGGCAACCCACCACTCTGCATGTCCCTCAGCATGTCCTTTCTTTACCGGAACACAAAGGGGGCTATTGGCTGACTTCTGGGAGGATAGGAAAGTACCAAGCCATTCTCTTAGACAATCCCAGTGTAAGACTTCAGGTCACTTCAGCCCTAAATCCAGCCACATTGTTCTGGACTGATGCTGCACAATCCCCAGAGCGTGATGGCCTACATGTCACTGAGCTAGTGTACTCCTAGCAGAGTGGATTTAAAGGACCAGTCTTGGCTCAGACCTTGGCCAAGCCAGATATGGAACCATTCACTGACAAGATTATTGAAGCAAAAGCCCTGCTCCCAGGGAGTTCAGCTCAGAAGGCAGAAATCATTGCTCTAAAAGCCCTACTATCCATTGCAGTCAAGCGAGTAAGTATATACACAGACTCTAACTATACATTTTCCATGGTGCATGCTCATGGTGCGATCTGGAAAGAAAGAGGACTCCTCACTTCAAACAAGAAAAGCATAAACATGCTTCTGGAATCCTCTCACTATTAGAAGCAGTCTATAAGCCCTCACAAGTGGCCACAATGCCCTGCCCAGAAAAACAAAAGGGCGAAACTCCCCACTGAGAACTGGCAAATAGACTTTACTCAAATGCCTCGAGCCACAGAAGCCACATGAAATTTCAGATACCCTCTGAGTATTTTGGGACACCTTCTCAGGATGGGTAGAGGCATATCCTACCAGGACCAAAAAAGCCTCTGAAATGGTTAAAGTCCTCCTTAAGGAAATTATCCTCTGATTTGGATTGCCTAACTCCCTTCAAGGTGATAATGGGCCTGCTTTTGTCTCTAGCATAGCCTTACAAGTATCTAAAGCACCGCAAATTAATTGGAAGCTACCTTCATCCAGGAGACCACAATCAACAGGAAAAACCGAGAAAATGAATTATACATTAAAAAGAAGCCTTGCTAAAATATGTCAAGAGACTAATTTAACTTGGGATGAGGCCTTGCCAGTTGCCCTGCTGCGGATCTGAGTAGCTCCTAAAAGCAGGCTTAAATTAAGCCTCTTTGAAATATTGTATAATAGGCCATTCCAGGTGTCTGCCTGGGTGGGAGAATCTATAAATGCTCTGAAAGATCTAGCAGTTGGCAATTATGTAAAACTCTGGGCACTATACTACCTCTATTCATGAGTTTGCTTCCAGCAGGGCTGCCTATCCAACTGAGGTAGCCTTACATCCTTTCCTGCCTGGAGACCAAGTCCTCCTTAAAACCTGGAGAGGACAAGGGCCTGAGCACCAGCTGACTGCAAGGTGGAAAGGTCCACACATGGTATTACTCACCACACATTCATCTGTCAAGTTAGCTGGAGTAAAGCCAAGGATTCATCACACTCAGGTTAAAGTAGCCCCACTGTCATCAGAAAATGACCCAACTCCTGAGAGGCCTAGAGAGCAATGGATTTGTGAACTCTTAGAAGGGTTAAGGTTGCCCTTCAGAAAAAATACGTATTGATATTAAAATGTCATTGTAGGACTTTAATCAGGTTCAAATGTTGTAGATAAAGAGAATTGTATTGCTTACTAAAAATTTTAAGGAATATTCCCAACCCAAAGCTGATCAGTTCCATTTCATGATCACCCCCTCATCACCCCAGGTCAGTGGGAAGTAGCCAGAAAGATTGTTGCCCCCTTTTCCCACAAGACTGTGGAATGGATATTGACAGTGGCGAACTGTAATAGGGGCTAAAGCAGCCCTGCTCAGCCATTGGTGGGCACTGTAGTGGCCTTTCCCCCCTCCCCCTCTTCTGTAAAAAAGGATCCTGAATGGGACTAGATGGTTTTTTTTGAGCCCCTAGTGTGCCATCTTCTTGGTCTGCTAGCTTTCCTATTAAAGTCATTATTCCTTGCCCCAATAACTCTTGTTCCGATTTATTGGCCTGTTGTATGGCAAGCAGAGTGAGCTTGGGCTCGGTAACAAAACTACTTTTCAAGGTTTTGTGCACTTGTATGATTTTAGGTCACTGTGTTTCTGTTATGTCTTTGCTGATTGTCTCCCATCCCTACTTGCCCCACTCTGGAGTGCCCTCCATCTGTCTCCTAGAGTTTGGTTCTGCAAGATAAGCACACAAGTTAGTCTTCACTGTGCAGTTGGCTAAATTACTGAAAAAAATATATATATTTTTGCTCCATCTGATGCCTTCAGTCATATACAGCTAGCATCATACCCAGAAGTCGAATAACCTGAAACTCACCGTAGATAGCCACTCTCTTCATTTGTAATCCTCCTCCTTACCCTCAGAATGGGAAATTCTAGTCCAGAAATGGGCTCCTGAATTACAGAACTTGTTTTAGCTAAATTGCTGGGAAAGAAATGATCACTTCACACAGAAAACTCATTTGTTCTTTAGACCCCTGCTAACATGTGTTGCTTCTTGGAGGAAATTCGAACTCTCCTCTCCCCAAACACATACACCTCCTTTGGAATAGATGCAGCTCTGTGGTTGCAGAAAATTTTAAGTAGAGCACACACTAGGTTTTTGCTGTCATGTGCTCCTGACCCAGGCACTGTTCTGCAGTGACCCAGCACGTTCAGTCCTATATAAGTTGTAATCTCCGGGTTAAAAGATGTAGAGACCATTAATGTAAAGAAATAGGTGATGAATAAATTGGAAACTGGAATAAACCTGCATGTACAAAATACAAAGTATTTAACTTTTAACATTGTACTGATAGGTTTAATTTTGACTATGTTAATAACACACGTTTATTTTAGTAGAGTTCAAACATAAAGAAAAAAGAAAAGAAAAATACCAATTTTCTGAGAGTTACCTGTTATTAATATGAATTTTGCATACAGTTTTTATTTATTTATTTATTTATTTTTTATTGTCCAACAAAGTTCTCACATATTTATCACTGAGCCAAAGTACTAATGCAGAAACACTGACACAAAGAGAAAAACCACTTTCTAATAAAACACATCCAGCTGTTCAGATAGTAGTGATGTTTTCAGAGTGGTATGGTAAGATGCAAGTGACCCTGACACAGAATAAATATGCGCGCCACCTCATATGCAGGGCCCCTTGTAGACCCAACTTGGTTCTTCTCCAATGTCTTCTCTTGGAGTTGTACCTGATTTTATTACCAATTTCCATTGGAATCCACTGGGTAATGGGACGATTTTGCTTTTGTTTCTTGGCTAGGAATCGCTTGATCCTGAATGTCTTTTGACAAGACATGATGAGGAGCAAATTCAACCGCACATAGGATGGCAGAGAGGAGAAGAGAGATCTCTTTTTATTTAAAAAGAAGGAATAAACATTACTCAAGTCAGTTAACATTTGTGTATATTGTAATAATAATTTCTAATTTTATAACATTTCGAAATGGATACACCAAAATTTACTAATCCTTAGTTGTTGGAAAAATGAAGAGTTTAAGTAAAATATCTTTTTACAACTTGAATTTCTGATGTTATTTATCTGAATAATGAGTTGTCTATTAATGACAAAAATTTCCATCCAATCTAAAGTAGAGGCCACTGCTAGGGAAGAGTCTTTTTCTCTTTATGACATGTGTTACTAATACTATTGTAATTATAACCACATTGCTACTGGAGAAAATTATTTTATTATGAGTTTCAGTGTCTGATCTTAAGGATTAGATTTTTGTCCTCCATATTGCAGTTTTAATAGCATAATATATCAAGGGTTTATTTACTGTTTTAGATAGAGCCACAGATTTGTTTATTCATAGACTCTTAAGTAACCAGATTGCACAGCTGAAAATAATTTAAAATTTGATTCATTTTCTGGTCTAATTAGGCTTCAACTTTAAGGACATGAATACTGAAACACAAAACATTTTTTCCATTGTGAATATTCTAACTTGGAAAAGTGTAAGAAAGTAATATTATTGCCAATGGTACTACCCACATTGCTACTTCTTTGCTTGAAAAGACTCCTTAACTAGAAAAATTGTTTATATCACTGTTTTAATGTTTGCATATATTACACACAAAAACATGGAGCCACTTAAAGAAAAAATTGTCTAATTTCTTTCCTGTGGACTGACAAACACTGGCTTTGCAAGAGATATTTTTCAATCTATTTAGACATAGATGCTTTTAAACCAGTGGTTCCCTCTTTTACTACCCATTAAACGCTTCTCTCAGCATCCAGGTTCAGTGGCTATTTTCAGTGAAATTTCTATTAACTGTAACTCATTGATATCATTACTAATCAGATAGTGTCTCTCTAACAGCTAACCAGGATTTCTTAGAGTAAACTGGAATAATTTTCAAGGACATAAGGACATATAAATTGACTGGTATTCTTACCTAAACTATAATTTACTTATGGTACTCCGGACCTAATGAACACATGTAACTATCTGGCCATGGATGGCTACTGCTAATAACGCAGATGCCCAGGAAGTCGAGGCAATTGGATTTGTCCATGAGGTGTCCAGCCTCCTTTAAGGAATCAAATGTTTGCCACTGACTTGCAGGCTTCCACCCCAGTGCCCACTGAGACACATTCATTCTGCTTCAAAATGGCGTCAGTCACAGGAAGATCAGAAGCACCTCTTCCATGCTTTATGTGGGAGCATTTTGTTTCTGCTCCTTGGAAGTAGATACATGTGTGAGCACACACACAATTGTTTTTTGAGAAAGGTCTTTCCTTTCAGATATTTCCATGGCCCACATCCATGGATGTTGGGGAGAGTCCTGCCCAGGCACCTGGCAACCTGGATCCTAGGTTGTGCATAACTCACTGTTACACAGACAACTGAGGCAACGCTTCATTTAAAAGAAAAAACCTAAAGATGATGCTTCCTCTTTGTCTTAATTCATAGGCCCACAAAACTTGATAAGTAGGCTACACAACTGGACATTTCTTTTATGCCTTTGCTTCACCTTTCCCAAAATTATGTCCTAATAACTTACCAAAAAAAATTTATGAAAAAGCCTTATGAGTGCATTTCAATTAAACTTGCTGTTGACCATATCATTTATTATTTTGTTCCTAGGGACTAATGCCACTCAGAAAAACAAAAGGAGAGGGGTTTAAAAGTTGTTTTTTACATTGAATTGGTATTTATTTATTTATTTATTGGCTGTGTCGAGTCTTTGTCGCTACACATGGACTTTCTCTAGTTGTGGCAAGTGGTGGCTTCTCTTGTTGTGGAGCACGGGCTCTAGGTGCATGGACTTAGTAGTTGTGGCACTTGGGCTCAGTAGTTGTGGCTTGTGGGCTCTAGAGCATAAGCTCAGTAGTTGCAGCTCATGGGCTTCGTTGCTCTGTGGCACGTGGGATCTTCCTGGACCAGGGCTCGAACCCATGCCCCCTGAGCTGGCAGGCAGATTCTTAACTACTGCACCACCAGGGAAGTCCCCTCTACTAGCTCTTGCAATGAATAAGTTTCCTCCCACACTTTTCTTCCACTGTTTTCTATAAATCTGTTGATTGAATTAAATGCTACAGGGGTACATGGGGACTTTTGCGTGGGATGGAAATGTCCTGTACTGTGACAATGACTATTACACGGGTGTATACAATTGTCAAAATTCACCAAGCAGCATCTCTTTAAGAGTAGGTGTTGTTTATAGTATCCAAATTACACCTCAATAAAGATGGCTTTAAAAAAGGGTGTACAAAGCCAATATTCATGTATTGACTGCAGTTCCTTTTGGCACGGTAAAATATCAATACTATTTTACATGAAGAAACATTATTTTGAAATGTAATAAAAAGCATCCTTGAGAAACCTTACAATATTTATATTAAAGATAGTCACTGTGTTTAGAAGTGAGAACAAGAAATTGAGTCATATAAAGCAGAGGCAAGACTCAGATAGAAAATTAAGAAAGGGTAGAACCTTGGGAAAGTCTTCCTCTTTTATAAAATTGGACTCAGTAGCTTCTCATTAAGATTGCAGTAAGATTTTGTGTTTCTACAAGAATTCTACAGTCAATGCAGAGTAAATATGTATTTATATATGTATTTTTCTATTGTATTAACAAAAGGCTAAATGGACAGTTTACATAATCTTTTACAAGTCCACATACATTAAAATGCAGTATCCATGATTCCATACAGTGTAGGAAATGGAACAATTTAGCAGTTATACCAGGTATAGCAATTTTCCAGGTGTGTTATCAAAAACCAGTAAGAAGCATTCTTTGGGGCCCTTAGCTAGGGCCCAGAGCCAGGATTCTTGATGTGAGGTCACAGAATTTAATATTGTATCCTTGAAATTTGCTAAGAATTTCCTAAGAGAGTAGAGCTTAGGAGTTTTCACCCCTACAATGTGACAGATATGTTAATTAACTTGATTGTGGTAAACATTACACAGTGTATATACATGTATTAAATCATCATGATGTACACTTTAAATACATACTTTTGTGTGTGTGTGTCAATTATACCTCAAAAAAGCTGAGAGAAGAGAATTCAGGATGGGAGCTTTAACAGTTCTGGGTCATGTCTCCAAGCGGACCCTCAGACCAAGGCAAGAAGAACAAGGTGATTAAATAACCACATATGTGTCACCTATCAGCAGAAGGAGGCTGAAGAGAGTGATAAATGTGGCAAACAGAATGCATCTCACAGTCAAATTAAACACTTTTAATGATTAGGAACAAAAAGCTATAGATAAATCAAGCCAGTTGCAAATGATAACTTAATATGATAGTAGAGGTAGTGGCAAAAGAATAAATCATTTAAACAAGAAAATGAGTCAATCGAAGGCAATCTATTTGCTTTGAGTCTGAGTAAGAGAATCAGAGAGAAAAGTTCAGTGTCATAAAATACAAGCAGCATCTAAATGTTAAAGCAGAGGCCACAACATTAGATGTTATAGAGACCTAGGAGGATGAGCAATGAGAAGAAAATACACACTGGTATGAACACACACACACACATGCACATGCACACACACACACACACACACCCATACCCACACACACAAATGTCCCCTCCCCACCAAGAGTCTTACACTTTGTGTGTTTGAAAGAAAGAATCCAAAATATTATTAAAACAGAGGTCAGCTGTAAAGGTATTTGTAGGTGAAGAGGTGGAAGCAGGGAGTAGAGTCTACACATTTGAGAAATGTGATGATATAATATTAGCTACAGAAGGTAACAGACTTGAGGGAATATTTTTAGGCTATGCAGAGTGAGCAGTTTTGTGATCTGATTGAAGGAAACAGCAGACAGAGGAAGACTGAGGATGAGGAATGTGTGCAAAGGTGTCTTTTGGGAAAGTAAGAAAATAAATGGATGTGTAAGAAAAAATGGAGGCTAAAAGTTATTCATTATTACGTGGCAGCCCCAGAGGACACTGTCAACAGGGCACTAACGGGGTGGCATATTGACTCAGGAAAGTGTGGATCACGTTTGTTAAGAAGCAGAATGGAGTCACATAGAGAACTGGGAAGAAAGGATGGAGGAAGGGATACACGTTTATACGTACATATCTGTCTTAGTCTGTTTGGAAACTACGAATAATAGAGGCAGGACACTGGAGGTTAGGTGAGAACGTGCTAAATACATGGCACTGGTGAGTAGGCTGAGTCATATAATTAGAGGATTATCTATCTTTAACAAGTCCCAAGTTCTAGTGGGACTGTTGGTGTGATGTTAAATCT
This sequence comes from Hippopotamus amphibius kiboko, assembly GCF_030028045.1. Classification (NCBI taxonomy): domain Eukaryota; kingdom Metazoa; phylum Chordata; class Mammalia; order Artiodactyla; family Hippopotamidae; genus Hippopotamus; species Hippopotamus amphibius. Next base: position 98,421,154 of record NC_080195.1, on the reverse strand, counting down.
GCGTCCAGTTGGTCAGTGGTAGAGCAGACAGGGTCATAGAATGGCTGCTGGAAGATCTGCATGAATATTAGCAGCCAAAATTTCCTGAGCATTACTAAGTGGCAGGCACTCTTCTAAGCAAATTGCATAGTTTAACTTATTTATTATTCATATGAGATAGGAGCTATTAATATTTCCATTTTCTTGTGTCATCAGAGGCACAGGGAATTTAAGTAACTTGGCCAAGATTTCACAGCTTGTAAACGGCGAAGCCAGGCATAGAACCCAGGCTTCTGACTCTAGAGATCAAGCTTTCAACCACATCACTATTCCGCCTCCTGCATTAGTGAATTCACTGAGCTGCTAAGTGAGAGCTCTACTTTTTCTTAGGCTGCTCTTCAAGGGAAGTTTCAGGCCTGCAAAGGAGCAGATGCCTCTCAGAGGTCTGGATAAACTTGCCTCCCCACCTTTTTTTCCTCTAAATTTTAAATTTTAATTGATTTTATTTCAGTTCTGTGTTACCTACAAGTTGAAAAAAATGCTAAATAATACTTGCTTCTAATGCTTTCTTTCCCTAAATGAAAAAATTTTTAAAAGTAATTATTTGTTATGTATTTTTTTTTCAGGTCTTTATTGGAGTATAATTGCTTTACAATATTGTGCCAGTTTTCACTGTACAACAAAGTGAATCAGCTGTATTTATACATATATTCTCATATCCCCTCCCTCTTGAGCCTCCCTCTCAACCTCCCTATTGCACCCCTCTAGGTCATCACCAAGCATTGAGTTGATTTCCCTGTGTTATGCAGCAGTTTCCCACTAGCTATCAATTTTACATTTGGTAATGTATATATGTCAATGCTACTGTCTCACTTCATCCCAGTTTCTCCTTCCCCATCGTGTCTTCAAGTCTGTTCTCTATGTCTGCATCTTTATTCTTGCCCTGCCTCTAGGTTCATCAGTCCCATTTTTTTTTGGATTCCATATATATGCGTTAGCGTATGGTATTTGTTTTTCTCTTTCTGACTTCACTCCGTATGACAGTTTCTAGGTCCATCCACTTCACTACAGATAACTCAATTTCATTCTTTTTTATGGCTGAGAAATATTCCATTGTATATATGTACCACATCTTCTTTATCTATTCATCTGTTGATGGACATTTAGGTTGCTTCCATGTCCTGGCTATTGTAAATAGTGTTGCAAAGAACATTGTGGTACATATATCTTCTTGAATTATGGTTTTTCTCAGGGTATATGGCCAGTAGTAGGATTGCTGGGTCATATGGTAGTTCTATTTTTAGTTTTTAAGGAACTTCCATACTGATCTCTATAGTGGCTGTATCAATTTACATTCCCATCAACAGTGCAGCAGGGTTCCCTTTTCTCCACATCCTCTCCAGCATTTATTGTTTCTAGATTTTTTGATGATGGCCATTTTGACCAGTGTGAGGTGGTAACTCATTGTGGTTTTGATTTGCATTCCTGTAATGATTAGTGATGTTGAGCATCTTTTCATGTATTTGTTGGCCATCTGTATGCCTTCTTTGGAGAAATGTCTATTTAGGTCTTTCACCCATTTTTGGATTGGGTTGTTTGTTTTTCTGATATTGAACTGCATGAGCTACTTGTATATTTTGGCAGGTTAATTCTTTCTCAGTTGCTTCATTGGCAAATATTTTCTCCCATTCTGAGTGTTGTGTTTTTGTCTTTAAACTTACCCTTTTCATTGTACAGAGCAGGCTCTATGCTTTCTGCTGGGTAGAGACGCTCACTTATGTTCCTTTCTGCCTCCGTGTGCCGATGTTCACATTTTCCGCCTCATGTTTGCCTGGGCTGGGTATTGAGTGTTGGCTCAGGAAAGTGTGGACTGTATTTGTTAATGAGTAGAATGGAGTCACACAGAGATCTGAATTTGAAAAGAATGGGGTCAGTCTCATTCTTTTTTTCTGTTTTTTTCCCCCGTAAACATCCAATTACTTCCCAGAATAGTACAAGATTTGAAAGGCCCTTAAAGATAATGGGGATTGTTTCTGTTACCTATTTCTGTGTGAAAGATCACCTCAAAACTTAATGCCATGAAAGGACATTTGTTATTTCTTATGCTTATGCCATCTTGGAAATGACTGGCTTTCTTAAGTGACAGGTAATAATAGTTACTAATATTTTTTACCTTCATTAGCAGCAGTAGCATAATATAAACAATCCACAACCAGGTATTGGAGAACTTATACCTCTTCTTCTCCTGGCACCACAATACCCTAGAGTCAGGGATTTGAAAAACGGGGAAGCTCACAGACTGTGCTAGGGGACTCTAGGAATGTTTCAACGAACTAAGCATAGTATGTAAAAAGAACATCGGATCAAACATAAGACAACTTGGGGCCCCGTCTTGGTTCCACCATTTGGTAGCTATGATAACTTGGGCAAATCAGAGTCATTTAAATTCTGAGTCAATTTCTTAATATGGTCAGCGGGATAGATACTCACCTCACTGGCTTGCTACAGTGTGGCTGTGATAATCAGACGAATAATGTGTGTAGGGTGCTTTGAAAAGGGTAAAACACTAAACCAACAATAACTAATGTGTATCAGAATCTTTCATACTGTCAGTTATTTGTCCAAAGCCAGGCAGCTCACAAGTGGCAGAGTGAGGAACCAATGAGAAGGTACTCACTCCTGACAGGAACCAATGAGAGAGGTGCTCACTGCTGACAGGAACCAATGAGAGAGGTGCTCACTGCTGACAGGGAGGGAACTAGAGAAGCCTGTAGTAACTCCTCCAGGTGCTACCTGGATAGCACAGAATGTATGGATGCAGTGGAGGCAGAGGTGGGTGTCTGCACTGGGCTGACAGGGAGTAGTTGAGAACAGCCTTGCTTGATTTCAGGTTCCTCTTCTCTTGGAGGCATTAGATGTGGCAGAGGAAGGCTTCTTTGCCTCAGGCTTTCTCTCAAGGGGCCACTAATCAGTTCTTCAGTGAATTCCACCCCGAGGCTGAAACCCAACATCTTCCCTCAGGAGCCTGGGGCTCTAGGCAAGGGTTTTTTAGTCACGGAGAAATGATATTGGTCCTTAATGATTTTGTTTCCTACACTAGAATTTATACCTTATTCTTTATTTCATCCGATTTTTCATTCTGTGAAACAGGAAAGAAGGTAAAATGTAAGCATGATAACCTTGGGGATAGACCAGGCCCTAGATGCTCATCTTCCAAGGCCCGAGTCAGAGTTCTTAGCTGAACATTCAGGCAATTTCCTCTTCTTGCTGCAGAAAGTGATGATCCCCAGGACTTTGGAGAATGCAAACAATTCCATACATAAAATTAATGCTGTAATAAAATTAGACAGTGAAAATCCAGGAAAAAACTCACCCCCAAATTATATGCACCCAGCTTGACAAGTGTATTGACTTGGCAAAAATACTGATTTCTTACAATTTGTACACTTATTAGCTCTCTAAATAATACCTATAAAGTAGACTGTAGCCTTGACTTTTCCTAACTTTGCCAAATGCTTATAACTTAAGTTGAAAATAAAATCACTGATGAAGGATGAGATATTATTCATTTGCTATTCATTTAGCAAAACATTTCTTCAGTTCCTCCTTTAGGGAAACACCATGCTACAGCAAGGAGAGGAAGAGGTGATCTCAACCTTCAAGGGATTCCTAAAAGAGAGACTGTCAGATGACAAAGAACTCTAAAACCAAAGGAAGGATTATCTCATGGGAGCCCATCACTTCAGCAGAAAGCAAGAGAATTTGGAGAGCTGCCCTGCTGGGACCATGATGTCAAGAGAGTCCCAAGAGGGAATACATGTACACAGGCCATGGGGAAGACCTGGGCCACTTTCCCATATGCCCAGCTAAAGGAGCCAGCCATGAAGGACTACTAGTATACACAAGCCAGAATATAACCATGACAGAGGGTTCTAGTAAACAGAGATGTGCTAGGTCACAAAAGTGAAAATCAGTGGGAGCACAGTGCATATGAACAAATGAGTCAAGATATATGTGTGATTGGTACTTAGGGCAAAAAGCAAGGCAGAATCTAGTTATATAGGTTTTGTGTGTAGCTCCCTCTTTGTGGCTGGGTATACATGGCCTTGTTTGTAACCTATTCTAGAATGGTTCCCTTAAGGCAAGGGCTCCCAGAGTTATGCCTTCATAGATGTTGTCCACAAACAAGTCATTGGTCTGAACCAACCTAGATGAGTTTGAGAGCGGTAGTGGAGGAGGAATGGTTTGCGAATTTCCGAGGGAAGGAAGGAGCATATGGACTTTTGTATCTGGTCTGGTGATCTGTGATATATGAGTGGTCTCTATTGGAAAGTACGTGCAGAGAAGTGCCCACCAAAATAAACAGAAGGACAAGGCTCAGTAGAAAGTCTTCATGTAAGTTTGTAGAATGCCCTTTGCACTTGTTTATTTCTAACAGAGCCATTGTCCCTGGCTGGCCTTTTAATGGTGAGAAAAAGTATCTATTGATGCCACGTGAACACTCTTGTGTTCAGATACTCCTGGAATATAAATATTTTGGGGGTTTCCACTATCAGCTCCAAGGTCTCCTAATTACCAGAACACCAGGAACAGCATGAAACCTGCTAGAAGTAATATTAGACTGAAGAAATAGCTTTTGGCTGGGCAAAGGATCATGCCAACATTTACTGTTCAGCCCTCCATTTGGAGGACAGAGGTGCTTTTTATAAAACAAGCTGCAAGGAAAGGATAATAATACCTTTTGGGTGAGGTGCTGTGATTCTGTGCAAAATACAGTGCTCGTGGACTGGGCATAGATTTAGAAATGTAACTCTACTCTTATCTTCTGCATAAAGAATGTGGGGTGAGAAGATTTACCCATGTACTTCAGCTAAACTTCCAGTTTCGTTCCGTTTCTTTCCTCTCCTCTCCTCTCCTCTCCACTCCTCTCCACTCCTCTTCCCTTCCCTTCCCATCTCGTCTCCTCTCCTCTCCTCTCCTCTTCTCTTCTCTTCTCCTCTCTTCTTCTCTTCTCTTCTCTTCTCTTCTCTTCTCTTCTCTTCTCTTCTCTTCTCTTTTCTCTTTCCCTCCTCACCTCCCCTCCTCTCCTCTCCTGTCTTGATTCTCTTTCTTCTTATTATCTGAAGCTAGCTATACAAGATTATTTTGAGAAACAAATTGTAATTAAGCTGCAAAAATTGTTATCCAGACTTTTTAAAAAGTAGAATTGAATTGTTTAGCCATGCATGTATTTTATTTTTCACATTAATTACCTTTTAACGTTTTATACAACCTCTACCTCTACCTCTAAGTTCTAAGTGTCCCCCAGTTTGGGAACACTTATTCATCTGATTTTAGGAATGCAAATTGTCCCTATTAGAAGTGATGACCAATGGAGTTTAGAGCTTATTTATACAGATATTTATAAATGCCTGTGGCCTTATTAACTAATTGAGAACAAAGATTTTGTAATATGTATATAACTATATATGTATGTGAAAGATTTATCTGATGTGAGCTTGTAAGAGGTGATGAAGTTAAAGATGATTTTTTTGTTCCAGCTCTACAACTTGTAGTAAAGCTTTGGAGATTGCTTAAGGAGAGAGACACTCAAAAATTTGAGACTTGAGATAAAAACACACATTTTGCTCCCTGAAGCTATAGGAAAGAAGTCAAGTTGGCTGGTACAATTTTGCGTCATCTTATTTCTTCCTTGATGTATAATTGCTCTTCAGTGGTTTAGAGTCACTGAAAGTTCTCATCTTTCTACATGTAAGACGTTTCTGTAGAAATTTTAAAAGAATAAAATGAACACTGTTATTGCACTGTTATCTCCCTTCTAAGCTTGGTTATTTGTAAACATTTAGAACAAATTGCTTTTCAGAAAGTTGATTGATTGGCTGACCCCATTTTGAATAACATAGGACAATCTATTTCATAGAAAAGGAAGATAACTCTATCTTCTATTTGGAAGCAGCTGAACTCTTAAAACCCAGGCATCTTTGGCTTCAAATAATCAAAGTTAAATTCCTTTCAGAACCCTGAATTGATAGACCTTTCAGTGTGTGTTTTGATTAACTGTCTGGCTGATTGATTGATGGGTCTTTCCACATTGGGCTGAATTGATTGTGAAAGTGTCTGTGATAAAAGGACCATGCTGTGTATTTTGTGAATGAATTCAGCTGTTAGTCTTTTATATGTAGTTTATAACAGACTATAGATCAGTAGGCATTTGGACTTCAAGGCTGTTCTTCAGCTTCTTTATTCTTTTAATGATGTATTTCATATATCTAATATATAAAATACACAATATATCAAATTATAATACAGAAGTTATGTTTCTAAAATCATTATTTTTTTTAAAAATATGGTATTATTTAGCTATAGCATCAATATTTTATTTTTAATTTATTTTAAATTAATTAATTAATTATTTTAATTTTTGCAAATTTATTTATTTATTTATTTATTTATTTATTGGCTGCATTGGGTCTTCGTTGCTGTGTGAAGGCTTTCTCTAGTTGCTGCGAGCAGAGGGCTGCTCTTTGTTGTGATGTGCAGGCTTCTCATTGTGGTGGCTTCTCTTGTCGCAGAATATGGGCTAGGCACATGGGCTTCAGTAGTTGTGGCATGCAGGCTCAGTAGTTGTGGCACACAGGCTTAGTTGCTCCGTGGCATGTGGGATCTTCCCGGACCAGGGATTGAACCTGTGTCACCTGCATTGGTAGGTGGATTCTTAACCACTGCACCACTAGGGAAATCCCTTAATATTTTATTAATGAAGAGTTAATATTCAATGGTTTAACTATTTCTGCAACTGTATAATAATAAGTCTCCAGTTCTGGCTTGCCCGAAAACCTTCCTGCAGTAATGGAGGGAGACATTCTCTATTTGTGACCCCTATATGTTTGGGAAACTTTTTGTAAATTTCCCAATTAAATCCTCCCTGGATTCTAAAACCAGGGTGCTGAATTCAAATTCTGATTCCACATTTTGATTCTGATTCCTTGAGTGAGTTTACATAATTGCCCTGTGCTCTATTCCTTCTTCTCTACAACTAGGATCATATTACCTCTTATACTATTATGAAGATTGCATGAGTTATTAGATACCTGGCATATAATAAGTTATCATTATTTCTTTTTATTATTCTCGATAGCCTTAACATAGAGATCTGTAGTCCATATCCATGAATTTCTATGTGAGAGGGAATGTTGGCAACATGTTAGAATCCCAGGAGGCCTGTTCTTTTTTCCTGAATCTTACTGTAAAGGCCACTGTAATTAAGTCATAAAAATCAAGATATTTCATCAATTTCCACTAAACAGTTGTTGATTATCTACCAAGTGTCACACTTTGCATTATCCTTTAAGGATACAAAGAATGAAATCTCTTCTCTGAATCTTAATAAAATTGGAAAGTTCTCAAGCCTTTGAACATCTGTGATCTGTTTTGCAGCTAGAGGTATACGTAGAGGCTGGGGTAACTGAATCAGTGTAAGGCACTGTCCAGGTAATCAATGTGGTAAGTGAAGATATACATGGTCATATCTTTCAAAGGCCCCATAGAGCATCATTAAAGATAGAAATTTCATAGTTGAATTTTATAGCGGAGAGAAGAGAGGACATGGAAGTTGCAATGACTTGTGCCTTCAACACCCTGCAAACCTGGGGACCAGGGTGATTTACTGGCAGGTCATGCAATAGCCGCAGACCTACCCAAGACACAGGCCTGATTATGAGTGACATGAATTCACAAATTGGCTTAAAGATGAAGCTATTTAACTCCATCAGGGAATGGTACATTGTCTTGTTAGAATTATAGAGAATTAAAGTCAGAGAGGCATCTCTAGTCTAAAGATTAATTATAATACACCCTGCTTTTGAAATTAATCCTCCTCATTTTATAAATGTCACCTACCTGGGATGTTTGAGTATTCATGATGGTCAGAAGATAGCTTGAGAAGGGCTTTAATGAAAGACTAATAGTTATTCTAAAAAAGACAGAGACTTAACACCTAGAAAGATACTCAGACAAGTGTTTAATTTATGCTATATCATTTTCCATTGCTTTTGTTGGTTGAAATAAATTGAATAAGCAAAGGGGGACACTGTGCTTTAGTGGAGAGAGGGTGGTTTTTAAACCAGGCAGACATGGATGGGGAGTAGGGTGATGTTGTAAAGGGATGTTGAATTCTAACCTATGATTCTATATATGTAATCTTGGGTGAGATATTAAATGTTTTACTCCTCTAGGACCTCATGTGCATAAACCAAAAGCTGGTTTGTGGATTAGTACTAATGTGTGTACACTTGGCAAGGTATCTTGTGCCTGGAATTTAAATAGAGTCTCAATGAAGAGCAGTTATTTGTTTTCTTTAGACACTGAGATGAGTACAACTAACGCTGGGCCGGCTCCAAACCCCCCTTTTCAGGAAGTATTGTGTGACCTTCCATTCTGGATTAGGTGACCCTGTTTGCTTGCACGTTTTCCCTGCTGGAATGTGAATTCTTCTAGGGCAGGAACTGAAACTTTAGCTACTCAACACCTAGTACAGAGTTTGCCTCTTAGAATTTAGTCAATCAATTTAGAATGCTGAGTTCCACTCTATGTACCAAAAGGTTCTAGACAATGATAAATGCAGTTCTGAGGACAACAGAGATGTCCAATGAATACAATTCTTTTCCTGTAATGGCCAAAAACAATAGATGGAATTTATCTTGATTTAATCAATGTTTTTCTATTTTGCTTAATAATAGTATACCTTTGTTTTTTTCTGGAAAGTCACTTGCATAACAGTTATTTAAGAAGAGATTATTTTTAATCTAATGTTTATCTGATACAATCTTATAATTGATAGGTACTGAGTAAAACATTGAGAGGAGTTTCTTTCAGCCATTATTTTTAATACAGTGGACCATTAAATATTACATAGTTTATTCTCTTGGCTACAGTAAAGCAGCTATGAAAGCTAGCTGTCTTTCTTCCTTTAAATATTTATAAATGATAAAGAGTATTTAATGTGGTGAAAATGCCAATTAACATGGCAAACCACTCAAAAGTTACAATTAGTAATTTAAATGATCTTGAAAACTGAATAAATTTTCAGAACTAAATGGGCAAAGCCCCACAGATCAATGTGTTTTTCTCCATAAAAATCAATAAAAATTACAATGAATAAAAAACAATCTTATTTTTTTAAACTTAGCTACAAAATATGGAGTTGCTAAATTCTTCAAATTCCATAAAATCATGGGTTATTTATTTTACTGTCCTCTTAGTTCCTTACATAATAGCAGAACATTTACCAGGACCCCTTAGGAGCGATAGTGACCTACACTGAGCTTATTGACTATTAGAGGCTGTAAATAGGAGAAGGGCCCATTCACGGATTTCATGTCTTTCTTAAGCTACTTCTTTATTTTTTGGATTCTTGGCAAAGTACCAGTAAAAATGTGCTGGGTATGTAATGGGCATGTCTGTAGACTATTGCCTTTGCTCAGCAAATTGAGTCTTTTTTTCTTTTCTATGTTTTCTAAACAGTGCCATTTAATTAAGAGGAGATCTGATTATTGAATGAAACCTAGACGTACTTTATGTATTTATTTATCTTTTGGTCTCTGCAAAGGTAGTTAAAAGACAAGTTTCTGAATCTCTTGAAATCATCTGACCCTATTGAATAGTTTTGTGCTCAAAATATAATACTTTTAAAAAGTTGATTTAGGATCTTCTTTGCTAGGAAGAAGAAAAATCATCATGATGAAAAAATAATACTTACTAAAAATATAATGTTTTAAAAGTAAAGAACTATTATATCTCTTATTTTCCAAGAAATATTTGACATTTCCTTCTTCATGAAATACTTTCATGGTTTCTTTCCTACCTCACTGGCCATTTAGTGGGTTTTGTTTTTTTTTTTAATTTTTTTAACCTCTTTATTGGAGTATAATTGCCTTACACTGTAGTGCCAGTTTCTGCTGTACAGCAAAGTGAATCAGCTGTATTTATACAAATATCCCCTCACCCATTCCCTCCCAAGACTCCTTCCCACTTTCCCTATCCCACCCCTCTAAGTCATCACCCATCATTCAGTTGATCTCCCTGTGTTATGCAGCAGCTTCCCACTAGCTATCTATTTTACATTTGGCAGTGTATATATGTCAATGCTATTCTCTCATTTAGTTTTGCTCTTGACTTTTAGAACTCTAAGGAGAGCATCTTTTGGGTTCAATGCACTCCTATCTTCTCTGTTCCATCTACTTAGGACATTATCAAGTGATCCCACCCAGCTCCATGGCTTGAATTTCAACAGAGTGCTGCAAAAATATGTTTGCAACCCCAATCTCTTTGCTGAGTTTCAGACCCTTGTGCTCTTTAGACTAAGGAACATTAACCGTTGGAAGTTTAATAGGCATGCCAAATTTATTATGTCCAAAACAGAGCTCTTGATCCCCTCTTCAAACCAGCAGCTCTGCAGTCTTCCCCATCTTAGTAAAAGATCCCCAAAAGCTGTGCCCTTGATATGGCCAGAAACTTGGGAGTTCTCCCTATTTTTTCTCTCTTTCTGATATCTGACTTCCAGTCCATCAAGAAATCCTGTTTATTCTAAATGGACACTTCTCCCCAACAGCTCTGCCCCTGCCCTAAGTTTAGGACACCATCATATCTTGCCTGAATAGTGCAATACCTTAAACTGTTTGCTCTGCTTTCATTCTTACTCTTCCCCCATCTCTCCGCCCCACAACAAAACATCCAAGGAGACTTTTTCAAAATTTAAGTCAGAACCCCTATTCAAAGGCTTCTAAAGTCTCCTCTCTCAGTAACAGTCAAATCTAAATCTTTTTAATCATCACCTGCCAGGCGCCAAAGGAGCTGACCCACATCTACCCCACTCACTCATCTCATATTCCTCTTTTTGCTCCATATGCCATCATACTCATTCACACTGGCCTTCTTCACCAGAAATTTTTCTGCAAGGTACAGACATTAAATATTTGGGGCTTTTTAGGCATTTAGTCATTGTGGCAACTCCTCTATTCTGCCAGTGTAATGTACAAGCTACAATGTACAGTGTGTAAACAAATGAATGAGCATGGCTGGGTTCCAATAACACTTTATATTTAGGGGTTGAAACTGAATTTCATATTTTTTTTGCATGTCATAAAATATTGTGATTTTGTATTTTTTGCAACCATTTAAATATAAAAATTGTTCTCAACTCATGGACTGTACGAAACAAGCATGGGCTATATTGGCACATGGAACATAGTTTGCCAACTTCTGTTCTTAATGCTCCTTAGAGATAATAAGCATGGTCTCATCTCAGGGCCTTCACATTTGCTCTCCCATCTTCTGGACATCCAGATGCTTCTCCCTGATCTTTGCATAGATTTCTCCTTCAGATCATTTATGTCTATGCTCTTATGTCATTTCCTTAGAGAGGAGTTTCTTTTTTTTTTATAAATTTATTTATTTATTTATTTTATTGGCTGTGTTGTGTCTTTTTTGCTGTGCGCGGGCTTTCTTTAGTTGCGGTGAGTGGGGGCTACTCTTCATTGTGGTGCACGGGCTCCTCATTGCCGTGGCTTCTCTTGTTGTGGAACTCGGGCTCTAGGCTCGTGGGCTTCAGTAGTTGCAGCATATGGGCTCAGTAGTTGTGGGTCATGGGCTCTAGAGCACAGGCTCAATAGTTGTGGCGCATGGGCTTAGTTGCTCCTCGGCACGTGGGATCTTCCTGGAGCAGGGATCGAACCCGTGTCCCCTGCATTGGCCGGCTGATTCTTAACCACCACGCCACCTAGGAAGACCTGATAGGAGTTTCCTGACAACTATTCCCTTCCCTCTCTATGTAGTCATCTTGCTTATGTACTTTACAGCACTTATTTCTACTTTGAATTAAATTATTTACTGGTTTGCCTGTTCAGTGGTCTGTCTTTTCTATGAGAATGTTGGCTGTATACTGGCAGGGACCTTGTCTTTTCCTCTTTTCTTTTCCCAGCTCCCATCAAAATTGTATTTAGTTGATGCTCAGTGTTTGCTCAGTAGATGACTGTATAATCAGAGCCATTGCTTTTGCTTAAAAGTACGGACTTCATGGTACAACGGACTAGGGTTCAAGTTTAATTCTGTGATTTGTTGGCTTGGCGAATCTGTCTGGGTTATCTAAGATTTGTAAGCTTCAGATTTTTTTTTTCATTTGTAACACATGATTAATCATAATAACGTAGAGGTTGACTGAAAGGATAAAGCAAAAATGTGTGTAGGGGGCTTAGACCAGTGCGTGCTGTAAACCAGTGATAGATTTTACATGAGTGTGAATTCTTATTACCTTCTTTGGACAATAAATTTTGAGGGCAGGAAATCATATCTTTCTCATCTACTAATATAATCCTGGTTTCTGGCACATGGAAAGGTCAATAAATATTGTTGATTAATGAGTGAGTAAATGAATGAACTCTATAGAAAGTCAAACATTCTAAGTGTGACAGGCCTTTTAACATGCATTGATGGTATTAATCAAAGTAAATACATCACGTTTAGTCAGATAATCATAGAATTTGATTGCTTAATAATGCTATATTTAAATACTGGATTCTTGGCCAACTGCTGAACCTCTGTACATTATGTGAAACTGAGATCTGGGAACTTCAGTAGCTGGCAAGGCAGCTCTTATTAAGTTTGTCTTAGGAAACAAGAACATTTGGTTCTGTGGAAAGTTAGAGGACTCATAGGAATTATTTATTAATCTACAAAAAAATGAGGCAATATAGCATCCCTGATACATTTGATCTTCTAGGGTTCTTGAAAGAGACTTCGCTTTAGTCCATGAGGGAACTGAAAACGTCTCTCCACTAAAAGCAAGGGTTGGCAAAGCTGCAGTGTATGGAACTGACCCTCCGAAGAGTGCTCACCTGGGTTAGGGCTATAAGTTTAATGGCTCTTGGAATTGCATTCCAAGGGTGTTACACCTAAGAGTCCTCTTCGGGAATTCTGACTCTCTCCACTTGCAGACTTAGACCAAATTTTATTTTCTTAGATTACTCTGAACTTGCTCTTGATTGCCAGTGGTTTTTGTGGTCCACAATCCATGTGATTGTGATGTGATGTGAAAAGATCAATAACCCTTCTGAAGTTTTCATTGCAGTCTGAAATTATTTTCTATCTCCTATAATTTTGCTGAGAAAGTTAAAAAGATGTTGTTAAGCTATTAGAACCTATAAGACATGTATTTGAGTCCAGTAAATATAATTGTACATTAACCATTTAAAGTATATCTTCAGGAAAATTTTGAATCAGATGTATTCTTTTCCTTGCATTGATTTTCAGTAGACGTATGGAACTGCACTGAAAACACCCCAGAAGAGAGAGGACAATGAAATGTTGTACTTAAAAAAAATGTTGTATTTAAATATGTTGTACTTAAAATAACAGAACAAAACTATTATAACAATAGTGGAAACAAAAGGGCATTACAAATTATATCGGAGCTGGATAGTTGGTATTTCAGTGTAGTCAAACATTTACTTTGAGCTGTGCTACCTGAAGTTCAATGTGGTCTGCAGAATATTCCAATTCACGAACAGGAATTTTGTTAACAAATATGTTTTTGGGCTAAACTTTAAGTTAGAAAGTAAATTTATCTGCACATTTGAGTTTGATATCTTTGCTTCAAACATTGGTAGATTGTTCTAATCAGAGTCTGAAGTGGAGCAATACAATTCATAACTAGATATGGTTTCCTTTAAATCATGAGAAATATATACTATATGTTTATTTTGTATGTACATAAATACTATATATTTTTCATTTACTTATATTTATATGTGTTTCTATGTACATTTACATGTTTATGTATATAAGTCTCCGTAAGGATGCTCATTTCAAATGACAGAAAAAAAATCCAACTTAGCTTAAGTGGAGTTCATTGCCTCATAGGACATGAGGCCCAGGAAAGATCAATTGCAGGGCTGGTTATTTCAACTGCTTAGCAATATTACCAAAGGCTCACCTCTCCTCAGAACTTTGCCTTTAACTTCAAGCTTGTTCCCTCATGAGTGTAAATTGGCTGCCACAGTGCCAGCCTTTACTGCCCCTCAGTCTTATGCAGGGGCAAGAAAAATAATTCTTATCAAATATCCTCTTTTTTTTTTAAATCATAGGCTCCTTAAAATGACTTCTTTCAATAGAAAAAAAATCACATCAATTTGTAGATAAATTCTTCTCAAGGATGATGGAATTTCTAATAGAGGTTTGATCAGGCTGAGGATAGAGTCACCTCCTTCAGGGCATGGCCAAGTAAAGGGCAGAAATGGTCATTTGATCCACACTGCTGCTCTGCTAGCCAGGAAAGCATGGAGGAAAGACTTACAGAGGCAGCAAATCACTGCTGACACACCAACCTTCTGTTACTCATGAGCGCTAACACTTTTAGTTCTTTGATATTTGCTATGAATTTTTAAATCATTGCAATAAAATCAAGCAAGGTGACAAACTATGGTTACCAAAGGGGAAAGTGAGGGGGTGGGGAGGGATAAATTAGGAATTTGGGATTAATAAGTGCACGCTACTGTATATAAAATAAACAACACGGACATACTGTAGAGCACAGGGAATTATATTCATTATCTTGTAATAACCAATAATGGAAAGAATTTGAAAAAGAATACATATATATGTATATACAACTAAATCACTTTGCTGTATACCTGAAACATTGTAAGTCAACTATAATTAAAAACAAACAATGGGAATTCCCTGGTGGTCCAGTGTTTACACTCAGTGCTTCCACTGCAGGGGCCCTGGATTCAATCCCGGATTGGGGAACTAAGTCGTGGGCATGGACCAAACAAACAAACAAGGTATAGTCTGTTGATGTAAAATTGTATCTTTCTTTTCATGATCCTTAAAGAATTTAAAATATAAGCATTTTGAAGCAAAGGAAATCAAAGCAGGGTCCAAATTGTTTAACATATAGATATTTTAAATGAATTTATTCTGGTATTTTCTTACAGAGTAAGAGAGTGTGTTATTTCCTTACTACGTGAAGAGGAGATGAAGGAGTTAAACAGTGACACAGAAATGGTTTTTAAATTTTACCTTGGTCAGGCTATTAAACATTGTACTTTTCAAAATATTCAAAGAAACCATATTAAAATGCACTGTTACATGATATATATATACACACATATGTATATACAGGTATATGTATATTTCATGATGATTGGCCATTTAATTAGCAAGTCACTGAAAGTTTTTAAACACTTTATTAGCATCTAATCAATGATTTACTGGATAAGGAAATCTGTAAACAAAACAAAACAAAAGCATTGTATTTTGTTTTTTCCAATTTTTTAGGGGAATGTATCCTGTGAGGTGGCTTAACATTCTTTGGGACTGAATAGAAATAACAACCTGGCTTCCTGGAAACACACCTCTTTATTGTTTCATTGACATATAAGAACATGATTTGGTATCAATGGTTTACTCCCAGGTTGCTATTGTTCTCATATTCTCAGTTTTATCCATATTCCTTGCCCGTTACAGGGAAGCATGAACCACTGAAAATGTCAAGAAAAAAGGGATTTGGAACCTAAAGCCAAGCTGCCAGGCAGAATTACAGAGTAAAAGAGATTTTTTTTTTTTAAAGCCTGAAACAATAAAAAGCATGAATGGCATATAGTTACACGTTTCTGTGTAAGGCAAAGAAAATTGCTTATTGCTACCCGGGGATGTTTCCTGAGCCTCTAGCCACTTTCTTTTCTTTTCTTTTTTTTCCTCTTTTCCACCATGAATTTTATTTTATTTTTTAAAGTATTTTATTGAGATATAATTGACATACAATAAATGCATATATTTAAAGTGTACAATTTGATTTTTTCTTATTAGTCATCTATTTTATACATATTAATGTATATGGCAAACCCAATCTCCCAACAGCCACTTTCATTGGGAGTTCAAATCAAGTCGTTCATTAATGTTGATATTATCTCTGAGAAAAGAAAAAAAAGAAAAGAAAAAAGTTCACAACATGATGAAAACTCAAAAGCAAGTACACCCCCAAAGTTTTAAATTGGTAGTTTGTGTGGAGCCTTATACCAAAGCCACAATCTGGAGTTAACTCATGGCCTAGCAACCTAAATCTGGGAGTTAACTTGACCCCCATAGCAACCTTTGTTTCCTGACTTAGGCTATGTTTCCTGATTTAGGCTAGCGGATAACAGGACCCCATATTAGGGAAGGTATTCATCATATAGGACCCTGGCCTATCACCTAATGACACCCTTTGCGTTATGGCTCACTGACCAATTGATTAATGCCATTTTCCTAGCAGGAATTTTCATTGTCTTGGGGTTATAAAAACTGGCTGCGAGTGTATGGAGGGTGGGCTCTCCCTGGTCTGCCAAGAAGTCGTCCTGCTGTCTTTACAGCACCCCTTCTCTCTAATAAGATCTATCTTCCTTACATTCTGCCTTGTGTCTGGAAATTCTTTTCCAACCCATGCTCGGACCACAACAGTTTGCTTTAAAAGTTCTTCTCCATTCACAATCTTTCTATTACAAATTAAAAATTGTATTTCAAATTAGCATGTTGGTCAGTAAATAAAATGAATTTATACATTAAGCGAATGGTTTTTATAGCTCTTTAGTAAAGTAATTCCAGTAAGAACAGGGGACTCCAATCTTACATTTATGGGAAATTCTGGAAATGGTGGAAGAGCTCTAGGGAAAAACGGTTGCCTGAGTTTCAGTCTCTCTGTCTAATGTTAACATTTTCTACAACGAGACCTGAACGTGACTAAATTATCATGTCTTTGGGGACCACCTTTTCCTCTTCAATGCAGCCAACATGTGAAACAGCCTGGGTCATCCTCCTGCTGCTGGCAGTAAATCCTTGCCTTTATGGGACCCTGTCCTTGGTAAGTTTGAAAAGCCCAGGGATCCTTAAATGTCTGATAAATCTGTCCTAAATGGCTACTTGTCATCTCTTGCTTGAGATTCCTGTTCTGAACCCTCTGGTGATCAGAGTTTGCCCTCTCATAATCTCCTCTCTAGGAAATGATCCTCTGTACACTGTTATATCACAAGCAGGGTCAGATAACATACTCAGAGACACCATTCCTCAAAGCAAAACGCTAAGAAAGCTAAAAGTGCTGTGTAGCATTCAAAAAGAAACCTGAACAAGCAGCATGGGATTTCAATGCAAAATATTAAAAATATAAACAAGAAAAAAAATGTTAACAGTTATCACTGATCCTCTGAGTGTACCCATTCTCCCTTACAGGGTTCCCAATTTCTTCTGGATTCCCCTCGTTTTCCTTTCCACCTCTACCATGCCGAGGCCATGCTTATCTTTTTCAGGAGCTACTTTCAACATTTTGTTATTCCTGGGAGTCCAGGATCCAATTCTCAGACTCAGATAAGTAAATGAAAACTTTCTAACCCCAAACATATTCCTACTTCCTTTATTCTGTCCCTGAATTACTGATTCTGAAAGCATCTGTTCCTTCAATCACTACCCATGCTACCCACATGAGAGTATTATGTTGCCTAGGGTCTAAACTAGCAGTATCAAGAGCTGACAACACGTTTTCCTGGAATTGGTTCAAGACCTCGCCATGAATAATAACTATATTATGAGCACCTGACTCGTTGTACTTACCCAGGTGGTTCCTTCTGGTATTAAGGGGGAGGATATCCCTCAAACAATTTCCAATTTCCACCCAAGAACACAGGTGTGGCTTGTCATCCCAGCACTGTCTTTTTTAACTGCAAAATTTAGATGTGAAAATATATCTCTTGCAACAAAAAGAAACTGCTAGAAACTAAAATAAACGTAGTTACTCTACACACATTGTTGGCAACTACTGATGTGTCTTATTACGTAGCAATCCCCTCAGTATATAGTGTATTGTAGCATCACCTTTTATATAGAGTCACATGAACCTTAACATCAGCAGATTTCTTATGTCTGCATTTTCATATTTTATACTATTGTACCTTTTTTTTTTAGAGATACTTTGTTAAAAGAAGCAACTGATTTTGCAATAGAAATCTCTAACGATGGGGAACTTAGAGGAGGGAAGTAAGTTTCAATATTTTTTCCAGTCTAAGGAGTTTTTAAAAATCTACTTGAAAATTTCCTTTAGTGACATCAACCAGTTAATTAGCATGTATTGCTGAGAACTCACCTTCTAGACCTGGAACTGATCTAGGAGTTGTAAGTGAGATGCTATTTAAATTTAAGACAAGCCTCTGGTATCAAAATGCTTTATTTATTCTTTCTGAAGATATCATAATTCCTCATCAACTGCACCTAAATATGCAGTTCAGAAAGTCCTAAATTTAATGGATTTAAAAAAGAAGTTGATTCAGTTTCGAAAATTTGATACCTGAGTGATAGATAACCTGTAGCAACTTTTTGGTAAACAGTGGTATTTTATTTGCTTTCTATGATGAGAAAATGAATATGATTAGATGGTTGATAAAATATGTTTAAATGTTCCTTGTACATAGAATTAATCTTATTTATTTAAATAGTCTCATGCTGGCAACATTTTAGTTTTTACTGTATTTTAGTAGAATATAAAATCAGACCTTTATTTCTCGTTTGAACAAATATGTCTTTCTTGTTTGCACTAACATTGAGTCATTGCGAAAATACTTCTTCCCACCCCCGATTTGCTATAGTTACACACAATTCTCCTTTAGCGTGTTCTGCCTGGAGGAATAACTGTCCTCTGTCTTCATGACAGAATCTATCAAAGGGGCTGTGCTTCATAGCTGTTCCAGTGACAGTGTTTCAAGAAAAACTGCTGATTGAAAATAATGTGCAAACCTACTAGTGGGCATTGCCCACGTAAATCTCTCTTTTTAATGACAGAGGGTCACTTTGTCTCGGAATAACTGTACACCCATCCACAGAACTATAGTTTGGAATACGGCTTTCCTCAAATGGTTCCTTTGAGACCTCTCAAGATGTTTTGAAAATATTTTTAAAGAGATCATGAAAATGTGATAGTAGGTATATTCATGATCACGTCTAAATGCTGAACAACTCATAGAATATTCTACGGTGCTTCACCAGGGCCCTTTAAAACTGATTCAAAACCATTCTCAGCTGAACTTTGAAAAATGTCGCTTGATCTTGACAACACTCAATTATACAGAAAAGAGCCCTTGGTTTAATAATATTTCAAAGAGTGATTCTACTAGAATTGTCTTTGGATTTTTATTGCTGGAAGTTTTGTGCTTTGGAACAAACATCTCATTTTTATTTTAAATTTCATGTCATTTAATATTAATAGACAAATTTAAATGCATTTGTATATTTTAAGTCTGGCACTGAAGTGTTTAGAAATTTGGATGCTGTGTTACTTGAGTTTTCTGATTAGTCATAAAACACTTTTTATGCTTTTGACTTTACCTGAAAAAAACTATAAAGAATTTCAATTCACTTTTCTAAACTTTTCTAAGGTTTGCTGCATAAACTATTTGATTTTTTTCATTTTATGGTTGAGGGTCTTCTATGGCCTTAGGTGGGTTTTTACTGTAAGCACTGGCACGTTTGAGATGAGCTGAAATTAAATGGGTACTGATTCTTGGTATTTTGTGGAAGTGTTTTGCTTAGTTCTTAATTAGGTTTAAGAACGTGTGTGTGTGTGTGTGTGTGTCTGTGTGTGTATGTGTTTGTGAAATAATATAACATAGCTGTCCCCAACCTTTTTGGTACCAGGGACTGTATCGTGGTAGACAATTTTTCCACAGATTGGGGGTGGTAGTGGGGTGGTGGTGATGATTCAGGTGGTACTGTGAGCAATGGGGAGTCACGGGGAGCTGCAGATGAAACTTTGCTGGCTCACCCATCTCTCAGCTCGTGCTATGCACTCCGGTTCCTAACAATCCCTGGCCCCAGGGGTTGGGGACCCCGATATAGCATATGGAGGGTTTGGAGTTAATTGAGGGTTTGTCCTACAAAAGTAAGATAGAGTGCTTTATAATTTATAAAGCAAAAGTACAGAAAAATACTATGTCAAGTGAAGAAATTCTTACAT
This sequence comes from Hippopotamus amphibius kiboko, assembly GCF_030028045.1. Lineage (NCBI taxonomy): Eukaryota > Metazoa > Chordata > Mammalia > Artiodactyla > Hippopotamidae > Hippopotamus > Hippopotamus amphibius. The sequence goes on along the minus strand of NC_080195.1, from coordinate 98,401,146 downwards.
TGGTCTTTCACAAATGTGATATAAGAACTCATATTTCTTAAGAGATTAAACCATATGGAGTTTATTTACACAGACATTATTTCAGAATGTAAACACAGTTGGCGATGCCTATGTGTTTAGGGTAACAATACTTTGAGAAAGTAGTTTTCAAAAGGTTTTTATGTTCCGTGTTCCTCAGAAGAGAAAGTGGGATCCTGAATTGATGCAACTATCACATACTATTAAACATGTTCCAGGTAGGGATAGACTTAAGAGATTCTGGGCTTACATATCTTAATATCTAACTTCAATAGAATCGTAGAATGTTAAAGCTGGAAAGGAACGTAAAGATTATCTAATTAAAATTTCTTAATCAACATATGTTGAAAGAGATGCCCAAAGAGGTGAAATGTCTTCCCTTAGGGCTTCTGGGAGCCCCGGTTGTATTCTTACAGCTGCACTTGACTGCCTCTTATCCATAGCTAAGCCTTTCCATATCATGACTCTCAATTAGTTTCTTAGCCAAGACCCTATCGGTTGCAATGCCCAAGGGCTAAGCCATGATAGCCCTTAAAAGCTCGTCTTCCTCATCCATGGTGAAGACACTGTGAACAATGCATGTACAGACATGGACTCATTCAGAAGCAAAACCACACACTTCTGGACCACAGCAGATGCTTACCTGGGCTTTGGAGGAAATCTTTACTGAAATTTGTAGTAATAGGTGAAGGCTTTTTGAAAAAGCACTCCACACAAAAATTTGTGTGTCTCGAGTCATTGGGGCCACTAAATACTGCCTGTATAATCCCTTTTCCATCTTACTTCTCTCACCTCCCACCACCCACATGCCTCAGTTATGATAACTAACATATGGAAAAAGGCAATGACCAATGCAACCAGATAGAATTTGTGCCATTTTATTTTAATCTATAAAACATCAGACATAATGGAAATCTCTGCTCATAGGATTAAAGAAAGAACTCAGAATTTGTGGCCCTTGCTTAGGAGATTTGGAATATAGACTTAATTTTGTGGGTTACAAGTCGATACTCTTCATATTTGTAAACTTATAAGTACTGTTAATAACCTTTCGGTATCAATCAATGCAACAAACCGTGAGTAAAGATTTTAATAGGACAACAGAACAGAGTACTTGACAGGTATAGGTGATTGACAATATAGCTAATACTGAAATAATTACCTGGCATAAAAAGATTTGCATATGTCTATAGCTTCTGAATTTGAAGACTTTGACATTCTGCATTTATAAATTCTTCAACTCATTTTCTTCTCGAGCTAGAAGTTTTGTTAGAAGGGATGTTAACGTAACAGGATCTTTGACTCTTGACACCATGTTGAATTAAAGAAATTAACAAGAGAGCTAAAAATTAAGCTTTAAAAATTTTCCAAATCTTTTCCTAGTTCTAGTACGATTTAAGGTAGGGTTGCATTTTAGAATGGAAGACCGTTCTTACATCATAAATATTTCTATTGTTTGCCTCCTGATTTTTTTTTTTTTTGCTAGTACTTTTCTTTAGTAATTCACAAATATTCATGCATGCTGGATGTCTGCTAACCTAATTCAAAATGCGTCATTATATTTAGCTTTGCTAAGGCTTGATGCATGACTGCATCTTCTTTAGCCAGTTACCTCCACATCACTCTAAGTTTGCTTTACCTTTTGAATCCGTGCTTCCTTTATTTGGAGTAAGCATGCTGTAGTTTTCTCTAAGAATGAGATTTATGCTGGGGCAAAGGGAAGTAGACCAGTACTTCGGTGCACACTGAAAATAGCACCCCTGTGACTGACTACTAAGATTAATTCCCATCTCTATCAATAAGAAGAGATTGCCAAAGGTTTCACCTTTTTGACCAGGCATCACTTGGTGGTCCCAAATGTCACATTTTGTCTGCATTTGTTCTAACTTACCTAACCAGGAATAGATGTATTTCAGAAAGGGAACATAAACGAAGCTTAGAAATTCAATGCACAGCTACTGCAACTCAACAGTTACATTTATTTACCTATTTATCTAAACAGTTTGGGTTCCTTTTAAAAAAATCTGGTATTCCCTTCCTATATTTAATATTTCTATTCATATTTTACTTTTTTACAAAAAGAATAAAATGTTATCTAGAATAAAGGTATTAAGGCAAAAATAGAGACATAAATGGGGTTTAGAGATACCAGTGTCAGATCTGTTTCTAAGCATCTTATATGTAATCTCATTTAATCCTCACAAGAATCATTTGAAGTAAGTACTGTTTTTGTCTGCATTTCATAGATGGGAAAACTGAGACAGAGAGATTAACTGACCTTCCCAAGGCCATGCAACTGTCAGATGGCAGAGTCAGGATTTAAGCATAGCTATGACAGATTCTAAAATCTGTGTTTATAACCACTATACCCTCTTGAAGTACTGCCCCTTTGAAATATACTCAAATAGTAGTATAATGATTACATTGAAATCCAGGTCTCCTGATAACCAAGATAAAATAAGAAAACATGACAAAAAAACATAATTTTCATGATTTATTAACAGGAAACATGACCTTTCTTCAAGAAAGGGGCGATTTATTTTGCTACCAAATTCTGTCAGGTATTACTTATGTAGGCCTTTATCTGTGGGGAAAAAGTGATATTCAACAATTTTAACTTACCCTGAAGTATTCTTCATATGACCTTTTCTCTTTAATTTTCTCACCTTTTTTGGAAAACAGCATAAAATAAATGTAATTTAGCAAGATAATGGCTATCTAATGAGTATAGTCTGCTGATCATTAAATTTGAATTAAAATTGACCTTGAAAAACCAAAAGGATTAGATGAATGGTACTGGATTATCTTCTGAAATATAATTTCCTGGGCAAAGCTGATATAATTTAATTTTAAATTTATTGAGGAGGGATCACTTTTGATAAACAGAGGCTCTTTGAACTCTATAACCTGCAGGAGGTTCTGTTCATGGCATTTATGGAGCTGAGGTAATTCACTGGTATTCTCACTAGGATGGCAGGTCACCCCACCTTGGCACTCATGCAGCTATAAGAAATTCTAAGCAGCTATACATATGCTCTTGAACTTGGTAAAAGCTAGTTGGAAGTATCACAGTCCTGCTCTAGAGAACAAAGCAAGGCTGATTTTGACTTGATATGTTAAAGTTCAGTTAGCTCCACTGACAAATTTTGACCACAGCAAAACCCCATATTGCTTTTTGAGAATATTCGTGTTAATAAGAATTGTTTGGTTACAACAATCAGAGGTTGTTCTAGTTCTGGGAGGTTATGCTTGGAAATGAGAATTGCAACAACTTAAGGTTTGTCTCACAGTGAGCTGTGAGGAGTAGAGTGCCCTGACTGAGCTTATTTTTCTTCACCTCACCCCGTTCTTCCTTCTATTTGTCTCCATAAACCTGACTCAGCTCCTCTCTCTGTTTCTTCGTCGCTTTGTGTTTCGTCTCAGTTTTCCTCCAGTTGTGAACATCTTGATTCTTTTCTATATTTTATTTCCAAACTCTCAGAGAAAGACTGGTTGGGATAATCTAATCACCAATGTCCCTGTAGGGCTGAGTGTTTATTGAGGGCTACATTTTTAGCTACTTCTCGGATTGTATTTTGGTATTGATTCCTAGGGCTCTTGTAAGAAATTGCTATAAAATTGGAAGCTTAAAACAATAGAAGATTATTCTGTCACAGTTCCTTTTCCCTTCCACTTCCTGATGGCTCCTGGTAGTCCTTGGCTTGTGGCCGCATCACTTCAGTCTTTGCCTCAGTCTTCACATGGCCTTCTCCTCAGGTCTATGTCTTCTCTCTGGTCTCTTATAAAAACTTTTGCCATAGCGTTTAGGTTCCGCTTGGATAATCCTGGATGATCTCAACTTGAGATCTTTAATTTTATCTGTAAAGAACCTATATCTAAATAAGGTCAGTCACATTCAGAGGTTCTAGGGGTTAGGATGTGGACCTATCTTTTGGGGGAATGAGTATTTTTGATCCCACTGCAGCCTTGTATGTCCTTGGGCCAGGTACTCTCCAATGGCCCATTCACTGATTGGATAGGACATGTACAACCTATGGACAAAGATGCTATAGGAAAAGCCAGGGCTAATCCTTATGTGAAAACTGTGGTCAAGGTCCAGCAACTATGACTTTGGCAAGTCCAATGTTTGTCTTGCTTAGCACATTCAATCTGGATAATGGTGCCTTCAAGTGGGCCTTCCAAAATCAATTGGCTGCAAGTTTTGTGAATAAATTGGTCCATGGTACAGAATTTTTTTACTACTGACCATAGTATAGATCATTTGGATTTAGACCAATCTGATATCAAGATAAAAAGTCTAGTTTTACCAGTTAACAGGATTCAGTTAAACAAACCGATGCCCTATGCAGATAGACAAATTAGAAAATCAAAGAAGTTTCTTTATGAGACTGTTCTTCTTTCAGATAACAAAGTCATGTAATCCACCCTAGGGAAAGGACATATTCCTACCTGCTATGACAAGAGGCCAAGCCTTTCACTCATCAAAACTTTGTATCACCTTATTTGGTCATAATTTAAAGTGAAATGGAGACTGAGGTAAAAAATCTGCTTTTATGCCACTGAAGTCAGAAGTGTAGTCTTGAGGCAGGAGGCAGATGGTCTTCAGCTTAGGCATTTACAACTGGCCTCTTGTTTATATTTCATGGGGCAGGAAAAAGTGGGCTTCAGGCCGGACACTTACAACTACTCTCCTGTTTATATTTCTTGAGACAGGAGATAGATGGGCTCCAGGTTAGACATTTAAAAACAACCTCCTCTTTGCTCTCTGAAATGGAAGTAACAACAGAAACAGGGTTAATAGCCAGGCGTTGTCTCCTGTGGACACCTTAAGATAGCAGTCATGGCAGGAACAGAGAGAGGCTAAACCTTGTTTGAATAAAGGACCAAGAGGTCATATATTTCCCATCTTTGGGGCAAGGGAGACATTGCACATGTGCAGAAGGGCTCCTTGGGGGTCAAAAAGGAGGGGGACACCACCCCATAATATGTGATGTTAAAGCCATCCCATAGGCCTCTGAGCTGAAATCCATCTTGACCAAAAGTTGCTCACGCATGATGGGGAGGGTCCTAGGGCAGGTCAGGTGTGGAAAAAGAAACCAGATAATTGGCCAAATGTAAACAAAGACCTGGAAGAACTGCCCTAGATAAATGACTTAACCACCTCTTTACTGTGTTTCTCCTCATTTGGGAGGATACCCACACCCTTTCTCTCCCAGCGTGCATCTCTGAGTTGCTTCTATTTTAACTAAATAAACTGTTTCTCTGTGTGCTCTCTCACTTCTTGTAGTGCTATGTCTCTAATAATAAACTTTGTACCTGCTTTTACAGTTTTTGCCTCCGTGAGAAGTGCATTTTTCACTGTGGGCAAGAGCAGGGGGAAAAATAACTTCTAGCCTCTAGCCCTTGCTGGTCTGGTGACTAGGATTCCTGGCCTGATTTCATCCAGGCTACCCAGGTTCAGTTCCTAGGCAGGGAATTAAAATCTCACTTCACACCACTGCTCAATGCTGCCTCTCTGAGATCAGATTGTCTGTTCTTTCCTCCTTTCTCTGATTATGTCAGGGAAATACAGTCCACTAGAAAAGGCATCAGTCACCTAGGATGTTGAACTCATACTACTGGGCTCAGAGCCAATTTCTACCTAGTGACACAAAAGCTGTGAATTGATTGGGAAATACTGAAAATATCTAAAAATCAGGGAGGATGAAGCCAAATCCAGCCTCTGTACCATGACACTAAATTAATTCTTGGAGATAGAGTTTTGGGTGAAATAGGTTTATTTATTGCTTTGCCAGGCAAAGGGGGTGGCACAGCAGGCTAATGCCCTCAAAACTGTGTGTCCCGTCCTGGAGAGGGTAGTGAAGAGTTTTATAGTCATGCTTCAAAGAGTGCTGGACATTCTTCTGATTGGTTGGTAGTGAGGTAAGTGGGAGTCAGCATCATGAACCTTCTGGTTCCAACCTATCTGGGGTCTACATGCTTCTGGACAGCATACTGTTAACTTCTCCCATCTGGTAGGGGTTTCAATATCTGCAAAGCTCAAAGATATTGTTAGGTATATCCCTTGAGGGGGAACCAAGACCCTGCCCCAAGGCTGCACTATTATTTCTTTTGATTGCTCCTCCCTTATCTCTACATCCCCTCCCTTCTCTAATTAGCAGCTGTTTGAACCTGCTCCTTGGAACTCCAGGAAAGTCATGGAGTCTGAATGAAGCCTATTTCCTGTAATCAAGAAATGGGGGACACAGAAAGGCTTTTGCGCCCGGGAGCCCCACAGGGTCCTGCTCAGTATCAAGGAGACATCTCCAAACTCAGTACAATGTTTCAGGGTACCGCCCTTTTTGGATTCTTCAGTGTCTATGAAAAATTAATCAGCCTATCTAAGAAAAAAATGGAGAATTTTATTCAAGCCAAATTTGAGGATTATAACCTGGAAAGAGCATCTCAGAAAGCTCTGAGAACTATTCTGCTCATTAGAAGTCAAAGCATAGTTTTGTAAGCTGTACATCAAATGATGTATTATTGACAGGTTTAAGCACCATGTGAACCCTTATGAAATCAAGAAGGAATGTTATCTTTTAAGGAATTGTCTTGTTGATGCCAGAAGAATGTTGCTTTTCAAAGTTGAGCAGGCATTTCTGCTGATGGGGGAGGTCTGGTCAATGCATAATGCAGATACACAATGCACAGGGTGGGGAAAGAGGAGGCCAAGAGCAGAGAATTGTTTATGTTTAAATTTTTCTCGTTGTAACACGTTGCTGTAATTCCTTGAGATCCCTGCATTCAATGTCAGAGCTGAACTGTTGGTTCAACATGGAAAAGATCATGTTTGATATCCCCAGGGGAAGTGAATAAAAGAGACAGGCAGGGTGTCCTGGCCCAGCCAAGCAGGCTGCAGTCCAGGGCTAGGAGTCTAGTCTCAGCAGAGAACCACACAGGAATATGCCAGAATTCGAAGCAGATGACATGTAGAAATGATGTCATGTGGACTTTACCAACAAAATAAAGATTCAAATTTACTGAACTTGGAGGTTCCCTTGGGGCTTAGAAATAGAGATCATCAAATCTACAGCAGAATAATTAATTTAATTTTTACTCATAATGTTGGTTGTTTGATCTGAGCAGTCTGTGACTAGGAGAATCATTTCTGAGATTTGTGTTCCAAGATAACCAAACTGTGGCAGGACAAGGGGGAACGAGATGATGGTTACCTTCCAGGTCTCGGTAAAGTTCCTAGGATGGGCCATCAAGTGAGGGTCCTTGGCTTTGGACAGGAAAGAATTCAAGAGCCAGCCACAGTAAAGTGAAAGCAAACTTATTTAGAGAGATACACATTCCATAAGCATAATGCAGTCCATCTTATTTCAGAAGGCAAGAGTGGCCATGGGGTGTGGGGTGGTTAGTTTTTATGGGCTGTGTAATTTCATATGCTAACAAGTGGGAGGAATATTCTAAGCAATTGGAGGAAGAGTCGAGGATTTCCAGGAATTGGGCCACCGTCCACTTTTTGGCTTTTTATGGTCATCCTTGGAACTGTCATGGCACCTGTCATGGCACTGGTGGGTGTGTCATTTAGCGTGCTAATGCATTACAATGAGTGTATAATGAGGCTCAGCGTCTACTAGAAGTCAAATCTTCTGCTATCTTGGGCCTAGGTTGTTCTAACCAGTTTTTGTTGAATCCTCAAATCTGTGTCATTCTTTTAATTGTTGTGTCCCACCCCCTTCCTTCCTGTCTCAAAACTATTGTATGGTGTCCTTCCCAAGTGGTCAGGAGTTGATTGAGCTGAAAGGGATGTTAATTACAAACATTAAGTTGAAAAGAAAAGAATAGATTCAAAACTTGGAAATAAATCCAAGGATCTTAATATTTATTCTAAAATCAGAAGTGAAATGAGAAGGTGGTGAAGACCCAAGTGGAAGGGACTTGAAGCCCGGACTGTCTTCTCCTAGAGAGGGGATTCCTGTTGCATCAAATTTCATCAGTTCTGTTCTTACTTGCTTGCCTGTTCATTTGTTTATTTGATGCCATTAGATTGCATTTAATTATTCACTCAAGAAATATTTAATAATTTATTAAATATTAAATATTTATTACTAAATTCTTTATTATTATTACAGTGTTTTGCAGTTATAGTACTGGTGAATTATGTGGAAAATAAAAATGATGAGAAAGCATAGTCCTTACCCTTTTAATTAACAGTTCAGTGTGGAATAAAACTTGTTTGATCCAGCCTGTGTGCCCAGATTCCTATTAGAAGACAGACTCTGTACTTATGTGATTAATCAGTATCCAGTGTCAAAGTAGTTGGAGATCAGCAGGACCGGAAAGGAAACTACATGGAAATATAATACAAGCCGTTATCAGTCACAAGATTAGTTTTGGAAGCCTATAATTAAGTTAAACAGATAAATTATTTTATGACCATCTTCTGGGCTTTATGGCAATGCAACAATTCAGCCACATGGAAAATACTGGAAAACTGGAATGGAACTTTCAAGGCTATATCAAGGGATTAGTTCACTTACAGAGCAACACAGAAATAATGACTCAGATTCTTTGGGAGCAGGGAAGTAATAACAACTTTGTCTATAAGGTAGAATTAAGCAAAAGAGAAATTCCAGAGAAAAAGTATAAGCAGGTATTAACAAAGCTATGTTCTATATTGACATACAATTTACACATTTTTCTCCCTAGATTTTCTTTTCTTTTAAAATTCCAAATTGTAAAGAACATTTCCTATACAGTCATGTGTGACTTTGATATAAACATAAAATACACCAACGCCAATGATAAAAATGTCACTAGTTTTACATATCAATACTCATCCCCAGAGCTTTTGCCTCTGGGATTATCCCTGTAAAACCTGAGAAGAGATCATAAACACCTGCTGCAGTGAAACAAGAAATTCTCTCTGTTGTTTGAAATGCGTTGCTGTTTTTCATGTCCACGATTTCCATCAATTCCCTGCCCACATCATACTCAGCCAAGTCCACTGGGAATGATTAGTCTTGGTTACTCTCTTTCTTAGAGAATCACATAGATCCTGTTCTTATCCAAGGGGTTCCTGCTGAGATAAGGTGTTTTCTGGGATGTGCTTGTGTGTGTGCGCGCGCATACACACACACACACACCCACCCCTACTTTGGTCAGTAAAAATTGTTATTCTTGAAAAAATTCAGACTTTGGTTTGGATTTTGTATGAAGCTTTATCTTCATCTTATTTCCATCACAGGTGCGGTAATTCAGTGTAGAGGAATGTCATTTATACATATTTAGGTCTTCTCGTGCTTACATGTAATCACACATGCATTCAGCTATTTTCACTTTTTCACGTATGTTTTACTACTTTACTACACATGTGTACTACTTTATTCACACATACTATTTATTATTGCACCTTACTCAGGTTCTATGAAGTAGACTGGTATTATTCCCACTTTTGTAAAATACATATTCAAATACGTTTTGACATTTCAAAGAGCAGAGGTAGCAAAGGAGAGGAAATGAAAAGCCAAACTTCTGCCTTCTTCTTCTTTTTTAACTTTCATGTTCATTTTGTAGCTAATTAGGGACTGCAGTTGCCTTGCTTTCCAGAAAAAATATATTTATCCAAATTGAGATAGCTTTGTTTCGATGGAGTTATTTTTTTATGCTCTGAGGTGCAATTCTAGTATTCAGTGGGTAAAACTGAATTAAAAACCCTAGATGAAGTTGTGCATCTCAGTGAATATTTATGGCTTTCTTCTCTATAAGGAATAAAGATTATTCTTTAATTAATGCATAATTATAAACCAGAACTGAAAGTATTTCTTTCAAAAGATTTTATTCAAAAAATGGTTACTTCTTTAAAATAAGTGATAAGAGATTGGGCAAAGAAAATAAATGTTCTAAAACTGACATTTTGGCAAATTGGATACTATAGATTTTCTTACAGGCACTTTAAAAATAAACACATCACTACATCTGTCATTATATACTGACTTATGTTCTTACCTTAAATTATAATTTTCTCTGTCCTTTACTGATATTTAAAACATAAGAAAATGATGTTGAAAAGCAGCTTACTGGGTAAAAAAAAAAATTCATGCAGCATTTGTAAATCTCCAAAGAAAATATTCTAAAAAGGTCATTCATTGCATATGTTCTTACATGTGGGATTTGTGGATTTAATTTTATCTTTGTTTATATAGGAGCCAGAAAGCTTACTGAATCACAGTTCATTCTTTTCTTACCGATTTGTAAAACCTCTGTCTTTGTCTAATCTACATGAGGTTGTTCTCTGATCCCTCTCCCTACAGTTCTTGTCTAGATTTGGCATCAAATTTACAATAGCTCCAGAGAATAAGTTGGGTGCTTTTCCACAGAGCTTACATGCATAGACGTTCCATTAGGATTTTGCTAAAGCTATTTATAAATCAGCCCATATATTTTGGCATAGAAATTACTGGCTTGATGATTCTGTATTTTTAAATAACCACAGAATTCTACTTTAATCTTTCATTGTATAATTTTGCTAATATATATATTTTTGAAGACAATTAGATAATTTCCTTCATTTTCAAATTTCTTAATTTCTTGCTTCTCATTCTTCCATTGTTGAACTGGCATTTTTGCTTTTTACCTAAATTATTGTTTTTTTGGTTTGTTTTGTTTTTTGTTTTTTTTCACTCTTGAGTAAGGTCATTGGATAGACCTTACCTTCCCTCTAAGGATCTGTTATCTGAGTAGGCACATGGAATTTTAAGCTTTTTTGTATTCAATTCTTAAGTGCAGTATTCACTTACATACTTGCTTAACTGGAGATTTTTTTTTAATTAAAAAATTTTTTTGGGCTGCGTTGAGTCTTCTTTGCTGCATGCGGGCTTTTTCTAGTTGTGACAAGCAGGAGCTACTCTTTGTTGTGATGAGTGGGCATCTCATTGCTGTGGCTTCTCTTGTTGCAGAGCACAGGCTCTAGGTGCACAGGCTTCAGTCATTGCAACATGCAGGCTCAGTAGTTGTGACACGGGCTCTAGAGCTCAGGCTCATTGGTTGTGGTTCATGGGCTTAGTTGCTCCGTGGCATGTGGGATCTTCCAGACCAGGGATTGAACCAGTGTCCCCTGCATTGGCAGGCAGATTCTTAACCATTGTACCATCAAGGAAGTCCCTCTTGTTTTTTAGTCAGTGAGATATTTTTTCACTATCTAACTCTACTAACCCTCTCCATCTCCTCTCTTCCTCCTTCTTAATTTTTTTTTTGCCTTTCAAACTACATCATTGTATTTTTTTGTTGTTTTAGTTCAATTTTGATGTATTACTTTTCATTATTTTAGTTTTCTTCAAGTTGTCTTTCTTTTACTAAAACATTCAGAGTTTCTATTTATGACAGATGCTTTTGGCTAATGTGGTGGCATGGCATCCTATGGCTTTGTATCTTTTTCACTGGGCATTTCTAAGCTATTGTAATAGTTTTTAGCTCAGAGCAAATCTGAGACTCTGGAAGTTAAGAAGCAGCCAGACAGTGCTCAAAAGATCTACAATTGCAGCACAGAAGACAGTCGTGGAAAATGCAGAGTACCCAGCCTATGTGTCTTTTCACTTGTGGATCCTTTTTTGTTTGTTTGTTTGTTTCCTACATTCTTCCATTTTTCCCTTGTTCATTTTGTAACACAGAAGAGCAAAATCTGATTGGATCTGTTTCTTTTACTTTAAGCTTTGCTCTTCGTTGCTTTTGTTATTATAATCATACATAATGTCCTGCCTCAGGGAACCCTGCCCCTCTGCCTGAGTGTTAAACTAAAGTGTCTTTGTTCAGCTCACTGGCAGACAATCTGACCCTGCCCACCTGTGAATGGCTGCAGAAAAGAGAAATTAACACATTCCCTTCCTGATGCTGGCCAGACCGGGAGATATTTTGCAAAACTTATAGCCTTATTTCTTTACTTCCTTACCTCTTCCCCCTCTCTGTTCTGTAGAAGAAACTGGCATCCAGACCCCAATAAGATGCTTTTGGGGCCACCAGTCTGCTATCTTCTCTGTCTGCTGGCTTTCTGAATAAAGTCATTATTCCTTGTCTCCACACCTTATCTCCCAATGGATTTATTGGCCTATCGTGCAGCAAGCAGAGTGAGCTTGGACTCAGTAAAAGTTTCATTCTATAGAAATCTTAAACTAGATGGAAAAATAAAAAAATAAAGACTCTCCTATCAGATTGTTTTCAGATGCCAGAAAAAAAACACACAAATTGTTTGTGGATTTGATTTTTGGCAATGACTTGAGGAAAAAAATTATCTTCGTCATGTGTAAGTTTCCTGAATTCTACCTCCCGGTTTCCTGTTGATCAGCTTATACTCAAACATCCTGGCTGACTGCTCAGTGCCTTGTGTACTGTTGTTTTTAGTAGTCATCTGAAATGTGTATTTCAAGCCACTTCCAACTTTTCTCTCCTTTTCACTTGTTCTTATCCAAATAGAAATGGGAGAGAGAGAGAGAGAGAGACAGAGAGAGAAGAGAACCATAAAGTATCCATGATACAACTTTATTTACTTCAACAGTTGATCTGGGCACATAATTTACATGATTTACGGAGCTACATGAGTGAATCTGGGTTTCCCATGGATCTCAGGGTCTCAGCGGAAGGATCCCTCCACAGGTGGCAACTGTATCTGCTTTGCGCTAACTTATTGCCTTTACTTTTTCACCACAACTTCTCTTTTCCCTCTTTCTACCTCAGTCTCATTAGTAATGAGAAGACGTCAAGCAAATCAAGTCATTTACTCTTAAGGAAATGACATATATACATATTAAAATTTTATATATATATTCTTTTTTAGGTTCTTTTCCATCATAGGTTGTTACAAGATATTGAATATAGTTCCCTGTGCTACACAGTAGGTCCTTGTTGTTTATCTATTTTATGTATAGTAGTGTGTATCTGTTAATTCCAAACTCCTGGTTTGTCCCTCCCCCACCCCTTTCTGTAACCATAAGTTTGTCTTCTATATGACTCTGTTTCTCTTTTGTAAATAAGTTCATTTGTTGTTTTTTTGTTTTTTTAGATTCCACAGGTAAGTGATATCATATGATATTTGTCTTTCTCTCTCTGACTTACTTCACTTAGTATGATAATCTCTAGGTCCATCCATGTTGCTGCCAATGGCATTATTTCATTTATGGCTGAGAACTCCAGAGAGGTCCAAAAGCTTATAAGAAGTCTCAGATTCACTCTGTCTAAGTCAGTGAATCCATTTAAGGTACATTAAGAGCCAAGTCACATGAAAATAGAAGGTTGTGAAGCTACCTCTATTAAATAGAAAGTATAAAGTTTTTTAAATTGCTCTTTAGGCACATTATTAATGCTGTTATGACACTAAACAGTATTAAATGCAAATTTGCAAAACTCTGAAGAGCTTTATTAGGATAAACAACATTTTATTGAGCCAAATCAGTTGCTATTTTAATGAAAATCTGGATAAATAAATCTCAGTGGAAGACACCACAGATGCTGTATCATGTATTCTGGGCAATAAGCTATTGAACTTGGCAGGGTGGTGAGGGAGGAAAACCTGAAGGAGGAAGGGATAGGTTAGAAAAGGTGAGGTTTTTTATCTTTAATCTGTATTTCAGAATGATTTACATCCCCGTCCATCTAAATCCCTTAACACAGTTGGGTGGTTAATAGGCTGTTCCCTGCTTTCTGACACTAAGTTGGATTTTCTACCTTTTATAAGTAAGAACTGAATGGCATTGCCAATGTTTTGTATGTAAAGTAAAAATAAAGTGAGAAAGGAAGAAAAGAATGAAGAAAGAAAGAATGGAAGGAAGGAAAGAAGGAAAGAAGGAAGGAAGGGAAGAAGGGAGGAAGAGAGGAAGAGGGGAAGGGAGGAGGAAGGAAGGAAGGGAGGAAGGAAGGAAGGAATATGTGGAGAGCAGGGTTTTTGCATACTATGTGAGAAGATTGATAGGTGGGGCAAGAATCCTAGGCTTTAGTCATGGCATCTGCTGTTTACAAAGAATGTGCTCTTAGACCCTCCACTTAACACTTGGGATCTGAGTTTTCTCAACTTTAACACCAGAGTGAGATCATTCTTCATTGTGCATTTCCATCCCACGCATTATAGGAAGATAAGTACCTTGGAAATATCTTGCTAAATACCAATACTTCTTCCAGGCATTGGGACAACAAAAAATTTTAACACACATTGAAAAATGCCTTCTTGGTGCCATTTTAGGAACCACTGGACTCAAGCTGACTTCCAAGGATTTTTTTTTTTAATACTTTAAAAATACCACAATGCTAGTAGGTTATATGTAGGGGACCATGTAATTTATTGTCCAAACTGGGATATTTTTGACAGTGCAAGTCAGAGTTATTAATAATTATACTAGGGGACAGGGTAAAATCAGGAATTATAATTTACCTGGTCATGATGGTAATTGGTTTTGCTGATTCCTTTTTTAAAGCAGTTTTATTGTAAAACTAAATATACCTAAAAATGGTGCAACAAAAAAGTGTGAAATTCAAAGAAGTATTTTATAAAGTGATAATCAGGTAACCAGTACTCAGATCAAAAATTAAAATATTGGCATCACCCACACAATCTCTCCTCATGACCATTCTCAAATATTACTCTGGTTTCTCATGTTCCCCAAAGTAGCCACTATCCTGGTTTTTACACTATTACTTTCAATTAATTTTTTAAATTACAAAAGTGATGTACATTCTTTGAAAAACAACTTATGTTTGAATTGTACAAAGTGAAAAATTAAGATCTCCCTCAATCCCAAATTTCATTTCTCTGTGGAAACTACAGTTAAATATTCTTTAGATATTTTCCTACATGTGCACAGACCCAAATGTTTTTTCAAAGTCGAGATCATACAGTACATCTTATTTTTCAGTTTGCTAAATTTATTAGAAGTGAATTTTTTGCTCCCACGTATACAAGCGATGATGGCAATGGTTACTATTAATCCAGAGGTGAGTCAAAAATTATCCGCACTCTGGTCACATTAAAACTTCTGCTGGCCACACTGTCTTATCAGTGCGAAATTTCCTTTCAAGGCTACTGTCTCCCCAGTCACTGCTGTGCAGGTGTGAACATGTTACATCAGTTCATTTGTAATTGCAATGTAAGCAAAAATGGATGCCCCACTTGTGATTTGCATGAAAGAAGAGCAGCGTGCAAGGATTCATTTTTTGTGGTCTGAGGGTGTGCACATTCACACACTTCTGCCCACACTGTCAACACTCAGCAAAAACTTCGTTTTGAGGTGTTAAATCATTCTCCCTATAGTCCTGATCTTGCTCCATTGTACTTTCACCTGTTTGGTCCCCTGAAAGCAGACCTATGAGGACGAAGATTCACTTCTGATGAAGAAGTGAAGACAGTGGTGTGTATTCATGGCTTGCAGCTCAGCCTAAAACATTTTTTAATGAGGGAATACAAAAGGTTGTTGACATATGGCCAAAGTGTATTGAAAAGCAAGGAGATTATGTCAAAAAATGATGTATTTGTCTTTTCTAAAAGTTAATTAAAATAATTTCTACATCCAGAGTTCAGATAATTTTTGACTCACCCTGGTAGTTGCAAAGCCACTGCTTTTTCTCCCATCTTATTATGTCTTTGGGTGTTTGTAAATATTAGAGAGGAGGTCATTGAATGAGTGTAGGTTGAAGGTGAAGTGAGTTCTGTGTTCTGAGGCTTCTTACTCTTTCTGTGGATCTTAAACTTTTCATTCATTTCTTATTTTTCCTGAATTTGAGAGGGATCAAAGTGAAGTGCAAAGACTGAAAGATTTGTAATCAGACCTAGGTTCTAGCTCTGTCATTGGCTGCCTCTGTGATCTTAGGTCTGTTTTGTAAAATGAATATTATAATGCCTGTCTGGAGAAAGAGGTTTTGAAGATAATGTTAAAAACATATAATAAATCCATTAGTCTTACAACTAATTTGACTCAACACAAATTTTGTGTTTTCCTTAAACATTGATGAAGAGAGCAGAGGACGATATTTACTGAGTTATCCCATGATTTCTTATAAATCACTTAGGTTTTACATAAATCTTGATAAACGTTATGTAAGATATAATCAAGATATTCTCAGGGTTGTTTATATGAAGTTAAATGAAACTAAACTTTCCTCTTTATGTTGTTCTTTCTAATCAGGGCCAACTCATTTGAAAGATTGCCTGAGGTGGTTAATGTATTTTTATGGGTGTATTTAGGGTGAACTAATTTTATGTTGGGTCATTAACCAAAAGCTGTTGGTGTAAGAGAGTGTTGCTAAGTCCAGAGGAATGTTATTATTATTTTCAATGATATTTGTCAAGGTCGTGATATAAGCCCCAAAGATGGAACATGGGTTTTGGTGCCGTTGAAGCAAATGCAGAATAATCAGATTATAGCTGATGTAATTTAGATGTTTGGAGGTGAGGGATTTCTAATAGCAAAAACTAATATACGTAGCTCCCAAAATGGAGAGCCTCTCTACAGCGGATGACCTTCATCAAGGGAAAATTTTTCAGTGTGGCGATGCTGACAAAAATTTCAAGTTATAAACTTATTTTTCTGGAGGTTTTGGATTTTGAATCTGGCCTGAAATAAGAGTGGGAGTTGGGAAAGGTGAATGGCTTTCCTTCCATATGTTGCCCTTTCATTCTGAATGTACCTTCCCATCACTTAACAATAGCTTCTATCTTCCACGTGTTGCTTGTTTCATGCCTGTCGGTCACCACCTTACATGCACTTTGTAGTTTCCCACTCATACAGAAAAGGGAACTGAAGCCTAGAAGAGTAATTTATGCAAGGTTTTGCGGTCATGAGAAATGCATGCAGTCATGAAACCATAGTTAAACCCTAGATATGACTCAAGAGTTGATGCTTTAAAAAACAAAGCAGTTGGTGCTTTTAGCAGATGTGCTATGCTTCCCGTTTTGTGTCTCAGCTACATACAAATGAGTCTTCAGTGCTAGTCTTTCTTCAGTGCAGCTTGTCATCTTAGTGTCTCCATAGTACCAAGCCAGTTCTAAATGTTCGTTGAATCCAATTTGCCACAGTTTTACTAGGGACAGAGTGAAGTCTTAAAATTCAGCAATTCAGCTTTTCAGGAAGAAGTAACAACTTAAGTTTTTGAGTTATTTCCGAAATCTTGAAATAATAATTCTTTAGGGGGCATTGGAGTATAATTATTCTCCTCAATGTGATTCTGTCCTTTGTTTATCCATCAGAACAGAGGGATAAAGAGTGGTCCTAATACTATTCCAGTGGGAATGTTTACTTAGAGGGAAGGTGGATGGTATTACATTTTATTGGTATTGGAAATTTTTTTGGAGATATAATGCAGTTCACTGGTTAACTTTGTACAGAATACATCAAACTTAGTTAAAACTTGACATCTTTAAAAGTGGTTTGGGTGGTTTTTTGTTTGTTTATTTTGTTTTGCTTTTTGTTTGTTTGTTTGTTTTTTGAGTGCATCTTAAAAGCATTCTGCAGTGATAGTCACAAATAGATTCAAGAACCAAAGTTTTTAAGTGAATGGGTATCTGACCGAATATACATGTGTAGGTTTAAAGCAAATTCTAACTTCTTGCTTTGACAACAAGGAGTATTTTGGTTTACACAAATGGCACTCTTTTGTATTCTATGTTCTCCTATATCATCCACTCAATTCCTGTGGAATTAAATAGTTTTTTCCTTAAAGTTTTCAAGCAACATTCTTTTACGTTACTTCATTGGAACAATATGTTTCCAGATCACTTTTTTCCAACATTCAACCTAGAGAAAAATATTGTAATAAATGCTAAATATAATTTAAGGTAGCCTCCTCCCATTTTCAAAATACATTTCTCTGTGTATCTTTTCCCATTATTCTCAGAATGTCATGGAAGCTGCTTTAAACATTCTCCCTTCTTACACTTCAGATCCTTCCCTTCCTGTCTCATTCTCCTGGATCTGAGCATCTCCGACTTCACTGAAAAAGTGCTCATCCTTAGAAGAGAACCTCTCAGCCTCCTGGCACCAAACCTGAGACTTTTTTTTTTTTAACTGAATGAGATGAGAGAAGAGAAATCAAGGAAAATGCCAGGGACAATGGCAATGCCATTTACTGAGATGGAAAAAACTAAGAGTAAAAAAATTCTAAGGCAGGGAGGAGGAGCTCAAGGTTGTATCTACAATACAATCAGGTTTTTACCTTGGGGTGTACCAGGTGAATCCCTTCCCCCACACTCTGGATCCCTCCATCCATCGCCTGCCACATTTCAAGTAGAAAACATTAGCCCTTCTCCTGCATATTTAACCTCTCTGTCTGGTGACACCTTCCTTCATTTAAGCATTAATACATTCTTAAGTCTTTCTCACCTAAGGCATACAACAAGATGACCAACAACACAAAAATCAAGTTGAGTTAATAAATCTATTCTTAGACCTGGCAGGTCTCTGTAGCTTCTCTGTGCATCATCATTCCTCAGTTCCTGGAAGTCAGTCCCACAAAGACTCCCCTTATACTCCTCTCAGTAGCTCTCCGTGGCCAGCATGTTGTCAAATTTAGTTTTAAATGCTGCTTAGGAGTCAGATAAGATGAGAAATGAAATGGTTGTATTAAATTTAGGGGTCCCTTTTCTCCTCTTTCTCTATTTGTTTTCTATTTCCTTAGAAATCTCCACCTTCTACTTTTTATCCCTAAATCAGTTAGTGGAGTTTCTCTCTATGGAATATTCTAGAAATGCTGCATTTTCAGTTGTCACAACTTATGAAGTCTTGGGCTATTAGGTTTATTAAGGGGGTGAGTTAGAGACATAACTTTAAATGTCCTGCTTAATATACATATAAGCACAGGGGGTGGGGCGACCACAAAACCTAATTATAAATATGTTGTCCTGGAATTCAACTCTGTTTTAAGCATAGACAAAGTGTTTTTTTGTTTGTTCGCTTGTTTTTGCATAGTTTTCATATACCCTGACTTTTCCAGGAATAAAACTACTGTGGAACTTGAGGAAGAGTGTATACTGCACAATTCAGAACTTTACGCAAGAGTTCCTCACCATTTTGGAAAACCATGCCCTCAGTGGAAGCTTTGCTTGTGGGATTTAAATCACTTACAGACCGAAACTGGCTAAAGTCTGCATTAGTACTGAATAGTTGTGTTCACCTTTTCCTACATGAGGGTAAACATATGAGCCCTTCATTATAATTTTTTTATATTATAAAGCACTTCCCTTCTATTTCTCCTTTAGAATGTAATTACGGTATTATATTATTTTTTCAACTTATGTGAACAGGTAGGTTTTATTATCTGTGTGTTTTATTTGTGGATGGTGAGTGGACACAACAAAATAATAGCTTAAAATGTTTGCATTGAATCTGGTAGGGTCAAAGATCACTGGCTTCAAATTTCATAATTGTTAGGCTTTTGGTGAGGGCCAATTCTCTCTTCTCGTGGTTATTCAAGCCTGGAAAGTGTCCAGTTGCCATTTATTCATCTAAGGTTGTGCACATCCATTTCTCTAGCACAGCCTTCTCTGCCGGGGTTTGGACCTTTTATGTAGCTGTGGAGTGGCCACAGATATTCACATGTCTTTCAAGCCTTTAAAGGTCAACTAGTAATTGTGCTGAACAGATTCGTTTGCCACAAATGGGCTCCTATTCCTCCGTTTGCAATCTCAGTGAGCAAGGGTCATGAATGCCGGTGCCATTATCCAATTAAATGATGCTTTTCTCATCCTCACTCTTCCCAGCCTGGACCAGACCATCATCAGCTCTCACTTGGATGGTTGCCACCTGACTTGTCACCTAACCTCCTGTCTCACTCCTCTCATTTTCCATCCCCTACTCTGCTAAAATGAAAATATGATCAAGTTACCACCTGCTTATAATCCTTCACAGTTGTCCAAGTCTTCTGATTTAAGATGCAAATTATTGTGTATATAGTTCATCAGGCGAGGCACAACCTGGCCCCTGCCGACCCTCTCTGTCTCATTTCCAGTCATTACACATTATGCTCTAACTAGGTTGATTCCTTTCAGTTTCCTAATAGGATATTTTCTTTCTTGCCTCTTTCTTTGTAGTATATTCCTGCACTGAACATACTACCCCAACTTTATTCCAGGCTCATTCTAACTCATTCTAACTCATTCTATCAGCTTACTCAGTACCTCCTCTAAAGTGCTTTTTCCTACTGTTTTAATTTCTTATGAACTCCCTTAGCAACTTAAGACTTTTCTACTTTAATGCTTCATTGCATTCATAATTATTTGCCTTTGCCATTGGACTTAGGAGCTTCATAAAGAAACTTTCTATGCCTTTTAAGATCAGTTTTTCTCCCAAATATTAGCACAATAGGCACTCAATACATGTTTGGAGAATAAATGAATACATATCAAATGATAAGATATCTTAAAATATGTTTATCTCTTTGATACATATATTATATACAACCAAGGCAAAAGTTTAATCAAACAGTAGTTATGTACAAAATGAGGTATTTTATTTTCTCTTTCATTTAAGTCATTCTAGTCATGACCAGCTAATGGGTTGCAACCTGTAGTTTCAAAAACATTGTTATGACTGCTCTGTTGATGTGAAAATTGTTCCTAATTATGATATTTTTAGCAATTGCATTAATTAGGAGGAGGTCACATTCATGTAAATTCTTTTTCCCAAATGTTAAAATCCTAGTGGAGCTCTGTGATATTTTGTAACCTAAAGACAGTTGGATTTTTCAGTTTTTTATTATAACAAGAAATAATTTAAAAATAATTGTGCAAAAAGTGTATGAGTGTGCATTTCATGCACAATTCACATTTGTGTCATAAATATCAGAACATTGAAATTTGGTTAATCTAATCAGCATGGTAGACTCACAGTTTTGAAACAGACTTGAAAGCTATGTGATCCTCTAATGCTATGTTATCCTCTTTCAAATGTTCTACACAATTTTCCATATTTAAGGCAATCCTTGGGAAAAACCACTGCTAGAAAACTTTCTCTTATATGAAGTGTAATCTATAAAGTCAGCCATTTTTTATTGGGCATGTACAGTGTCAGTGTCATTGCACTTGACCCTGGGGATGCAATGGTGAGTTGTGTGGTCATGGCTCTACTACCTCAGAGCATTAAGAAGGTACTCCCTTCTATTACCTCATCTTCTTTGCTTCCTCTACCTTCTTCTCCTTCTTCTCTGACACTTGGTTCTTCCTCCAGCCTTTAAATCATGGATACTTATTTTCACATGGCCTTCTCTTGATAGCACTAGGCAGTGGTATCAACATTCATTTTCTCCACAGCATCTTCCAAGCAATTTCCCATCAGATATTCATCTTAGTCTCTCCTGTACCGAAATCTGCGATCTGGCTATATTTTCACATCCCTCTGCCTGCTCATTTCACCCCCTATTGAACTTCACTATTTCTTTTATTCATTAAAGTCTTTGGCAGCTGTCTTGTCAAGCTCCCCTCCTTACTATCTTTGGCTCTTACACTCGGTACTTCAGCATTTGAAAGTTAATTCATCTAGAGGCTGGCCTTGTCAATGTCTTGATTTGCCTCAATTTTAATTTTATCTTCATTTCATGTCAGCAACCCAGTGCCTTGAACATGTATTTCTGAGGCCCCTTTAATTACCTGGAGATTAAAATTTAAATCCCATAGACTTCCAATCTTCAAATTCTTATTTCTACACTATTACCTTTTAGTCTCAGGCAAGAGTGCAGAGGGACCCTGCTACCCTCCTCCTCTGCTTACACCTTCCTGGTTGGATTACGTGTTCATGCAGCCAAGTGCCATTGCCCACCTGGAACCTGCCCTTCCTTCCCAGATTGCTGAGTCACAAAATGCTAAAATTTTCTGCTCAAATGGACTTAATCCTGCTTTTGAAGACCTGCAAAGACATCTTCCCCAGATTAATTCTCTTGAGAGTGACCCATATCAAGATGTTGCATTTGATAGGCTCAATGTCTGGCCAAAAGGCAGCTGTTTATAGGAAAATCAATGGAGCTTGGGAATGTGAGATTACACATCCACACTTAGACCACATGAATTTGGTGTAGGATAAAGCCAGGTGAGAAGAGAAGCTGGCACACCCAGTGCTGTGAACTGGTGTTTCCTGTGCTGCTCATTCTGGCGTGGACCCTGGACCTTCCAGGTTGTGATAATGTAGGTTGGTCAAGAGATGAGGAGTAGATATATATTACTTAACATTTTATGACCTTTATATATAATTTTAAAATAATTAGGTATGTGGTGTGTGGGTCCTCATTTGTATGCTTGCCCTAGACCTCACAAATGTCAAGGCAAGATTTACCTCCATACATACATTTCTACCACACACTGAGCTCTAGTTCCTTGGCTTCTTCCATTTTATTAACATATGTCAGATTTTTAATGTCCATCAGTTTCAATCACTTTTTTTATGTACTCAATTCTTCACCTCCTTTTCTACTTGAACTCTTCACTATACAAAACCTGAACCACAAATTGATATTACCATATGACTTCTTGGCTTTTGTATCCTGCCTTCTAATACATGCTGGATAAAGTAATTGACCTTATATATTAATGCACTTTACATTGATGTGAAATCTAGACAATGCTTTACATCCATTTTGTATTAGCATAAAATTAGACATTTTGCCATGTGTATAAAATTTTAAAGTTTTATAAAAACAGCATATCAAATGATTCAGATATCTTTAGATGTTTTTAGTTTATTATTTTTGTATTGCCTAGATGTGGTAGATTTGTGCAAACATGGTGCCAATTTTCTAGCTATCTTTATATACATGTTCTTTAAAACTTGACTTTATAGCTCCTAGTGTTGGGAGATAGCATCCATTTCTTTATCCCTTGAATCTTGGCTATCCTAGTGATTTACTTCAACCAATGGAATATGCAGAAATGACAGATGTCAAGTCTAAATGTAGACACACATTCCTGCTGTCTTTGGATCACTACTACCACTATGAGAACAAACTCTAAGTTAGCCTACTGAAGGATAAGAGACTACCTGGAGGAGAACTGAGCCATTCCAGCCAAGGCCAACCTAGATCAGCATGCTCCAATAAACCTGCCTATTGTCTGCTGATGCCTGGGCAAGGCCAACCAATATCTGGTGAGCCTAGCCAAGGTCAGGAGAATCACCCAGGCAACATGCAGACTTGTTAGCAAAAATAAATGTTGATTTTTGTTTGTTATTGTTATTGTGTGGTTGCTTTTTGTATGCCATATGATTATGGCAATTGATAATGGATATCTTATGATGATGATCAGTTTTATGTACCATCTTGAGAAAGATATATGCCCAGTTATTTATACAAAAACTAATCTGTGTGTTGCTATAAAGGTATTTTGTAGATGGAATTAATATTCATAATTAATTGATGTTAGTAAAGGAGATTATTCTTGATAATCTGGGTGGGCCTGATTCAATCAACTGAAAGTGCTTAAGAACAGAACTAAATTTCCCAGAAGAAGAAATTTTGCTTGTCACTTCAGTGTCCACTAATGCCCAGAAGTTCTAGCCTGCCTTTCCTGAAGGACTGCCCTATGGATTTTGGACTTGCCTATCAAGACTCCAAATCAAACAAGCTAACTGGTAATAAATTCCTTAATATATATCTCCTATCAGTTCTTCTTCTCTGATGGAACCCTGATTAATATATCAGTCCAAAAAAAGTCATATCTTACACAATTAAAAAAAATTGATAACAATACAATAACAACCACTGTTTTTCATATTTAATTCTTAGAAAACCTCAGTGAGATGTTATCACTATTGAGATTATTAAAATTCTTCTTCCTGGAACATGTGACCTCTTTGGAATCCTGATATAAGTAAAAACTGGAAACAATAGAGACTATTTGACATCGGACTGTTGATCACAAGGTATTGCCCTATTCCACGGGAGCCAAGCAAGGTGCTAGTCCAAGTTGCACTCAATACATGAGGCTTTCATGAAAATATTATAAGTGCCCAATTTACAGTAATGTCTCAAGTTTCCCATTCCCATCTTCCTCCTAGTACAATACCCTAGCTCACCATTTGACAAAAGAAGTAGTGAAGGTGGAGAGACTTTATCAACACAGGAGGCACACACCAGCTCATAAACTGTGCTCTGTACTCTGGGACAACTCTGAAACTATCACATGTCATGGTCTTATCCTAACACTCAAAGAGTCTCAAGACAAACTTTGGAAAAAAGCTCACATTTTCTAGATTTCTGTAGCACATTTGAAGAAATAATTTTAAAAGTAAAGTCTTTATCTATATGCTTATTTCTTAAGGATCATAATTCCCTTAAGAAAACAGGTATCCTGTCCTTAAAGTAGGAATTCCAACTCAATCTTGTGGGAATAAATGTGACAAAGGAAA
Source organism: Hippopotamus amphibius kiboko (assembly GCF_030028045.1). NCBI lineage: Eukaryota > Metazoa > Chordata > Mammalia > Artiodactyla > Hippopotamidae > Hippopotamus > Hippopotamus amphibius. The sequence goes on along the minus strand of NC_080195.1, from coordinate 98,376,778 downwards.
GGCAATATAAGCATGTTTGGTAATTTAAAACAGTCTAGCTTTAAAAAACATAGGAAAAGTCTGCATGAATCACATTGGGTGACAGTTTTCCTTGCTATAATATTTGAGGCCTTTATGCAGTTAAGAATTACATACCTCAATAGTCAAATCCACTTCTGCCTTCTCCAAAGCCTTGGCTCTTAGCCATTAGGGTCCTATAATTATTTTAGTGGGCATTTTAGTTGTTGAGTGTAGTTTATGTGAAAGATGTGGACATCACTCATGAGTTCTATTTGTTTAAGTGTAAGAACAGTTCCATAGATTTATCTTCTTATTCATTTTATCTCCACTGCAGGTGACCTGATAACAGCTTGGGATGCCTAGGAAATATGTATTTGAAAGTCAGGGATTACAGTTTAGGGTAAGCATGTGTCAGCATGTGGAAAGTGTTAACTATTCTTTCTTACTTCTTATTATAACATGTAATTTTGAAGTACTAACAAGAGGGAAGCATTATAAAAGGAAGACTAAAATAACTTTTTGCAAATGTTTGAAAAGAAAATATGATCATTATTTGGATTTTGTAAAAGAGAAATTAGCACACCAGTTCATTAAATTGAAATAAGTGCAAAAATGAGATGAACAGAGTATAATTTGTAATGAGATTGAGAAGAAATGAGTTATAAAGTCTAAAATTGAAAAGAATACAAAATAAAAAACAGAGTTGAAAAGGTGAAAGTTTCGGGACTCTGACTACCTTTTGGTTACTAGAAAAATATTTGAGGGTCTAAAAATTTTTCTGTCTAATCAGAGGAAGAAAGTATAGATTATGAGACAAAAGAGTGAAGTGGAATTATGAGAGCTATTTTAATAAGTTCCATATCCAGAGACCTGACTTCTAGAATTTTTACTTGGTAACATGGAAAAATCAGCATTTCCTTTGACATATGACCTTGATCAGGTGTTATGGTCTGAATGTTTGCATCTGTCCAAAATTAATGTGTTGAAATCTGAACTCTTAAGGTATTAGGAGGTAGGGCCTTTGGGAGGCGGTTAGATCATGAGGGTGGAGCTTTTGTGAATGAGATTAATGCCTTTATAAAATAAACCCTAGAGAACCCCCTAGCCCCTTCTGCCATGAGAGGACACACAGAAGATGCCTGTCTATTAATCAAGAAGTGGGTTCTGACCAGAAAACAAATATGCCAGGACCTTGAACTTGGGCCTCCCAGCTTCCAGAACTGCGGGAAACAAATTTGTATTTCATATAAGCCACTCAGTTTATACTATGTTGTTGTAGCAGCCTGAAGAGACTAAGAGGCCAGAAAATGGGAATAAGGGAAAGAAAAGGAAAAAGTTTTAATGAGAACACTCTCATGTGATGGAAGAACAGGTAGAAAGATGATTTAAACACTATTTGGACATTTATTTACAGCAAAGAGGTTTTACAAAATAGTGTAAAAAGATCATTTTAAGCAGGCTTAAGATATATCCGCCTGTCATACCTGATGTTTATTCATATCTTATAAACTCAACTAAACTACTAGAGAGTTTGTTTTATAAATTATAAAAAAATTGACCTCATTGTTTCAGAAAAATGTGTAAATAGCACTTGAAAATACCAAAGGAAATAAGATAATGTGTAAATGGTAGAACAAAAGCAAATAAGCTTTGGAATGTCATCAATACAGAAAATATTGAGCACACATGTGTAGGTCCTCCATAAATGTCTCTGAACACTTGTAGAATAGATGAGAAGAGAAAGACCTTAAGAAATTTTCATAAGGGAACCTCAGAAGTGGACAAGAGAGAGGTTGGGAAGGAGACCATGAAGCTTACAAAGATGTAAAGCAAAACAGCCAGGACTCAAAAGAGTGAAAGGAATCGAGAAAAAGGAGATGAAGTCACTGCTGGGTTTAGACAATTCAGAAAAAGCTTATACAATGGGTCATTATTTTTTACCTAACAAAGAAAAAGAGAAAGAATCATGTGTCTTCACTGTCAGAGTGTGCTTTGAGATTCCCATAAACTTGCAACTTTTTTTTTTAGTGGCTGGCAGCAGGATGAAGGGAAAACGTGTAAATGAGATGTGAACAAGGAAGGAACATATTCTTACAACAATTAGGTTTCTTTTTTTTGATGCATTTTGAGTTTCTCTGAGTCCTTGCCATCACCTCTATACCTTTTGAACACCAGAGGGTGACATGGTAGTTGTGGCAAAAGCAGAACCTGTGAAAGAGGCAGGAAGCTAACCTAGATGTCACTCTGTAGAAATAACTTTGCTTTTTAATTACAGTGGATGTTTTTCAGCTCTATTTTTTTTTCTTGAAATGCACATGAAAGTATTCAGTTTCTAAATCTGAGTCAGGAATAGCCTCTGTCCCCAGTGTTCTTCTCAACTTTGTGATTCAAAGTTTTACCATCAACCAAAGCTACACAGATTGGCTTGAGAGGTTGACTCATACATCCAGCATACTAAGTGCCTACTGGGTGCTGGCACTCTGGTCTAGGAGCTGGTGTACATGGCTGGCAAAACTAGAGATGCCGCCCTGATCTTATCAAATTTTGAGTCTAGTGGGGGTGGTAGATGCCAATCACACCCCCACAGCAGATTGTAATGAGGTAAGTGCTATGAGTGAAAAGCACACGGGACAAGCAGATTGTAGGACAGAGACATTTAACGTGGGTGTGTGTTGGGGGTGAAGGAAGGCTTTTTTTTTGAGAAAATGACCCATGAGCTGAGTTCTCAAAGACAAATAGGAGCTATTTAGGGAAAAGAGGATAGTAGAGAATGTTCTATGAAGGTCAGGCGGGTGGAAACAGAACACAACCAAAAAAAAAAATCTCAATGCTTACAAAACATTCTTTGCCTTTTTAATTATTATTCAAATGCTATATATAATTTAACCTTTTATACCTCCTAGAGAGTGGTAGAGGGCTGTAGTGAGAAGGAGCAGAGCTCAGGAGGCTTGGGTGTATAACTTTGGGTTACGTGGCTTCCTGACCAACCTCTCTGGGCTTTGGTTTCCTATCTAGACAGATAGGAAATTGGGTTAGATGACCCCTGAAGAACTTTTCCAATTAAAATTGCTGACTCGTTAGTTTGGGCAAAGAAATACTAGATTAACAGTAACTGGTATGAACTCGTGTGTTAAGAAAAATAGTTCCAGTAAACTAAAGCTTTTTACAAGTATTACATTGTTAGCCCATGAAAAAGAGTCTGGCCTTGATGTAGCCGCTTCTATAGTTCTCTGGGGCTCCCCTGGCATGACCATGGGAGACAGTATTTTCAATGTCACATAGAGTGTCATTGCAGAAAAACTTAGGCATTCAAAAAATACTTATTAAGTGAACAGCATTTGCAAAGAAATGGGATTGAATCAGGAAAGTTTCTACTTTGGGTCCTTGAAAGTATATTGAGAGAATTCTGAACATAAAGGGAAATTTGTAGCCTGAACTATTTGCTCACAATAGGTTTAGTCAAGCAATGGATACATTCATTGTTCATAAGAAAATGATTGCATGAATACTAGCCTGATTTCATGATTTTGGGATCAAGGTCTTAACACGATAGACAAAAGAAAAGACACCTGCTAGATATTATTACTGTGGTGACGTCGACTAGAATAAAAATCATCAAGTGACAAGCTTGCTTTTAATGATACTTTTATTTTACACACACACACACACACACACACAAATAATTAGCAAGAAAATAATGAATGTTAACAGCTGTATTTATTTCTGAAATAGTCCCTCACGTACCTACACTGATTGTGGTGGGGAAATTTAGTTGAAACTAAAGATAATTCTTCATCAAAATCATAGTTTTTAAAGTTCTATTCAGTACTACTCCTTTTCAGTCCTATGGATGAAAAACTCTTTTTATTTCCTGGGTTTCAAACGATTTGGGGAAAGGTGCCAACAAGAAACACCATTTTCCATGAATATCTGGCTCATAAAATTGAGTTTTGGACAGCTTATAGAAAAACACTGCTATGTCTAGAATTTGTCATCTTTGAAGATGCTAATCCTGATGAGCTGGACCTTTTAAGAAGACAGAGAAAGGGCAGATGCTGTGTATCTCGGTGGCCAATTTTAGTGCCAACTCCCTTCTTCAGAACAGGTGCTTGTATTGCACATTTGGTAGACCTTACAGTTGCTCTTTTCCTATTTGCGTTGAGGGAAGGCCACCTCATGGGTGAGAGTAGGTGAAGGAATATTTTAGAGATGGTGCAGATTACTTCTGTAAAGTTCAGTCCTGTCCAGATGGCATGGCAACCATTTGGCTTTGTATTTAAAAAGAAGATTAAGGGAAATCACATTGTGTCTTCCTCACTCACCCCTCCCCCACCTTTAAAAGCTATACAAAGAATACTTGACACATACATAGTGAATCGTGTCATTGATACGAGTCAAGAGTAATTCGTACCTCCATGAAAAGTCAGTTTGATCTTGTCTATATTGATCAATATATAGAAGGAAGAAAATGATGGTTCTGTTTTCCTCTCATTTGATTGCATCTCAACTGGGACATTTTATTTAGCCAGAAGCATCAGCCTTTAAGAGCGATATTGACAAAATGGAAGGTGTTTAGAACCAAAGAGACAATGATTTTAAAGGGAACTGAAAGCATAAAGAAGCAGCAGCCTCCAGGAAGGAATTGTGACACTGAATCTATAGAAGAGACAGCTACACTGGAATATGAATTTAGGGGCTCCTCTGAAATAAACCAAAAGCTGTCACGTGCAAGGGGCACTTGATTTGTTCTTTCTGGAGTTGCAGTTGCAGAATGGAATAAGAAAGGACATTTCTAGGATAATTATTTTAGATTAATGTAAGGAGAATTTTTCTAATAATCTAGCTGCCTAAATATACTTCTGACTGCCTCTGGAGAGGCAGGACCTTGAGATGTAATAATCCTCAAATCAGTAGGAGAGTTATGACATGCTAAAAGAGAGGATTTAACATCAGATGATGGCAATGTCAGATGCCCTTAAAGTTTCCTTCCCACTCCAGGTTTGTCTATAAAGTTAAAATTTGGTAGTCGGTGCATGGAGCATGAATGTGACCTTCATACTTAACCATATTTCACAAATGTTTCAAATCTCTGAATAAATTTTTATCCTTCGGTATTTAATAAAAATTAACCTTTTTCCTAGCCTAATTGTACATAAAAACTTGAATATTCAACACGTTTATATCTGTACCCCTTTAACACATAAATAAGCACCTTAAAATATAATTTGGCTATAGTTTATCTTGAGGTAAATTAATTTATGTTAAATGTTACTAGCTAGGTACAAGGCTAAACATTTTATTTTTTAGCAGAAGTATATTGAAATAATTCTAGTGACCATTCCAGTAAAAATGATTTTAGTGACTATTTCAGCCCAAACACAGAATTAAATAGTATATTTAGAACCAGGTGTAATTTTAGGAGTCAACTCCATTTGAATTTTAAACCTCAGAACCCAAGAACTCATGCTAATAGGAAAGGCTACGTAGATCCAGACACAGTGTCACCTTTGCTGTCTTACCTTTGACACCTGTCTTGGCTGTTGGGCACTGTCTTCTTTGTTGCCGGGCAGTACACCCCAGGCCCCTCAGAAATGGGAGTCCTGCCCACTGAGCCCACATATGCCTACAGAAAGCTTGGCTTCTGTCTTCTAGACTGTGCCCAGTGTCCAGCTTCTTCTCCCATAGACCTGCTCCGGGGCACAGCACACATGTTGGGCTCAGCTTTCCATCATTCTGACCAAACCCATCCCACCTTCAGTGTTTCCAATCTTGCTCCTTCAGACTGTTTATTAATCTCAATCATCTCTGCCCTAGCTTCACCCACTCATCATCCTCAGATGGTCTGAAACCTTAAATGGTTATGCTTAGGAGGTAGTGGTGATTGGGAGCGTGATTAGGAAGTAATGGCTTTCCCTGGCCTTTGGAAACACACTGCTGTCTTTACTGGTGTGGTACTGTCATCCTTTTATTTCTTTTTTTTTTTCTCTTCCTTTCTCTTTCCTCTTCCCTTCCTCCCTCCCTCCCACGTCCCTTCCTTCCTTCTTTCCTTCCTTCCTTCAAGTCATCTTCTTGTAAATTTTTTCATATATGAATTGTTATATCCCATATTCTGTGATTAAATGTTGTGTTCTTCATTTTAACTCCTCAGCAGGAGGTGTGGAACACATTTTATTGTGTGCATCACGGAATTTCTACTCTTCTTGATACTATAAAGGATAAATATAAACCTATAATGTAAGCCATGCTTTCAGATAAGTTAACATTGTATTAGTTTATATGCAGTATTCTAGTTCTCCATTTTTCTGGTAACCTTGGAAAATCTTTCATTTGTCTAGTGTCTGATGCTGACTTTACCAATTTGGATGCTAATCACAGCCATTAGCAGTATCCACTACCTAGCAGTAAGAAACTTCTCCATTCTCTCTCTCTGTGCGTGCACGTGCACACACACACACACACACACAAAATTAACACAGTATCTCACAAATATGTAGAAACTATATCTAATATGTATATAACATAGGTATCAATTCAATGTAAATAAAATAGGTAAATGAATAAAATAAATAGTAATTACATTGACTGGAAAAAGATCATCAATTTAAAAATACTCTGTTTTAATGTATTGATTGCTCTAGTTATGTTGTTTACACTATAGCTTAAGAAATAATGCTTCATTTCCTATGTATTCAATTTCAACTATATTATTAATATCATGACATTTAGGTAAATTTTTATATAATGTCAGTATTTTATTATATAATTTTTGGTTATCTTTCCCTATTGACATGTGAATAAATCCCCTCTCAAGGTAATAATGTTTAATTTCTTAAAATACATAAACCGCAAAGTTGAAATATGTGGTATACAGTGTGTAAATTCCTGTTTTCTAGTTATCTTTTTTATAGGTTCTTGTATTACAATTACCAGGATATTTTTTGCAGCTTTTCACTTTTAATACAAAAGTGAAAGTGGTTATCTGTGAAATTTCAAACTATTTATTGTATCAAAATAAAAAAAATTGCAAGCATTAATGATGTGATTGTCATTAAACCAATAATTCTCTGGTCATTAAGCATTATTAAACTATCTGTATTAGATTATTTGAAACTTGTTTCAGATTATATATTTTCATTGAATAAGATTAATATCTGTATATGTGAATATACTAAATGTTCAATAATTAAGGTATTTATTCTTAGATATTAGTTATAAACATTGATTATAACTGCTTTAAAGCTGAACCACTCTGTGATCACAGGGTCACTTTAAAAAGAAATCCATGCAAACACCTAAGAAGTGCATAGACAATTGTAGCCAAATGTGAATTGCAAGCATGGTTTAATTTGCATGACGTAGAAGAGAATTTTTAAAAATATATTTTATTAATTTATTTCTCCACAGTCTTAATCACCTTGAAAGTTGCTTTTTCAGAATCTCCCTTTTCTGCCTTCTCCCCAATTTCCAAGTAATTTCTAGTCCTTTTATGAACACCCACTATTATTAGCTATCCTTTTTTATTTACTGTCTTTCCATACTGCTTACAATACCACCTTTTGAAAACCTAGCTTCCCTGCACTTGGACCATGCTTATTTTCTATGTCTGTAGTCTGCTGGGATGAGTTATCTGTTTTCTCTTCTGAACAATTTTCTTTGCAGGGATCATTTTCCTCAACTTCTCTTAAATAATGTTTTCATATTGTTGTTGAATAATGTGTAATGACTAAATGTCAAAATTTTGTAAGACCAACAGCAATTTCACAGTTGATTGCACGTATATTTTTGTTTTCTCTGAATACAAATTTTTAAATGGTCAGATGAAGTAAGATCTTTGTCTCATTTTATTGACCTGCAGTTTTACTCCTCATCTCTATTCCATGCTAAAGTAGAAGGAATCAAATAATTTCCATAGAATACTATACATGATTTAAAATTGAAAATCTGTACTTTGCATGTGATTCGTGCTTTAGTCTGTCATTGTAAACAATATTAACCAATATTTTTTGAATGAAAATTTAATCAACCTTTGTTCAGAAGCAAATTTTGGGTCATATGATGGAAATGTTGCCTGTTTATAGGATTCCTAGTTATCAATGGATTATTCATAGCAACTTATATGAAGAAGTAGCAAAATGTTAGAGAATGTATTTGCAAGTTAGATAACCTGTAGATTTCATAAGTTTTTGCACAATAATTCAATTTCCCTTCATTTGTTCAAATGATTTAAATAATCTTTGAAGACAGGTTCATGAAAAAAAATGATGGATAAACCTTAAAATCATGGAATCTCTTAACCCAACTGTATACTTATCTTGAAATTGTCCTGTGTAATTGCCTTGCTCCTGTAGCCTGAGCATGGCGTCCATGACACCTGAAGGAGATGAAGTGTACAGGTAAGGATTATATTGCAATGGGAGAGAATAACAAAGATGTAGTTCTTAACTGTAAGCTGTTTTCTTTGGGCAATAGCCAACAACTATAAAAGCATATCCATTGAGGGGATCAAAGACAGATTGCTGCTTAGAGGAACACACGAAAGGGTAGTATTGGAGTAGGGTTTTGCAATGCCAAAGCATCCCTGTGGTAATGGGGAACTGGAAAGTCATCTCATAGAGGGTGTTGGGAAAGAACACCCACTTTTATAACACCAACACAGCATGGATCAGTGAAGTAGGTATATCTATAAAAAAAGTCAATAAAAATTCTGTACAATCAGAATTTGGTTTATTTGCTGAAGAAAACTGATCAAATATTCCATATGGGTAGGGAGGCATTTATTTTGGAGCTAGGCAGACAGGAGTTTTAATTCTTGCTCAGTTGACTTAATGACTTTGTGACATAAAGAAAGTCTGTTAACCTCTCAGCATCTCAGTTTCCTCATCTCATATGTGATTTTTGAAAGAATTAGAGCCATTTAATATAAAGAGTCTGTTACATTGTAGGTATTCAATAAACATCAATAATTTGTGGTAAGTAAGGTACTGGGACAAGATAAAGATAACAAGTTCAGCAAAGATAAAAAGTGACATACTGAAGTGATTCACCATAAATTCCAGCATTACAGTGATGCACAGAGTGTATTATACTGGGATTATGGCCACATTCTTGGGTCTCACAATTTCCTAGTTAAAATTGATTACAAATTGAAGCAAAATAAACTCTGTGGTCATTGCAGTTGCACATTTATTTAAACATAAATTAGAAGTATTATCAATAGTTTTCCTTTTCAGTATTGTTTAATTATTACCTCAAATAAGACATTCTTATTAAAATTTTCAGCCTTCTGCATCCAGGTGGAATTGATAACTGGCAATCAGCTTTGTCTGAAAGTCACTAAATATCCTAGATAAAATAGAAAAATCATAGTTTGACCACAGTGGACACCTAGAGGGGCTAAAACTCCAGAGAAGGAAGATCCCTGGAGAGGTAAACTGAAATCTGCAGCTGCTTCTACCCTGGATAATGGGTTTTATCTTCATTATTTCTTTTTTTTTCTTAAGCTCTTTATTGGAACATAATTGTTTTACACTCTTGTACTAGCTTTTGAGGTACACCAAAGTGAACAAGCTGTATTTATACATATATCCCCACATCCCCTCCTTCCCGTGACTCCCTCCCGCTCTCCCTGTCCAGGCCCTCTAAGGCATCACGAATCATCCAGTTGATCTCCCTTTGTTACTCAACAACTTCCCACCTGGCTATCTCTTTTATAGTTGGTAGTGTATGTATGTCTATGCTACTCTCTCACTTCATCCCAGCTTCCCCTTTGCCCCCCACCCCCCTAACCCCGTGTCCTCCAGTCCATTCTCTGCATCTGCATCCTTATTCTTGCCCTGTCACTGGGTTCATCAGTATCATTTTTTTTTTTTTTTTTTTTTTTTTTAGATTCTGTGTATATGAGTTAGCATACAGATTTGTTTTTCTCTTTCTGGCTTACTCCACTCTGTATGACAGACTCTAGGTCCATCCACCTCATTACATACAGCTCCATTGCATTCCTTTTTATGGCTGAGTAATATTCCATTGTATATATATGCCACATCTTCTGTATCCATTCATTTGTTGATGGGCATTTAGGTTGCTTCCATGTCCTGGCTATTGTAAATAGTGCTGCAATGAACATTATGGTACATGTTTCTCTTTGGATTGTGGTTCTCTCTGGGTATATGCCCAGGAGTGGGATTACTGGATCATATGGGAGTTCTAGTTTTAGTTTTTTAAGGAACCTCCAAACTGTTTTCCATAGTGGCTGGACCAACTTCCATTCCCACCAACAGGGCAGGAGAGTTCCCTTTTCTGCACACCCTCTCCAACATTTATTGTTTCCAGATTTTGTGATGATGGCCATTCTGATCGGTGTGAGGTGATACCTCATTGTGGCTTTGACTTGCATTTCTCTAAAGATTAGTGATGTTGAGCATCTTTTCATGTGTTTGTTGGCCATCTGTATGTCTTCTTTGGAGAAATGTCTATTTAGGTCTTCTGCCCATTTGTGGATTGGGTTATTTGCTTTTTCAGGTATTAAGCTGCATGAGCTGCTTATATATTTTGGAGATTAATCCTTTGTCCATTGGTTCATTGGCGAGTATTTTCTCCCATTCTGAGAGTTGCCTTCTTGTCTTGTTTATGGTTTCTTTCACTGTGAAAAAGCTTTTAAGTTTTATTAGGTCCCATTCGTTTATTCTTGATTTTATTTCCATGATTCTAGGAGGTGGGTCAAAAAGGATGTTACTTTGATGGATGTCATAGAGTGTTCTGCCTATGTTTTCCTCTAGGAGTTTTATAGTGTCTGGCCTTACATGTAGGTCTTTAATCCATTTGGAGTTTATTTTTGTGTATGGTGTTAGGAAGTGTTCTAATTTCATTCTTTGACATGTTGCTGTCCAATTTTCCCAGCACCACTTATTGAAGAGGCTGTCTTTTTTCCATTGTATACTCGTGCCTCCTTTGTCAAAGATAAGGTGCCCATATGTGCTTGGCTTTACCTCTGGGTTCTCTGTTCTATTCCATTGATCTTCCTTTCTATTTTTGTGCCAGTACCATACTGTCTTGATCACTGTGGCCTTGTAGTATAGTTTGAAGTCAGGAAGCCTAATTCCACCAACTCCATCTTTCCTTCTCAAGATTGCTTTGGCTATTCGGGGTCTTTTGCATCTCCATGCAAATCATAAGATTTCTTGTTCTAGTTCGGTGAAAAATGCCATTGGCAATTTGATCAGATTGCATTGAATCTGTAAGTTGCTTTGGGTAGTACAGTCATTTTCACGATGTTGATTCTTCCAATCCAAGAACATGGTATGTCTCTCCATCTGTTTGTATTGTCTTTGATTTCTTTCATCAGTGTCTTATAGTTTTCTGCGTAGAGGTCTTTTGCCTCCCTAGGCAGGTTTATTACTAGGTATTTTATTCTTTCTGTTGCAATAGTAAATGGGAGAGTTTCCTTAATTTCTCTTTCTGCTTTTTTGTTGTTAGTGTATAGGAATGCAAGAGATTTCTGTGCATTAATTTGGTATTCTACTACTTTACTAAACTCATCAATTAGTGCTAGCAGTTTTCTGGTAGAGTCTTTAGGGTTTTCTATGTATGATATCATGTCATCTGCAAAGAGTGACAATTTTACTTCTTCTTTTCCAGTTTGGATTCCTTTTATTTCTTTTTCTTCTCTGATCGCTGTGGCTAAAACTTCCAAAACTATGTGGAATAATAATGGTGAGAGTGGACACCCTTGTCTTCTTCCTGTTCTTAGAGGGAATGATTTCAGTTTTTCACCATTTAGAAAGATGTTCGCTTTTGGTTTCTCATATATGGCTTTTTTTATGTTGAGGGAATTTCCTTCTATGCCCATTTTCTGGAGAGTTTTTATCATAAATGAATGTTGAATTGTGTCAAAAGCTTTTTCTGCATCTATTGAGATTATCATATGTTTTTTATCCTTCAATTTGTTGATATGATGTCCACATTGATTGATTTGCATATATTGAAGAATCCTTGCATTCCAGGGATAAACCCCACTGGATCATGGTGTATGATTTTTTTAATGTGCTGTTGGAGTCTGTTAGCTAGGATTATGTTGAAGATTTTTGCATCTATATTCATCAGTGATATTGGTCTGTAATTTTCTTTTTTTGTGACATCTTTGCCTGGTTTTGGTATCAGGGTGATGGTGGCCTCATAGAATGAGTTTGGGAGTGTTCCTCCTTCTGCTATATTTTGGAAGCATTTGAGAAGGATAGGTGTTAGCTCTTCTCTAAATGTTTAATAGAATTCACCTGTGAATCCATCTGGCCCTGGGCTTTTGTTTGTTGAGAGATTTTTAATCACAGTCTCAATTTCTGTGCTTGTGATTGGTCTGTTCATAGTTTCTATTCTTCCTGGTTCAGTCTTGGAAGATTGTACTTTTCTAAGAATTTATCCATTTCTTCCAGGTTATCCAATTGATTGGCATATAGTTGCTTGTAGTAGTCTCTCATGATCTTTTGTATTTCTGTGGTGTCCGTTGTTACTTCTCCTTTTTCATTTCTAATTCTGTTGATTTGCCTCTCCTCCCTTTTTTTCTTGATGAGTCTGGCTAGTGGTTTATCAATTTTACTTATCTTCTCAAAGAACCAGCTTTTAGTTTTATTGATCTTTGCTATTCTTTCTTTCATTTCTTTTTCATTTATTTCTGATCTGATCTTTATGATTTCTTTCCTTCTGCTCACTTTGGGGTTTCTTTGTTCTTCTTTCTCTAGTTGTTTGAGGTGTAAGATTAGGCTGTTTATTCAATATTTTTCTTGTTTTTTAAGGTAGGACTGTATTGCTATAAAATTCCTTCTTAGAACTACTTTGGCTGTGTCCCATAGGTTTTGGGTTGTTGTGTTTTCATTGTCATTTGTTTCTAGATATCTTTTGATTTCCTGTTTGATTTCTTTAGTGATTTCTTGGTTGTTTAATAACATATTGTTTAGCCTCCATGTGGTTATATTTTTTACATTTTTTTTTGTAATTGGCATCTAGTCTCATGGCATTGTGGTCAGAGAAGATGCTTGGTATGGTTTCAATTTTCTTGAATTTGCCGAGGTTTGATTTGTGACCCAAGATGTGATTTATCCTGGAAAATATTCCATGTGCACTTGAGAAGAAAGTTTATTCTATAGCTTTTGGATGGAATGTCCTATAAATATCAATTAAGTCAAGATGGTCTAATGTGTCATTTAAAGCCTTTGTGTCCTTATTTATTTTCTGTTTGGATGATCTGTCCATTGATGTAAGTGGGGTGTTCAAGTCTCCTACTATTATTGTGTTACTGTTGATGTCCCCTTTTATGGCTTTTAGCATTTGCCTTATGTATTGAGGTGCTCCTATGTTGGGGGCATAGATATTTACAATTGTTATATGCTCTTCTTGAATGGATCCCTTGATCATTATGTAGTGTCCTTCTTGTCACTTGTAATAGTCTTTACTTTAAAGTCTAATGTGTCTGATATGAATATTGCTACTCCAGCTTTCTTTTGACTTCCATTTGCATGGAATATCTTCTTCCATCCCTTTACTTTCAGTCTATATGTATCCCTTGGTCTGAAGTGGGTTTCTTGTAGGCAGCACATAGAAGGGTCTTGTTTTTCATCCATTCAGCCAGTCTGTGTCTTTTGGTTGGAGCATTTAATCCATTTACATTTAAGGTGATTATTGACATGTGTGTTCCTATTACCATTTTCTTCATTGTTTTGGGTTTGTATTTGTAGGTGTTTTCCTTTTCTTGTGTTTCCTACTTAGAGAAGTTCCTTTAGCACTTGTTGTAAGGCTGGTTTGGTGGTGCTGAATTCTCTTAACTTTTGCTTATCTGTAAAGCTTTTGATTTCTCTGTTGAATCTGAAGGAGATTCTTGCTGGGTAGAGTATTCCTGGCTGTAGGTTTCTCTCTTTCAGGACTTTCAGTATATCCTGCCATTCCCTTCTGGCCTGCAGAGTTTCTGCAGAAAGATCAGCTGTTATCCTTATGGGTTTTCCCTTATATGTTGTTTGTTGCTTTTCTCTTGCTGCTTTTAATATTTTTCTTTGTGTTTAATTGTTGTTAGTTTGATTAATATGTGCTTTGGTGTATTTCTCCTTGGGTTTATTCTGTATGGGATTCTCTGCACTTCTTGGACTTGATTAATTATTTCCTTTCCCATGTTGGGGAAGTTTTCCACTATAACCTCTTCATATATTTTCTCAGACCCTTTCTTTTTTTCTTCTTCTTCTGGGATGCCTATGGTTTGAATGTTGGTGCGCTTCATGTTGTCACCAAAGTCTCTGAGACTGTCTTCCATTCTTTTTACTCTTTTTTCTCTTTCCTGCTCTGTGGCAGTTATTTCCCCCATTCTATCTTCCAACTCACTTATTCATTCTTCTGCCTCAATTATTCTGCTGTTTATACCATCTAGAGTATTTTTAATTTCAGTTATTTTGTTATCTATTACTGTTCATTTGCTCTTTAGTTCTTCTGAGTCCTTATTAACTGTTTCTTGTATTTTCTGTATTTTGTTGTCGAGATTTTGGATCATCGTTACTATCATTACTCTGAATTCTTTTTTCAGGCATTTTTCCTATTTGTTCTTCATTTATTTGGTCTTGTGGGTTTTTTTCATGCTCCTTTGCCTGCAAGATGTTTCTTTGTTTTCTCATTTTGTCTAATTTGTAGGATTTGCTGTCTCCTTTCCCTATGCTGCCCAGTAGTAACTCCTCTTTTTCAGCCCTCTGCCCCCTGTGGTGGGATTTGTCCAATGTCTTGAGTAGGCTTCCTGGTGGAGGGGTCTGGTGTCTGCTTTCCAGTGTGTGGCTCTGTGTCTTTTCTTTCTGATGAGCAGGGCCATGTCAGGTGGTGTGTTTTAAAGTATCTGTGAGGTTAATATGGCTTTAGATAGTCTGTGTGCTGATGGGTGGGTTTGTGTTCATGTCTTGTTTGTAGTTTGGTGTGAGGTGTCCAGCACTGGCAGTTGCAGACAGTTGGACGAAGCCAGGTCTTAGACTCTGATATAGGGCTCCATGAGAGTTCTCTGCATTTAATCTTCCCTGTGTCTGTGGACTCCCTAGTAGTCTAGCATCCTGGATTCAGTGCTCCCTCCCCAGAGACTCCTACTTGATTTCTGATGGAGTAGTCCAGACTTCAGAGGTTGCTTGTCCTGGCAATAAAGGGGTTTAAAGAAGACTGCCAAGACCCAGACTAATGGCAGAATGTTAAGTCAAACAAATACTAAATCAAGGAAACACATACATGTATAAGACACACAAATACTGAATCCAATAGAACATAAGGCACTTGAAAGACCTGGTAGAAGAACCCCAGTATGCCAGCAGACAATCAAAGAGAAAACCAATGGAAATTCAAAATCAAAACAAAAGAAAACAAAAGCAAAACAAAAACAAAAACAAAAACCACCACACACAAACACAAACACAAATCTGGGCAGATTTTGAAAGCTAGGATCAAATATAATCAAGAGCAAGAGTACCACCAGACAGACTGAAGATTCTCAGAATGAAATCAGACAATTATACTTAGAACTAAGATAGAGACAAAACCTAATAATAAATACCAAAGCAGTGTGTCATCTGGAGAATAAAGCAAGGAAACAGAGCTGAGTGATAATATTGATTATAAGTATACTAAGATAAAAGAAAATAAAAAAGGATAGAAGACAGGGCAACAGAAGAGCATAGTGTGACTGGAAATATGAAAAGAAAAAGAAAAAAATAGAAATGTGTAAAAGATAGAAGTGAAAAGAAGGTAGGAGAGATAGAATCAGCACTACAAAAAACTTAGCTAGAAATAGAAATATATAAAAAGGCTAAAAATAAAAATAGAATAAAAAATATGTTATAAAATGTGTAGATCCCTTAGGACTAAGATTGTAATTAAAACAAACAAACAAACAAACAAAACAACAACAAAAAAACTAGAACTGACCCCAGAATGGACCAGATCAATAGAATTAATAATAATATTTCTGTTTCCTTGGGGTCTCAGCTGTAAGTGTTCGTCTACTCACCTTGGGCTTTTTGTATTACTCTGTGACCAGCAGAGCTTCCTTTATTGTTCATCTGTAAATGCCAGTGTGTGGGGTGAGAGAGGGTACAAAAGTGGCTCTTTTCCCTGGGAATGAGTGAGCAGTGGCACCCTGCCTGGGTCACAGTGGCTCAATTGGCTGTGGTGGAGCCTGTTGCAGAGGGACGCGGGTGGCTCAGGTGTAAACAGAATGTCTCCAGAGCTGGGCCACTCTGCGGACTTTTGGCTCTTGGCTGCAGGCACTCTAGGCCAGCCCTGCCTGGGGGACTTTTTATCCCTGAGTGCATTAGCCAGGCCCCGAGGGGTCCTTCCTTTGTCCGTTGCAGGTGCTGAGAGAGAGGCTACACCCGCGGCTCTTCCCCCCTGCTTGTGAGTCAACAGTATTGAGCCACCGCCATGGCCACCGAGGTTTCTGTGGTAGGCACTGTCCACTGTGGCTTTCTTCCCTCCTGTCCTCTCAGCCCATCTCCCCACTGCCAGCAATGTTTCTCACCCTGAACCATTCCTCCGGTTCCCACATTCCAACTCCCAGACCCCCTGTTCAGCTGTGAACCAACATCTCAGTCCGGACACACTGAGCCATGGTGTGGACCCTCCCTGTGTTTCTCACTCTTTCCTGTCTGCCACAGCTCAGCCACTTCACCCTCTTTGAACAGTCCCAAATGCCTCCCTTCTGCCCCAGGGAAATTCTCCTTTGGAGAAGGGGTTTCCCTGCCAGATAAGGGACGTTTCCCCAAATTTGGCAATCTCCCCTCTGTTTCAGATCCCTCCGCGCGAGGGTGTGGGACCCATCCCTTTCCTTTCTTCTCCCCTTCTTTCTCCTCTTTTTTTCTTTTTTCCCTCTGTCCTACCCAGTTATGTTGGGATCTTTGCAGTCCTTTCTGGTGTCCGAGGTCGTCTGCTGGTGTTCAGCTGGTTCTCTGTGGGAATTATTATGGCTTTTGGTGTAGTCCTGATGCATCTGTGGAGAGGGATGCATTCCACATCCTTCTACTTCACTGCCATCTTTCTTCTCCCTTCATTATTTCTTATACAGGGAATACACATTTACTGAGAAAAAAATTAAGTAAAACAAAAAGAATATGACAAAATCCACTAGCCATATATTTTCATTGCTATTATGTATTGTGAAACTTTCTAGAGATTTTTATATAGGTATGTATGTATGTAATGCAATTAAATATGTAAATACCCTTGTTACAAAATGAACAAATGCTCTATAAATTGTTAATAGCTGAGGTTTCCCCCTAAACAATATACTGGTTTTCTAGGTTGATATAGGTACATCTCTATTTAATAATACATTGCATGGATATGTAATAGTGTGTCAAATACCTTGATATTAAACATTTAAGTTTCCATTTTTTATTATTATAAGCAATTTCTCATTGATAGCATCACTTTTGTCATATGTCTGATTATTTCCTTAAGATGAATCTCACAATTGGAATTGCATTTCAGATATATAGTGTCAAATGGCTTTCCAGAAATCAAACTGGTTTTATAGTTCTAATAATTAAATGAATGTCTTTTTCTTCATACCCTTGTACAAATAATATATTTTTATTATTATGTTATCAGTTCTTGATATTTTCTAATTGGCTATTATTATTATGCCTACTGATTTGATATTTTTATTTTTAGAATAATAAATCAATATCTCATTAGCCATGTGTATTTATGCTCTAGTAAACAGCCTCAAAATGTTCTTAAATTATTTTTGTGTACTCCATTTAGTTTTCTTTCCATTATAGTTAAGAATAGATCATAACTTTTAAAATTCTCATTTACTTTGTTAACATTTAAAAATTGATTCAACAAAGAAGGTTAAAGATTTTATTTAATTCAAAATCTATTTGCTTCATATTTATATAAGTATTCAGAATATTTTCTTCCTTTATATTTATCATTTTATTTTGCTGTATAAATGCATAATCTCTGTAGGATATCTTCGTGATAATGAGTGAAGGAGAGATGTGATTTTACTTTTATTTTTGAATGGTTAATTCTTTATTGAAATATAATGTTCACACAAGAAAGTTCCATAATTTCTTATTATTCCATCTCTTCTGTTTATTAACTTGTTACACATTCTATTACTATTCTTTATTGGCTATGCTAGAGGTTTCAACATGAGTTTACTTAGGTTATTTTTTCAGCTGTATTGAGGTATTAATGACAAAATTTTCATATATTTAAAGTGTACAAAGTGATAATTTGGTATATGTATACATTGTGAAAGGATTTCTTTCATTGACAACATATTCATTACCTCACATATTTACCCCTTTTTTGGGGGGGTGGGCAGTGAGAATCCTTCAGTTTTACTCTCAATTTCAATCATACAATGGAGAGTTATCAACTATAGTCACCAGGTTATACATCAGATCCTCAGACCTTATTCATCTTTTTAAAATTGAGATATAATAGACATGTAACATTGTGTAAGTTTAAGGTGTACAGTGTGTTGATTTAATACACTTATATATTGCAATTTGATTACCCATGTAGCTTTGGTTAACACCTCTATCACACCACATAATTATTTTTTTTTATAGCAAGAACAATTAAGTTCTAGTTTCTTAGCAACTTTGAAGTTTAAAATACAATATTGTTGACTATAATCATTATGCTGTCCATTAGGTCTCCAGAACTTATTTATCTACTAGTTACAACTTTGTACCCTTGAACAACATCTCCTCAATTTTCCCACTCTAGCCCCTAGTAAACACCATTCTACTCTCTATTTTTACTAGCTCTGCTTTTAAATATTCTATATATAATGACGTGATATAGTATTTGTCTTATATAGCATAATGCCCTCAAGGTCCATTCATGCTGTTGCAAATGGCAGAGTTTCCTTCTTTCTCATATCTGAACAATATTCCCTTGTATGTATGTGTATATAAATATTACATCATCTTTATCAATTCATCGGTTGACCAACACTTAAGTTGTTTCCACAGCTTGGCTATTGTGAATAATGCTGGAATAAATATGGGAGTGCAGATATCTTTTTGACATCCTCTTTTCATTTTCTTTGGATATGTATCCAGTTGTGGGATTACTGAATCTAATATCATAAAACTTCTATAGGAAAACGTGGAGAAGAAGCTCCTTGATACTGGTCTTAGCAATATTTTTGGGGATATGACACCAGAAGCATATGCAACAAAAGCAAATATCAAGTGGGACTACATCCAACTAAAACGTATCTGCATAGCAAAAGAAATAATCAACAAAATGAAAACATAACCTATGGAATGGGAGAAAATATTTGCAAAATGTATATCAGATAAGGAGTTAATATCCAAAATATATAAAGAACTCAGACAACTCAATAATAAAAAAACCCAAACAACCCAATTTAAAAAGGGGGCAGAGGAGCTAAATGAATATTTTTCTAAAGAAGATATCCAAAGGGTCAACAGGTATATAAAAAGATGCTCAAGATCATTAGTCACCAGAGAAATGCAAATCTAAACCACAATGAAATGCCACCTTACACCTGTTAGAATGGCTACTATTAAAAACACAAGAGATAACAAGTGTTGACAAGGATGTGGAGAAAAGGGAACTCTGATGAGCTCTTGATGGGAAAGTAAATTGATGCAGCCTCTATGGAAAACAGTAAGGAGATTTCTCCAAAAATTAAAAATAGACCTTATTCATCTTATAACTGAAAATTTGTACCCTTTTACCAACCTTTCTCAATTGCTGTTGTTCCCCCAGCTCCTGGCGACTACCATTCTAAAAGTTTGACTCTTATGTTGTTGTTAGATTCCACATATAAGCAATACCATGAAGTATTTCTCTTTCAATGTCTGGTATATTTTCACATAGCATAATGCCCTTCAAGTTCAGTATATATACACTACATTTCTTTATGCATTTATCTGTCAATAGATATTTAGGTTGTTTCCTTACCTTCTATTGTGAATACTGCCAATGTGAACATGGAAGTAGAGATATCTCTTTGAGATGATTTCATTTTCTTTGGATATATACCCAGAAGTAGAATTGCTAGAAAATACGGTAGTTCTGTTTTAAATTTCCTGAGGACCCTCCATATTATTTTCCACAGTGGAGGTACCAGTGTATCAGTTACATTTTCACTGTCAGTTCCCTTTTAGCTACATCCTCACCAGTGTTCATTATTTCTTGTCTTTTTGATATAGGCATCCAAGCATGTACCTCATTGTGTTTTTGAGTTGCATCTCCTTCATGATTAGTGATGTTGAGCACTTGTACTTGTCTCTGTTGGCCATCTGTATGTCTTCTTTGGAAAACTGTCTATCCAGGTATTTTGCCCACTTTTAAACTGGGTTTTGTTTTTTGTTTTTGTTTTTTTTTGCTATTGAGTTGTATGAGTTTTGTATACTTTGTATATTGATCCCCTATTGAATATGTGGTTTGCAGACATTTTCTCCCCTTCCGTAGGTTGCCTTTTCATTTTGTTGATGGTTTCCTTTGCTGTACAGAAGATTTTAGTTGATGTAGTTCCACTTGCTTTTGTTGCCTTTGCTTTTGGTACCAAATCCAAAATTCATTGCCAAACAAAAGTCAAGGAGCTTCTTTTCTATGTTTTCTTCTAGGAGTTTTATGGTTTCATGTGTTACATTCAAGTCTTTGTCTTGAATTGATTTTTGTGTATGGTGTAAAAGAGGGGTCCAGATGTATTCTTTTGCATATGGATACCCAACTTCCCTAATACCATTATTGGAGGGACTATCTTTTATTCACTGTATATTCTTGGATCCTTTGTCAAAAATTAATCAACCATATACACATGGGCTTATTTCTGGGCTCTTTATTCTGTGCCATTGATCTATTTGTTTCTTTATATGCCAATATCATAATTTTTTGATTGCTATGTCTTTGAAATATAGTTAAAATGGGGAAGTGTGTTTCTTCTAGCTTTGTTCTTTTTTCTCAAAATCGCTTTGGCTGTTTTTCTTTTTTATGGTTCTATATGAATTTTAGAATTGTTTTTTCCTAATTCTGTGAAAAAATGTCATTAGAATTTTGATGTGAATTGCATTAAATTTGTAGATTACTTTGGGTAATATGGACATTTTAACAATATTAATTCTTCCTCTCCATGAACGTGTCAACTTCTTTCATCAATGTCTTATAGTTTTCAGTGTACAGACCATTCACCTCCTTGATTAAACTTATTCCTAAATATTTTATTGTTTTTGATACAATTGTATACTGAACATTTTTCTTAATTTCTCTTTCTGATAGTTTGTTGTTAGTATATGGAAATGCTGCTGATTTGGGGTATTGATTCTGTATCCTGAACTTTACTGAATTCATTTATTCTAGCAGTTTTTTTGTAGATTCTTTAGGGTTTTCTATATATGTAATATCATGCCATAAAAACAGAGACAATGTTATTTCTTCCTTTCTGATTTGGATGCCTTTTATTTCTTTTTCTTGCCTAATTGCTAGGGCCTAGGACTTCTAGTATTCTGTTGAATAAAAGTGGCAAAAGTGAGCACTTTTGCCTTATTTCTGACATTAGAGCTTTTCCCCAATGAGTCTGATGTTAGATGTGGGTTTGTCATATATAGTCTATTATATTGAGGTATATTTTATCTATATCTAACTTGTTGAGTACTTAAGTTATTTTTTAGTCTCTGTGCATTTTTGTAATTCAGCGAACATCTCTAAACTTGCAATATTTCTGCCAAGACTTCTGTTGATTTCTCAGTTTTCTTGTAGCAACCCCCAGCCTGTGAAACCTTGATTTTCAACCTTCTGTTCACACCCTATAGTTGCTATAGGTTGATTTTTGGAGTTTGAAAATTCTTATTGATTTTTTTGCTAAGATTACCTAAGTTTTTATTAAAATTTTCTGTAGGTATGCCACATACTAAATATTTATTTTTTTCACACTATATTCCTAGGTTTAGAGAATACACAATTTTCAATAAAATTGTAAACAAAAAGATCCAGAAAGGAGCTATATAATGCATTCATTTTATTTTGTTTTCTAACGTGAAATTTTATATTGATTGTTTAACTGCTATAATTTTTTTCCATGGGTGGTGGTCATTATAATTTATATAAATTGTATATACTCTCTATACTAAGAATTCTATATGTATTTTCTCTACTAAGCCTCTAAGATTTTATCTTACATATTTTATTATACTTAAGATATATTTATTTTCATTTTAATTGATAAAAGCTTATTTAATGCATTAAGCTTGTTTTAAAACACACAATAAACGTAACATATATTTAGAAGTAGTACATATTTTAGTACTACTTCTAAAATGTTCTGTTTCACATTAAGCCCTTTTGGAAATGTAACTCTTCTCCATCTGGTGAATTGACTAGCTCAAGAATTCTTAAAAATATGTAACTTCTTTGGACTGCATGTTCTTGCTCATTAATACCTGCAAATACATCCAATATGGGTATGACGCTTGAAAGGATCAATAAAGACTTAGCAGGGGAAGAGGTTCTGCCAGAAAAGCTTTGACAAGTAGTTTTTCAAAGAAGCACATCTGTCTTGTCTGATAGTACTCTATTTTTAAAAGTAAGAGATATTTCCCCCAAGGCAATATTGTTTTTGAATCTTAACCACAGCCTCACTCCTAATCAGGATGTTGTTCTAGAATTTTATTATGAATCTCCTGGAAAGAACAATATGCTAACCTCTGACGAGGTAAAGCAAGGTGAATTTAGTAGTAAGATAAAACAGGATAAATAAAATACAAGGTAAGATTCACTTTGCTTTCTTTTATTGCCCAAACATGAATTTAATTAAGAATAAAACACAAATGAGTCAGAATTCTGTGTTCATTTTACAACATAATTTAAAAATTTATGAAATATATTTTTGAATATTTAAAATGTGGCTGAGGATAGAATAGGGGATCCTAATTTGAAGATTTAATAATTTAAATTTGAGTAAACTCTGATATTAGAGTGGTAATTGAGACATTTCATCAAGCTATATCAGATCTTAATCTTTTCCCCAGTGGATAAATGTTAAAGAGTTAGGAAATAGGGTGGAAAACAACACAGAGGAAAAACTTTAATCTGAGCTATACTTTTTGTGCATGAGGGAATCAAATCTACATGGTGGTCACTTATGGAAAAAAATGTATTTGCCATTCCTGAAGGAGAAACAAGAGACAAAACTGGGGTATCTTAAACTATTGTAGCTAGCTACTGGGATCTCAGAGGGGAAAAGAGGTCAATATTAAGAAATATTAAAAAAGAAGTATCTTCTAATACTCCTAGAAACTGAAGTTTCTTCTTAGATAAGCAAGAAAAGCTTGATATACTCTGAAATGATTATGGCCCCTTAAAAGAACATTTGGCCACAGTACCACATGCATTTCCTTCCTCCAGATGAGCTGGGACTATACCAGGATCCACACAGGCTGTTCATGACCACGTGCCAGCCTCCTGCCAGGACCTTTATTGCCGTGTGGCTTTCCCCCACGCTGTAAAGAGTCAGGAACATACTGTAATTGCTCAGTTTTAGAAGCTGAGACGTCATAAGAGACCTGCTCATTGTGAAATTAGTGAAAGTACAAGCTTTGGATTCCTCTCGACATTTATTTGAGGTTCTTTTAGAGTACTGAGATTGTCTATTTCTGTCAATCTGAATGAGCAGCTGTAACTTACAATTCAAATAATTAAAATATGCAAGCCATGAATCTCTATGGTTTTCATTTATCTGTCTTTTCTCAGACTATAACTGCAGGGTACACAGGCAAAAGCTAACAAAATAACTTGTAATGAAATACTTTAATAGTAAATTTGGGGGATGCTGTGTAAAGACTCCTA
The DNA here is from genome assembly GCF_030028045.1 of Hippopotamus amphibius kiboko. Lineage (NCBI taxonomy): Eukaryota > Metazoa > Chordata > Mammalia > Artiodactyla > Hippopotamidae > Hippopotamus > Hippopotamus amphibius. Next base: position 98,352,940 of record NC_080195.1, on the reverse strand, counting down.
CAACTGAATATTTAGCAACAAGGTCAACAATAAAATTCTAGGCAAATAGGTTGAATGTCCTAGGAAAAGTGATATCATTTTTATAGCATTTCTGATGCCTATAGTATATGTAGAAAGGCAATTTTAGAGAACTCCGCTAAAGCAAAAGTTTATTATGATATTGGTATAAACTTTAAAAATTATATTTGCCTAGGATCCTTACTCTTTTTTGGTCATTTTAAATGCACATTATGGTGCTATAAAAATGTGGAATGGCTTAGGCAATTGCAGTGACTTCAAAGGAAGTCAATGTACACAATGCTGAATTTTACCCAATAGAAAAATCATCTTTTAATACTTAATTGTACACAAAGAACAAATCAGGCAGAAAAAAAGAGCAGGAATTACTTTAGCTGATTTTTTCTAAGAAGGACAGAAAACTTGACTGTAGGTCTTTCACATGTCTGAATGGTAAAAAGCCACCACCTGGCTTCTTTATAAGACTATTGCTCTCTTAGTAAATGTCGCAATTATTATTTTGAAAACCCCTTTCAGCTGTCTGTTTTTCAGCCACAGAATAATATACTACCTAATACCATGATCAAAATAGATTCCTTATTTATGTGATACTTACTGGAGAAAACCGCCAAGAAGCAATCATGGCGGGTTGCTTGTTTTCTACTGCATTGTATCTGTGTGGCCAAAAAAGAAGAGCTGGAGGGTGTTTTCAAATAGAGTTAGTAACATTTGCTTTATAATCATATTTAAGATAAATCAATAACAAGACTACTGCAACAATTAATGCTGCTACTGTTGTTAATGCTACCATTCTCTCAAATACTATACAGTTGCTTCCCCAACAACTTATCATAGAAAACTGGAAAAATAATGTCTTAAACTTAATCCATAGGTTTGCCTATCGGATACACACACACACACACACACACACACACACACATATATATATATATATGTTGCAAGGTCACCTAATTTTATTAGCATTGGTTTCCTCAAATATAAGGTGAATATAGTAATAGTCATACCTGCCTTTCTCACTGTGTGAAATTGTTTTGGAAACGAGTGAAATTATAGAAGTGTTAACTTTGGGGACAATTTAGGGAAATCTATTAAATATGGAAGTTGGTGGAATTTATTTTCTAGAACTCAAGTTGAGTCAATGATATATTTTCCCATGAAGTAGTATTAATATGTATATGGGTGAGTATATCTATGCAATTATTTTGAAATGTCCAAAGCATACTCTGCTCAAGCCTAAATGTGTTTGGTCTGCTGGTCTTCAAGCTAATACTGGTTCGTTCTGTGGCGTGGGCTGTGAGTATCACCATCTAAGGAGACCTGCCTTATTCAGAGCGTAAGGTAGACCACCAAATAGGAAACTTCAAAAATTATCATTAAATGAAGTGGTTATTTTTGCCTTTGGTCCTCCTTTTTCTTCATCTATTTTCTACACTTAACTCAGCCACAAAGTGTTCAAGTCCACTATACTTGAGGTCCGTAGAGTTAACCATCAAGAATTAAGCCATGACTCTGCAGCCAGAGCCTTTTTACCGTATTGTTTTAGCTAAGTTATTCCAAAATGAAACAGGGTTGAATGTTCTAGAGTGAAGAAAATTTGTTGGGTAGACAGCGAATTGGACAGTCATCCTAAAGGATTGATTTATGAAAATCAAGGCTATGGCTAAGGGCAACATTTAAGGGGATTAAAAAGCAAACAAAAACAACCTAATTTTTTCCCAGCTGATTTTTTATTTTTGCTTCTATTCAGAACGCTTTTAGGTGCCCCCCGACCCCCTAAAAAAAAAGAAAGAAAAGAAAAGCATTGGGCCAGTCAAGGCAGAATTAATGATAAATACAGGACAATTGAAAGTGAGTTCTAAGAGAAGAAAATTGGCACGATGACTGTTGACATCAGTGAGAGAAGTCCTCCCTTCCAAACTTCCAACATTATCCTCAAATTGGGCTGTGCTGCTCTCCTTTTTAATTCTGAAGAGACAGTTATATGAGATAATGTACAGACCCACCAACTCACCACGACCAATGTTAACACTTGATCACATTTGCTTTAGAATAACTCTATATGAAATATTGATAAAATACTATAGATAACATATTGCTTTCTTTGTTCCCCTCTCACTCTGATTTCCCTCTCCTGCCCAAGAGGGAAACATTATTTTAATTTTGGTATCCATCCTCATAATTTACCCTATTATACTTTGAGAAATTTTAAGATACATATGTATATACAAGATATAGGTATATCCATAAACAATAAATAGTATTGTGTTTTAATTCACATCAGTGCTTTCAGGCTGAGAGCAGACTTTTTGCTCGACACCATAACTAAGATATCTATGTCGATGCATATAGGTATATTTCATCTTTATCATTGTTTTATTTAAACTGTACATTATTTCACCGCATACATATATCAAGTGTTATTCATCCATTCCTATATTGATTATTTTTTCATGTTACTATTTAAAAAAAATTTTTTTTTAAATTAAAAAAGAATTTTTTCTTTGTGAAAGTGTTCCTATGCACAAGCTCTTGAAAACCTTTCTAAGCTTTACACCTAGAAGTGAAGTAGCTGGATAAGCTATGCACATTTTCAACTTTAATAGAAGGTCAAATTGCTCTAGGAATGGATTATATGAGTAGGCCAGTCTACATGCAGCAAGCATATTATTTCTTAAATTTTATATTGTCTGATGATGTTCCTACATGAGTCTTATATTAGTTGATCTTTAAAGGATCCAACTTCAGGGGTATGTGCTAGAAAGAACCAGGTGAGATGATAAGCATCTTAGTTTGTCAGATTCGGTTTTTGGTGGAGGACTAATGTGGGATACAGGTTAGGCGAAGGTTAGCTTTTACAGAGAAGTGATAGTACTGAACTGCAGTTCTGTTCTTAGGTGTTCACTTAGAGACAGGCTACGAGCAGTCGTGGGGAGAGCTGAATAATTTTAGTTTCTGCTTATTAACAGAGAGGAGCACCCTCTGCTTTGGCAACCTGGCCCTTCTTGGCTTGAGTGGAGGTGTTCAGTTCCTAAGGTGAGTCAATATTTATTACAAAATGATGCCCAAGAATCAGACACAGAGAGACATACACAGCCAAATGGAAGTTTTTTTTTTTCCTTAGTTATAATTTTGTTCTTTGATTTTTGGGGTGGGGGGGATTCCTGGTTGTAAAAGTTAATGAAAGGAAAATTTCAATTGTCACTCTAATACTTTTGGAATCATTCATCATACAACTCAGTGCAGAATAAACAGCAACAATGATGCTTAAAAACATCCTGCTTACTACTTTTCCTGAAATGAGTGAAACCTCAAGTTCAGTTAATTTAGGGCATATTGTGACTTACAGAATATTTAACCCCATTGCAGATATTCTTCTGTTTGCCTGGGATGACTCTGCTCTCCTGGTCCACCTGGTGAATGAACTCTTCCAGTTTATTCAAGCCTTTGCTCAAGCATCCCCACCTATAAGAATCCTTTCTCAGTGTACTCCCTTTCATGTTTGCCCTGTCTGCATCCAAACTACAAATTTTCTTTTTCATACTGGTAACACTTGTATTACCCATATTGAAATTGCATATTTTATATGTATGTTTCCTTAACAATATTGCAAAAGACACAGCATGGGAGAGTATTAAGATAAAGTAGAGACTCTAGATGGGACTGCCATGGTTTGAAACCCAGCTCCATCGTTTAGTATCTGTGTGATCTGCAGCAAGTTCCTTTAACTTTCTGTATCTCAGTTTTTTCATCTGTAAAATGTATATAACAATTCACCTATTGCATAGTCTTGTCATGAAGATTAGGTTGATATTAGTTAATATACAAAAGAATTTGGAAGAGTGACTGGGACACAGAGAGCACAATAATGGTAGCTATTCCTATCCTTATGTCCTTAAAGGCAGGTACTGCGTCTTTATCTATAAATCCAAAGTACCTTGCACTATACCTGGCAACTAAATGGTCGCACAGAAATATGTGTTCAGTTCAGCAAACACAGATGTACCTATTTTCTGAACAAGAAACTATAAAGCATACATTTTCTTCTAGTTGGCATTTGTTCCATTTTTACATCAGCCTTAGAGATGCCTGTTAGCTATTCTTTGTTTTGATAGATTTTTAGCTTAAGTTGTCACCTTCATGCCAAGTCTGCCCTATAAGTTATGAAAAGAGGTGGGGAAGCATGATAACTTTTAACAGCGGGGAGCATCCTCTTGGCAGGGCATATCAGAAAAAGAACACACTTGGAATGTTACATTATCTCAGCTACAAGTCCAAGAAGTATTTACATTTATTTATAGATTCCACTAGAAGGTGCCATCCTCCCTCAGTATATGGATGGATGTGTTTGGAGAACCCAGATTGTTTTAAGAGCTTCACATAAATTGTTACAGCCACGGGCTATGAAGTAAAAAAGAGTTTAATTTTGAAAGTGTTTATTTCTAAATCAGATGCTATCTTTTGATCACAAATAATTTCTCTTAGAATATATAGTGTTAGATGAAAAAGTTTGTGTACACAAAAAAATTTTACATTGAAAAGTCTTACCTCTGTGGGTTCCTTAATTAGCACAGCATATTTTAAATGTTGGGCTGTTAACAAATGAAATTGCAAAGGTTTTTAGAAATGCATATTCATTTTAAACTTCTAGCTCTTTTCTCAGGCACCTGTTTTTAGTTTGTTTCTTTTCTTTTCTTTTTTCTTTAAGTGGGAATACATGTGGTTATGTACATAATATAGATCTGTGAATTTTCACCCAGGTTATTAGAATGGGTGGATTCTAATACCCTGTTGAATGTTGTAATCTATATCTTATGGGCACTCTTTTTTTTTCTTTTGACTTTTTAAATTGAGAGTATTTTTTAATTGAAGTATAGTTGATTTACAATGTTGTGTTAGTTTCAGGTGACAGTACAGTGATTCAGTTTTATATATACATATATACATATTTGTGTATATATATGTATATATGCATATATACAGTAGGTCCTTGTTCATTATCTATTTTACATATAGTAGTGTGTATATGTTAATCCCAAACTCCTAATTTCTCTCTCTTCCCACCTTTCCCCTTTGCTAATCATAAATTTGTTTTCTGTCTGTTGCTCTATTTCTGTTTTGTACATACTTTCATTTGTATCAATTTTTTCTTTTTTAGTTTCCACATGTAAACAATATCATATAATATTTGTCTTTGTCTGGCTTACTTCACTTAATATGATAATCTTTAGGTCCATCTGTGTTGCTGTAAATGGCATAATTTCATTCTATTTTATGGCTGAGTAATATTCCATTGTATATATGTGCCACATCTTCTTTATCCATTCATCTGTTGATGGCTATTGTAAAAAGTGTTGTAATGAACATTGGGGTATATATATCTTGGAGGTTCCTTAAAAAGCTAAAAAAAGAGCTACCATACGATCCTGAAATCCCACCCTTGGGCACATATCCAGAGAAAAACAGGCACTAGTTAAAAATAACTTATTATAATTTGGGTAGACTTTGATGTGCCTGAGAAAGATAACCCAGAAATGCAATTTAAAGTGAAATCTGCCAGTTGTTTCTATACTATGCACCAATCCCTGGATCCGTGAATTTACAGAAAACACGTTACCTGAAAGTAGAAAAGAGGGAGGGAGAAATGTGAGACGGAAACTAGACTCACTGAAAACCAGGTGAGGTACTTGGAATGATGTACATTCAAGTTTTTTTATTTTTTTAAACATTGAACAATTTACTTTATTTACTTTTAAAAATTTATTTATTTATTTATTTATTGGCTGTTTTGGGTCTTCATTGCTGCATGCAGGCTTTCTCTAGTTGGGGCAAGCAGGGGCTACTCTTCATTGCGGTGAGCAGGCTCCTCATTGTTGTGGCTTCTCTTGTTGAGGAGCATGGGCTCTAGGCTCAAGGGCTTCAGTAGTTGCAGCACATGGGCTCAATAGTTGTGGCACACAGGCATGTGAAATCTTCCTGGAGCAGGGATCAAACCCGGTCTTCTGCATTGGCAGGTGGATTCTTAACCACTGCGCCACCGAGGAATCCAACATTCAAGTTTAGATTTATGTGATTTGTGTTCATAGGAAGGTCTTTTCTAAACTTATTAGAGATGATCAATTCAGTGGTACATTTATCCCTTTTTATAGCTCATGTCTTTTATTTGCACACAAAAAAGGCTTTTGTGACATAAGAAAAAATGGAATCCACATTTCCCACTTTAAAGATCAGAGGATTGAAGAGAATTCTCAGCGTAAAGTGATTTCTGAACTATTTTTATTCACAGGCGACTATCTCCTCTTTTCTTGATCAGTATGTCTTGGTAGAGATGATTTTAGTACCCTTTTTAAAGGGAGTATTTTACATCGTTAAAAGACTCCGGTGTCAATCATCTATATAACACTGTGAGATGGTTTTAAAGTTGTTTAACTGCAGAAAGTTGCACTGAAGCTTCAGTTCATGGTATAAATTCACGTTGACTGGGAAAGGATTTTTCTTTTTTTCCTTTCTTTATTCCCCTGGGGGTTTGGGGAGCCCTGAGCAGGGAGAGGTTCTGCAGAGGCTAAGGGGCATTTCTGTTGTGCCAAGGTGGACAGGGTGGGGTGTGCCGCTCCCCCTTCCCCAACCCCAGGCCTCCCCAGCCCAAACACATCAGAGTAGCACTACAAAGTCAGCGGAGCCTTTGTTTGCTAAGAAGAGGGAAGGGGCGGGAACAATGTGGAGGGCCCATCCTAGGGCCTGTGTCAGCCCAGCCTTGGCACTCCCTGCCCAGCACAGTAGCCAGGACTGGGGGTCCCAGCTGGAAAGGACCTCAGCTGGCCCAGAGCAGCAGGTTCTGGTGCTGCTGGGAAACCGAGGTGCAGAGCAGGAAGCTGGAGAGAGCACCCGGGTAGAGAGCCCAGTCTCCAGGGCCCTCCCAACAGGACACACAGAACCTCAGAACACACAACCTTGAACCAGGCACAGCTCCCTCCATGCCTGTCCAGCTCTCTTCAGTACTTCTCAGGGACCACAGAGCCTTCTCCCATCCATTCCTGGGTGACCACTCTCCAGCCCTGACACAGATGACAGAGAGAAGGTGCTGGACACACACATACACACACACACACACACACCACTCTGGTGATGGCAGAGGCAGCTGAGGGCCTCTGTTTGGGTTCTTACTCCCTCATGAGGCCTGTGCCCCTCTTCCTTCCAAGGTGCAAAACTAAGGGGATGGGAGCCAGGGGCTTTGGTTGAGGAGCCTGGGGGTGCCCAAGTTTTCTCATCTGTGAAATGGAATGGTAATTGCTAAATCAGATTGTGCAGGGCCTGGCTCTCCCTGGAGAGTATTCTGACTGGAGTGGGGGGGGGGGGGGAGGCTCTCCAAGGATTTATGGGACAGGGGGCATGTCCATGGGCTGGGGCTGCCTTGGGATCCTTGAGATCTTGGGCACTTGGGCTCCCTTGAGGGCAGGCAGGCACTTTCCAGGGCCAGTGGGGAGCAGAGGTGGGAGAGTATTTTTAAATTTAGTTTCATTGTCTCTGAACATTATTTCTGTTATTATCTAAAAAAGAATAAATTAAAAAGATTTGGAGTTCTTTATGTAACATGTACAGCATACTTGAAATACAGATGAAATCTCTTTCTAGTCACCCCGATATCATTAAAATGAAGGTTGACAACATAATTGAATGATTAAAAATTGAGATAATGTGTACATAAAAGTGACTTTATTATGTGATCATTAAAAATTTCAATATAATGAAAGAAAATCAATATTTTTAATAAATTTACTTCAAACTAAGTTAATGAAATGATTCCTCATAGTTAGACATAATACTCCAAAGAGTGCTATTATAATTTTATTAAACATATCTTTGAAGAGTCTTTACTAAAAACTAGAAGTCAATTTATCAAAGATTTGTAATTAGATCAGCTGCAGTGCTAACTACTACTGCAATTTTATTTTTGTGCTATTTGTCCCATAGACTCATATAAAAGATAATTGGATCAAATTGGGTGTTAAAAGATTCCACTTTCATTGAATTGCTTAAGCTATTTTTAGGGATTATGTAGAAAGCTATGAACATTCAACCTATTAAAATCAAGGATTTTGGAAAAAGTTAGCTGCTACATACAGACACAGTCAGCAATATTAATTTTTAATATGGAAATTAGCTGCTCCTGGAAGCCCACTGAATAAAAATTATCCTATTTGCAATATTGAGGAGAATTTGAAGGAAGGATGAATGATTGACAATAAATGTCTCTAGGTTGTCAAAACATTTAGATAAAAGACTGCAAACCTCAGTCCATTTTCTAGCAATTTTATCAGCTGTGACAGCCCTGACACTGTCTGGAATGTCTCACTGAGAGAGAAGCTTCCGTGTTCCTGATGTACATTATTTTAAATTCTGTAAAGAGCTCCAAGTAACATGCTGAGGTTCTAACAGAGCTTGATGAGAAGTTGAGTGGTGGTCACACAATGCAGGTTAAACAATGCAACTTCTATCTCCAATCACTGACCATACAGACTGTATCCCCAGATTTGGGTGGTGCCTGGGTTGCTCAATCATTAGATATTTCTCTGGGTGACCTCACATCTGCTCAGGGTGACTTCAAGTGAACTTCAGACTGAGGAAGGCCAGAAATATATTAAATCAAACTCTGGCCTTAAATCCTTTCCCCCTGTTTTCACCCTTGCCTTCAAGGCCATTTGCCCTTGGAAGAAGTTTGAGGCCTCCGGGTTCTTTCTGCTCAGCCTCATGGGGGTCTTTCTTCTCTGGTATGTGGCACCAGGGCCAGAGCCAGAGCCAGGTAGGAACACAGACAAGGGCCCTTCTTACTGTCTCCCCTGCCTAGAAACTGCGCACCAAGGATGAGGTCATCACATGGAGGAGGGATGGAAGGGGTCAGTCTCATTGACATTCAAAAGCCTCTGCAGGAAAAGGCCTCTACATACATCACCTGCACCCTCTAGCCAGATAGCTGGTTAAGCTGGCTCACCTGCATTCCTGCACCTCTACTGTCACCTGGCCACCTCTTCTGCTGGCAGCCTCCTAACTCTGCTGTCCCCCAAAGCTGCTTATATTCCCTCTCCTGGAAGTAGCAGGAGTCTCAACAAATGTGCTGGTCACTAGGTCCCCACCTCGGAGGGAAGCTGGTCCATGCTGAGAAACATCTATGTGTCATAGGAGCCCTTTTCCATTGTTCAATGCCTCTCTCAGCATTCCCCGTCTGAGGTAGTGATGGTGGACGCAGTTCTGTTGTCTTCTTTAGCACACACCCAAACCTTTTTCCTCAGGAGTGTGGTTGAAGCAAACGTCTCACCAGCATATACATTCCTAAGCTGGTGGGAGGATGCGATATTAGATTCTTAAAGTCTCAACACCCGAACACTTCCACTGTATAGATATATTTCCTCACATCGTCCGCATAACGAAGACATCCCTTCATCCCTTAAATAGATACATATGCCCCTTGAAAGCTTTATTGCTAAGGCTTTGCTTATCCTACTTTCTCACATTTTTTCCTCCCTGCTCCAGACTGGGGAATATATGCAAATAAGTCTTGGGTCAAAATCATGGCCTTCTCATAATCTTTCCTTTGGAGTGCAATTCTCCTCGCCTCCTTCCCTCCTCTCCCCTCTTGTGCTCTCTTTTGTTTTCCCCTTTCCTTCCTTCCTTCCCTTTCCAATCCTCTTTTCTTCTCCTTCCTTTTTCTTTTCCCCTCCCCTTTATTTCACAAACTCTTTTTTGTAAACAAATCAAAGCAGGTACCAACAGTGATGAGCATGGAGAAAATTGCTTTTAGAGTGAACTTTTTCAGGATGGACATAGAAACTATCTCACACTTATTACCAAGAAGTGACTTCCAGATTAGTGATAGGTGATATATTTTAGCAGCACTATTTCTATATAGGTAGGAGAAGTATCTCTTTGAAGGAGTTCAGGTTCTCATGCAGATGATATGAAGAAAGCAAAAATCATTAGTTATTACGAGAATAGTTCATTATTAGGCTAGACCAGGTGGGGTTTGTGTTCCACGTTTCCTTCCCAGTCTTCTCCCAAGGGTTAGACTCTCAGTGTTCTGAGCAGAGAATCCAGATGAGTGATGAGAACATAAAATTTCCTTCTTAACTCAACGAAATTGATTTGAGAGCATATTTACTTTTCTGCAATTCAGAGAAATGACTCAGATATTAAAAATACCAGCTCCCTTTGGTGATGCTTTACTTTCTTTCATGGCAGGTCTATTCACCCCATGAGCAATTTCTTATACTAAGCAAGCCTCAAGAATGTGGTCTATTAATATCACTTGAAAAAAATCTATAATGATAAATGGTGTAATAAATAAGCCAAAGCATGTAATAATAATGAGATTTTAAAAATAGAAATTGAAAGAAATGGAAATAAAGTATATTGATTAACCAAGACTTCCCCCCAGAAATCTAACATGCTTGTAACTTTCTCAATATTTTATAATGCAATTATCCTTATGTATTCATACGTATTTCTAAATGTTCTGTTAATGCTGTCTATTTACTAGGCTTATATAAAGAAACAAAGAAAATAACTATCTATGTCAGCTAGATGTAGTCTTTTTTTCTCAGTTTATTTATTTTTATAGTTTGTGTCTTACTAGACTTCATTTTCAAAAGATGATATGCCCACTGCTCACAGCAGCTGCAATCCATTAGCCTAATGGATTGGAATTATAGGTTGCCTTAGGAATTGTCTATTGTGTGGCAAAATCAAATGTAAACCCTACTGTGAAAAAGTCTTGACACTATTAAATGTGAAAAGTACAATGTGTTCAGTGAGATGTTAAGAAAAGAGACATAGGGCATTTGACTAACCCACCAGAAAGTAATACGAAGTTTCTGCCAAAATAGAAACTACTTGTGTTTTCTTGTTGTTGGAGTTTAACAGAGTAATCATGCACTGTCATTTACCACCCAGCAGCGTTGGATGGATAATACTAACTGCTTAATTATCCCCTTTTCCTACTAAATACTCGCCACAGACTCTTGCTAGATACGTCTTATTCTTACTCAAAATTCTACCTCATGGACGCTTTCATTCATTCAACACAAACATCAGTGTCTGCTCTGTGCAACACATTGTGAAGGCACAAGGTTTATAGATGTACCAAAGCCAGCAAATGACTAACAAGGCAAACTCTTACTGCATGTCCCCTTCTCATATCCTTTCAGCTCTTTTCCTCTCAGCTCCATCACAGGCTACCATTACTAGCTGGGCAACACATGGGAGTTTTCTGCTTTGGGTCAGGTCTGCAAGGAGCAACCTGGGCTGTGCCATTCTTGAATTCAGTATTCACACAGAGAGGAAAGTGAGGAAGGAAAGGTCCAGCTCTCCTTCCAGGGGCCACCTAATGTTGACAAGGGAAATGGCTTTCCTATGAGGTGAGCTGCCCATTAACAGGTGGCACAGCAGGGACACTTATGGGAGGGCTACGTGCTGTCTGACTTGGAGAGGAATAGTCACCGCTGCCACCACTTTGGTGGACAGTATTGAGGCACCTTGACTCACCTCATCAAGCCTAGAGATGATGCAGCCCTGAAAGATCATTTGTGACATGTCCTGTCTCTTTATCCTTTCTTTTGTGTACTTCACCGATTTATCTGAGGATAGCTTTCTCCTACAGAAATATTTGTCATTTATATAGAAAATAAAGCAAATATTTTAATACAATGCTCAATTACATAAAAGTTATTCTCAGATACACATCTCAGAAAAAAGGGAAATAGGAAATAAACTAGATGCAAGGGGCTACCAGTTTTCAAATGTTATATATGAATCTTAACTTTTATAAATTCAATACTGTTTTTTTCATTGAACTATCTTAGAAAAGAAAACAGAAAGAGTTGAATCATAGTGTGTTAACACTTAATCTTCATCTAGGAGAAAGCTTCTCTTTGAATGTGAGCAAGTAACTCTGCTTGTCTTTATGTCTTGGTTTCCCTCTCACATACTGTGTCTCATGTAAACAGACGCATTCACACACCTATGTGAACGGAATTCATATATCTACTTTGTCTAATAATCTATTGTAGTATTTCTTGTATTCTTAGCACTGTGTTAGGTGCAGAGAAAATTAAACAGAAAATTGGTTTCCGACCTCCAGGCTGTATGTTTTGGAAATGAAACATGCACTCAACCACCCATTCCTTCATTCATTCATTCAACAGGCAAGTGCTGAGTGTTTATTTTGCACTGATTATGCATACGTGTTAGTTAAGTAACAAACAAGTGAAGTGCTAAAATATGAGGGGCTGAGATTGAGAAATGGTGACTAGGGGAGAAGCTAAATTAACCAGGCAGGAAGAAGAGGATTCTAAAGGACTAATGCATTGCAGAAGGTAGTCTAGGTACATGCCCGGAAGGCAGAACCTAAGCAGAACAGAAACAATGATTTCAAATGGAGAGAGTGTAAGGAGACACTGAGGGCCTGGAGTGAGCTGCGGAAAGTGTATTTCCATCCCAGAAGTGGTGTATATGTGGGATGGAATCAAGGGCTGATGTGAAAGGAGTGACCTCTGAAGCCAGAGCTTAGGTAGAGGGATCAGCTTTGGATGAATTGTTGGTTAAGGGGAAGCAGTCCTTCTGGTGAGATGGGATTACAATTTGTGCTCAAGCTTGAAACTAAAAGTGAGAATTGCAAGTAAAGCAGAATGGGACAGATATAAATAAACTGCAGCATTTGAAATAGAACCTGAGATGAATGAACTAAGATATATTAATTATTACTCTAAAGGAAAGGCTTACAAACCATTGTTTCTAGGCCTGGTTGTTCAATTTTGCTGCATTATGTCAATATTACATTACTCTTCAAATAAATTTCTTAATTAAGCTCTTGATGGTTATTGTAACCCATACCTGAAAGAATCTTAATATTTGATGTTTTCTACGAGAATTACAGATAGATATTTGGAGATTAAAATTTCAGTAGGGTATCCAGGGGAGAGTCCTTACTGGGAAGGTCATTCAAGTAAAGACCTGAAGGAAGGATAGAAGAGAAACTTTTCAAAGAATAGAAAGAGCAAGTAAAACTAGTTACTCCTATATCTGCATGTCACTCCAGATTTGTTCCACCGCCTCATTGTAAAAAAAAAAATACCTGCACCAAATGACCCTGTTAAATATTGTAGTTTTATAATACAATGAATCCAATAAGGGTAATTATGTAATTTAGCTCCACTGCAGAGATATCTGTCTATTCCTGACATTTTCTCTAACTTATCAGTTTTTATATTAAGCATGTTGATTTTCTTGAAAAAAAATCTCATTTGAAATTTTATGGGAATTGAATTAAATTTGTATATACACAAAATTAAATTAGTATATTCTGACATGATAGGGGGTTCCCCACATGTTCAGGAAATTCTTCGTGACATAAGCTGGATGTCCTACAAGTCAATTAAATTCTGACACTACCACCTGGAGATAGTGTCAGATCCCACAGGTTAAAGGTTCAGTCCTACAAGACTGCCCCCACCGCCCCAACTTCAGATGCCAGTCACCTAGGTTATCACCTGTGCTTCTGCCCCCCTGGCTATATAGATTGGAGATTCTAAGGACTCCCTCCCTGGTCTTGGTTAACTTGCTAGAGTGGCACACAGAACTCAGAGAAACATTTTACCTATTGGATCACAGGTTTATTATAAAGGATATAACTTAGGAACAGCCAGATGAAAGAGTTGCATAGGGCAAAGCTATGTGAAATGGGGCTTGGAGCTTCCATGCCTTGTCCCAGAGCACCTCTTCCCAAATCTGCGTGTTCCCTAACACAGAAGCTCTCCTAACGCTATCCTTTGGGTTTTTACATATATACACAATGTCACACACACACACACACACACACACACACACAGGTGAGTCAAAAATTATCTGCACTCTGGTTATATTAAAACTTCTGTTGGCTACACTGTCTTATCAGTGCTTTCCGTTCAAGGTTACTGTCTCCCCAGTCACTGCTGTGCAGGTATGAACATGTTACATCAGTTCATTTGTAACTGTGGTGTGAGCAAAAATGGATGCCCCACTTGTGATCTGCATGAAAGAAGAACAGCATGCAGTGACTCGTTTTTTGTGGTCTGAGGGTGTACCTGGTGCCGCTATTTATCGAAGACTTTGTGCGCAGTATGGAGAAAGTGTTTTGTCATAGAGAAGTGTGTATGAATGGATGGAGAATTTCAAGGAAGGTCACACAAGTGTTAGCCATCAAGAAGGAGCTGGATTCACTTCCGATGAAGACGTGAAGACAGCAGTGCATTTATGGCTCTCAGCTCAGCCTAAAACATTTTTTAACGAGGGAATACGAAAGCTTGTTGACAGATGGACAAAGTATATTGAAAAGCAAGGAGATTATGTTGAAAAATGATGTCTTTTCTAAAAGTTAATTAAAATAAATTCCACAGCCAGAGTGTGGATAATTTTTGACTCACCCTTGTAGATATGGCATACATATAAAATATGTGCTTTAAAGTTTAAGTTAATCTTGGACAAATTTGAGGGCTGAAATTGCAGCTTTTTCCTTAAAAGGGTCATTGGAGTTTTATGTCTACAAGTGCTAAGTCTTTCTACTCTTTTGGAACCTGTTTGGCTCCTTTCAGTTGTCTTGGTTTAATGCAAATATCTCAGGTTTAGCCTCCAAACATTTTTTGGGTCTATGGTTTAGTCCCTTAGTCATACCTACTCTCTTCCTCTGGTCCCTACTCTGGTTCCTTCCCTTCCTTCTTAAACCTCCTGTTCTGTTTTCAGCCAAGTGATTTATTGTATCCTTTTGAAGAATTCTGTTATTTTCATTAAAGGCAGAAATGTACTGAAAGTTGTATGTATTTGCTATAATTATACTGGGAGTATTAAACTGCATTTAATTGGTACACAAGTGGCAAATGAGATGCCTCATAAATGTCTCACAGAACTTACATTCATTGGATTTTATAATGTATGTACAGTGCATTAATTAGAAAATGCAATGGCAATTGCCACCTTCTCACTGGACAAAAATGACAAAATGCAAATATCTTTACTAAAGGTAGCACTGTTAATTAACTTTTCCACATTATAATTCATCATATAGAAGATGATTTGCTTTTAGAAATAGCATATGGCTCACTACTTTATTGCTTCTATGAATTCCATGTTGGCCTTTGTGCAACAAACTCACCTTTTAAGTTTTATTTGGGAAATACCTAATCTATGCACTATTATTTATTCATCATTTTATATCACAAGACCAACTTTTAAATGGCTCATGAATCAAATAAACCTAATTGATTATTCACTCATATTTATGACTCTGATTAGGCGATGAGTATTCTATATACAAGTCATTTTGTACTGCTTGGGTTCATTTAAGGCATGTCAGTGATATTAAATATTGATATTTAATGAATATGGATATTCATTGGCTATTTCATTATTGAAATGATGAATATTGATATTCAGCAATGAATATTGATATTTCATTATGGTAGCACTTTGCTAATACATTATCTGAATAGTTCCAAAAAAAAGCAAAAGAGCATATAGAGAGAGGGCAATTTAATTTCATGAAGAAAAGCTCCCAGTTTCAATAGCCTGAGTGCACTTGAAGCATCTAATCTTTGGGTAATACCCCATGGCGAGCATCGTTAAGGTAGTGGAGAAGTCATGCAATGAAACAACAGAGTTGCCTATAACCACGCTTCCTAATATCTCTACCTGAGAGCATTCAAAGTGGATAAACCTAGGAACCAGATTGTATATAAGGAAATAATAAAATTCAGTGGTATCAGCACCCAATGATGTAATTAACAAGCAAGCATGTGATCAGAGAGAAGTCAAAGCAAATATTTTCTTTCTTCTCTAAGCACTATTCTTCATTTCCAATCTGAAAACTCTCAGTCTTCCTGATAGATTGCTCTCTGTCACTGTATAAGCCTCCACGGCCTCATTCCATGAAGTCGTCTATCTCAAGTACAGTCCTAAGTTGCCTTCTTACTGCTCTCGGCTCTGCCTGCAACTCACCTTCAGTGGATGATTGCCTATGGCTCTGAGCCTATGTCCACTTGACAAGATTTCGCTACCAGTGCACTTGCTTCAAAACTCCCCTTCACATCCTTATCACTTAATTGTCCAGTATTTTATTAGTATAGGATTATGATTGCACGGTACACTTGACTGAAGGCTTAGGGATAACAGATGGAATTTCAATTCAGGAAAATAAAACTTGAAACTGGATGTAAAACATAAAAACATAACTGTTTTGATAGTCCAAGCAAAGAGTAGACATGTCAACCTGTGTGCACGCATGCACACACACACACACACTCACACTCACACTCGAACAAGTCTTGTTTGTTTCGACATTGATCTGAGAGACTAATTTTTCCAAGGCAAATCTCCAAACTCCTTTTAAAAACCCCCCTCCATTACAGATAAAAAGTGATTTCACCTTATGACTCATTGCTTCTTGATATTGTGACAATCCACAAACCAAAATAGTCCACAAAAGTAACAATTCAAAGAGAAGGACTACTTAGTTGATAAAGAAATCATGGTGGGGGGGCAAATCTATATTCAGCCTATTTATTTATTTGGAAGTATGGTTGACTTACAATGTTATGTTAGTTTCTGGTGTACATACAGCAAAGTGATTTTATATATATATATATATATATATATATATATATATATATATTCTTTTTCATATTCTTTTCCACTATGCTTAATTATAGGATATTGAATATAGTTCCCTGTGCTATACAGTGGGACCCTGTTGTTTACCTGTTTTATGTATAATACTTTGTATCTGCTAATCCTAAACTCCTAATTTATCCCTCCCTCACCCCCAACCCCCTGAGGTAAACATAAGTTTGTTTTCTATGTCTGTGAGTCTGTTTCTGTTTCACAAAGAAGTTCATTTGTGTCATATTTTAGATTCCACATATAAGTGATATCATATGATATTTGTCTTTCTCCTTCTGACTTACTTCACTTAGTATGATAGTGTCTATATTTATCCATGTTGCTGCAAATGGCATTATTTCATTCTTTTTTATGACTCATTCAACCCACTTAAATTGAAGTTTGGTCAACTTTGGGTTACTTTGTCAGGGAGATACACCTTGTTTTTCTGCTGGATATTTTCTAGTAAGTAAATCTTAAAATACACACACACACACACTTTTTAAGGAACAGTAACATTAATATGAATGATCATGATTTAACTGCAGACTAAGGAAGATAATTATTTTTCTGTTAAATATTACTTCCAATTCCAAAATGTTCTTAGCCTGAAAGTATTAACAATTTTTCCTCTCTTTTCACTTTTTTTTTAAATTTTTCAAAGAAGCTCTAAAGCCCCTCCATTCTTAAAAATTGATGACTAGTTACAATGATTCATCAAGCCAAAGAACTCTGTTTCATTGGTGGTCATTTTTAGTTACACAGATTTAGCAGGAATTCTATCTTAACTTCCCTCACCAATCTCTGGAAATATAAAGGAAATATAATATAGACTTTTTAAGAGCAAATTCCCAGGGTGGGGAAATTGTGCTTCCAGTTTTATGTAGATTACTAATAACACTTTCAAGTGCCTGTAATCTCATGGGATTGGAACCATTAGAAGTAATCACTTCTGTTGACCTAAAATAAATCAACTGCCAGTTATTTGTCCAGAAAAAAAAAGGGGTGGGGGTGTATTCGGGATTAGCAGAGAATTGCAATTAGGGGTCTGCAACCATGTGCAAGTTGCCCCACACCAAGGGGAGAACCCTTTCATAAAGCAGAAAGGGAGTTAGGACACTATAGTAAACAAAGAGTCCATAGCATTTCATTGGCTGAGTCCCTACCAGGAAAGAAAAGGCGGCTTCCTTCTTCCTGTTGGGCTCTGCTATTCTGGCAGCGTATGAGAGCGCCCCCTACTGGTCTCCAGACTCAATCTAATTGAGGTTTCTGTTTATTGATTGTTACACTTCCAATGAAAATGCTGTTGAGTTAGTGGGATATGTTAGGAAGTAGTGATATGTTAAGGAACTGTGGTTCTTATCACTTCACAGTTTAAGTTCCAGGGTAGCATGAGCAGTTAGAACAGAAGGTATTTGTTGCAAGGCCTTGGGTTTAGTGTTCTCCAGCAATTAACTGCATGTTTACACCCTGCTTGTTATCGGGGGAGTTGGTTCAGAATTAATAAAAATCTGTTGTTTCTACAGCAAAAGTAAATTGAAATATACATTCAATGGTTGGAGTAGGTAAAGTGCAACTGCTTGGATATAAAAAAACCCACTTTAAAAAAGTTATGACATTGGGGGGGAATGAATTGGGAAATTAGGATTGCCATATATACATTACTAATAAGAAAAAAAATCAAATTGCACACTTTAAATATATGCAGTTTATTGTATGTCAATTGTATCTCAATAAAAGATCTTAAAGAAAAAAAAAGAAAAGAAAAGGTTAGTTATGACAACTAATGCCCAATTATAAAGAAAATATATTATGGCTCATACTGTCTAATGCTTATATCCTTTCCTAATGTGCTCTGCTAATCCAGTTATGTCAGTCATCAAAACAAAAGATGACTTAAATGTTTACATGGTTTATTCACATAAGGTTGTACTCAGTAGGCTTTTTTGTTTTTAAATTAAAGTGGTCTGGAACATTCTGAATGGTGTTTGGGATACTGGCATAGCCATGAGCACTTCTTTTTAGTTAATTTTCCTGCCAACCAAACATAAAGCAACTGAGAGTAATTTAGCCTCGATCAACATAAATCAAAGAGAGTGGGAAGACTGGAAATTAGCCAAATTATCTGAATTAATTTGTTAACATAGAAAGTTTAACCTCCAAGTAACTCTCCATTGTTTTGTCCTTGGAAACAATTAATTGGATGATTCAACAGTATACAACTGAAGTTTCCAATGGCTAAGAAACAGTTGGCAAATTCTCCAGCTACTTTGATCACATTAATCAATACTTTAAACTAAACCAAATATTTAAAGACTAAATTAGAATTTTTTTCATCCTGGCTTACCTGAGATTGCAATCCATGTGGATGGAATTCCATAATCATTGCTGTTTTCCTCAGTATCATTCTCTTTACGTGGCAAGTGCCGGATGGAGTCAGTGAAGACTTCTTGATCAAAGATTAAAAAGTTTCATTTCATTTAGGCTTGCCGCACACTGCTAGATTTATCTGTCCCTGTGAACCAAATTGACCCCAAGGGCACTTTGAATGAAGCCTGATCTGTAATCTCTGTCAGCTGCATGTTGAACTCAGTACATCTGTCACATATTTTTTTATTAAAGGAAAGCAAATGTATTGAAATGGATATAATATTTTGAAAAATATATCTAATCTACATTATACATGGATTCTCAGGCTAGTAATGGAGCTTGATTTAAAAGAAAAACTTTATGGCCCATTCTGGTGTTTCGTTTATAGCCTCTGTATCTTGTTTGCCAAAACGATAAAAAGTCTGCTTTATGTAATCAACAAAAATAACAAGCACTTTCATGGTTGGACAAACTGGGAGATAGTCAATTGCAATCTACTTTACAGTTATAACTGAAAAGTTATATAAAAGACTGGTTAAATATGTATATCAAAAAGAGCATTTTGATAATGAAATTTGCAAATGTGTGTGATCTCCCTTTAAGAAAATCAGAATTTCATTACATGGAGAGGAGACACAGCAGAAAGTCAGAGTGAATGAGAGTGAAAGCAAAAGCTAATGATAAAGCCAAAGTAAATCTTGTAATTTAAACATTAGAGGTTAGATTTGACTCTATTAGGAAGAAAATTATATACATTTGACAGAAACATCAAATTAAACATCTCAGGTTAACAGCTATAGTTTCGTTTCTTCTAGTGAAAAAAAATTGTGTAAATCTTCATGAATCCCCATTCTTGGTGTTATAATGCAGCCATAGCCAAAAGTTTCAAAGTTTCTTAAAGAGGTATAGAAAAATATTGGTATAAAAAAATAAAGTTTAAAACACACCAAAGTGCTCCGTTTTACCAATGATTATTTACTCCATATCCCCATTCTGCACATCAACATGGTGTCTTTTTTAAAATTTTAATTAATTAATTAATTAATTAATTTGCTGCTTTTAAAGTAGAAATAAATGAATATGATAGTAGTCAAATAACAGTATTGTAAGATTAAATGTAGCAGATTTAAATAAAAGCAACTACAGAACTTCATTTTGTTCTTCTTTTCCCCAAGACAAATATTTGGATATCAACAGTTGTGTGTAATCAGAGGTTTCAAAATATTTTATTATACCCCAAGTCTATATCACCCTGCTTAAAATTCAAATAATTTTAAACTTTCATTTTGAGTAAAGATTTTAGAAGCTCCTTGGAAACACTTTCCTATCTCTGTTATAAAATGTATAACAGTGATGCTCTCCCTAATGTGTGATTGGCTTGTGGGGGAATTGGTATTTAATTTAGAGTGTAATAATATAGACCCTAAATGCCAAGAAATCCATTTCTCTTAGAGCTTGATTCTGCTTTTATTCAACAAGTAAATATATCGAAGCTTTGGTGTAGTTATTTTTACACTGTTAGGGATTTCGGTGATTCTATGTTGTTTTCCATGTGGTCTATTATAAATGAAAGAAATTGAGTGAGTTATAAAGACAGTATTTTATTCACGTTGGCTGCACTGTTTTTCCATCATGGAAGAGAGCCAAAACTTTTCCAACTATTTTGTAGGTTCTCCTGAGGGAGAGTCTACATGAGAACTTACACTCTGTCATCAAGGATTGACAATATCTTGCTCTCAAATGGCATCATTTTCACTTAAAAGTAGTATATGAAGAGTGAATTCTTAACCTTGGTAAGATAATTATCATTGTCTACAAAGTGCCAGTTATGATACATATATTACTTATATTTTACCCAATTATACAAGATAGGTAATATCATTACTCCTATTTAATAGTTGAGGAAAATGAGGAAGAGAGATATTAAGTAAGCCTGCATAAGGTCACAGTTTAGGTAGCTGGACATATAGTCAAATCTTTGCTTAGATTTCTCCAAAACCCAGGCTCTTTTGTTTGTACTGGGTGATTCCCAGTGCTGATAAAGTTTAAAATGTACAGATCTAATTCTAAAAATCATGTTAGATTTGCTCCCCTTCTACTGATGCCTTGGAAGAGAAAGGAACTGGAGGGATTTTGGATTCATGATCTATAGGGACCATAACAATTTTTATCTGTCACATTCAATGTGTCAGCAGGGAATGGAAAATTCCAATAGTTGCAGACAACTAGTTGTGGTTTTCACTTTAGGTCGTATAGAATAGTGGTTTAGACCAACACTGGCCACTAGAAATACAAAGTAAGCCAAATATGTAATTTAAAATTTTCTAATGGTTATACTAAAAAAGTTAAAAAAGAAATAGGTGAAATTAATTTTGATAATAAATTTCATTTGACACAAAATTTTCAAACTGTCATCATTTCAACATGAAAAAAATGCTAATCATGATGTTTTACATTCTTTTTTCATATAGAGTCTTCAAAATCTGGTGTGTTTATTATACTTGCTGAAGATCTCAATTAGGATGCTAAATTTTCATCAGAAATACCAGATCTGTATTTAAATTTCATAAAATTTACAGTTGGAAAAACATTCACTAATCCAAGTGTTCCAAGACTCCTAAAACATTTGAATATCAGTTTAAAAAAAATTGTGCTGGTATATAATATTAATAACATCAATTTCAGTATAAATAATAGTCACATGTTTCAATGACAAAAGAGTCTCTTCCTTCAGAGTCATTCTCAACCCTGGCTGATCATCAGACCCAGTGAGGAGACTGTTGAAAACACAGCATCTCAGCTGCCACTCGAAGAGGCAGATCACTCGGTGTGGTGAGGTCCAGGCCTCAGCATTAAACATTTTTTTTTCTAAATAAACTTTTTATTTTGAATAAATTGAGATTTATAGAGAAGTTTCACAGCAAGTTCCTATATATTCCCCTCTCAGATTTTCCTATTATTGATATCTTATATTGATAACCTAATTTTTCATGATTAATGGACCAATATTGGTACATTATTATTAACTAAAGCCCATATTTTATTCAGATTTCCTTAGTTTTTATTGAATGTCCTTTACTGTTCCAGAATCCCACCCAGGGTCTCACATTGCATGTAGTCATCAGATCTAAAGGCATCTCTTGGCTGTGATATTTTCTCACTTTCCTTATTTTTGATGACCTGAGGATCATCTTCTAAATGGTATTGATGAGGAATTCTGTAAAATATACTTCAATGGGCATTTTTCTGATTTTTTCTCATAATTAAACAGATTATGGGGTTTATTGAGCGGTAGATTACAGATGCAAAATGTCAGTCTCGTCACATCATATTAAGGTTATCAACTGTTTACTATTAACATGACATACTATCAATGAATGATACTTATGATATTCTCTCAGAGTTGATGTGCCATCAGCGTGACTTATCACTGTTGTTGTTCACCTTGATCACCTGGCTCAGGTGATATTTTTCAGATTTCTCTGTTATAAAGTTATTCTTTCTCCCCTTTTGCATACTGTGCTCTTTGAAAGAAAGTCACTATGCATAGCACACACTGAAGACGTGGGGAGTTATGCTACCCCTCCTTACATTTGGAGTTCTTCAGTAAGGAAAATTTGTTTCTTATCTTCTATTTATTTATTAAAATCATTGTTTATACAGCATAGATCCATGGATATTTGTTTTATGTTTTGGGTCATAATTCAACACCCTTTATTGTGTTGCTCAAATTTTTTCCAACTTTGGTCATTGGGAGTTTTTTAGTTTGCTCCTGTGTCCTTTTGACATACTTCTATCATTGTGTGTGTGTATATAATTTGAGTAGAAACATTTTTGTTTGTTTGTTTGTTTTTTAGGCTGCACTCGTGGCTTGTGGGATCTTAGTTCCCCAATCGGGGATTAAACCCATGCCCCCTGCTGAGGATGCACAGAGTTCTAATCACTGGACTGCCAGGGAATCCCTAAAGTTTTAAAATTTAAGTGGCTTTAAAATTAAATAAAATTAAAAACTCACTCCCTTCATCTCTTTTTCCTCTTTTTAAATGCTTAGTTGCCACATGTGGCTATTCTGTTTGTAGAGAAAACACATATTGGACAATAGACCCTAAAGTGAAACTGCTTAGGTTTAACTCCTGGTAATTCACTTAATAGCTAAGTAAACTTGTCCAAGTTGCTTAACCATCTTGTTACTTACTTTCCACATATATGACCAAAATAATAGCACCTGCTACTTCATGGAGTTATTTTGCTGATTAAATGATCTAATTTATGTAAGGTGCTTATAACAGAGCCAGATACATACCCATAACTTCTCAACAAACATCAATTATCCTTATTATTTGGCAAAGTTTTTTTCAAAAATACTATCTTCTTTTACTATATTTTCCAGACAAACTGCTGGTAATTTGTTGCTCCAAGGCAGATTTATGGACAAAATTCTTTTACTTGGCTTTTGGTGGGCCAAGATTTTTCACTTCCTTTCTGGCCAGCAGTCAGCATCATTGTGAAATAGGCAAAGTTTGAATCTGATTCCTTCTCCTTTCGGTTTTTGAAACAGATTATCAGGTATAATTGACATGTGCATTTAAATTGAACCATTTCATTACTTTGGTATATGTATATACTTGTGAAACCATCACCACAATCAAGATCATCTACACATCCATCAGATCTATAAGATTTTTTGTACCCCTATGTAATCCCTTACAGATTTTAAAGACTCTCATCAACTGTCATAAGAATACTGTACTGAATATGTATATTATATATTGTATATGGCCAAGGGCTCCTTTCTGAAAAGCAACCTGTATTTTTTTTGTACATTTATATTGCATTTTTTTTCTCTGAAAAGGACACATTTACTTTCCTCTGGTACATGTAATGAAATGGGCAAGAATGAAAATAGTCTGGCTCCAGTGGTGGTGAAATGGAAATTGTATCCAGCTCCTGTTATGACTGCGGTCCAGAGCTACAGTGTTTGCACACCCTGTGAATTATCTTTCCCTACAAACAAATGTGTGTCTTAATTCTGAATGTAGACTTTAGGCAATTATTAATCTTCAGTAGCAGAAAAACTCAAGCCCAATCTTTTTATGTTACCTCATTATTCCTGTTCATAAACGAAAATTTAATTTCTGTTATGGGGCTTAGTGCAGTCAACTGTTATATTATTAATTATAGAACTGCTGCTAATGCCTAAGAATGATATTTTAATAAAGTTTAATCTCTTTTCCATATTCTAGTGTCTTTCATAATTATGTCTCTGTTTTTCTTTCTGCTTTTATTTTATTTGCAATCAAATTCACCAGTGCGAGCTATAATTCCAAGTTGGCTGGGGTTTCTGAGGCAGCCGTATCACTAGTAATCCAAACTCTGTGAATTGCTTTAAAAAAAAAAAAAGGAGACAAGAAAGGCAACTTTATTTCAAGTATTTCAAATACCAACTGTAATCTTGAACCACATTTCAGTCTGGCTTTAAGATTTAGTTCCATCACAATTGCTAAGGAATCTCATGAATGTGTTTGGCAATTGTTCTTGAAAGTTTTTCTGTTGGAAATTGTTTTGTGTATCACAAGAAGAATAATTTTGACTTTTAGTTATGCTTTAAGGCAGCAGGGAATACCCCAGGTAGAAAGTATAAACTCCTGTGGTCATGTATGTAATGTCATAAAGAGGATGGAAATTGAGCTATTTCCTTCTTACACTTAATATAATTTGTTTCTTCCAAGGGAGTGCCAATTAACATTATGAGAGCTGTATTATTTTATTTTATTTTATTTTATTTTTTATTAAGCATAGAGCTTGAGATCTAAGTTGTTTTGGTTAGTATTTCTTTCTCTTTATTATCAGAATGTGTAGCATCGAGTTATGCTACTCCCATGGTGATCTCTGTTTTTCTCTCTTTTGTTCTTGGAACATTTTAACTCTAGGATGATTTTTTTTTTTTGTAATTGCTGTACGTTTTTACCTGATCAACTAATGAGAGAGAGCCTTAAAAATATTCTTAGTTCTGGTGATTTGGGAGGATCAGCACTTTTAGGACATTTTTATTTGTCTTATGGTGTGTGACATTGATGAGAAGTCATAATAGGAAGAGAGAAGCCTAATCCACAGGTCAATTTCAAGAGAGAGAATGAGGGTGGAAATAGAAATCTATTTTACTTGTTCCACAAGTATTTACTCAGCATTGCATGCATTTTGATTGCTGAGCAGTACTAGGAATATGGTCAAATGAGAAAAAGCTTAAAAAAGTCACAATTGTTTTTTGCAATATCAAGTATGATAGAGAAGAATGGGACATGTTAGCCTACAGGGATTACTCTTGTTTTGAGGGCTGGAGGAGATTATGTGAAAAAGCATGTAATTGAAAATTAAGAGACATAGGAATGAAACTTTAGGATCACTAAAATTTAAGGACAAGAGGAAGAAAATGAAAAGGACTATTAAGAGAGAAAAGAGGTGTACAGGAGAAAGTGGAATCAAAGAACCAAAGGTAAAGAAAGTTATAGAGGCAGGTAAAGATCAATAACCCAAACTGCTGGAAGGAGGGCAGGTTCTATGAGTAAGAAGATAGTTTCCTTGGATTAGGCAACATCTAGATCATGGCTCACCAAACTTTTTCTGTAAAGTATCAGATAGTAAATATTTTTGCTTTGAAGACTATATAGTCTCTGTTGTAACTACTCTCTGTCATTGTAGGGCACGAGCAGTTATAGAGAATATGGAGATGAATTGACTGTGCTCCAATAAAACTTTTTATGTAATAACAAGTGGCTTGAATTTGGGCTGTGGGCCATAGTTGCCAACTACCTGAGAAAACTGAAACAAGAGTTTGTTAGTTGTTTGAGACTAAATATCCCATAAGTGACAGAGGCACTGTCACTTACACATACTCTAAGGCTTATGATCTATTCACTACATCATGTTGCCTCTAAAGCAGTAAAGCTGCAAAAGTCAGTTGGGGCCAACTTGATTTTTATTCAAGTCTCTCTCATTGAGTACTACGGCTGCTATGCCTTCAGTCATCTATTTGTGGGATCATTTGCCTGTATGCAATGCCTTGCTTGCATTAGTGTCACAACTGGCCTTGATATGGATGGCAGCCGCAGTTTCTTATGGCTTGTTCTGTAGGTTGTCCATTCTCTAAAATATCATCCCTCAAAAGGTGTCATGGAATTTGATAGCCTTTGAGTACGAAACTCTTTTTAAAATGCAAACATTTATACAATTGACATTGACAACTCAATTTGAATTTGTGTATCAGATATTTTTATTAATTTATATATTTATTGAGATATAATTGACATACAATATTGTATTAGCTTAAGATGGTCTACATAATGATTACACACACATATATATACACACACACATATATAATGTGAAATGATCACAAATTTTTCAGATAATACTGGGAATGTTGGTGATAAGTGGAGTCTGAAAAGTTGAAATTAAAGGAAGAGGAAATGGAGAAAAGTGTCTTTACTATACGTTTGCTGAAATCATTAGAAATTAAAAGTAAATATCTCTGCAAGTTTAATATATATGCTGACATGTAGTTCTTACACTACAGCCTTCTAAATTATGTTAATATGTGCTGCTAATTGAAAGAGCCAGAGGTGTTCTAAAGGTTGCATGATTCTCAGATACTAAAGATAATGAAAATAAGATTTGTGAAATATAAGTTGAGTGTGTTGAGTTTCATGTGGGTCTTTGATATATATGTTATGTCCATCCCATCACAATTTTAATGACCTATTCCAATCACATTAGCCAAAAAGCACATTTTCAGCTTGTAATAAAAAGTGAATTATTTTACAAAGCCACCTTTTTGACATAAATCCTAGTTGATAGAGTGTGTGATAAGTGAATTCATATTTGTGTATATGTGCAAATATAAGAATTAATGAATGACTAAGTGAATGAATTCCTTAATCATAATCTTCAGAAGGTCTTAGGGTGCAGTTTTATTAATCTATGAAAATCTCACCCAGAGACAATAATTGTATTTTCTGCATGGGGAAAGAAATAGATAAAACTGCTGGTTAGGGTGACTCTTTGGCAATGCTGATGGAACATTAAGGATCAGCAGGGACCCCCAGGCAGGTTCCACCCCATAGCATCTTCTGGATTGAAAGCAGCAGGAGAATTCTATTTCACATCATTTCCCAAATCATTTTTCTTCTTGAGAAGAATGACTAACAACTGTGAAGGAAAATCGAAGTCTTAGTAGACTTTTGAAAAGAGGAAGAGATTATGGCCATGAAAACTTATGAAAATAAATGGATCAAAGTAACTTAAAAGTAATGAATGATTCTTACAATGTTTATTAAACATATATAGAGGATCTTTTAATTACTTAGAATTCTAGGTTCAATATTTTGGATCAATATTTTAGGTTTAACAATGATACATTTTATGTTTTTCTAGTACAGGAAAAAAGCACTGTCATAATTTTAGAATATATAAAGAAAACCTCTAGCTGGATTTTCAAAACTTTGTTTAGTGAGTCATTACTGATTTGAAGTATAAAAGAAAATATTCTGTTCCCTTGGAGGTTTGAACAAATCTGACAGTTCAGCTTGCCTTTGAGTAGTTCTCATGGGAGCTATTATTTATATAAAAGAGACAAGCAAAGACTTCATTTTAATGTACATGGTTTGCCGATGTGCTCCTTCTTCTTTCTTCTGTTGTCCTCTGCCTGCATAAGAACAGGGATGAAAAATTGAATTGGCTTAAGGCATTAACAAAATCTTAACTGCTGGAAGCAAGAGGGACAAGAGAGCTTGCTGGGTAAGCAAACCTGCACCATATCACTTCAGGACAAACCTCTGTGCCCTAAGACTGTTTTGAATGTGTATTACTTTGTTTAAACAGGAAATGAATAAAAATCTACAGAAAAAGGAGAAATCACATTTTGCACAATTTAATTAAAATCATTGAGGATCCTACAATGTTATTTTCTGATCTAAAATAATACTGAAACATTAATATGGAAAACAAATTCCCTGAAGTGGAGGAAACAAAATGTTGCTCCTTAACCTCTATTGAATACTTGGATTGGTGCTGTTAAGTAGCTCAATCTTTCTTTAAAGTGGAAAAATTTTTTTCTCAACATCAAAAACTACCACTGGGCTGGGTTATCAATCTTATCTGGTTTTCTTAACGCCAGTCTTAATCAGATTACATCAATCCTCAAATTCTATTCATGGCCAGATAACATAATTAATTAATAAATATGAAATGCTTAGAACATAGTCTGGCCTGGAGTAATCACTCAATAAATGTGAACAAAAAAACGTATTTTCATGATTATTGTTAATGAGTAAGTTCTTAGTCAAGTCTCTGCATGTAAAATCAGAGTTTCCAGGGACTGAATAAACCATGTGAAGTCTGTTTTGTCATGCCTCATTCAGAGATGTAACCAAAGTCTCCTTGAAAAAGTACTTTTCACAAAAATTAAAAGGTAGTACCACTGTGTTTTTACTAGAAAAAAGCTAACAGCAATTAGGAGAAAATATGAAAAATGACTTGTGAAGGAAGATATTTCAAAAGTTCTTTGTAAGTTAATTAGAAACTTAAAGATGCTGTCAAGTGTGTTTTGCATGATTTAAGATGAAAGCTTTGAAAAGAGGGATAATATCAGATAAATTATCCTATCAACTGCTGTACATAAGCCCGTTATTTCAGGCAAGATAATTGCATGGTAAACAGCATTAGCTATTCATTAGTTGTAGCTGTTCTAGTTGATTCTTTCTCAGCTGGGCAGATTTAATTTAGTGACAAGAAAAATACTGCAAAGCAACTCTGTGATATAAACTATGTAAATATAAGAATAAATAAGTAGGAAATAATTCTTACACACATGAAGATAGTCTATGTTTAAAGAATAAAATTTCTCACATCTGATTGTCCTGATACTATATTAGATAGTTGTAAATATGTATAAGTAGTAACATTTACAACGAATAGAGTATTTTGGTAAGTGCTACCAGTGTATATGAGTATATTGATGTTATAAAGAATCACTAGTAAATTAATTAAATACCATCATATTTGTTTATCATACTCAAAATAGATACTCTTTTTATCTGATTGAAACCAAGATTTCTTATTCATTCCTGCCTATGTGTATTGTTTATAAGAAAGACTGTGATTGAGTTTTCCATAGACATGTAAATTTTATCATTTACTCTCTTAATAGGGATGTAGATTTACCTGATGTTTTCAAAGAATATTTTGAAGCCAAAACATAAATTCTTATTGGAAATAATAAATAAATAAATAAACAAATAAAAAAAAATTTTTTTCTTCCCCCAATTGTCAAATTCCCCTTTTCAGTGACTTAGTTGTCTTTATTTTTGCCTTTGAAATCTTATTTAAAGTAAGATTCTTAAAGAACCCACTTTATGTGGATAGTTATTTCTGCAAATTGCTCCTTCCTAGTAAATATTTTCCTACTGATAATTATGGACAAAATTAAATGCCACAGTGAAAAAAAAAGGTCATTTATATTGGAAAAATACCTACTGGATGAATAATAGATTTGAGGTTTTGCACCTTAATCTTTGCATCTTTTCAAAACATGTGGAAGCTGAAATGTTTTCTAATGAATGATGTTATTAAATCTGGATAGCCCGTCAGATAACCCTGGCCATTTCAGCAACACCTCAGGGAAAGTTTTTAAAGTAAATCCATTGGTAGACAGAGAAGAAAAAAAGTCTTGATTAACTTGGAGAAGAGAAACCTGAGGGGATATATAGTGATTGTCATAGTTCAGTATTTGTAATATCCTTATATAGAAAATAGTCTTCAATTCTCTGTTTTGTTCCAAATGAACAGTGGACTGAATTTAAAGAAGAACAGTTGTGATTCATTTCTTGCATAATCTCAACACCGAGACATTAAAAACTAATGTTTTTTTAAAATTTTTTATCCATCTGTTTTCTAAAACTATTTGTCTACGAGGGTGAGTCAAAAATTATCCATACTCTGGTTATATTAAAACTTCTTTTGGCCACACTGTCTTATCAGTGCTTTCTGTTCAAGGCTACTGTCTCCCCAGTTACTTCTGTGCAGGTGTGAACGTGTTACATCAGTTCATTTGTAACTGCTGTGTGAGCAAAAATGGATGCCTCACTTGTGATTTTCATGAAAGAAGACCAGTGTGCAGTGATTCATTTTTTGTGGTCTGAGGGTGTGCAAGTCCACACACTTCTGCCCACACTGTCAACACTCCACAGAATCTTCATTTTGAGGTGTTAAAGCATCCTCCATATAGTCCTGACCTTGCTCCATCAGACTTTCACCTGTTTGGTCCCCTGAAAGTAACCCTACGAGGAAGAAGATTCATTTCTGATGAAGATGTGAAGACAGCAGTGTATTTGTGGCTCACAGCTCAGTCTAAACATTTTTTTTAATAAATTTATTTATTTATTTATTGACTGAATTGGGTCTTTGTTGCTGCACATGGGCTTTCTCTAGTTGTGGCAAGTGGGGCTACTCTTCATTGTGGTGCACGGGCTCCTCAATGTGGTGGCTTCTCGTTGCAGAGCATGGGTTTTAGGCATGTGGACTTCAGTAGCTGCAGCACATAGGTTCAATAGTTGTGGCTCATGGGCTTAGTTGCTCCACAGCATATGGGATCTTCCTGGACCAGGGATCAAACCCATGTCCCCTGCATTGGCAGGCAGATTCTTAGCCATTGTGCCACCTAGGAAGCCCCAGCCTAAACATTTTTTAATGAGGGAATACAAAAGCTTGTTGACAGATGGACAAAGTGTATTGAAAAGCAAGGAGATTATGTCAAAAAATGATGTACTTGTCTTTTTTAAAAGTTACTTAGAATAAATTCTACAGCCAGAGTTCGGATAATTTCTGACTCACCCTTGTATCCCCCTCTCTCTTTTTCTCTCTCTCTCTTTCTCTCTAGCTATCTATCATCTATCTCTATCCTGTAACAGCTATCAGCAGAACAAGTAGCTGCTAGGGATATAAAATTGTCACTTACAATGATTTTTAGGCTGCATAACTGCATTTGGAGGACCATATGTCAGGGTGATACAGACATGGTTTCTGCATAGATAATGGTTGAACAAAATAACCTCTGAAACCCTTATAAATGCTTTGATTTTATGTACTAAGGATTATAGTGGAGCCACAGTAGAGCCTTCCTAGGATGGAGAAAAATGAATATGTAAATAAATTTTAAGTTAAATGTGTCTTGGCTAATACTGGCTATACTTTCCTTTGTTTATTGACTATTTGATCATGTTGGTTGGTTCTCAGTTTGAAAGTCAAAGCAGGTGTAGTCTCCCATCTTCCTACCCCAATGTCATAAACACAGGGTATACCATTTCAATTAATGCAAAGAAAGTATTTCTGGCTCCTATCACAATCTGATGGAGGTCAAGCAATTCACTTAGGTTTCCTTCCTCTACAAAATGACTCAAGGATCCAATGACTTTCTATCATATGGGTTGATGAAAAATTAATCAGTCAATCTAAGAAAGAAATGGAAATATTTATTTGAGCCAAATTTGAGAATTATAAACCAGGAAGAGCATCTCAGAAAGTTCTGAGAACTGTTATGCCCATTAGAAATTAAGGCACGTTTATGTAAGTTTTTTGAGGTGAAGGGCTGTACATCAAATGACATATTATTGACACTTTACATAGTCTGATGTAAGCATCATTGTGGTGGGTCATGTGACCCTTTATGAGCTCAAGGAGGAATGATATCTTTTAAGGAGTTGCCTTGTTGATGCTAGGAGAATGTTGCTGGTTTTGATTGAGCAGGTATTCCTGATAATGGGTAAGGTTTGGTCAACGCATAATGCAGATACACAATGCACAGTGAGGGGGTGAGGAGGCCAAAGGTCAGAGAAAAATTTTTTGTTTAAATTTTTCTTGTCTTGCCATAAAATATAAATTTTATTTCACATTTGGCTCTACTATCTTTGAGTCTTCAGCTTTCAGCTGAAGAGATGGAAAATCATGAGACTGTGGAGGATCACAGGAGACTTTTTAGATGCCAGATCTGGAAATGATGTTCACCACTTTTGTCGATATTCTATGGACAACCTATTTAATGACTTGGCCCCAAGATAACACCAAGAAAAGCAGGGAAATGGAAATTTCCTTTGGGCCCTGGAAATGTAGAGTGTATATATGTAAATTATATTACTGTATAAAAAGTTATGCTTAAAAGTTTAAATACATTTATTTACTTAATATATATTAACTGTACTCCATGCCAAGAATTATGGTATGTGCTGTGTATAAAATATTGATGAAACTCAGTTCCTACACTTAAATAATATCCACATTAAAGACTTTGCTCTATGCTCAACTGTCATTTGAATGCTATTTTATTCCTTTGCTTAAAGAACTAGGATCATTCAAGTTAATCAATAAATAGACATTAATCTGACTGAACTCTATCAATCTAATCATTTTGTAGATTTATTTTCCATTTAAAGGTTTTACATGTTTCTTCCATGTGGCTGATATACATAATTTTAATTTTGATTAATTGTTTATGTTTAAACAATTATACCTACAAAACAAGATAAATATAGAAAAAAGAGGAGAAAACAAAAAATAAATTAGAGATTCATAATAATAAAAAAACTTGAAGTGACATTTGCGTGAAAGATGTTTTTCTATTGATAGTATAAATAGTATATATGTATTTGGTCTTTGTCCCCAATTCCTGGCACAGGGACCCTAAAATCCTTGGCATTTCCTAAGTGGTGGGAGTGACTTGTTATTTGAAAGTGCAGGAAAGCACTTTAATGGACCCTTTCATTATGTGCTGATAAAGTGTTTGAAACTTGTTCCAAGAAAATGGGATGGACAAGGCAATAAAACGGTAAATCACTCTGCATAACAAATTTAAATGGGTCACCCTTGGATGGAGATTGCTAATGTGAAGAAATGTTTAATTTCCCTCTGCTGCTGCCAAGACAGGAGTTAGAGGAGTTTCTGACACTCGATAAAGCAAGAGATTGGAAAAGAGATGTAATGCAAAGTGGGGAGTGGGTGGCTGAGGGAAGAGAGCCTGAGGACAGAACTTCCACAGTATTTAGTGAGTGATGAATTTTTGCTTTCCGTGTTAATTTTTATTAGGTCTTCAATAATGTCAGTTAAGTACAAAGTACTTTTATTAGTCCTATTAGTGTTACTTTGTCAGATGAATGAGGAATTGGGAAGAAGAAACCAGTAGGGAAAGCAGAGATGAATACTTTTTATTCACATTAGGAAGTATAGTTTATCAATTTTTATCATTTTCCAATAGCTTTTGCTGTAAGCTTGGATAAATAAAAGCTGCTTGACAACAATCATGCTAATAAAAGAGTAAAAATTATGTGATATAAAATATTATTCTTTTTTCCCTTCCACAATTTATATTTTATGAAGTAGTAGCCTATATGTTGATTTGAGAAGAGCCTGCTTTGGTATATTTGAATAATAATCTGTTAAATTATCTTTTAGTATAAATAACATTGTTAACAAGCCAAACTTGGGTCTGCTCACCAGCAAGCAGTATAGCCAATCTACTGACACCTACTTTGGTGAAGCAGAGTGCAGAGTTTACTGCAGGAGCCAAATAAGGAGTGTAGGCAGCTAATGCTCAAGAAAACCTAACTCCCTAATGGCTTTTAGGGAAAAGTTTTTTAAAGACAGGGTGAGGGAGAGGGCTGTGGGGTGCATGGTCAGCTTGTGGACATTCTTTTGACTGGTTGGTGGTGGGGTAATCAGGAATCAATATCATCAGCCTCTGGTTCCAGTCAGTCTGGGGTCTACATGCTTGTGGTCAGCATGAAGTGAATTTCTCCCACCTGGTGCGGGTTTCAGTACCTGCAAAACAGCTCAAGGGGTATGACTCAGAATATTATCTATAGACCTTGAGGAGGAATTAAAAGTCCTTGACTTTGTTTTATGGCTAAACTATTATTTCGTCTTTGCTTGACTCTTTTCCTTTGTTTCTACATTTTCTCACTTCTCTGGTTAAATTTATTCTTTGGAACTCAGGGACGGCCTAGGAGTCTAAAGTTTTTCTACAAACAAAAAGCAGGTGGAGGACATGTGGGTGGCCTATCCTGGGAAGGCCCCATAGGGTCCTGCTTAGTTACAACATGTGATTTAATTATTTTCTCGGTCATTTTTAACCTATAAGATTAGAAGAATACCATTTTGAAGAAATTTCTATAAAAATGAGAAACAATGTAACTCAATGAATATAAATTCCTTAGGACAGCTGTGAATTGTTTTGCAATAATCCAGTAACCCGGCTCCAGGGGATGCTAACTTGGAACAGGGTGAACTTGATAGAGTTGGAAATAAGTGGGAGAATTGAGAGAAGTTTAGGAGGCAAAATATGAAAAGCATGAATGTTCATGTTGATGGGTAAATCTTAAGTTTCTGGCTTCAGTATCTAAATCAATGGTACTGTAAATTCTTGTGATTAGAAATAAGGGATAAAAAGACATTCAATTTCTTTAAACTATAGTCTCCTTACATTTTCTAAAACTTGAAATAAAAATAAAGTTCTAATCTACCAAAAATTTTTAAGAAAAATAATATAAAGTTTCTACCTCATGTAATTTAAAGTATATTATATATTTAATTTTGTTGACAAGAGTGTGTAGCTGTTTAGCTATTGACTTTGTGTGTATATGTATGCATATGAATATATAAATAATAAGATATTATAAGATGACTCACCCCTTAGAACTCACTTAAAAGGCATCTGTTTTACTTTGTTTCATTTTACACTTTTCATTTTTAGTTGCTCTGCAGCATGTGGGATCTTCCTGGACTAGGGCTTGAACCCCATGACCCCTGCATTGGCAGGCAGATTCTTAACCACTGCACCACCAGGGAAGCCCTGCTTTTCATTTTTAATACCTTAGATTTCTTGTGTCAGGGTAACAATCTGATAAATGAACAAACTAGTATCTTAAGGAAAATAAAGCACTCTAGTGTAATGGGAAAAAATTTTAGAGCAGTAATGGCTTGACTAGTTTGGAAAATGTACAATATCGTTGGTTTCATGCATTCAGGAAACTGATATAGAGAACCCCCTGCTGTCCTTCTGCACATTGGGTCTAATTTAAATTCATAGTGCCACCTGCTACCACTGCTTTTCTTTCTATGAATTGTAATGACTTAGAACATTTAGCAGAGTTTGATAAACTCTAGGGAAAAACAGAGGGTTATGTTGTTAAATATTTTGGTATTTTTTCATTATTGAAAAAAAAATCTATAGCCATACAATCTGAAAAATGTATCTATATTCCCATAAGGACCTAGTAAACCAAATTTTATGATGAGAAAATACACATTTCAAATTTCCCTTACTACTCCTTAATATCAAAAATGGAGAGAGGTAAGAAATTAATTTCTAAAATATCATCTTTGAAGATTTTTAACATACCACTACAAAATGGTTGCTTCTGAAATTGAATGACAAAATATGTGCACATTACAATTGAATTAGAACAATTACAACTAAGACAATTGGATTTTCATATTGAGGTTTTATTTTGGTATGAAAGATAGTGTTTTAACTACAAAAGGGGTTCCAAGTAAACAGTGCTGATTAAATAGATTACTTCAGCCAATTAGTGCATGTAAAATGGTGTTTTATGATTTTGTTATCACTTAGCAATGATGTAAAATATTTCTCCATATGTTTTCAAGTGAACAATGTGATGACAACTCTTTAATTAGCTTAGGACTTGACTGCTTCATCCATCTAATGCTTGTTGTAGCTTCTACACTAATGTAGTTGCTTATATGCTAATGCTTGTTAACTTGGCATTTTCCAGATATGTTGACAGGAGGAAATTAAAAATGAATTTTCTAAAGGTTAGTTAATTACAGATAATAAATTTTGTTATGCAAATATGGAAATGATTTAATTTCTCAATAACTCATATGAGCCAGTAAATTAAAGCTTACCTTTCATTTGCAATGTTAAATTGCCAATGAGACTGAAGGTTACTCAATTATAAGGAATTTTAAGTTTCTAAGTGTTTTTGATCTTTTCCCTTGGAGGTAAACTACGAATCCAACTTTGATCCTTTGAGGTACCCTTTAGAGCTTTGAGTCAATGATAAAATGTAGTTTTACCCTGAAATTAATCTTGCAATGTTTTTCAAAGCTTAGGAGTAGATATTGCATATTAGAAAAATCTGTGGGTTTTTACTAAATCATTAAGCCCATAAAATTTATTCTTTTTATCTGAAAAATACAGTTCAGTATGATTATTTTTATTTTTTCTTATAGTAACAAGAACAAGAATACCATGTGACACTCCCACCCAGAAGGATTTTTGCCTGTCCCTCAATATACCACCTCCACTTACCTGATGACATCCAATCAACCTTCAGAGATCAGCTCAAATGTCAATCATATTTCTTTGCTATATATTCTTTCTTACATTTCTTTCATAGCACTTTTCATGGATTGTAAAAAATACACTTATTTTGTAATGTTTGCTACCCTGCTGAGTTGTAAGCTCCAACTAGAGAAAAAAACATTTCTGTTTTTTAATTTATTTTTTACCTCCAGCATCTATCACACTGTTAGGCACATAATAGATGTTCAAGTGACACTCATTTAGTAAATGAAAATATAAATGAATATATCACATTTGTCGATATAAATTGGAGATTGGATAGAATAATAAAGATATTTGTAATAGCTGATTTGATGAGGTATCAGTTTTTCTTATGACCATGTTTCAAATAAAATATGGTGAAAACCAAAAGCATACTAAAATAAAAATAAAAATGAACAGGGGATTTATTTCCTGTAGTTGCAGGGCTGACAAGGCAATGAAGTCAAGTTTTGTGGCCTTTCAGTGGCCAACCTAGACAAACGGAACTTGGATTACATAGAGAAATGACTGGTTATTTCAATGAATGTACTTAATACCAAAGAGGCAAAGCGCTATACTAGGTACTGTGGGGATAAATTTGTTCATTTGCAAAGGCAAACACTGAGGCAGTATTACAAGCAAACTTGCATACCCCCATTTCAGTGTCAATTCTGTGTAACCCAAATATCTGTAATATTAGAAACATCTAACATACTGATGGGATTCTCAAATGCAGAATTTCTTATGGCTTCTTTAGGCTTACCAGAAAATAAACCAAAACATAGTATGG
Organism: Hippopotamus amphibius kiboko; assembly: GCF_030028045.1. Taxonomy (NCBI): domain Eukaryota; kingdom Metazoa; phylum Chordata; class Mammalia; order Artiodactyla; family Hippopotamidae; genus Hippopotamus; species Hippopotamus amphibius. The sequence goes on along the minus strand of NC_080195.1, from coordinate 98,315,699 downwards.
CTAAGGTAACAACCATTGTTTGTGAAGTAGTTATATTTAAACTTATCCAATTAATTCTAACGTCTGTGATAATTTTATAAAGACTCATATTGAGTTCCCTTTAGGTTACCAAGCTCACCTCACGTAGGTGTTTGGCAACTAAATATGAGGAAGATTTGTCTAATTTTTCTGACTTGTCTTGATTTTTCTAACTCAAAGTCTTTCCATTGTATTACCACATAAAGTTTTCTTTCTGTATTTTTATTAACTTCTCCTAGTTAGTTCTTATGGGTAGGGCTGAGGCCAATTCCCATATTTGGAGAAGGAAGATGGTTGGGACCTTTATTTTGTTGCTTGGGAAGAAAAGGTTCACCAAAGAGCACCAGCTTTTGACTTCCTTCTCTGTATGTCTCCGGATTTCTTTTTTTCTTCATTTCCTTCATCTTCTTTCCTTCCTTTCCACTGTGGTCACTTTTTTATTTTTCTCCAAATTCCTGGTTTAATAAGGACTTGTTTATTTTGAGGAAAAAAAGGCCCCAAACATCAGGCTGTTCACAAAACTAACCCACAGTATCAACTTTAGAAAGCAAATCTTTTTTTTTAATGTTTTTGGCTGTGTTGGGTCTTTAATGCTGTGCACGGACTTTCTCCAGTTGCAGAGAGCAGGGGCTACTAATCTTGCAGTGCACGGGCTTCTCATTGCAGTGGCTTCTCTTGTGTAGCATGGGCTCTAGGCACGCAGGCTTCAGTAGTTGTGGCACTTGGGCTCAGTAGTTGTGGCTTGCAGCCTCTAGAGCACAGGCTCTGTAGTTGTGGTGCATAGGCTTAGTTGTTCCGTGGCATGTGGGATCTTCCTGGACCAGGGCTAGAACCCATGACCCCTGCATTGGCAGGCGGATTCTTAACCACTGCGCCACCAGGGAAGTCCCTAGAAAACAAATCTTAAGACTATTACACTAATTATTTTTCTAGAGGATGCATTTGACATGCCAACTCTCATTCACAAAAATACACTGTTACATTTGTGTTGGACAGTCCCACATAGCACTCTTACGTGGGTTATAACGCACACACATTTAACCCAAAGCTGCTCTCAGGTGCTACTCAGCTAAGGAATATGCCTTTGTATATAGTTAGGTGGACCTCATCTAAAATTTGGTTCCAGTGTCAGGACTGATGACATCACACACCGCGGGGGCATGAAAAAAATTTTGTTCACAGAATGTGAAGCACGGGGTTGGCCTCGCAAACTGATCCAAAAAAGAGCTTGAGGGAGCAGAGAACAGAGACTAGCTTTGGATTTTTATGGTGGTTAGAGGGTGGAGCAGAATTGAGAGTGCCCAGAACAAAAGCTTGCACAGGTTGAACCTCCTGCTGTCACCAAGGAGGGAGCACCCGGCGTTTCTTATTAATTTGCTCATATATGGGGCAGAAGAGAAGGAACACGCACCAAAAAATGGAGTCAGACTCTATTTTATTTCCCTCCTTGACTCCCTACTTCCTCCTTCCCTCCCTCCCCCTTTCTCCCTCCCTTCCTTCCTTCCGTCCTTCTTTGTATGTATGCTGTACTTTTCCTTTTGTCTGTCATCCTTTTTTTTTTTTTTTGCTCTCATTCCGATTTAGAATTGTCATGTATCTCTTAAGACAGACCGTGAATTGGTAGAGAAAGTACAGCCTTTTTCACAATACTCGAAGCAAGACAGTTTATCTAAGGCAGCAACCCTTGTATCTCATGCATTCTGTTTCCTAGAAATTGGACGTAGTAGGATGTTTTCCCTTATGAGCATCCTCCGTATAGTTTCAAAGGATGTGCCACATGCAGAAAGAAACAGAGTCAATTCATTAACTTGAGCAAACTACCATCTTCTCTAAATTATTGTCTTACAACACACTATAATGGTACTGAATAACATAGTCACAAGTTGAAAATTTTATGATAAACTAAATTAAAAAATTCACAATATTTTGGGCTTCCCCATAGTCTAAAGTCACAGGATATATGCCTGTGTATTAATTAAAAAAATAAGAAATTCTAATTACTAAAATTCAAGTGATTATATAAGCTGTTCACAAAATGCTACAGTTTGTCTTTCAAATATTAGAATTTTTATAGGGGCTTAGATTCTTAGTGCTATTTCTTTATTCCATAATTTTAATCACAAATTTGTAGGTAAATACATAATTATAATTGAGCTACATTTGATAAAATAGCTAGATTTATTTTTATGTATCCATGGAACTCACTTTTATCATCACAAGGTAGATTTTAATATTTAATAAAGAATATAACTGAGTAATGAGGCTACAGTTTCAAGCTTATGACTGAATCTTCACAAAGTCAGTCATTTAGTTGTAAGGACTGAGAGATGAGAAGACTTTGCACTTTTCCTATTTGCACCTGTTTCTAAGTGGAGATGACTTGATGACATTCTCTGTCTCTCAGGCTATTAACTTTTGCATCTCCACACTGCTTCTGATTTCTCTCTTTCACCAACAATTCTCTCCATGATGAGTATTCTCAGATAAATATCTCACTTTCCTTACTCCTTTGGATTAGCCTTATATTTTTGCAGCACTTTAAAATTACATGTTCTTAAAATTTTACATGTGCTTTGTTTTGATGCACCAATCATTAGCCTGCACATGTTTCATATACTTCTTTCAGTGCTGCTATTTTTTTCCAATATATTCAGATGCCTTCATAAGAAACTTTTTAGGAATTGCTGCTATTTGTATTGCAGTAACCTCCTGGTTATTTGTGGATAGAGAGGGAAGTTGGAGATGACTAAAGTATATTTGTTGAACCACAGGTACTGTATTTGATACTCTTTTCTCTTATCTTATTACCCTTTAAACAACGATGTTATTTCATTTTACTTTATTTTACTATTTTATTTTATTTCATTTATCTTATCTTAATTTTATTGGCTGCATGGCTTGTGGGATCTTATTTCCCCGACCAGGAATTGAACCTGGGCCCTCGGCAGTGAAAACACAGTGTCCTAACGCTGGACCGCCAGGGAATTCCCCATGGTATTAGTCTTTTTTTTTTATTATTTTTTTATTTTTTTTATTTTTTTGGGGGTACACCAAGTTCAATCATCTGTTTTTATACACATATCCCTCAATCATCTGTTTTTATACACATATCCCCGTATTCCCTCCTTCCCTCAACTGCCCCCCCCCCCCCACCCTCTGGACTTTCACTGCCACGGCCCAGGTTCAATCCCTGGTCAGGTAACTGAGATCCCACAAGCTGTGTGGCTAAAAAAAAAAAAAAAAGAAAAGAAAAGAGAAAAAAATTTTCCTTATGTTTAATTTTGAGCAGTTTGCCCATGTGTATTGTGTTTGCATTTATCATGCTTGGGAGTTCACTGAGTTTCTTAATTCACCACATTTGGGATGTATTTGGCATTATTTCTTTGAATATTTTTGCTGCTACATTCCATGTAGCTTCCCTCACTGGGGCTGGAATTGCACATATATCAGGCCATTAAATATTCTTTATAGATCATCAAGTTTCTATTTTTTAAAACATAGTTTTCTCTCTATACTTCAGGTTGGATAATTTCAATTTGTCTATTCCCAAGATCACCAGATTTTTTTCTGTCAACTCTAATTTGCTGTTAAAACAATGCAGTATTTTTTTTTTATTTTAGATATTTTACTTTCCATTTTTAGAATTTTCCTTTAATTCTGCTCAGTTACCTTCATTCATTATTAGCATGCTTTCTCTTAAGTCCTTGAACATAATTACAATATTCATGTCTATGAAACACCACATCTGGGTCATGTCAGGATTGGCTTCTATGGACATTTTTTTGAACTATGTACCTGTTTTTCACGTTTTGATATTTTTTATTACATACTAGATGTTGGGGTTGATATGTTGTCGAGACTCTGGATTTTGTTTATTACACTGAAGAGTACTTTTTTTTACTGCTACCCTTGTGAGCAGTTAACTTAGCTGGATTGAAGCTATAAAACACGTTTCCTGTCAAGTGAACAGGAGCTTAACTTTCTGTTCAGTTCTTCTCTTCTTCCTTCTGCGGCTTTTAACACAGCTGTTCAGAATGTCCTCAGGGATGAACCAAAAGTTTGGTAGAGTTTAAGTGCAGAATTAGGAGCATGTCTCTTGTGGTTACCTGTCTTCTATGTCATTTCCTCTAAATTTCAAGTCTTCTGACAGTCTTGAATTCTGTCCCTTTATCCTTCAGAAAAATAACATGACAGAGGAATTCCCTGGCAGTCCCGTGGTTAAGACTTGGCACTTTCACTGCTGGGGGCCCGAGTTCAATTCTTGGTCAGGGAACTAAGATTAAAAAAAAAAAAAAAAAAAAGTGACAGGTTTCTGCTTCACTGTCTTACTCCATACAATGTGGAGAATGACTTCAGGCAAAAAAACAAAACAAAACAAAATAAAAAACATATGAATATAAATTTTACTGTTCCATTCTTCAGGGTTCAACTCCTTTCTAATTTCTGTTTGCTTTTGATCATTTTACCTTAGCTTTAAATAGTTGTATTTCATATTTTCTTCAAAGTAATCAGTGATATCTATGTGAAGGGTGATTTGATACAGGCTACTCTGTTATCTTTGAAAGAATCCTTCCACCACATTTACTTACTTATTTGAGGTGTATTTTTGTATTCTAAAGTATTATAGTTTCTTGGTGAAATTTTGCTAACATTGTTCAAGACCCTTTTATCTGTACTTTACATATAATCTTTTTAAAACAATTATGACACTGTACCCACCCACCATGATTTTGTTAATGACAAATATATTTTTATCCATCCATTTTAGTATGTAATGTGATGCAGACTTATATACTAAAAAATACTGCATTTATCCCCCAAGAGGTATTATTTACCAATTCAGTTATTTTTAATAGACTTTACTTTTTGTACAGTTTTAGATTTAGAGGGAAAGAATGAGCTGATTATTTGTTTTTAAATAAGTTATTAATTAATTAATTAATAATTTATTTAGTGTCTGTGTTGGGTCTCCATTGCTACACACAGGCTTTCTCTAGTTGCGGCGAGTGGGGCCTACGCTTCATTGTGGTGCAGGGGTTTCTCATTGTGGTGGCTTCTCTTGTTGCGGAGCACAGGCTCTAGGTGCTTGGGCTTCAGTAGCTGTTGTTCACGGGCTCTAGAGTTCAGGCTCAGTAGTTGTTCCATGGCATGTGGGATCTTCCTGGGGTAGGGATCAAACCAGTGTCCTCTGCATTGGCAGGTAGATTCTTAACCACTGTGCCACCTAGAAAGTCCCATGAGCTGATTATTAGTAGAGTTTTCGAATACCCCCACCCAGCTTTCTCTGTTATTAACAGCTTACATTAATATGGTATATTAGTGACAATTATTGAATTATTATTATTAACTAAAGCCCATAATTTACTCAGATTTCCTTAGTCTTTTCTGTTGTCCATATTATTGTTCCATAACCATCCAGGACATAGTTATTCAAGACACATGACATTTATTTGTCAGGTCTCTTTAGGCTCCTTTTGGTTGTGGTAGTTTCTCAGACTTCCTTTGTTTTTGATGATCATGCCAGCTTTGAGGAATACTGTTCAGGTGTTTTGCAAAAGTGCCCCTCAATTGGAATTTGTCTGGTATTATTCACATGGTTAGACTGGGATGGGTTTTGAGAGAAAAACCAGATAGTTAAAGTGCTTTTTACATCACCTCATATCAAGGGTTCATACTATCAACATGATTTATCCCTGTTGTTTGTAAACTTGATCACCTGGATGAGGTAGCATCTGTCAGGTTTCTTCACTGTCAAATTACCCGCACACCTCCTTTCCATACACTGCTCTTTGAAAGGGTGTATCTATACACAGCTCATACTTATAGACTGGGGAATTATGATCCCTCTTGTTGACAGAAGAATATGTACATATATTATTTGGAATTTTTGTTGGTTAATTTTACATGCCACTCCTGCTAGGATATTGCATCCAGCTATGGTCAAACACTAGTCTATATATGGTTGTGAAAGTATTTTGTAGATGTCATTAATATTTACAATCAGTTGACTTTAAGCAAATTATCCTCCATTTTGTGAGTGGGTCTCAACCAATTAGTTGAAGATCTTAAATCAAGGTTTCTCAGAATAGAAGAAATTCTGCTTCAGTACTCTAACATAAAAACTCTGCCTGAGTTTCCAGCCTTCTGTTATGTCTTACAGATTTTGGACTTCCCATTCCCTGCAATTGCACTAGCCAATTCCTTAAAGATCTACCTGTTTTTCTTCCTTCCTTCCTTCCTTCCTTCCTTCCTTCCTTCCTTTCTTTCTTTCTTTTCTTTCTTTCTTTCTTTCTTTCTTTCTTTCTTTCTTTCTTTCTTTCTTTCTTTCTTTCTTTCTTTCTTTCTTCTTTCTTTCCTTCTCTTTCTTTTTCTGTCTTCCTTCTTTCTTTTTCTTTCTTTCCTTTTCTTTCTTTCTTTCTTTCTTTCTTTCTTTCTTTCTTTCTTTCTTTCTTTCTTTCTTCCTTTCTTTCATCTGTCATATCTATATCATCTATATCTATCTATTATCTATCTATCTCATCTACCTATCTATCTATCTAGCTAGCTATCATCTCCTATTGGTTCAATTTCTCTGAAGAAATTGAATTCTTCTGCCTAGAAGTTTTGTTTTTTCTCTTAAATTTATTTATTTATTTAATCATTTACCTATATCAGTATGCCCTCATGGATATTTATTTTACATTTTGGATTACTATTCTGGTACTTTATTGTTTTATTCCTTAATATTTTTAGCTTTGGCCATTAGGAGCTCATTTAATTGTCTCCTGTGTCCTTTTGATGTACCCCATGAATGAGGGTTTTTATTTTGAGCGCTTTTATACTTTCTATCATTACAAGATGCTCCAACTCTTCTTTTATATTTCTTCGCTCAATGTAAGACTCAGTCATTTTTCCAGAAGATGCTAGCTATATTTGCTGCTACTAGAGCATCATTGATTCCAGGCTCTCTCAGCCAAAAAAGCAAGGAAATGTATTTATGTATATAAATCTTTGTATATATGCACATCTATAAACATTTCTATATAAAACCATTTGTGTCCACATTGGGCTAAACATGACCTTATACTGATGTCTCCAACTTTATAATCTATTACCGCATGTCATTCTAGCCTCCTCCCTTTGCTTTTATGTAAACTTCCACTCCAACAGTGAAAAACCTGGTCTTCACTCTCTGCCATCCATTTATTTAATCATGAAAATCCAGTATACATGTAGAGCAGCAACAGAATTGTGATTCCTACCTTCATGGGAAATGATTTTATCCTTTCTCCATTGGATTGCTGTTAATCCTTTGTGAAAGACTAGTTGACTATATTTGTACAGATCTACTTCTGGGCTTTCTGTTCTATTCCATTGCTCTATGTGCTTATTTTTTTCGCCGGATACCGTGCTGTCTTGATTACTGTAGCTTATTGTAATTTTTGAAGACAGGTAGTCTGGGCCTTCCAACTTTGGTCCTCTTCACTATTGTGCTCATTTTTCCAGGTCTTTATACATTTTTATATAAACTTTAGGACCAATTTTTCAACTTCTCCAAAACACCTTTTGGGATTTTGAATTGGTTCGTACTGAATCTGTAAATGAAGTTGGTAAGAATTGACATTCATCAACTTGACTTCCAATACATAAACATGCAATACCTCTCTATTTATACAAATCTTTGGTTTCTTCATCAGAGGTTTAAAGTTTTTTTTGTGTGTGCATATATTTTACATATTTTCATAGATTCAGACATTTCTTTTTTTAGGAGATGCTATTAAAGATGGTTTTTTTTTCATTTCAAATTTCATTTGTCAAGGAAGGGAGGGAATATGGGGATATGTGTAAAAAAACAGATGATTGAACCTGGTGTACCCCCCCAAAAATAATAAAAAAAATAAATAAAATACAATGTTGTGTTAGTTTCAGGTGTACAGCAAAGTGAATCAGGTATATATGTCTCCACTCTTTTTTTATATAGATTCTTTCCCCATATATGCCATAACAGAGTATTGAGTAGAGTTCCCCGTGCTATACAGTAGATCATTATTAGTTATTTATTTTACATATAGTAGTGTGTATATGTCAATCCCAATTTTCTAATTTATCCCTCCTCCCCTTACCCCTGGTAACCATATGTTTGTTTTCTACATCTGTAACTCAGTGTTTTGTAGATAAGTTCATTTGTACCCTTTTTTTTAGATTCCACATGTAAACGATATCATATGATATTTATCTTTCTCTGTCTGATTTACTTCACTCATGGAACAGGATAGAAATCCAGAGATAAAGCTATGCACCTGTGGTCACTTAGGCTATGACAAAGGAGGCAAGAATATACAATGGAGAAAAGACAGTCTCTTCAATAAATGATGCTGGGAAAACTGGACAGCTACACATAAATGAATGAAATTAGAATACTCCCTAACACCATACACAAATATAAACTCAAAATGGATTAAAGACCTAAGTGTAAAGCCAGATACTATAAAACTTTTAGAGGAAAACATAGGCAGAACACTCTGACATAAATCACTGCAAGATCTTTTTTGATCCACTTCCTAGAGTAATGAAAATAAAAACAAAAATAAACAAATTGGACCTAATTAAACTTAAAGACTGTTGTACAGCAAATGAAACCATAAACAAAATGAAAAGACAACCCTCAGAATGGGAGAAAATATTTACAAATGAAGCAACTGAGAAGGATTAGTTTCCAAAATATACAAAGAGCTCATGCAGCTCAATATCAAAAAACAAAACAAACAACCCAATAAAAAAATGGGCAGATGATCTAAATAGACATTTCTCCAGAGAAAACATACAGATGGCTAAAAAGTACATGAAAAGATGTTCAACATCACTATTATTATTAGAGAATTGCAAATCAAAACTACAATGAGGTATCACTTCACACCAGTCAGAATGGCCATCATCAAAAAATCTACAAACAATAAATGCTGGAGAGGGTGTGGAGAAAACGGAACCCTCCTACACTGTTGGTGGGAATGTAAACTGGTACAGCCACTATGGAGAACACTATGGAGGTTCCTTAAAATTGAGCTACCATTTGATCCAGAAATCCCACTCCTGGGAGTATATCCAGAGAAAACCATAATTTTACAATACACATATACACCAACATTCATTGCAGCACTATTTACAGTAGCCAGGATGTGGAAGCAACCTAAATGTCCATCAACAGAGGAACAGATAAAGGAGATGTAGCACATACATACAATGGAGTATAACTCAGCCACAAAAAGGAACACAATAATGTAATTTGCAGCAACATGGATGGACCTAGAGATTGCCAAGGGTTTTAATCAGAGGTTTTATCAGTAAATTTTATGCATCAGTTGGCACAAATATATAATTTTTCTTCTTTATTCTGCTGATGTGTTGAATTATAATAATTGAGTTCTGAATGTTGAACCAGCTTCAAATGCCTAGAATAAATCTCACTTTATTGTGATGTATAATTCTATTTATACATTGTTGGATATGATTTGCTGATGTTTTGTTGAGGAATTTTGCATCTAATTTACAAGAGTTATTAACCTGTAGTTTCTTTGCTTGTAATGTCTTTATTTGGTTTCTACAATTATAAAAAGTCATTAGATGATTATAAAATATGAAATAAAATTATAGCAAATAAAATAACTGACACCAATGTTATAAGAGGTATGAGTAAGGAATTGTGAATATTCTCTTACTGCAATTAATGTGGAATATAGTTCATTTGAAAGTGAGCTCAGGTTAGTTGTAAATGTATGTTGCAAACTCTAGTGCAACCACAAAACAAAGTTTTTGAAAGAGTACAATTGATATGCTATAAGAGGAGAGAAAGAATCATATAAAAATGTTCAAATGTTCACTTAGAATCGGAGAAGGTATAAAAAAGAGTGTACAACTAAATCAGTAAACACTTTAACATGAATAACCTAGAGAAAAGATTGTCAGTGTACTTAAAAATATCAAACTATATTTTGTCTACAAAAATGTCACTTTAAACATAATCAAATACCAGCACCCGTCTTTCAGTAATTTACAAATTAAGCAGGCAGAAAATTAGTAAGAATATAGTTAATATGACTTTAATCAATGTTTATAAAGCACACCATCCAACAGCAGAATGTACATTTTCTCAAGCTCACATGGAATATATATCAAGATAAACCACATTTGAGGCATCAAACACACCATAACAAATTTTTAAAAAATGGAAATCATATAGAGTTTGTTCTCAGATAACAATAAAATTAGATTAGATACTGATAACAACAAGGAAGCTGTAATATACCAAAATATCTGGAGATTTAAAAACATACTTGTAAATAACATATGGGTCAAAGAAAAAGTCTCAAGATTTCTAAACTGAATTAAAAATACAATATATCAAATGTATGGGATGCATTTAAAGCTGTACTTAGAGGAGAATCCATAGCATTCTATGCATATATTAAGAAAGAAAAAACTTAAAATCAATAGTCTTACCATCTGTCTTAGGAAGTAAGATAAAGAAGAACCAGGTAAGCCTAAAACAAGCAGAAGAAAGTGAGAAATAAGAAGTTAATAATAGAGCAAAAATCAATAATGTTAAAAAACAGCAATAAAATAGCGAAAATAAATGTGTTCAAAGTCTTTCAGTGTTTTTCATTTATAAATGAATTCCTCCCCAAAGACTCTCTTACCTTTGAAATAATGCGGGTGTTATTGCAGTTATGTGCTTCCAATGACATGTTAACTAAAGTGCTAGAATCTCCCTTTCTTCAGCATCAGCTTGGAAGTAGATCCTTTTTTCTACACTACAACCCATTCCAGAAATCAAAGAGCCATAAAGTATATAATATTAAAAAGCATCTTGTCCGGTGAATTTCAAAATTTAAGATTCATATGAATCATCTTTAGATTATTGGTTCTGGGGTAGAGCATGAGATTCTTTATTTTTCGGAATCTTCATGCTTGTGCCAATGTTAGTCCTTTGAAGCATAAGACTGTAGGTGACATTTCTCACCTGATATCAGAGGAAATAAAGTTTCACAGATTCTGCTTCAATTTGTCCCAAATAGTATCTTTCAAAATAGACTATTCAAAGACATAAAAATCTGAAGCACTAATATTAACTTATGTGCAACTTTGGTTCCATTTCTCAAAATTGGTGTGGCAGAGGGAACCCTCTTAACTAGATTATTTGTTATATTTGTTTCCTAGGTTTGTTTAGGAGATGCTCTAATTTGATTTAAGTAATTTTTGTTTTTGAATTTGGTATAAAACTTTTGTATTACACAAATATTCAGTCTAAATCTACAATAGATAGCTAACACTTATCTAAGAAGTCTGAGAACTTGTGCTATAAAGTCATCATATAGGGTCATGATGGCCCACACAATCTCTCATTAGCCTAATGCTGTTTCCCTTGCTGATCAATTTTATTTGACTATATAAGAGAAGGATGACTGAGGGGAAGTATATGGAGGGGCTGAAATAGTGTTCATTGCAAATGCAGCAGGTAAGGTTATAACTGTTCTAGATAAAGAAAATTGATACAATATATTCTTCTGGACAACTGTGTAAAAGAAGGGTCATGTAATGTTTAAAAGGAAACAAAACTTGAGGAATCCTCAAGTCATCTGAATTACAACACATGCTTCATACACCAAAGAGCAGGTGTAAAAGAGTAATCTACTTGCCTCTAATCTATCATCATATTTTTCATCAACAATTCTATAAGTGAGAAAATTAGATTATATTCTGTGTTTATTGACTTATGAGGTAATATGAGCATAATAAAGACATAAATGAAGCTGTTTCTGGTTTATTGCCCATAAAATTCACATCAAATGGTCATCAACAACTGACGGGCAGATGTAGATGTTCTTTGTTTACTAAACCTCTTCAGGGGTAATAGTGGCTTTATTTGTGAAGTTATTGCTTCCACTCTTCCTTATACCTATTTAAGAATTTTATGTTCTTGAATATTGTCAGTTGAATCTAATAGTGGCTTTCTGCATATTGCTTCAAAACCTGAGAACTGTCTAATTTCCCTGGGCTCAAAATAATTTATAATCCCCAGTATCTCCTTCAATAGTTGAAAAGACCAAAAGGATGTTATGCTATGGCTGACATGAATTTTAGCGTGTATATATATTTTCTGTAATTCATTACAAGTGTGTGAGGATTAAATAATATCAAATGTTTACGTGACATTGACTAATTTGCATGTGCTGCCTGAACTGCCTGACATACTTACACTCATTCAATCCTCACCAGAATCCTAAGTAAGTCCTACTACCATTGTCATTTAACAGATGAGAAAATGTACACATAAAAGGATTAGTATCTTGTTCCGGGAAAAGACTGAGATTGAATTCCATATAATCTGTCTCTCATCAAGTAAAATAATAGCTGTAAAGTTCATTTTGCATATTGGACACTGAGAACTTTCCAACAAATACTATTTTTCCTCTGCACTTGTTCTCAATTTCTCTTTTCTTCCTTTTTCACACAAAATATTTTTGTTCTTAGTTAAAGTAGGCAAAGAGAACAGAAAGAAAAGTCCTCAGTAGCACACTTTAATATGCACATTATATAGCCTCAGTCTTAATATTACAATTACCAATGGTTAAATCACAAATCTCATTACATATTCTCTATGGCACTGCAAAAAGGACTTTGATACTTCAAATTATGTTTTGCCTCTTTCTCTCTACATTATTCCAGCCTATTTTTAGTTAATCCAATTTTGCAGTTAAACTTTTTAAAATTAACCAAATACTTCATGATAGAATGGCCAAAAAATTCTCATTGACTATGTTCTTAAATATTTTGTCATGGCTTCTAACAGCATAAATATTTTAAACCTAAAAATAGTCTAAATTTTTTTTCACATTTTAAAGTAAGAACTAAACTGAGGGTTTAAAAAAGATATATAGTTATACTGAACATCCAAGAACACCCAGTTTTGGTTAGTCTTCTTTTCTTATGACAAAGAAGAAACTGAACATCCCATATACAAAATTTAATTATACCTATCTATTTATTGTACTTATCTACTATTATAATTATCAGATAATGCATAATGGAGTAAAATGGCAATTTAATAGTTGCAGAATGGCAGTCAGCTACAGTATGCATAGTTAAATGTCTTTTATAAGGCTGCCAGGTCTTCTGAAATAAATAGATCTGTTAAACTAATAAAATGTTGGCAAAATAAAGTTATTTACTTGACAGATTTCTGATGTGGTTTGCTAAATTGCCCTGACCCATTTGAAATCATGGGGATTGAAGCTTTGTAAGAGTTAATGAAATGAATGATGATCTGGGATATTTAAAAGTTTTTCTTTTTCAGTACAGACTTTCCAGTATGTCTTTGTGGAGGTGGTGCATCCTTTGAAACAAGAACAACTGCTTGATTCTCAAAATCTCATGCAGAGAATGAAAACTTTACGACTTGTATTCCCAATGGTCACATGGTCACAAGTTAGCCAGGTTAAATGCTTGAATAAGAAATTCTTGATTGACCAGACAGCTTTGGATCAGAAATGGAAGAGAAAATGATTTTCAGCCCTTATGCTTTTATTTTTAAAAGAGTCGATGTTCTGAACACTTGAGATATCTCTTAGCAGATGGTAACTTTGGAATTTCCTTACCACCACATTCTGAGAATTCACATATCTGTTATTACTAAAGAGTATATAAGGACACTATTACTACTATTTCCTAAAGTAAGTCATAGTGAAATGAATGGAAAATGCTCTTTGATTATCATTTTTCATTAGGTAGAAAATGAATAAATGCTTTATTATATCTTCCATGCCTTTTAGGAGACTACCAAAGAAGAGTTCCTACCAAGAACCAAGAATTCTGTGGTTCAGTTGTTTCTCTTCGTGGAATCACAGCATTGAGTCATTTGCTGTTTATTATAGCCTTCAGAATTCTTGGCTGAATATTGCTCTGCTATTTCTAGCTATTAGACTTAGTTTTTCAAGGAAAACAATAAAGTAGTTATTTAGCAAAGTTGAGCAACTGTTAAGTAATTATCATTTTCTGATTTTAAAACATTACATAGGAAAAAAAAATCCTTTCTAATACCTTGAATCAAAATACCCAGAGGGGTGGGTATTTTTGGATGCAAATAGGGCATATAGGAAATTAAACACACACATTTATTTCTACTTCCTTAATAAACTCTGATAACATGATAAGAAGAGAGACAAAATGATATAAGCCAAAAGGACAAAGAGGATAGGAGACGAAAGAAGAGGGGACAAAGAATGTCCCAAATTTTTGAATATGGAAAATTGATGAATGGTCAAAGGAAAATGTTAACAGCTCCTCTAATCCTTCCTTTGGCCTCTGGGCTGCCTGAGGACAGGATGCTGTGATAGATTGAATTGTGCCCTCCAAATTCATTCCATTTCATTCACATATTGAAATTCTAAACCCCAGTACCTTAGAGTGAGACTGTATTTGGAGACAGGATCTTTAAAGAGACAAGTTATGTTAAATAAGGTCATAAGAGTGGGCCCTAATTCAATATGACTGGTGTCCTTATAAGAAGAGATTAGGACACAAAGACATACAGAGTGAAGGCCATGTGAAAATACAGGAAGAAGGAAATGGCCATCTACATGTCAAGGAGAAAGGCTTCAGAATGAAACCAACCCTGCTGACTTCTAGCCTCCAGAACTGTAAGGACATAAGTTATTTTAATCCATCCAGCCCATAGTACTTTGTTATGGCAGCCCTAGGAAACTAATAGAGATATTTAAAGTAGTAACCTAGATTCAAGGAATATATAGGAGTATATCAGATCCAAGAAAAATGAGAGCACTCCTGAGTTTGTTAGATACTGAACCAAGCCTCTGTACTTAGTTGCAGAGATTAATTGGTTACCCTCTAATTGATTAGTTACTCTAATTAATGAGTGACTTATAAATAATGAGTTTCAGCAGCATTAGAGAAAGAATGCAAGTGTCTAGATAACTGGCAGTATAGAAACAATGAAGGGACCCTAGAGCTGGTGGCTTCCTGGAACCGAGGCGATTCAGGCCGACACAGCATCATCTCTCATAACCACACTTGGCAGTCATGAGACCTCGGCTAAGCTACTTTATATACCATGATTCCTCTTCTTTATTCTTTCTTAAAGCCAAATAAACTTTGTACTTGGTGAAGGCTACTATACCTAGTGAGTTTAAATGACAGTCTAAACCTAAGACCTCTGAGCATAGTGGGGACTGCAGCTGTTAGACAACTGAGACTACCCAAAAGGAAAATAGTGAGTAATGAACTCATCTAACCCACAGAATAAAGGGTAGGCTCGGGATTTGGTGCAAGCTGTACCATGAAAGGAAGAGAAAGGATGGGGAGCTGTGAGGCTGAAAACTGGAAGACGGTAGAAATCTACATTGAGAACAATAGACCCTTGAGCCCTTCTCCAACCTACCAGGCAACTTACTCTCACCTTTTCTGCTTATTCCTTCCCTCTCCCTCAATCTTTGATTGGAATTCTATCTTCAGAGGAAATTAAAGCAGTGAGGACAACTCAGGGACACTAGATATCATGGAAGTTAAAGGTAAGTTAGATGGCTGAAAATAAGGAATTAAGTGAAAATCTGCTTACAAATGGTAAAACCCAGAGTCTCTGTTTCCACCTGATCTTAAAACTCATGCAGCCATATATGCTTTCATCTTTTCAGTATGTTGTTCTGCACAAAAACTAATTGCAGGGAAAATGTATGAGATATTTATATTTGGAGGTTATTTGGAGGTTATTATTAAGATTATTCCAGCAAAGCCTACTAGCCGACAATTTCTCCCCATGCCCGTTTCTTCCCAGGCTGTAACCTCCTCTGTACTCTTGGTCAGAAAGATATGAGAGAAACTGCTTCATCAAAATGAAAAGTAAACTAAGAGAGAAGAAGAAACCTAGAAGGAAAGAGGAGATTCAGCACAGGAGAGCAAGAACGAGCAGTCCTAGATAAAAAACTCTGCAATGGGCCAAGAGAACAACTATTCCAGATTGTAGTAACCAAGAATAAATGTCATGGAGGAAAGTGGGGGACAAATAGAATGGGTATATTATATGATTCATTTGATCCCATACAAAACAGCACTGAAAATTTTTTAAGAGCTCGAAGTGTGAGTTTAGGAATAGTGGTAGAAACAAACAAATGAAAAAATGCTGCAATTATCAACTCCAGGTGAAAAATTAAGAAATGGGAGTGTAATCCTAAATATACTACTTTTTTGGTTATAAATAAATTTAATGAGTTATGTTATTGTAAACATTTAATATCAATTTAACCGAAGTTACAACTAAACCATAATAGCAGATGGGGGAGAATAATAAGAAAGAGCTTAAGGGAATTAAAATAAAGTACATCATAATATGTAATAGATCATATTTAAATTAAATGTGCCAGAAAATAACAATAGGATGGATTCTCTATTGTCAACTTGACAGATATTATGGCCAAGTCCAAGTTCTTCTCTAAGAAGCAGAACCTGGGAACTGCATTTTCCAGATTCCCTTTCTCTGTTTTCTTCATCTAAAGAATAGTACTTTCACATGATTTTCAAGGTGAAGGAGAAGGACAGGATTTTATTTTCAGTTGTCAGTTGAAGACAGACACTGGACTGATGTGAAATTTCAAGATTTTGAGCTTTTTGAGAATCATCTTCACTGGGATTGAAAATCAAGGTACTTGGATGGGAATGGTCCAGAGATTCTTGAAATTTATAGTGGCTTTGGGGTGAACATTTGAGACCCATTTGTTTACATTCTTAAGCTAAAATCTTCATTGGCTGTTTTCTAGACTTTTTAATCCAGCCTTTCCAGCAGTCACATAAACATCAAATTTCTTGTATTAATACAATTGAAAGATATAGATTGGCTTCTGTTTTTCTAACTAAACTTGTACTTAAATAAACAGTAAAAATTTGTATTTGAAATAAAGACAGCAACATGAGAAGAAACTGCTAAAATGTTAAATCTTAGAGAATAGAAAACAGGAGTAAGATTGAATTTTAATATCCATATTTATCAATATTATCCTAAGTGTATACACGAGACTTCCAAGCAGAGAAGATTATTATTTACACACAGCCAATAAGCATGTGGTTTCCTGGAACCTCAATTCTTAACCCTGGGGTGAAGAAATGAGATCCAGATGTTGTCCTACATACCCTGGTTTGTATTGTAGATGAAGAACCTAGAAAAATGTAACCTGAGTGCTTTGATCCTTGGGAAGGATGTTTCTATTTCAACCCTTTGGAAGGTATGTACATCTCTCCAGGGGAAAGATGAGACCATTGTCTCCAGCTTTACAGTGTCATCATACTATGCCTTCATAGTCCTAGGTCTTAGCTCCCCAACCTCTCAGATAAATTTCTTCGAAATTTTCTCACTATCTAAATCAGTCACAAAGTATTTTCCCAAGTTTGCCCATGTTTCAAATTTCTGTAAAGTTTACTCAGAAAGCTTGAATTGTGCAGAAATACAAAAATATTTTCTCTTCTACCCCACAGGCAAGTATTGTCTTTTAGAAAAATTGTGGATCGTATGAATATTTAAATTATGTGCATAAGTTACTATAATCAGTATCTGTATTATTATTTACTATTTTTGTTAATGAATAGATGATCTTGGGCCTTGATAAGACTTTGTTGGTGCTTAAGTATTTACTACCACAGCAAGAGCAAAACTGCAGTGGTAAGAGCCATACAGATCATTACCTGATTATTATATAATATTTGCATACAAAAATGAGTTGTCTTTAAAGTTCATATATTTTGTTGAGGGAGCCACGTGTTTCTTTTGTGAGATAATTAAATTATCATGATGCCAAAGACTACTGATGAAGGCTACATCCAAATTTTAGTCTTCAAAAGACTATTAGTTGTATAATTTGCTTTTTATATATTTTTATTTTTAGAAGGAAGCACTTTTATTAAGTGTGATATTTTTTCATTTTTAGAAGGAAATAGTTTTATTAAGCATTTATTAAGTACTTTTATAGTTATATCCACCCCCAACCCCACTCAGAAACATAGGTATTAACACAGTTATTTTGTACTGAAACTGACAGATTCTGCTTCAGCTATTAGGGGAAAAGCAAACAACCTCAACAAATTGAAACTGAAGCATCAGCAGTACACAGGCCCTAGAACTTATGGGGTTATTTGCATACAGCTTATGCTGTAATTCCCAGAAATACGTTTGATTTTTTTGCACTCTTCAGTGACAGTATATTTTATTCCCACTAACAGCAAAAGTAATTGCTTTGAACATAACAAAAGTAATTGTGTGAGAAGTTCAACATGACTATTGTAGCACCTCTGTAGTTTCTGCATTTGCTTTTGCATATCTAAATGTGAAAAAGCAGCTATATTCCTGGCACTTGAAAAGTGAGATTTTGGTAAAGGCACCATGACATATTCCGGTAGAACATGTGTCTTTTTTTCCTATTCTTTTCAGTTTGAAATACTTTGACAGTGTACTTTATAGCCACCTGATAATTTGTGTCTTTTTAGAAGAATGGTCTGGAATGTCAATAATTATGTTTTAAAAAAGCAAATGATCAATTTCTCCAGGAATACTGATAAATTCAGACCCTGTCTGTTTTCTAGCATTTGTATCCCCACTTTCCTCACACCTCTGTTATCTGCCTTCCACTTTTAGCTTCATTTACATTTCAGTCCCTGAAATGCACTCTATCTAATTGAGAGAAAGTTAGATTGAACACAACACTCCAAAATTAGCCAATCTCTCATATGCCTGTGTGACTTTATGAATTCCTATTGATGGGAACTCCCTTTCCCCCTGCCTCTTGTATAGCTTCAACTTTGAGATTCAGGCCCTCACACTCCCTCCAGGAGCCACTCCTCTATCCTCAGATTTGCTTAGTTGCCTATCACCCCCCCTCTCTGTGCAGCTCTCTTACAGGTTAATCACATTACATTACAGCAGTTTACATATCTAAAAAGTAGATGATGGAGTATTTGACAAGAAGGGGTGTAACCTTCTTCACATCTCCTTCTAACACCTAAAAAAGTACAGGCACAAGGAGGACTTAAAAGGATGTTTGCTAAATGACTGAACGAATATTTGATAAAA
Organism: Hippopotamus amphibius kiboko; assembly: GCF_030028045.1. NCBI lineage: Eukaryota > Metazoa > Chordata > Mammalia > Artiodactyla > Hippopotamidae > Hippopotamus > Hippopotamus amphibius. The sequence continues at coordinate 98,296,579 of NC_080195.1, read as the reverse complement.
TACCTTGAGGATTAGTAAGTGAGGATAGAGGTCTAGTAGCTATGAGTGTCATCTGAGCTTTGGGAAGTCCTCATCAATTTGTTCATGTTGGAGCACCTATAAGGGCATGGCGAAGCTTGCGAGAAGTTGTTTCGAGACCTCCTCACTATGTTGATTCCAGTTTAGTGCTGTTTAGTTGATCAACATTTTTTAGATATATCCCCACGCATTGAACTTTAGCACTGAGTTAAGATTTTACTTCTTCCTTCTCTCTTTATACTAGAAATCTATACAACTGACACAACTCTGTTTAAAGTGGAGGTTTAAAGGAGTAGACAAAATAAGAAAACTATTCTTAAAGTTTTCTGGCTCAAAAATTCAAGGAGGGTAGCTGCCTCTCTTTTGGTAACTTGAACTCTTTATTTTTAAGACCTGCAATATTTCTTAATTTTTACATCAGATTTTATTTAGTACATAACTAGATCTAGTTGATAGTTAATTTTTGTCAAAAAATAAATTAATAACTACTGAGTTTTAGTATTTCACTTACTGATGAAATCAATTTATTATGATGATTTGCCAAAATAATCAGGCACTCATTTCAAACAGTTGCTATTTTAATAATGAAAGTAATTAAAACAGATTAGCATAAGCATCAGTTGTTAACTAAACTTAGCTAGGTAGTTTTTCATACTTAATCATAAGGCAATAAAGACAAGAAAAAGTTATTTTCAGATCTTCCCAGTTTCATCATCTGAAATATTTTGTCTACTCTGTATTTTTCGCATACTCCTGAACTGTTTTAGCAAACATTTCATACTCTTGAAAAATAGGTAAAAGTTTCTAATAATCATTTTTATTTGTATGTGTTTTCAACTTTTACCTTTAGTTATTTCTTACCCTTAGATACTTATGAAATAGATTCATAGATTTTTCTTCTGACAACACCTGATTCAGGCCACAGTTTCAAATAATAAAATTATTAAGGTATCTTTCATCTTAGTATCTGAAGACCTTAAATTCTTTTTGTATTTTCCAAAAAAAGCTAGCAAGAGGCACAAAAATGTGCTCCTTTATCTTTTAAAATAAAGGATAATGGAAATAATTAGGTTTGTTTGGCATTCTCCATGTTTTTGTTTAAGAAGTTTAGGATAAAAAGAAAATTAACAAATTTAATTAACAAAACTTCCTTAGAAGGAAATTTGGTCTTTCTAGATTAATGGTATGTAAGTAAGATGTGTTAATATAAATATATTTCAGCAATTGCATATTTTTCACCTTAAAAGTACACCCATAATTTGAACCACAGATTGGTACAATAGCTGTCTATAAATTAATTTTGTCTAGGTTTCAATGGTTTTATTAATCAGGAATATGTATAGTATAACTTAGGATGTAAATGAAAGGCCCTGGGGAGTTTTCAGCATTCTTACTATTTGCAAAGTGTTCTTACTCCCAAGGTAATCATAAATATATCCTCATGAATTGCTTTTATATTACATCTCAAAAGAAGATTCTACTCTTTTCTGTTCTCATAATGCTGGCTAACATACTGTTACCAAACCAAACTTGGGTCCACTCACCCAATGCACAGCAAAGCCAATGTACCGACCATGGATTGTTTGTACAGCATTTATTGCAAGGCACCCAATGTGGGGCCAAGCAAGGAGAACATGCAGCAGTTCACACTCAACTTTCCAATGGCTTTTAGAAAAGAGTTTTTAAAGGCAAAGTGAGGGAGAGAGTCACAGGGTGTGTGATCAACTCGGGCACAATTCTCTGATTGGTTGATGGTGAGATAATAGGATGATGTTTCAGGAATCTCAGTCATCAGCCTCTGATTCCAACCTGTTCTTTGCACTGGGGTCAGCATGCAGCTAACTTCTTCCCCCTGGTGGGGGTTTTAGTATCTGCAAAACAACTCAAGGATATAGCTCAGGACATTATCTATAGCCCTTGAGGAGGAACTAAAGGCCTCTGAGTTTGTTTTGTGGCTAAACTATCATTATTCTGTCTTGCTTGGCTGTTTTCCTTTGTTTCTGCACTCACTTCTCAGATTAAATTCCCTCTTTGGAACTCAGGGAAGGCCTAAGAGGCTAAAGCTTTTCTACAAACAGAGTCAGGTGAAACAGGAAAGGTCTGTTCTGGGGACCCCTTCAGGGTCCTGCTCAGTTTCAGTACTATATTGGACAAAGCTCTTTAGTATTACCTTCATATCAGATATAAACTTGCTTTTATCTTAAAACAGTATTTCTGGAGAAACTTCAAATGCATAGTCAAGAATGGCTGTGGTTGATGCCCTATGTGCCTAAAACACAATCCAAACAAAATCTTAAGGATGTGAGAAGAACAGAATCAAACCCTTGAAGCTTCTTTGAACACCTCCAAATGAATTTTAAACAATTGCTCCAGCAATGAATTATTCATATATTTTGGTTATTATATGTCTGTAGTCAAGATGGATAAAAGCCTCAGCTTTTACAGGGACAAAAAAAAGTTGCCTGAGGAATTCAATATTCTCTAAAATAGTGGCACTTACTTAGCCCGAGCTATTTTAGGAGTTTGGTAAATTGTTATATTTAATTCAAAAACTCCAGTGCCTGCATCACTATCAATGTTCAGATAAGTTAGAAAGGACAAATGGAATTTTCAAACTTAAGCCAGCTTTTGGAAACTCTTGAACTGTGTGAATATCAGCCCCCAGTCCCAGAGGCTGCTTTAGTACAGAATAATATGTGATCATATTACTAGAAGGTACCAGAAATTTCTGTGGATATCCTGTGAAACAACTTCTTCATAACTTACAACCTGGAAGAGACATTCAAGAAAGTCTACCCAGAGCCTGGAGCAGTTCTCAGAATGTTGATCCTTGGATTCATGTCTCAATTAAATAGATGTAAGTCATCTTAAAATTGCTGAGACTGTCTTAGCAAGAGACCTCAAACTGAGGATTTTGTGGGAATCTTCCAGAAGCAGATGACTGCAGGAGACAGCTTCAATATAATACTATCTAATCAAGCAGGTGACTGACAGCTCAAGGTAGACTACTTCTGCCTGAGTTTCATAGAACAAGGTAAACAGAGCTACAGATTGTTATGCTTTTATCTATCTGCTCCCCCACGCACTTTATCTTAAATTTTTTCCCCCGTTTGATTGTTTAATATTTGTGAGTGTTTTACAGACACATAATACCTCTTGACAACAACAAGGGACCTATTCTTTTTTTTTTTAATTGCAAAATGATCACCACAAGTCCAATTAACATCCGTCACCATACATAGTTGCAAATTCATTTTTCTTGTGATAAGAAATTTCAGCACTCACTCTCCTAGTCCCTTCCATATATGCAATACAGTATTATTGACTATTGTCAACATGTTGTACATTACATCCTGATGGCATTTATTTTATAGCTGGAAGTTTATGCCTTTTGACCCTTTCACCCATTACCCACTGCCCACCGCCTTAGGCAACTACCAATCTGTTCTGTATCCCTACTGTTGATACTGTTTTTTTCCATTCCCAGTCACTCCTGGTTATGAGTCCAAGACCTGAACATAATTTACTCATGCTTTGGTTAAAATGTGTAATGAAACAGACTGTTGGGTTTGTACTCTTTCATTTTGATGCTGTACGGTTTTTCATTGGTACCAGTTCTTTGTAATAAATCTACTTATTTTCCAAGTGGCTGTCTGGATGGCAGCATCACACCATGATAGAAAATGAGAAATCTAAAGCCTGTTATCATGGCATATCTAGCGCAGGAATTTGCTTTCTGCACTGAAACAACCCAAACTTTTACAGAATTAGAGCTTGGCAAAGAATTAAGGAACTGAGTGTGTATCCAAAATTGTCTCACAAAAAAAGAGCCCCATTTATGTTTAATCTCAAACTCTTTTACTTTAGAACTCCCTGGCGAATTTGCTACTACAAAATCTATCTCCTTGTTTTTGGCCATACTCCATGAGAGATGCCTAAACATTACAAAGTTATTGGACATCTCCAAGATGTATTTTTGGCTAAAAATAGATGATGGTAAAATAAAGAATCTTACTCCATTTTTTATGATTCTTGAATGCTAACATCTCTTAAACCTTTTGCTCCACAATGAACAAGCTGATAAGAAATCATGGATCACCTCCTTTGGTGCTGGAGGGAAATTCAAACCATGCAAGTCCCTTCCCATGTATGAGAACCTCACGTTAGTCCCATTTTTAAACTTCTTTCAGACTTTATTTACTTTTAAAATTTTATTTTATTGTGGTAAGAACACAACATGAGATCTGTGTTATCACGTTTTAAGTGTACAATACAGTATTGTTGACTATAGATACAATGTTGGGGACATCCCCGGTGGCTCAGTGGTTAAGAATCTGCCTGTCAATGCAGGGGACATGGGTTCGATCCCTGGTCCGGGAAGATCCCACATGCCACAGAGCAACTAAGCCTGTGCACCACAACCTCTGAGCCTGCGGTCTAGAGCCCTCAAGCCACAAGTATTGAGCCTGAGTGCCACGACTACTGAAGCCCACGTGCCTAGAGCCTGTGCTCCACAACAAGAGAAGCCACTGCACTGAGAAGCCCGCACACAGCAACAAAGAGTAGCCCTGCTCTCTGAGACTAGAGAAAGCCCATAGGTAGCAAAAAAGACCCAACACAGCCAATAAATTTATGTATATATAAAAAGATACAATGTTGTATGACAGATCTCTGGAGCTTATTTATTTTGCATAACTGGAAATTTATGCTCATTGATTAGTAACTCCCCACTTTCCCCTCTGCTCAGTCCCTGGGAGCCACGATTGCTATCTTTGATTCTGTGAATTTGACTATTTTGGATATCTCACATAAGTGAAATCATGCAGTATTTGTCTTTCTGTGACTAGTTTATTTCACTTAGCATGATGTCCTCCAGGTTCATCCATGTTGTTGTATATTGCAGAATTACTTTCTATTTTAAGGTTGAATAGAATTTCATTGTATGCATATACCACATTTTCTTTATCCATTCATCCATCAATGGACAGTTAGGTTGTTTCCACACCATATCTATTGCGAATAGTACTGCAATGAACATGGGAGTGCTAATATTTCTTCAAGATCCTGATTTCAGTTCTTTTTGATAAATACCCCAAAATGAAATTGGTGATCATATGGTAGTCCTATTTTATTTTTTGAGGAATCGCTATACTGTTTTCCATAATGACTGCACCATTTTGCCTTCCCTTTAATAGAGCGCAAGGGCTGCAATTTCTCCACATTCTTACCAACACTTTTTTAATCTTTGGTTATTTGATAATAGGCATCTTGATTGGTATGAGGTAAAATCTCAATGTGGTTTTGATTTGCATTTCCCTAATGACTAATGGCATCGAATGGCTTTTCATACACCTGTTGACCATTGGTGTGTCTTCTTTGGAGAAATGTCTATTCAAGCCAGCCCCACAATAAAAGTCTATGCTACTCTCTTTTCCTTGCTCTCCCAGCCATTTGAGACTTGCTTGAGAGGCTTACTCTGCTCGCCTCAAAGACCTCAATTCAAATAATAAAGCTTTTTAATCGCCTTGGCTTACGTGTGGTGTCTTCAGTTTCAACATTCAAGCCAAATTTTATGTAGGATCCATTCTGTAATTTATAGACGGGCCACAGAAGCTGATACTGCTATATTGTCTAGCTTCACCTGGACAATGACCAAAAGTGGTCATTTGAGACAAGCTATGCTGACAAAATTATTTGCTCAGGAAATTCTTACATAGGGAGATAAGACTGCCAACTAGTCAAAAAACATTGTTTGTTTCAGAAAATCTTTGCAAACCAACTAATCCAAGTTCGCTCATCTAGGCAAATAGTTATCTAATCAGGACAACAGCCTGCTCACCTGGACACAGATTTCACTTGTCAGGACAATAGTCATCTCATCAAGATTGGTTTCAAAACTCTGGCCTTGCTAGTGTCCATTAATCTTAAATAATCATATCATGAACTCTGACATGAACTCACAGTCATTTTTCTTGCCTTGAAAGTCCTACATTAAACCACTGGAGTCCAGCGAATGAAACCTTTAAAAATACCCTTTCCTTTCCTCTCTCTTTGATACTATTAAGAGTTCGTAAAGGTGACGTTTTTCCATTTCTGTAATAAGTTTAGTAAACTCAGCTTTGATCAACAGTTGCTTTTTTTCTGAGGGAAGGTGGCCTTTGTGATGAGTCTAAGGTTAACACATATTATGTCTTGCTTAGATCCTTAATCTTTTTCTAATTGCTTTTTACATGGCTTAACATAGCTTACAAGTCACTGCTGTTTCTCTAAATTACAGCCATCTTTATAGTGGCCCCAAGTATTTCATGGATAGTTTTCCTGTTCTGATATATTTCTGCCTCTATCAGACCATAAGCACACTAAGTTTCACACATTTTCAGGGATATGAACTCGTTAAGATCAGGAGACTGCTGTCTGTGGCATGAATATTTACACAGTAAGTACCTCGTGAAATGTTTATTATGTTAATGGACTCTTACTGAGTGTGCCATTGGCCAAATTCTTGATTTCTCTCTTTATCTCCTAACATATAGTGCTTCATATCTTGTGCTGCCTGCATTTCATGTAGTTGATTCTTTAAACCAGAGGGTAGAACCAATTTATATAAATGAAGTATACTGCCTGGAACCAAATCTAATATTCCAAACAGAGCACAATAAAGAGCTTTCCATACTCTTGCTGCAGATATTCTATTTTTATTATCAAAGCACACAAGATTGCACTTGTATTTTGACAGGCACATGATATCTCCTATCAAGTGTAGAATTAACTAAATCCATAATGTCTAATTTTCTTTTTCTTTTTTTTTTCCACTTACAATGCTAAGTTGTATCTTGTGGTATTTCCACTCCTATTATTGTTTCTTTGGACCACAGGATAATTATTTTATTTTATTTAAATAACCCCAGCCTCTCAAAATCCTGTCCAATCTTCATTCTACCATATACTATATTCATTATTCTTGGTTTTGTGCTAATCACAGATTTAATATTATACTCTCTAAATGCTTTTTATCATTATTATTTTATAAATTAAATTAAATTAATTAATTAATTATTATTTTTATTGTCTGTGTTGGGTCTTTGTTGCTGAGCGCAGGCTTTCTCTAGTTGCGGCGAGTGGGGGCTACTCTTCGTTGTGGTGTGTAAGCTTCTCATTGTGGAGGCCTCTCATTGCGGAGCTTGGGCTCTATGTGTGCAGACTTCAGTAGTTGTGACACGTGGACTCAATAGTTGTGGCTCGTGAGCTTAGTTGCTCTGTGGCATGTGGGATCTTCCTGGACCAGGGCTCGAACCCACCCTGCATTGGCAGGTGAATTCTTAACCACTGTGCCACCAGCGAAGTCCCTAAATCTTTATTTTGATTATTCATGAACATCTGAAGTAAACAGATCTAAGGAAAGAACTTCGAGCCATAATGTAGAATCATGTTAACATTATCCTCAGTGACAAGGCCATTTGGTCATGTGTGTTTAGACTGGATGCAAGGGGAAAACCTGAATAATCTGGGAAGTGGTCCCAGAACCTTTTCATGCTTGGATCAGATAATCAATGTCTTTGAAATGAAACACTGAAACCTCTGTGGTTTGCTTACAATTCTAAGACCACCTTGACTGATGAAATACTGATTCATTCTTCAACCTCATCTTAGACTCACTTTCTCTGGGAATCTTTCTGCTCACACTTTCCAAGATTTGGTTAAGTGCCTCATCCAAAGGACACTTTACCACTACTGTTACAAAAGTTCCACACTTTATTATAATCATTTATGCACATGTTTATATTTTACATTAAAATGTAAAAAACACAAGAGAGGAAGTTTTATTTTGTTCATTAATTGTATTGGCAGCTCCTAGATTTGCGGCTGACATATATTCAATGAATATAAAATGTCATCCCAAATATATTCACGATACTTTTTAATGGATGAAGAAATGTTCATTTATTTTCTATGACTGATCTAATCTAAGAGCCTTAATTCCACTGAATACCAGGCTCCTTAAAGCTTGAATGAAATTTAAAAAGCCATCATTTTTTTCAATATATATTCCAAGTTTGACTCTCTATCAAGGGCTGGTATAAAAGTATTTTATGTGAAGAATCAGTTTTTCCAAGTCCTTCCCTCTTTCAGTTCACCCCTCCACCCTTTATTTCTGTCTTCCCAGGTGGTAAATAGTTATATGAAGGAGTGCACTGAGCCCTTACAGAGCATGAAAGAAAGCATTCTTCTGAGCCATGAAGGCTTCTGGATTGTACTGGCTCAGTGGAGTGGCTGGCTTCTCTGTAACAAAGAGTTAGGCTTACCTTTGTCCCCAGTTCTTGAAAGTAACTTCTAAATCCTTGAAAACTTCCCAGGTAGTAGAGTATCTTTTTTATGGTGGTCTCTGGGGGTTTATGCTCATGAGTTGACACATGGTAGGATTGTAGATAGTTTGTGCTTAATGGTAATGACTCTGGATAGGTGCACAATCCAATCAGTCAGGCCTACATAATGAAACCCCGGTAAAAATTTTGGACACCTAAGCTCAGAAGAGCATCCCTCATTGGCAAATGCTGTGCGTATCACAACATATCCATGTGCTGGAAAGGTACATATTCTGACTCTATAAGGAGAGGAAACTAGAAGCATGGAGTCTGAGATCCTCTGAGACTCTGACATTCATGTCTTTCCTTTGGCTGGTTCTGCTTTGAATCCTCTCTGCTTTCATAAAACTATAAGTATAACACTTTCCTGAGCTCCCTGAATCCTTGTAGCGATTATCAAACCTGAAAGAACTCTCAAATTTGTAGTCACTTGGTCAGAAGTGAGGGTGGCTCTAGGAACTCTCATATTTGTGGCTGGTATCTGAAGTACGGGTAGTCTTGTAGAGGACTGTACCCTTAACCTTTGAAATGTCGCCTAATTCTAGGTAGTTAATGTAGAAGATGTTGCAATGGTATTTTCTGTGCTGGTAAATGCTGAACCGTTCTTGTAATGATCCTAGTTCTTTGCAGACCCACCATTCTTTTCAGAGTGCCCGTGGTCCTTATCTAGAGGATTCAGTAAATCTGAGTTCCCTGAAAACCACAGGGACGTGGGTGCACTGCTTGAGGTTCATATTTCCATCTGCCATGCCATTATTCTCTTATTGAAAGCGGCTGCATGCACTAGGAGGCTGGGCTGGTACTACCTCTGAAATTTCCAGAGTGGATTTTGTGAGTGGATTTTGTGATGCACTACCTAAACTTCCCTTCTGGACTAAAGACTTAGTCCTTTAGCGTCTCAGGAGGTTGCTAGCTAACTAGTGTTAGATGACAGCCCTCTCTAGAAAATGCCCCATACCAGAGTCAGCTGCTTTGCCCAAGGTCACACTCTCTTCCTAGAGATAGCCTGCATTAAATGATGATAGATTCAGGAATATTAAACCCAACCCTCTTACTTCAATGAAGGCAGTGCCAAAGGCTCATCATAGCTTCAGAGCTCCTCACAGGCTTGGCTAGGGATTTTGGGGCTACCTCACAGTTCAACTTCTCCTTCTGTCCAATGCTGCCTCATTTCATTTCTCTTTGAGATAAAATTCTTGTGTATTAATCTTCTCAGATTCTGCTTCAGAGGACCCCAGCTTGCAATCATTGCTGCCAGGGATGGTCAGAGAAATAAGAGATAGAATCCAGGAGCTTAATCATCTGCTAGCTCACACCTAGCATCCATGACTAGTGTTAGATGATCACAGAAGACTGTTGTCCAAGGGTTCAATACTGTTGTTAAAACTTTCTCTCCCAGTGAATTGAATTGGTACATCAGTGGAGAAGGAGGCACTAGCAAGGGCAATGCATTGCAACTTTGAGAGATATGGGATAAGTAGCAACTGACATAAAAGACAGTGAATGCAAACGGCTGTTGCTAAGTGTAATAGATGCTTAGAGAAAAGATAACCAAAGGGTAACAGTGATTAAACAGCTATTAAAAATTAAATGTGAAAGCTACAGGATTCCTTGGTAGCACAGCAAGCCCTAATTGCAGCCAGAGAGCAAAGCTGAGAACTACGCAAATGACTTTGTGATTAAAGTACTAGAGCTTCGAATCCAAATTGGAAAAGAAGAAGTAAAATTGTCACTCTTTGCAGATGACATGATATTATATATAGAAAACCCTAAAGACTCTACCAGAAAACTGCTAGCACTAATTGATGAGTTTAGTAAAGTAGCAGGATACAAAGTTAATGCACAGAAATCTCTTGCATTCCTATACAAGAACAACGGAAGAGCAGAAAGAGAAATTAAGGAAACTCTCCCATTCACCATTGCAACCAAAAGAATAAAATACCTAGGAATAAACCTGCCTAAGGAGGCAAAAGATCTGCATGCAGAAAACTTTAAGACATTGATGAAAGAAATCAAAGACGACACAAACAGATAGAGGGACATACCATGTTCCTGGATTGGAAGAATCAACATCGTGAAAATGACTGTACTACCCAAAGCAACTTACAGATTCAATGCAATCCCTATCAAATTACCCATGGCGTTTTGCACAGAACTAGAGCAAGAAATCTTACGATTTGTATGGAAACGCAAAAGACCCCGAATAGCCAAAGCAATCTTGAGGAGGAAAAATGGAGTTGGTGGAATCAGGCTTCCTGACTTCAAACTATACTACAAGGCCATAGTGATCAAGACAGTATGGTACTGGCACAAAAATAGAAAGGAAGATCAATGGAATAGAATAGAGAACTCAGAAGTAAGCCCAAACACGTATGGGCACCTTATCTTTGACAAAGGAGGCACTAATATACAATGGAAAAAAGACAGCCTCTTCAATAAGTGGTGCTGGGAACATTGGACAGCTACATGTAAAAGAATGAAATTAGAACACTTCCTAACACTATATACAAAAATAAACTCAAAATGGATTAAAGACCTACATGTAAGGCCAGACACTATCAAACTCCTAGAGGAAAACCTAGGCAGAACACTCTATGACATCCATCAAAGCAAGATCCTTTTTGACCCACCTCCTAGAATCAGGGAAATAAAATCAAGAATAAACAAATGGGACCTCATGAAACTTAAAAGCTTTTGCACAGCAAAAGAAACCATAAACAAGACTAAAAGGCAACTCTCAGAATGGGAAAAAATAATTGCCTATGAAACAACGGACAAAGGATTAATCTCCAAAATATACAAGCAGCTCATGAAGCTTAATACCAAAAAAGCAAATAACCCAATCCACAAATGGGCAGAAGACCTAAATAGACATTTCTCCAAAGAAGACATACAGATGGCCAACACACACATGAAAAGATGCTCAACATCACTCATCTTCAGAGAAATGCAAGTCAAAGCCACAATGAGGTATCACCTCACACCAGTCAGAATGGCCATCATCACAAAATCTGGAAACAACAAATGTTGGAGATGGTGTGGAGAAAAGGGAACTCTCTTGCACTGTTGGTGGGAATGTAAGTTGGTACAGCCACTATGGAAAACAATTTGGAGGTTCCTTAAAAAACTACAAATAGAACTAGCATATGATCCAGTCATCCCACTACTGGGCATATACCCAAAGAAAACCATAATCCCAAAAGAAACTTGTACCATAATGTTTACTGCAGCACTATTTACAATAGCCAGGACATGGAAACAACCTAAATGCCCATCAACAAATGAATGGATACAGAAGATGTGGCATATATACACAATGGAATATTACTCAGCTATAAAAAGGGATGAGATGGAGCTATATGTCATGAGGTGGATAGAACTACAGTCTGTCATACAGAGTGAAGTAAGTCAGAAAGAGAAAGACAAATATTGTATGCTAACTCACATATACGGAATCTAAAAATAGTACTGATGAACTCAGTGACAAGAACAAGGAAGCAGATACAGAGAATGGACTGGAGAACTCGAGGTTTGGGAGGGGGTGGGTGGTGAAGGGGAAGCTGAGATGAAGCGAGAGAGTAGCACAGACATATATATACTACCAACTGTAAAATAGATAGTCAGTGGGAAGTTGTTGTATAACAAAGGGAGTCCAACTCGAGGATGGAAGATGCCTTAGAGGACTGGGGCGGGGAGGGTGGGGGGGACTCGAGGCGGGGGGGGGGGAGTCAAGGAAGGGAGGGAATACGGGGATATGTGTATAAAAACAGATGATTGAACTTGGTGTACCCCCAAAAAATAATAAATAAATAAATAAAATTAAAAAAAAAGTAGTAGATGTATTAAAAAAAAAAAGTACTACAGCTTCAAAGAAAGTTAAACAGTGAACCAAGGCAGTTGCCTCATGTAAAGTCAAGGCTCTGATAGGGAAATAAAATGATAGTTCTATGATAGAGATATCTGGGTTGACATTCTAAAATATCTTATTTGCAGATTCTCCTAGCCCATCTGTTTATGTAGAAGTAGCCCACTCCTTTCTATTAAGGGTTAGAATACTCCCACCACTGTAGAATATATCTGTTGTAGGAATATGTGTGTCTCATCCCCAGGATCTGTCCTCATCTCCTTTCCTTGTGACTAGATCATTAGGAATATATCCCAACATAATTTGGTTTCAGGAAGTGTCTGGTTGGATAAGAGATTAAAGGGACCCAAGGAGCTGCAGGAAACAGTCTTGCTTTTCCTGGGGAGATAAATAAGGCTCATCCTTCAAAGAAGGTTATGAGAAAAAATGGAAGTGAATGGCACAAAAATATATCCAGAAAACATATTTTTAAGTGAATGAATGACTCAGTTCATGTTGGCTTCTCTAAGAATATTCTATGTCCTACCAAGGCAGAAGTACTTCCTCTTGTTCATGCCAATAAACCTCTTATTCATATTTCTAGGAGTTATTCCATTGGTGTTATTCTTCAGATACCTGCGTTCTCTAGTACTGGGGGAAATTCTAGAGAATCGCGAGTATGCTTGATTCGTCTCTGCATACACAGCAGGTAGCTAACACAGTGTCTGACTTTTGAAGTGAAACATTGAAACTTCTGTGATTGTTTGCAATTCTAAGATCACTCTGAAGAAATATTGACTCATCTTTCAAGTTGCCTCTTAAACTCCCTTTTTCTTAATATGCTTAATATTTTTTAAATTGGTGAATCAATAGATGAATTAATCTTTTTAAAATTTCAACTGAGGTGGTGGAAATATTTTCTTCCAAAGATATCTGGCCGGTTAAACAGTCGGTTAATCCAGCTAATGTCTGGATATGCTTGAATTTGAGTTGACATGATTATACTAAAACAATAATACTAAGTGGAATTTTCTTTTCCAGACATTGGTCAGATTTCTTTTTTGGCCCACCAGAAACACATGACCTCTGAGAGAATGGGTAATCCTAACCAATTTCATTTTGCTTGCACCTCGCCATAATGGTGGAATGTTGTCAAAGTCCAACCCTAGAGACCAGAGTTATTACCTCCTACAAACACGTGTTCAAGCTGCCAACGTGAGGCTTAAGATAAGCTCTCAAAAAATAGCTGATACCAGTACCTGTAAGTCGACTGAAACCAACTAGCTTAAAGCCACTTGAAGATATTTTTATGGGCATCTAAGTCAGGAAATGCAGCAATGCAACCAAGTTCCAATTGCCCAGAACGGTGGTGAAGCTTCAGGATGCTCAGCTCCAAGTGACAAATGCAAATTCTTGGAAATTGTGCTCAGAGGGAATTGTGATCAACTGGCTGTGTGATGAGAACATGTAGTGCTGTGGCAGCACATTCATGAGAAATATGGATTCAGCTGGTGCTGTTTACAGATCAGAAAAATGTATTTTTGTGCTAAATCCAATCTGTGATGTTCCAATGAGAACATGTGGCATCCAGTAATCCACTATCAAAGCTGATCTCCCGACTCTCAAAAAGAGTGATATGAAAGAAACAGCGATTTTAGTCTCCGATTTATTTCACTCATCCCAATGTTACCTTTGGGGGATTAAGGATGACTGATGCTGATACACAGAAACAACCAGTTTAGACCAAGTAATTCTTGAGACAGAGAAATGACAGCTATATCTGGCTGTGCACATGAACACTGGGAAAATACTGATGAAACTTTGATTTTAGTTTAGAAATGTTCATTTGGATAGATCATGTATATATTTGAATCATAGAGGGAAGAGGAGGGCTATGTGAAGTCTGTAGTAAATGGCACATTTCGAAAGTCAGATTGGCATTTTTGTGACTATACGTCATACTTGGAAATGAAATTAAAATAACTAGAAGCCTACACTACAGCTTCGTTTATTAGAAGGTGTCTACAAATTTGTTGCAAAAGGAAAGATGCTGAAAAATTTACTCTGTTAATATGCTGTCATGGTGAGTTTAGTACTGAAACTATGCCTCTGGCAGAGACATTTACTACAGCAGTGTCAACACATAGGGCAACCCAACGCTACCTTCATAAGTGAGAAAAATGAGCAGTGCCCGATTTTCTATATTCTCAGGCCCTAGCAAAGTTTCTGGAAAATGTAGGTATTGCTTTATTAATGTTTGCTGAGTTGAATTATATACAAGTGAGCAAGGTCAAGCAGATTACAGATTGAAAATTGTCCTGGAAAGAAAAAAAAGAAAGAAATATCAAAGTGTGGATGCCATTGTGTGTATATATACATATATATATATATATATTTTTTTTTTTAGAAGGATGTCTAAATTGGCCTGGGAGGTCTTCTAAGAGGAAGTAACATTTGATTCTTGAGGAACAAGTGAGAATTAAGTTGACCAGATAGTTAAGGGCATTACAAGAAGAAAGAAAAACATGGGGAAAGACATAAGGTGTGAGAACGTGTAATATTTGGGGAAATTCAAGTATCAAGGTTGCTCAAGTGATTATTCATTTATTTATTCTTATTTTTTGGCCACATTGTGCAGCATGTGGGGTCTTAGCTCTCAGCCCAGGTATTGAACCCAAGCCCCCTGTAGTGGAAGTGCAGAGTCTTAACTACTGGACCATCAGGGAAGTCCCCATTGTAAGTACTTTTGACTGAATCCTTGAAGAAGCTTATTTATACATACATGTCCAGTGTTATTTCTAAAACTGAATGTATTCACTTTTATTTAAATAACCACTTGCAAAATAAGTTTTCTTAAACCAAAGGACTACTCTTTTGCTCTATGATGAGGTAAATTATTAGCAACAAACCCGCTTCGGTGTGACCTCAATTCTGTGTTGATAGATCCCCTCAATTAGCCATCAGGATATGACTTAAGAATTCCATTTAATATTATATTGTCCATTAAATTGGTACATTGGCTGGATGACTTGATACCAAGAAAAAATGATCTCATTTAAAGAATTGGTATATTGTTTTTTTATCAGATCATGACAATTAGATAATTTATCATGTTTCCATTTTTATCTTGCCAGGATGCCCAGAACTAAATTTAATATTCAATTAATGTAACTACTTAGTCATATGTTGATATATTTTTTGACATGTTTTTATTTTCTCTTTTTATCTTAATAGTAGCATAACAAAACTGAGTGAACAAGTACATATATAATAGGTATTTAGGTAGGTAGCCAACTGGCAGAGCAGATTTTTGTCATTATAAAGATGTTAAATCAAGCAACCTGAAAAAAATCTTTTGTTGATAAGACAAACAAGACCTGAGGGCACTGCAGCTAAGTGAAATGGAAGGAATGACCTTGAGACTAGGCACCAAATTCTGCTTGCCATTGCAAAACATCACATTTTAAAACATTAATTAAAGTCACCAGAATATAGTTCTCTTCTTCTTCAAAAGGAAAGATTAAATAAACATTTGTTCTGTTTAAGATAATTTTATGTCCTAGACATAGTAAGGACAATTAATATTAGCCGTTCCCCCTATTTTATAAAAAATAGTGTTTAAATACCATCTGGAATTGTATTTTTCTTTTAACTCATTTCTACAATAATATGTAAATACTCAAATTTATTTGTATGAATTTGTTTTTATGGCATTATATCTATAGTGGAATTATGGTTATTATAGCATATAATATATAATATATGTAGTATGTACATGTACATTTACATAAATATATTTTTATGTGGTATATAAAATATGAAGATATTGGAAATTACTTTGTTTTTCAAAACTCAATAGAAAATTTAATTTGTTAGTCTGCAAATCTGTGATAATATTTTGTCAGATTTCTAAAACTGAAACTTGCTTGGCTAGCTAGCATTTGTGGAATTCTTTATCAACAGTAAAATCTCATACTACACAAAGAGGTAACAAATGTCTTCCTTAAATAAAAAAATTAGTGTAAACCAACATTATTATTATTATGTTGAAGATTAATATTAAATAAAGAAGTTGAATGTGTTGAAAACTTTTCTGTTTATGGAACTGACAGAGTTAGAGGCATAAATTTAAGCTTCTGTAACAGAAAGCATTGTACGTAAACTCATGTTACTAAGCTTCTTTGGACAAGATAATATGCTATGGAGTCTTGTGCTAACCAATATTTATAAAAGTAGTTAGTGATATGTGATGTGAAAGGTTAAAATTTGAAATATATAATATATACAAAGAGTACTAAAGAGGTAAAGAAGATTGAGTTACATTTTTGCTGAGTGGGAGTTGTTTTTGTTCTACTTTATCACAATCAAGAATTCTGGGAAATCCAAACCCCTAAGAGTCTATTACTGAGATCTCAGGACAACATGTGGAATAGTAAAACACAGCCTTGGAGCTTTTATATTTGACACAGGTATCATTTTACAAGGGATTTCTATGTTCAGTTGCTAAGTTCTACTTCACTAGAAATCAAGTAACGCCCCCAGCACCACCCATCTATGGCAATTCAGAGAAAAGGTAGTAGCACATGTTTTATTTTCATACCACTGTTTTAGATTCCCCTATTTAGTAAAGACATCTTTGAAATACTCTGCCCCCATGCATGAGATATTTTAAAAGTAGAACTGCTTTCTAAAAATCACTAAATTCCAATATCTCTTCTTAATGACTTTAATTCACTCCTGAAGATCCTACCTCTAAGGGAAAAAACACTAAATCAAAATTTTTTTTCTTTAATTTCAATGGAAAAAAAATGTTACATACCAACTTTACCCAAAATATCCAAACAATTTTCACAGATAGAAGCATATGTCAAAGAAAACAGGTTTGTATGTTATAAATACTTTGAAAACTAAACAAATACAGTTTGTAAATAAAATAAAAAGCAAGAAAGTTAAATATATTTATTTCAAACCTCTTTCTGCACAATGTTCTTTGCACATTTTTCAATCCGTCGGAGGCTTGATGTTTTTTTGCATTGAAATGCATTTTAAAATAGAGCTTTACTACAGGAAAACATCTCCAGGGCAAAAATAAAGCCTAAACACTGAAGCCTTGGAAACGCACGCAATAGACCAAAGTCGTAGCACAGGCTGTCCCTTCACCTCTTCCATTTTATGTAAGTACACAAAGCTAGGGGGGTTGTGGACTCATCCAAACAACATATACAACTCAAGTTTGTTTCATAAAATATTCTTTGAATGAAAACCTTTGTGTTAAGTACAGTGAGACGTGTGCTTTTCCCTGAAATCATAATGTTAAAAACTATCACTACTATGTAGTATTTCTCTGGTGAGGTTTGGAGTGAAAACTTATTAAACAAATAAAAAAGGAGACATCATCAAACAATGCAAAAATTTTCTTGAGTTGATATGCCTAAAAGTCTGACTACTACCAACTTACACAAAAACTCTTCAGTCATAAATATCAAGTACTAAACTTAATTTTATACCACTTCTGAGTTTTTGATAGCTCTTAATTTTTAAATTGATGTCTAATTAAATTGACACTTTATTTATCTTTGTTTATATTCATTTCACCCAAAATTAGTTTTTCAAGAGCAACTTCATGTTCAGGATGGCTTCAGAAGCCTTGGAAATGCTGTTTCCCTTAAATAAGATGTTTTATGGTAAAATAAAATGTACACAAAATTCAATAATTGAGGCTTAAAGTTTTAACTTCACTCTTAGGCTCTTTTTATTAATGGAATATATTAAACTGCTGAGGATAATGGAACCATCAGAGAAAGGATCTTGGGTGATTCTAGCACTTTTTTTCCCTAGTAGTTTATATTCACCAGGGAAATGATAATTTTTATTATTTAACTTCACATGAACAGAATTCACACTGACATTTCTTCCGAAGCTCCGCTATTTTTATTTCACTTTCATTAGCCCTCCCCCACACCAGTCATGCTGAAGGGGAAAGGCTTACTTTTCTTTCCTTTGATGGAAGAGAGTGGCTGAAGTTGTTAGAAATTCTGAGTTGGTCTGTTATCTCCTAACTCCTTTATTCTATCATGAATAAGGAAAAATTATGGGAGGTTACATTGAGGAATATATATATATATATACACACAAAACTAAATCGACCAATTGGCAGACATCTCATGGAGAATATTCTTTTAAAACTTGAACTTCGTAATACAGGTTTTCACAACATCTTGGTTTAAGTGTCTGTTGATGAGAGGCGGGGGTCGAGAAGAGGATGCAATGGGTAGGCAAAGAGGAATACGGTGGGTCCAGGATTATTGCTTCTTACAATGAAATAAGTTTACTTTAGCTAGCTCAGCCAGTCTTGGATATAGACCATACTATGAACATTCAAAATGGGAAAAAACTGGTAACTTGAATCATAAGGAACAAGTTTTCCCTAGAGATTGTTCTCAGACCACTGGTCCCTACATTCAGGATATTTGTTTCTGGCTGTATTTGGTTTGCTAGGGAAGCCATGACAAAAATATCAGACACTGACTAACTTAAGCAACAGAAATTAATTTTCTCATAATTCTGGAGGCTAGAAATTCAAGATCAAGGTGTCAGCAGGTTTGGTTTCTCCTGAGGCCTCTCTCCTTGGCTTCAGATGGCTTCCTCCTTGCCGTGTCCTCATGGCCTTTATCTCTGCACAAGGTTTACTGGTATTTCTCTCTCTTCTTCTATGGGCACCAATCATATAAATTATATTCCATCAGGACCCACACTAAGCCCCATTTTAACATAACTACCTCTTTAAAGGTTCTAACACCAAATAAAACTATATTTTGAGCAACTGGAAGTAAGTACTTCAACGTAAGAATTTGGGGGAGACACAGCTTACTCCATAACAACTATTATATTTGAGTAAAGATTGTCCAAAAAATAGATGTAATCTAAAATTCTTCCCAAGATATGAAAACCTATTTTGAAAACTAACCTATTTAATTGAGGAGCATCAAGCTAAAAAGTCTTTAAGTTCTTACAGATGTCATTAAAACATTTTTGTAGGCACGAAGTCAAATAGTAATAAGTTAACTGGATATTCATATAGGAAAAAAATAAACATCATTATAAACCTCAAATTCATTCTATAAACAATATTTATACCAAGCTGGCTTATAGCTCTAAGCAAAGCTGATAGAGCCATCGAGTTTGTAAAAGAAAACATAGGGGAATATATTCACGACTGTGGAGACTGGCAAACGTTTTTCAGATAGGATACAAAAAGAACTATTCATAAGGGAAAAAAAAGTGGTAAATTAAATGATGAAAATTGATCATTCATCCTCATGAAACACACCATTGAGGAAATGAATCAGTAGCTTATAGCTTAGCTATTGTAGAATATATCTGATGTTGGATATATACATATAAGTGCACACACATACACATGTACACACACATTTCACTACAAATTAATAATCGATAATCAATAACTATAAACTCTATTAGTCTAAATCTGGAAACAAACCAAATGCCTATCAAGAGAACATAATATGCACATTGTGGCAAACCCACACAGTGTAGACCTACTCAGCACTAAAGGGAACAGCTTACTGAGACATGCAACCACATGGATGGGTCTTACAGAAACTCAAAGAAACACAAGGAAACTTTCTGCAGTGACAGCAATATGCTAGGCCTTATCAAGTGCATTGTGCTGAACACTTAGAATCTGTGCATTTTCTTGAATAAAAAAATTTTTTTAAAGAAAAAAGAAAAATTCACATATCCACAAAACTTTTTGATAAAGGTAAAAAGGCTGAATGTCTATTTTATGAGTATTGAATATTATTGCATTTCAATTTCCGCAGGAGAAAGCCTCAACCAAATTATTTACCATTATATGAGATATAAAATAACTAGGTGCCCAAGACGAGTTAATCTGGAAAGGTGATAAGGACCAGAAAGGTTGTAAGACTGTAATTTTATTCTTCTGATAGAAAGAAAATTGGTTAGCTTATGGAAAAATATATGCAATATACACACGTTATGTGCAAATATTCTTAGAATTGTCTTAGAAGTGATCTAAACCCATTTTATTATGGTTTGCTCAAGTTTCAGCCAGAGAAATATGTACACTTTTTATTCCTATGCTATAGGTTAGCCAACAAAAAATACAGCATCAATCCCTGTCATCTATAAAAAGTCTCTGATGACTTGTGAACTTCATGCAATTTATACTTTAATCACTGCTCTTGGTAGTAGAGAAGTGAATGACTGTATAACATAGTCCCCTTGCCACATGCAGAGGTAATAAAAGAGGAAACTAAAATATAACCTCTATTTGGACCCAATTTTTTCCTTCTGGGAAGCATATTCTCTGCGAGAAAGGGAGAAAGTCTCTTCCACAAGTCCCCCTAATACTTGCAGAAGATTCCTAGGAAGACTTTTAGTTACATGATTAAAGATTTGAACATGATGCTGGGAAGAAAAACTATATCCTTTGGTGCAGTATCCAGAGAGAATGATGGGCATATTCCATCAGGTATTTGAACCAGTGTAAATGTTGTGTTTTTATTTCCACTTCATATGAACTTGTTTACAATTGAGTGATTCCCAGCTGCCACTGAGAAACTGAGATTAAAATGAATGAGTGGATGAATATGTGAAATATATCAAGTCATAGAATGGAATATTTAGTAGTCTTTACTCATCGTGTTATTTTGTGGAATACTGAATAACATGAAAAAATGTATATGATAAAATAAATAGAAAAAATATTAAAAACCACACCAAAATCCACATAGAAACAACAAAAATAATGGATAACATCTATATAATAATACTCAGTGACAGATACAGTTCTAAATAACTTGACATTTAACTCATTGAATACAACATTAAGGGTAAGTACTAACATTTTCTTCATTTTCCTTATGAGATATCTGAGGCCCAGAGTAGTTACATTGCTTACCTGAGGCCATGCTGATAAAAGAGCCAGATCTGAGACTCAAACCCAAGTTGTAGGGCTTCAGGGTCTGTCTTCTATAGTGCATAATCCTGTGGGCATGAGCTACTGATACAAATACACATGGATAGAATGGAGGCCAGAATATATGGAAATTCATTTTTGATTGCCTCTATTTTCCCAGCAAGTAAAAAGTGAGGCCAATAGTTTATTGTAAGGAAGGGGAAAAGAAAGTTGGGATGACTAAAAAAAGAGGGTGTGTTATGATTTGGTCATTTACTATTGAGTGAATTAACAAAGGGAATATAACAGTCTGTCATGCAGCACTAGGGGCCAGACTGAAGTTATTGGTCATGAATTTAGAGTGAGATGAATCAACATGGTTGCAGCAGCCACAGTTCTCCAGAGAAACGGAATCAATAGTATACACAAAAATGTATTATCTATATCTATCTATCTATCGTCTCTATACCTAATAGTATCCATTATTTTATAGATTATTATATATTCTTATATAGATATATATTCTTATATCTGTAAACCCCATATGTGTGTGTGGGGGGGTGGGGGGTAGAGAAAGGGAGAGAGAATGAATATTTTTCTCTTATTTAGCCTTTTTGTTCTATTTAGGCCTTCAATGGATTGGATGACCCACATAAGGAGGGCAATCTGCTTTACTCAGTTTATCCCTTCATATGTTAATTTCATTGAGAAATACCCTCACAGACATATCCAGAGGAATATTTACCCAAGTATATGGGCACCTCATGGCCCATTCAAGTTGACACATAACATTAACCAACACGATGGTTGTATAGTTTTCTCCAACCACATACAACTACAAAAGTGCAGGTGTAAAAGACACAGAGAATTTGATTTATTCTGAACTGGGGTTTTTCCAAGTGATTAAAATATAGGAAGGTCCCAGGGAGTAAGAGTAAAATGCAGGAGTGAATGACAATAAATCATGTTATTTAGATTGTGTAATAAAAAAAATAGTCTGGGGTAGTGAAAAGGTATAGGACTGTAACGTCGAACCACCTGATGAAATGGAGGAATTGCTGAGATCAGAGACTAGAGGGAATGAGCTGGAAAGAGCAGAATTAGTGGTCAGAGATTGGAAAGCTTGAAGTTGAAGTCATGGAGGGAGTGCAGTGGTAGTTATGATAAAACAGATGAACACTCACGAAGTTTGGTAGAGGGAGAGTGGCAGATAACTCAGATCTCCTGCCTTTAATTATAAAGGAGGGCATAAGGTAAAGATGAGACCTGTGCACATATCAAGTATTTTATAAATCAGAATGTGGTCAGTGCCATAAGCCATGTATCAACAGAGACCTAGGTGAGATCTGAAAACAAAAAAATCACTCTTGGCTGGTTACCAAGAAGAAAGCAGGATTTCAATTCCACCCTGGAAGATGAGAACTATTTGTAGATGTGGTGGTGAAGGAGAGAGGGCATTCCAGGTAGAGGAAATGCCACAAATATTGGCATTTGTGAGCTGATATTGGAGAGCTTGTAAATGGCAGGATAGGGAATTTGGATTGATTTGATAGGCAACAGAGGATTACTTAGAGATTTTTAATCAAGGACATCTTATTATCTATCATCTAAAAAGAAAGATGAACCCAGAATATTGGGAAGGGTGACTTCAATGAGGAGTGTTTGGTGAAAGATTAGTTACCATATTAATGCAAATATAACCTAGATAAATATAAAGGATTCTATATTTAGCCATAGTAGGAGGCAATTGTATAGATTATTGGCATGGATTATCGTAAAACCTCAAGTGCACACAGTCTAAGTGTTTATTTTTGTAAGGTAGTTGGCTGGCCAGATTGCTCCTCAGTTCTCTTTGATCTTGGCTGGGATCACTCACATGTTTCATGACCATCTGTCTGATACTGATCTGGGATGGCCTTCCCTTGAAATGACCGGGGCAATTTGAGCTTCATAAACCTCCCATCCCCTAGCAACTCATCTTGACATTTCTCATGCCAATGGCAGAGGGACAAGAGCAAAGTGAAGAAGCACAAGCACTTTTTGAAGGTTTCTATTTAAATCACATCTACTTATTTGTCACTGGACAAAGCAAATGCCATGATCAAGCTCATAGCCAGAGAGATAGGGCACCAAAAACCACAAGAGATTAAAAAAAAGAGTGCTACACAGAAGGGTGCAATATATTTACTACAGAACAGAAAGGAGAGGACAGATTTACACAATATTTTTGAATGTGTGAGAGTGTGTATGTGTATTCAAGCAGTAACTGCTTAATAGATATAGATTGGTACACTATTTACATGGTAATGATTTAATTTCCAAGGGAAAGTATGTAACGAGAACAGAGATAGATAAAGAGCAAGAGATAGAAAGAGATGGAGAGAGTATCTTACCTGAACAACTTTGAGGTATGTCCATGAATTGCTTACAAATAAGAAGGTGTATTTGAGTCAATAAATTTGAGACCCTTTCCCTGTTTCTTTTAGATTTATACTTGATATGAAAAGCTGAAATCCAAGCAGAAAATATTCTCCTATAATAGACATCAATTGGTTGAAGAAATAGCTTGCTTTCTGCAACCAGACAATCTGAGTTTGTACTCTATGTTAATTATAACATCTGGCCCTCAGGCATCTCTTCTGTTAAATGTGAATAATAATATTTACTTGACAGGTGTAATTTTGAGGGTTGAATGAAATATCTGGCAAAAAGCAGATGTGTAGTTAGTACTCTATAAATACATCTTTATCTCTCCTTCCCACCTTCTCTTAACTCTCTTTCCCCCAATAATGTGTGTGTATATATAATGAATGTTCTTTTTAGTTTATAGAACAGTAACTAAAAGAGCTCGCTTTGCTGTCATAATACAAGTAAGTAAAAAACGACATTCTTGAATATTTACTCCTTTATTCCAGAAAAAGATCAGTGACAGGACATCAAGATTCTTATGCAAACCTTGCTGAAACATGTTGAAGTGCTGTGTAAATGTTAAAATCCCTGTCACAGGTTTCCTGTGACTACTTGCCTACTGATGAAAACTGCAGATTCTCTGATTTTTCATATTTCGTCTTCTGAATTTTAAGACTGTACAATTTAATTTCGAGGTGACTAAATTGAATGAAATGAAAATAAGATTGTGAAATGTTTAATCGCCTTGGGATTAAAAGTGACAACAAAAGGAATTAACAAATCAACAACTGGCATCTTGAAACAAACTAATAAAAGTGCATGTTATCTAAGTTCAATTCTACAGATTTAAGTAGATTTAGAGACATCTCTAAAACCAAAATGCTCCTTTTGTACAAATAGGTAGAACAAAAATTATTTTGGATATTTCCATGCCAAAATTAATAACTTTGTCAATGTACTTGGCGTTTCTTAGTATACTCAATAATTTAATTTAATATCGTTTAATTGCTATTCAATTTTGCCTTTATAGCTAAATACTTATACACAATCAGTGTATGATGATGACAAGGCCTCATGGATAATAGGTAATCAATCCTCAGATGAGTCAATGGATGATTCAATGACCATTATTATTAACAGATGTTTATAAAAATCTACACTTTTCTAGGGGTTTTATAAAATTTTGGACAAATTGTTATTCAATAAGACACTGGACTAATTTTTTGGTGCAGCAAGATAACACTGGTGATGATGGATTTCAGGGACATTGAAGTACATATGTAATTTTATTTTTCAAAATAACTTCTATTCTCTAGAAATCCTCAAAATTTTTTACATAATGGAATAAGAAAAGTTTTCAAAAATTATTTTAGAAACGAGTAATTCTAGAGGAAATTATTATTGCTGACTATACATGTTACCTGAAGTTCAGGTTTTTTGATAACTTTACTTGAACATGACTAAAAAGGGAATACAGGCAGACACTTTTCTGAAAATAGTTTTTAATTGTCGAAAAAGCAGAGTACAATGGGCTTCTCAGCACCAAATAGAGAGATCACCAAAGATAAATGTCACCTTTGCAGTTTTGCTCAGAGCTGGCTCCATGTTAGAGGTACTTAGCTCATATTTCCTCCTTAGTGAATTGACTTCTTAGCTTCGCTATGGCTTATATTCCACAATAAGTCTATTAATCCTTGCAGCATGAGGGGAGCAGAGCTCTCTGGAGACAGCCAACTCTTGTTTACAGATTATAAGTGAAGGTACAATTCCTTGAGGTCCAGTGGGCAGGGGTCAAGCTATATATATTTTTGAATGAATGAAAAGTAACTGGTATAAAGTTTAAAAACTAGTTATGTTTCTTATCCATATCATTTTTCACCTAAATTTATCTTAGGGTGTGCATTTTTGAAACTAAGAGTGACAAAACAAATCTTGTCTTTTGCAAACAATGAAGCAAAAGTCAGTCTTTTGCACTCAGCGCAGTACATCAGAGCTTTTGCTTTCTGATCTCTCTCTCTTACCTTTGACCTTATGCATTTCAGCATCATCAATGTTGCCATCTTTGCTATTTTGTCTATATTAAATTTCATGAAATGCTTGTGGACAATAAAATAAAGATGGATAAGCGCAAAGTCTTGAATAAAGTTGGCCACCATCTCCTTCTTTGCAATTTATAACATATGAATTCTCACAAATGGTCTTCTACTGTATTTTTCTTTTACTTATAAGAACTTGAGTTTTTCCCATCACAATAAAGATGTGAATTCAAACCCCAAGTACTAGAAACATTTTGGGGTTTCAAATGAACAGATAAATTAGGGAGAAAGTAGGTCAAAAAGAAGCTAAAGAGAAATTCAGTACCATGTATTTGGGTCCATGTTAATACAAATTGCATAGTCAGACTTCCAAGACAGCAATCTCCATGTATGAGGTGCTTTATTGAATTTGTACCTTCAACTGGACCCACTTAATATGTCTTTATAAATTAGTGAGATGGTTTTATTGGAAGACAGTTCTTCCTTGATCTCTCATATTTCTATGGGTCATATCTTTTCGATCTCATTTCTTTTCAGGATGCTTGTATAAGCAAGTAGCCTTGAAATAGGAGAGATGTTCCCCTCCGTGGAGCAAATTTAAATTCTGGAATAGTAAAGGTAATGTCTCTCTCTCTGAAGAAGAAGTTGGGCCAGTTTGTTGAAAGAGCCTGTGTAAGGTCAGAGGCTTACTAATAGTGTCCTCCTGTGATTCATCCCAGTGTGCAGGCAGGAAACACCTGACTCTCACAATGTTGCCCTGTGAGAATTAGGCTCAGAAAACTGGGGCAAGGTGTTACTCTGGCCCTTGCTATAGCTGTGTGTAATCAACTGCTTTTGCTCTGACCCAGAAACCTCATGTATTTTTGTATCTATGAAACTGTGACAGGCTAACTTGTTAGCTTGCAAGTAAGGTCAGATCTGAAGCACTGTTCCTGAGATGACAAGTTTATCTGAACTTTAGAGAATGCCTTAACAATTTACCTTGACTGGATTATATTCTGTCATTGTTTATAGACAGATTTGTTCTTTTATATCAAGAAACTGTATCTAGTTGCAGGCTAATAAATACAGTAGAAAATTAGAGGGACCCTAAAAATAGGAAAAAAAAGACATTAACAACACCCATCATTCTACCACTTTGAGAAAATCACTCACAATATTTTCCATACATTCTTCAGTCTTCTCCTTCTTGTGGGTACACACAAACATATATACATTCACACACAGAAATATAATTTTATAATTTGGGACCATACTGTATACATTGTTGTATTTTGTGCTCTATTTCTAGGCCCCCATACATTCCTTCTTACTCATAATTGCTTATATGAAACACTATCATTATTGGGTTATAAAAGATACCACTTGGGTGTTACTTTATTTTTCTTATTATTGCCTTTGTTTCTCATCCTATCTTCCAATTCCCCAAATTATATCTGAAGCTAACACCTACAGGATATTGGCTTATCCTATACAATCAGCTAATAGGTTTATATGTATTATTTTTGTATTAATATCAAGAATTCTAAGAAAATATCATTAGTTTGCCTTTTTTTCTATTTTACCAGCTGTTCATATCATCCTTAGAGAGACCTTCCTTACCCTAAGATAAAACTTTTATTTTATAGTCTTAAATATTTACATTTAACACAAATCCATCTAGAGAGGAAGTGACCTAATATTTCTAATAATTATGTTCCTTAACATTTATTGGACATTTATTATGGTCTAGTGCTTTTCTAGGCAGATGATATCATTAAAATCTCTCAGTCTCTTCAGCTGGTAGTATTATTATCCTCATTTTAAAGATAAACTGAAGAAGAAGAAGTTTAAAGAATCTTCCAGAAGTCACTGAGCAAGTAGGTTAGAACTCATATTGTGCAGTGTTTGATTCCAGAACCCTCTCTGAACAATGGTAATGGTCTGTCCTCCAGATTTAACCGAGAGTCCTATCACTGTTTCTTGAAGCCACCAAACTCGATGGCTTATATACAACAGATAATTATTTCTCACAGTTCTGGATGCTAGAAGTCCAAGGTCAAGGAGCTGGCAGATTTGGTGTGTGGGGAAGGCCTACTTCCTAGTTCATAGAGGGTCATCCTTTTGCTGTGTCTTCACATGGCAGAACACGACAACGAAGCTCTCTGGAGTCTCTTTTATACATTCATTCCACTTATGACAACTCCACTCATGAACAAATCACTTCCCAAAGGACCTAATGCCTAATACCATCAACTTGGGTGTTAGTATTTAACATTTAAAGTTTGGAGGGACATAAACATTCAATCTAAAGAGTCATAAACATCCAGTTTAAAAAGAAGGAGAGGTACAAATTCCATCCACAGGGGATAACAGAGTGTCCTCCAAGACCACTCTTATCATGAAATAATTAACAGGAATGAGGAAAACCATTTCTTTGGTTGACTTGTTTGCAGCGTATTATCTTTAATTAGGACAAATGGTCAGCACACTCTTCTCTCCGTCTCTCTTTATGATCTTTAAGCGTAGAGGTTTCTATTGCCAACACAACCTTGGCACAAATGCATGACCGAAGTGATAGTTTTCTTAACTCCCCAAACAGCATTTGAGCCACTGCCAGCCTCCCTAAATTTAGATCAGGATGTTGTTTTAGAATTTGGCAAGTATATTGCATTTCTGCCATTGTCTGAGAGCCACAACTTTCCCCCTTTATATTTAGAAGCTCTTTTATTGTTAACTGGTTTATGTAGCACTTTCTGAGATTGTTTATCTTTATAGAAGCCTGCAGTGTGAGGCTGAAAGGTTTAGGAAAAATACTGTATTTTTTAATAGATGAAAAATTAGACAATCTTACACAAGCTTTGATTACAGATTATTTCTAATAACTGTTCACTAATTTTCATGCTGATCACTGTAAGAACTATGTCTGTCACTTAAATAATGACTTACATTTTCAGGCTTTGATAGGGGAAAAAATAATATTTCCAAGCATCTGTTCCATCCCTACTTTTGATTTTTCATGTACATTTTGTAGAGTGTGACCTAAAATTATATTTAGACATTTTCATGTGAAAAGCATTGCCAATTCATTAGATTTTAGCTAGGAACTCCTCTAAGTTTTTCCAGCTGTTTAGGATGTGTACTTTCTATATGAAATGACATGTAAAATGTGCCTTCAAACAGAGCTATCATTTTTTTGTTTTTGGGCTGCGACAAGGGGTTATTTGTTGCAATAACCACTTATTCCGTAGTGTGCCAGGGAGAGTCATAGAACAATTTTTGGACTCTGGCCTGACATCACACACAGTCACAATCACCACTACTACATGCATTGTGTTTATTTGACTCTACCTTTGCCAGACAGTGAGCAAAATTAGCAGTTAAGTTGTGGGCACATAGCACATGAATTGTTATTCATAATGCTTAATACCGACAATAGTAAAAGTCAGATTTTGAAGATTAGGTCGAGTAATGTTCTTCCTTGTAAAGTTTGAAGATGGATCATCTGTTTGTTTGTTTTTTTTCTTCTTTATAGTTCATGTTAAGATCTGAATTGCTTATGGGACAATAGAGAATTAGTCATTTAGTTAAGTGTACTGTTGATGCTATTTTTTTCTTTCCAAAAGATATAATTTTTGAAAATCAGTGCTTCCAAGAAAATGCCATCGGGAATTATTATAGATAACTTTTTCTTCTTTAAGAATCAGTTTAAAATGTCATAAATATTGTTAATCTGTACTGCTCTCTGTATGATTTCCTTGCTGGAAAATAGAAATTTTACTACCATGTTTGGAAGTGACTATGACATCTGCATTTCTAGTTCTCAAAGGGGTTAATAATAAAAGTTATAACTTATTTTAAGAAATATATATGAATTCCAAAGTTTTCTATCTTTTAATTCTCCCAATAAACCTATTTGGGTAAGTAAGCCTGTAATGATTTGTCCTTTGGCTCAGAGAGGATGAGTAATATTTAAGGCCCCACAGGCTTGGTTTGGACCTGACTCTTATGGCTCTAAAACCAGGGAGTTTTAAAATTATTTATTTAATTTTTTTCTTTATTATAGTATAGTTGACTTACAATATTATATTAGTTTCTGGTGTACAACATAGTAATTCAATGTTTTTACGTATTATACTCCTTTTATATTTATTACAAACTAATGGCTATATTTCCCTGTGCTGTGCAATATATGAGGGTGAGTCAAAAATTATCCCCACTCTGGCTGTAGAGTTTATTTGAATTAACTTTCAGAAAAGACAAATACATCATTTTTTGACATAATCTCCTTACTTTTCAATACACTTTGTTCATATGTCAACAAGCTTTCATATTCCCTCAAAAAATGTTTTAGGCTGAGCTGCAAGCTGTTAATGCACCGCTGTCTTCACTTCTTTATCAGAAGTGAATCTTCATCCTCGTAGGGTTGCTTTCAGGGGGCCAAACAGGTGAAAGTCCAATGGAGCAAGATCAGGACCATAGGAACGATGCTTTAACACCTCAAAAGGAAGTAATCCACGACAGACTTAGGTTTTGGAAAGTTTGTGCAAGATGCATACTGAAGCAACTCGCAGAAGAGCATAAACAGAAGCGTTTGGATATCTGCAAACAAAATTTGGACTGATAATCTAAGGAAGGTGAAAGTTGCTTAAGAGAATCATTACTGGTAACAAGATATGGATTCATCACTGTGAGCCTGAGAGTAAACGGCAGAGTATGGAATGGAAACATCCTCAATCGCTGACCAAGAAAAAGTTCAAAAGTCAACCATTGATGCTTGCAACATCAAAATTGATACTTACAGTTTTCTGGGATTCTCAAGGGCCAGTACTGGAACACTATCAGGAAAAATGTTCAACAATCAACAGTGCTCGTTACAGTGAGATGCTTATTGAAGAGCTGAAGCCTGAACTTCAGATTAAATACAGAGGACTACTGTCCAAGGGTGTTTTGATCTTGCATGACAATGCTCGTCCACACACTTCTACCTACATTGTCGACATTCTGCAGAAACTTCATTTTGAGCTGTTAAAGCATCATCCCTATAGTCCTGATCTTGCTGCTTTGGACTTTCACCTGTTTGGTGATGTGTTTTAATGAGGGAATACAAAAGCTTGCTGACAGATGACCAAAGTGTGTTGAAAAGCAAGGAGATTATGTCAAAAAATGATGTATTTGTCTTTTTTAAAAGTTAATTCAAATAAATTCTATAGCCAGAGTGGGGATAATTTTTGACTCACCCTTGTATTTTGAAATTTATTTCATTTACAAGTCTTCAACTACCTTTCTACAGACATTGACTACAGCTGCTTCTAAGTTTTTATATATTCTCTAATTTATAAAAGCAATATATTGCATTTCACTTAACTTCTGTACCTTCTCTCAGTGATTTTATTCTTCCACATCACCCCTTTGGAAACATCCAGGGCACATATACCAAAATTCAAAGAGAAAACTGCTCATGGTAGGAGCAAAATACAATAAAACCTTCTTGACCCTGAATGTCATAAAGTCTCTCAGACTCAATAAATCTAAGCTGAATAATCCCATAGCCTTCCCCATTTCAAAGATAATACTACATTTCATTAAGTTGCTAAAGTCAAGAATGTTGTAGAGAGGAGATA
The DNA here is from genome assembly GCF_030028045.1 of Hippopotamus amphibius kiboko. Classification (NCBI taxonomy): domain Eukaryota; kingdom Metazoa; phylum Chordata; class Mammalia; order Artiodactyla; family Hippopotamidae; genus Hippopotamus; species Hippopotamus amphibius. Next base: position 98,265,362 of record NC_080195.1, on the reverse strand, counting down.
GTAGTGTTTGACAAGAGGAATCAAAGGAGAATTTTGGAATGCTGGACATACTCTGTATGGTATCTTAGTAATGGATACATGACATTATGCATTTGTTCAAAAACTAGAGGCCTTCACACCAGAAAGACTAAATCTAATAGGAGCAAATTAAAAATATAATCAACCAGAATGTCAGGGGATACTGGGAAGGAATACAGACTGTGACAGAATGATTAACTCTATTGCAAATGAGTGACACATCTTCACTGAAGTGATGAGGGGTAAAGGGGTTGACATAAGTAACATTGGAATATAATATTTTGACTGGAAACTATAAGATTAAAGACAAAAGGAACTATATATAAGCACTCTACTCTGGTTGATAAAACTGTTTCTCACAGAGGTAGAGGTTAGTAATTCTGAAACAGTTGTACATGAATTCCAGGATTGAACAAATAAATAGATGGATGACAAGTGGGGGATGCCAGGTTCCTCACTGTTGGAAAGGGGGATTACAGATTAGCAAGAGGAAGAGGCTAAAATAAACCATGTAGTACTGGATTAGAGTCAGACATATCAGTATGAATTTAGGTTTAGCTTAATATGGCTACAGTTGAGAAGATACATAAATAATTACAGATAAGTATGTATACATGTGTTAGTATACATACATGTTTTCTAGCTTTGTTCTCTGAGAGAAGCTACAAGCATGACATCCCTGTACTAATGAACACACTCAGTATCTAGATCTTGGTTTCTAATTCTGTTCTCCAATGAAATGAAATAGGGCTCCCTGGAGAAGTGACTGATTCTAGAGATAGGACAGGAATATTCAAGGTGAAACTGTCACATGTTTTAGTGACAGAAAGTAAGGATGTTCTCAAGAAACAAAAATATTGGTCATGTCACGGGGACACATGAGCCAAGACAAAATATCACCTAGTGCCCAAAACCAGATAATATGAGCAATAAAATAAAGTGGTAGTAGGTTATACCCCAAAGTATAAAATAAATATTCGTGAGCACACAGTTATGTAAATGATGATTGAATAAATAAATACATGGGATACTCTTCTTTACAGAAGGACCCCAAGTACTTTAGATAGATAATCTCTTCTCAAGGAGATGGGGCTTAAGTGATACCTGAACCCTTGTGTATGGACTGTGCTTAGTGACTTGTTTACAAAGAGCATAGCATGGAAAGGAGGAGATAATCTTACAATGGAAATACTTGGCTAACTACTTTGGCAGATGATCAAGGTTAACATGATCAGTCATTAGTGTGTATCCTTGATATAATGTGATGAGAATAATGCTTTATCTCTGTAATGTTCCTCTTAAAAAACTCATAACCCCAGTCTAACCATGGAAAAGTCATCAGACAAACCCAAATTAAAGGACATTCTTTTAAATATCTGACTAAGGACTACTCAAAACAAAGTTATCAAAAATACAAACAAAAAGTTTAAAAATTACTATATACCTGATTAGGCTAAGGAGATGACAAGTAAATATAATGTGGTATTCTAAGATGGTATCCTGGGACAGAAAAAGGATTGTAGGGAAAACATTAGTAAAAGTAAAATAAAGTGTAGTATTTAGTTACCAATAATGTACAAATGCTGATTTTTTTGGTTGTGGCAAACATACCTTAATAGGGTAAGATGTTAGCAATAGGGGAAACTGGGTGAGGGGTACACTAAAAATCTCAGTACAACTTGTGCAACTTCTCTATAGATCTAAAACTATTCTAAAATTTTAAAAAACATTATTTAAATAAATTTAAAATAAAAACTTGAGTCATCCTTGGAAGTTCTTTCTTTCTCTTCTCCCAAATAATATATCAGCAAAGTTTACTGGTTTCAGTCTCAAATTATACAAAAATGTGTTCACTTCACTTCATCTCTATGATTGTATTCTAGTCAAAAACACTGTCAGTTTTGTCTGGTCTGTTCAATAGCTTCCTGACTGGTTTCCTTGCTCCTGTTTCTTAACAACCCATTCTCTACATTGTATCAGTGCTATTTTAAAAGTATAAATTTTTATACCATTCACATTATATCCATATATTTTATTGTTACCAAACCAAACTTGGGTCTGCTTACCTACATGCAGTAAAGCCAATCTACTGATTCTGGGCTGTGGTGAAGGAAAGTGAAGCATTTATTGCAGGGCACCAAGCAAGGAGTCCAGGTAGCTAGTGCTTAAAAGGCCTGAACTCCCAGAAGGCTTTCAGAGAAAGGTTGCTAAAGATGGGGGTGGGGGTAGAGGTGGGGTTGTGCAGTGTGTGATCAGCTTATGGACATTCTTCTGATTGGTTGATGGTGAGGTAATCAGGAGTCCACATCATCAACCTGGTTCCAACCAGTCTTGGGTCTAAGTTCTTGTGGGCAACATACAGTTAATTTCTTCTACCTAGTGGGGCTTTCAGTATCTGCAAAACATCTTGAAGGACATAGCTCAGAATATTATCTATAGTCCTTGAAGAGGAACTAAAGGTCCTTGACTTTGTTTAATGGCTAAACTATTATTATTTTGCCTTGCTTGACTGTTTTCCTTTCTTTCTGCATTTTCCCACTTCTCTTATTAAATTCATTCTTTGGAACGTGGGGAAGGCCTAGAAGGCTAACGTTTTCTATAGACAAGAGGTAGGTGAAAGACATGGTCAGGAATCTATCTTGGGAGGCTCCATAGCGTCCTGCTCAGTTACATTATTGCCATTAGAGTAAGATCCAAGTACTTTACTGTATTCATTTAGGTAATGCTATCATAACAGATAAACCTGAAATTTTCAGTGGCTAAGCACAGTAGTTGTTTATTTTTTTGCCCACATGAATTCCAAATCAGCTTTCTTGATAAACACATGACTTTCCTCCACAGTGAACTAGAAAAAAACCTCATTTTGTGGCTCTGTCTGCTTCAACAGGTGACTTCTAAATCAAGCCTGGGGAAAGCACATGGAGAATTATGTACAAGATTTTTATGGATTAAGCTTGGAAGTGGGATAAAACATTTATGGCCGTGTTGCAATAGTTATACTCAGTTACATGACCCTAACCCATTACAAAGGAGTCTGAGAAATGTAGTTTAACAAGGGACCAAAACAGTAGAGGGACAGGGTGAGATGGTCAGTCATGAAGATAACAGTTTCTCCCTAACTTGAACTGGCCTCCACTGTCCCACATGAATGGGGCCCTGGGGACCAAGTCTCTTATGCTATAACCACACTTGAATTCCTTCTTATATTCAGTATTCTAATTTCAACCTCCTTAGATATTTACATTGGCCATTTTCTGCATCTACAACATTTTTGGATTATTTATAAAATGTATGGATCAGATTTAATATAATCTTCCCAGGGAGACCTTACCTAACACTGAATTCAAAATAATCCCTGATTCTTCTCTGCTTTAGCAAAGACTTTTATGTATTTCCAACCCCTATCTTCTCTGTTTTAGCAAAGACTTTTATGTATTTCCAACCCCCTATCTTATCAAATTTTTAAAACACTTATTATTTGCCTGCCTGATTTCCTGCCAAGCTCCATGGGAGCAGGAATTGACTTTCTTGTTCATTGCTCTGCCATCAGTGCCAGAAGAAAGCCTGGTACTTTTAATTAAAAAAAAAAAAAATCTTTGAATGAATGAATCAATGTTCAGATATAATTGATTTTCACTTCACTGAAAGATCTAGAAGAGAACACTAATTCTTCTATGTGGAAGGAATGAAGGAAAGGAAGCACAAGAAATGGTAAAAGGGTACTCAAAAATTTATATAATGAATGAAAGTTCAACTGCCAACAGAATGTAGAGTTTCAGATTCCTTATCTAGGCTCCTATTAAATCACAAACCTTCATTTCAGAATTGTGCAACAGTTCCAATTAGTGGTCAAGCATTTCCATATATAATGTGATGTAATTCCTCAAGAGACATCTACGCAGCTCCTTCGAAGATTTACCAACACTTACTCAGCTATTTCTCTATACCTTTTATTTTTGCTAAACTGGAGGACTATCCATTTAAGTGAAGGAAGCAAACTTGAACTGTAAATGTGAATTATGCTATTTGTAACATTCAAATGTTGTTTTAATATTTCCCTTTTTCAATTTTACCCCTTCTCAACTTACTTCTTAGACACATTTTTAGTAAGAATTCTAATAAACAGAACATTTTTGTTAGCTGAAATTTTTGAATAAGACATAAATTTGAGTACTGCTTAGTGTTTTATTCACTAAAATAATATTTTGATGTTATAAGTAATTTGTTGAGTTATAATTTTTCAGAAAATGCTATTTATTCACATATCTACCAATAAAAACACTTACAGTCTCTGCTCAGCAGAAATATACATGTGAAGCTCCCCATTGTTATTCAGCAATGTGGCATTTCTTGAAAAGCTAAAATGAAACTTCTTGCAATAGGTTACAACAGATGAAATCAGCTTTAGGAAATACTTTATAAACAAGTCAAATCACATTAGAACAATGATCTTTGACTGTCTTTTCAAGGTATAGCTAATAACGCCTTTTTTTTTAATACAGTGAAATTTCACCCTAGTGAAATAATATGAATAGCTCCAATAATTTGCCTATTCCCTTGGACCTTAGATAATTGAATTGTAAATCCATTCTAATGGAATTTACGCTTTGTGCATCTTGAACCATCTCCTTCCAGAATTGGCTTCTTTTTCAGTTCATATATATCAGCAACAGGATTTTAGAGATGTGAAAGATTACACAGCCCCTAGAGAGTGGGTACTGTGTAGAGTAAATTTAGCTCAATTTTATATCTCAAAACTCAGGCAGTATTTCATTTCTAAATCTTCCAGCCCATTGGAAGTAGGTAATGAAAACTTGTGGTAACAAAGGGAAAAATATTTGTGTTTCAGCAAGAGTAAAGTCTTGCAGAGTCTTACAAAACATATACTTGGAAATGTAGAGAAACAATAAAGTATATATTCAAAACTTAGCATCAGCTGAGTTGCCACACAGAGGAATTCAGAAGCTACACTCTATCCATACTTGAGAAAAACTAGATTCTTAATTTAAACTGTAGTAGTATGGCCAAAAGAAATGTCCACAGAAGCCATCTTCACCAGGAAACAAATTAGTGTTGTAGGTTACTGTAAATAATGCCAGTAAGACCTTTATAAAGTGAATGACTTAAGGAAATTGTGCAGGCCACAGTAGTATTTTATGAAATGAGATCTCCTACAAAACAGACCTGTGTTTAAATCATAGCTCCTGTCACCTCTTACTCGTGTGTCCTGAGACAAGTTACTTAATACGCCAGATTTCCAATTTTATTAAGAGTAAAATTGGGATTAATAAAACCAATTTAAAGACACTGTTCATAGTAAATGCATTGGGTAAGCATGTTGTAACCATGACGGAGGTGACGATGTCCAAGGTCACATGCAGTGGAATCTTCCTGAGGAATCTATAAATGTAGCTAACTTGTCTATTTAGACATTTCAATTTGTAGATTATCTATACAAATATTAAATACTAATGTAGCTTCATTATGAAAGTCAATGTATTTATAAGATACTTATTTTTGCTTTTCATGGAAGATAAATTGGTTTCAATACTAATTGTGTAAACTGTAGAATATTGCAATTTGAATATCTCTATTATACTATTTACTTGAAAATTGTTAGCATTTATCTTTTATTGACTCGTTATGTAAAGATGATATAAATATTAAACAGAATCCTAATAAAATCCTAATGTAAGGAATTCCCTGGCAATCCAGTGGTTAGGACTCCATGCTTTCACTGCCTGGGGCCTAGGTTCAATCCCTGGTTGAGGAACTAAGATCCTGCAAACTGTGAAGTCCAGCCAAAAAAAAAAAAAAAAAGAAAAGAAAAAAAAAACTTAATATAAGCCAAACTTAAGCAACTTTCAGAAATTATTCTATGTACCTATTAGCCTAGGAAGAATAAAAAAATGAAGACATACCTCTGGACAAAAGCCACACTACAGGATATCATGTATTTGATTTTATCTACATTTTAGATTATTTATGTCTTTGATATACTACTGTACCGACAATCAGGAGTTGGTTTCTGCCTTGTTAATTTCATCAGCCACCACAATTATTGATTAGCTTGCTCAGGATGATCATTGGCTCAGTGAAATTAAAAGTAAACACCAAAAGGTTAAGCACTTTTCTTAATCAGATGCTGCTAGGATTTGAGGGCAGGTCTTATTACTCACATGTAAGAAAACCTACCAAATGTCACCTGTCATCTGTGGGGTATTACGGAAGGAGATGAGCAGCCTTCTGCTAAGGTAGATGGCAATTGGTCCACAGATGAGAGAGTAAAAGAGTAGAAGCAAGGGATCAAATGACGTGTGTTTTGGGAAGAAAAGTATGGGTAATTCCATAGTCAATATCTGAAGAAATCGTCTTCAGGAGGGATTTATTTTGTATATTTATTACTTATTACAGTTTATACATTTACAGGAATTAGCTCATTAGTCTATGAATTCATTCAATATTAATCTCACTAAAACAATTTTAAATATTTTTTCTCCTGTTTATTTGGGGCTGAATAAGTGATAAATCAAAGTATTTCCTGAACATTAAGCAATACCTCAAAAACAAACAAAGAGACAGACAAATCGGGAAGGTAGGAAAAATTCAAATTCTGAAGATAGTTTTAAAATTTAGTTACTATGCCTTTGCTTTACAGGCTGACCTGATTCCAAATGCTACTAATTAATCAGCAAATGAAGTGGTAAATAGGTGTACTATTTTTGTTCTAACTTTGCTCTAACTTTGTAATTACTTACATGTGAAATGTGTGACTCTAGTCATAGTGGTATCTATTAAAATTTTAATTCCAGCTAAGTTAATGAGTACATGAGGAAGAAAATGCTTGCAAAATTATTGTAATTAAGTTGCTTTAAATGGCCACATTTTGAGAACACAAGGAAATGAGTAGTTAGTTCCCTAAAGAGATAAGTGAACATACTGTAAGGAGCAAAATGTACTTTAATATTTATAGCAATTTCTTGCCTTTATCACTCCAACTTCTCTGATTGGAGTTAAATCCACCTTGAGATGACACAACCTGATAGAAACAATCACTACACCAAATTGGCAATGACGGAACAAAGTATAACCATTTTTCAAGAGAAATTTCAGTTCTAGCTACCACAAGCTTTAGAAAAAAACCCAAAAATCAAAAACAAAAAAGCTAGTATAGTCTCTCTTTTTGAAAGTTGCTTCTCTCATTTTTATATTATATTATAATAATTATATACTTAATTATTATAAGATATTTTAATCTTATGTGCTCCAAGAAAGTACCACAAAAGTTAAATTCTGTCTTAAAGATCTCTTAAAAAGAAATGTTAAATAAATAATGTTTAGAAGATGTTTAGAAAAGAGGACAGTGCAAAGATGAATTTTGGGATAGTTACATGTAGATTTTTATGTGCTTTCATTGCTTTTTTATCCTCTCAATGTAGGATTGGAATATGTTGTGTAATATGCTGCTGGTGTTGTCCTGGAGAAATAGGATTGTAGGGGTGGAAATACTAGATTGAGTTATGAAAAACTGAAGTTTGTAGCCTATAAATTAATAAAAATATTTCAGGAAAACCATCAGCATATCACTTGTTGCCAAAATTGGGAACAGTATTTCAACACAGGCAACATTTACTGTCTTCTTGTATCATTCAGAACTCCTCAATTTCCTTCTTCCTTGTGCCTCTGGGTGTCCAGTGTTTCACAGAAAAATTGGAAGTGCTTGACTGCCAAAATCAACCAAAATTTGCTCTTTCCAATCTATATTTCCCACTTTCTGATTCCATTAGTGTTAGTTTCAGACTCTGGCATTTATTTGGTTATTTTCAGCAATTCCAGAGAAAGCGTAGTCAATGGCAGAGACTGGATTCTTCATCCCTCTTTATCTGGATTTTTGGGATATTTCCCACTTGTGGGCCTGTTGGGATGTCAATCTCCATATCCTGTTCTCCCTTGCAACGGGATTAGAAAGAGATCCAGGCTTGTCCATTATGGCTCTGGGTCTCCAAGGAAGGATGACTGCTTAACAAACAGGCATGAGGACCTACCTAGACCAATTAAAATCTTTCTCTCAATCTTTTCACAGGGAATCATGGAAAAAGCTATCGTCATTTTGGATCATTTGGTGGGGAGGATAGAATATGGGGATTTGGGGATGTCATCCTTCTTGGTTGTGAGAAAATCCTATCTGAAGCAGGGATGTATGAAGTCACCATGAAAAGAGAAGCAGAGATGACCTAACTTAGCAATGGAGAGAGAGCCATGGCAGCATGTTTGAGTTCCTCTCTCCTGAAACAAGCATCCTTTCTGAACTTCTAGTAATTTGAATCGATAACATTCCTAGGTATGAGCTGATTTAAGTTGAGTTTCTGTCACATACAGCAGAAAAAAATCTGTTAAATTCATAAGAGGTAAATGAGATTTGCCCAAACCCAAGCAGCTATATTGTTAACTAAAATGGTAGAATAACTTGGAAGCAATTTTTTTTGTTGCTAATAGTAAGTGTAGAATACATTTAATAATAATCTATGTCAAATTAATATGACTGACCTAGAACTTTGCATAGTTTTCAAAGAGATTGCAGTCATTACATCATTGGATTCTCACAATAATACTTTAAGCTAGATAGGTACAAGTATTTTTATAAACATATAGGCATTTAGTTAATCACTCATAGTAACACAGATAATAAGTAGTTGAGCTGAGATTAGAATTCAGGAATTTTGATGTTAATTTCAGTTTTTTTTCTCACATGACAAACACCTCTGTTCTTTGTGCTCCTTGCCTGCTCTGCTTTTCCTAACCTCTCACCATCTCTAATTTCTGGGAGGCTCAGCACGGCAGCCACACTTCATCTTTCTATTAGCCTACACTCATCCCTTCCCAACCTCCTCACCCCAAACATTCACATGTTTGTCAGTGGAGTCATAGTTCAGGCAGTGTGAATTGCCAGGGGAAATAGTGGAAATTCAGAACTATGAATCACAACCACACAGCTGAATAATGCTGCCTGTACAAATTGCAAAGTGTTGGTTTTCTGATACTGCGTAAACACGAGAAAGGAGGCTCCAGGTGGATATTCCTTATGCTAATCTCACTCGGCCCACTTGTGGAGGCCATGGCCCTATGCTTAGCAATTTAGGCAGTCTGAGATCTAAATGGCCTAAAGAGGTGACTCTCAAGTGTTAGCCTGACTCAGAATCCCCTGGAGGGCTTGCTGAAGCACTCTCAGAGTTTCTGATTGGTACACCTGAGGGGAAGCCTGGGAATTTGCATTTTGAACTAGTTCAAGGAGATGCAAGTGGTAATGGTCTTAGGATCACACTCTGAGAACAATTTACCTGAAGAATAACTTCTTTTAAGTAGATAGAGGTAGTCAAAAGGTTACCGGATTCCTAAAGAATCTAACTTTCCCTTCTTTCTTGCTACCTGTCTAAAACTCATGACCAAAGACACTGGACACTCCACTCATGTCTGCAGCGCAGTGATAGGTGTGTTTTTTGGTGCCAGTCCTTGAGACTTGGAATATATCTATGCCAAGGAATCACGACAGGCAGCACGAGATGGTGGATGAGACTATGAGACTTAGAATATGAGACTTAGAATGAGACAAGCCCAAGTCTAAATCCCGGCTCTGATTCTTAACAATTTCTGTGATTTTAAACACATTAATCAGGCTCTTTCTTATGCTCCTTAAAGTAGGGATGATGGTATCATTTACCACTCTGTGCTGTCCTGAGCATAAATAAGATAGTTAATGTGATACACCAAACCCTGTGTCTAATATAGTTTGCATTGAATATATAGCATTCATAATAATTTATTAAATTATTTAAAAGGTACTTGGGTAAAGTCAAAATATGATTATTGGCAGTATATGTTGGTGTATCCAAACTGACTTCCAAATGCGTTTTGAAGCATAATGTGTTTATAATTTGATGACTGTGTAGATAAATGATGTTTAAGCCCTCTGTAATAAACAATCTATAACATTTTTCTCACAGTCTCAGCCATAAAATGGCAGGTACAAGCATATTTGTTTGTGGCTTACTCTGTTCTGAGTCTTTCTCTATAGGAATAAGACTTGATGGTACCACACAACTGAGAATGCTGAAGATAGACAGAGTCTTCAGTGACAACTTTTATTACACACGGGACAGTGATGTTCCCAAGGCTTGATCATGTTGTTTACCTGCTGCCTTATTGGCCCTTTATATATTTATTTGCATCTACCTGAAACACTATTTCTACTTGTCCCTCTTGCTTAACTGATTCATATTCATTTTTCAGATTTTACTTTGGATTTTAAATATGAGTCAGAAAACATCTTATATATTTTCATCTACTATGATAAATTTTAATTCAGTATTTTATTGAATTTTACATCCATTATTAGATTCAAAGTTTCTTGAAAGTAGAGACCATCTATACTTAATTTAGGCAATAAAAATTTACTGAGTGCCTATGTGTAATAGGATAGGTGCTGGGAATTCAGAGATGAATGAGACTCTATTTCCCAGTGATACCAAGAAGACCTGTGAGTAGACATAATAATGTGATGGAATCTAATTTTGAATTAGAATTAAGGAAAAGTCTTCCTTTCCTGTCTTTTTTTTTTTAATGCCTTCCTCTCTCCATCTTTATTTTATTTTATTTTATTTTTATAATTTTATTTATTTATTATTTTTTGGGGGGTACACCAAGTTCAATCATCTGTTTTTATACACATATCCCCATATTCTCTCCCTTCCTTGACTCCCCCCCTCCTCGAGTCCCCCCCACCCTCCCCGCCCCAGTCCTCTAAGGCATCTTCCATCCTCGAGTTGGACTCCCTTTGTTATACAACAACTTCCCACTGACTATCTATTTTACAGTTGGTAGTATGTATATGTCTGTGCTACTTAAAGATGATAAAAAAAATTAATCACATGGACAGTGTTGTGAAGAGCATTCAAGGCTAGTGTGTATCTATGAAGAACCTAAGTTGGGAAAATGCTTAATGAATTCCAGAAAACAAAGAAGAAAATCTAACTGGACCACGGTGAGCAAGGATAATGTTAGATGCAAAGTGAACCCAGAGATGTGATAGAAGCAAAATATAAGTTCTTATAGGTGATGTTAAAGACTTTGAGTGATGAGAGCAAAACCAGAGGGTATTTTCTTATAGAATGAAAAATGCAAGAGTTTTTTTTTTCTTTCCTCAAGGAGTATTAACTGTGTCAGATGCTGCTGAAGATTAAGAAAGATGAGGACTAAAAGAGTCCCATTGGAATGAACATCACTGAGGGCACTGGAATTTCATCAAAAGCAATTTTGATGGTGTGGAATACGTAGAAATCAACTTTGACTTGAGGAGTGATTGTAAAATCAGGATGTGGAGATATATGAAACATTCTGCCAAGAACCCTGATTTATTGCAGAAATAGGATGCTATCTGGATGGGGGTTAATGGTTAAAAAGACTGTTTTTTTCTTTTTTAAGTGGGAAGCATACACATAGAACAAGATCGAGTAAGTGCAAACTCAATATTTTAATATGATTTATGATATTACAGTAAAGCTCCTTGTTCAGTTAAACTGAAAATCTAGAGTTAGGCATCTATTATAACTCAAAGCCATTTATTTTACAATTTTATTCTCTAGTCTTAAAGTTCAACACTAAGCAGAGACTTTTTTCTATTTTTCACACCTAATACCTAAAGTCTAATCCATTACAAGTTACTTTAGAAAATCTAAATGTCAAGAAATAGATTTTTTCTGTATAAAATCTTGAGTTATATTCCTTTTTAAACTTTACATCTGTCGACATTCCCATACATGCAGAAATTACTTCTACTTTGATGTCAGTATTTCAAAACCCTTTAATTACTAAAATACACGTTAAACTCTTTAGCAACATACAATTTTTTTAATCAAGGGAAAAGCAAAACTAATAAATTTACAAATTATAAATCGTATTTTAAATTTAGTTAACATGGAAAACTATCATTTAAAAAAAGGAATATTATTCTTTTCATAAATCAAAAGGACTTGGCCATAATTGTCAGCCTTGTGAACATGATTGACCAGAATGGACTGATGAGTTTCATAAATAAGACAGAGGCCTCCACTGTGAGGCTGATATTCCTTCAGGTGAAAAAAGCAATATTTTTCTCACTTTTTCCATGGCTTTTCAACATAAGAAAGTCAATTTTCGAAACAAAATTGTGTATCTCAGTAGGAGGAGCTGAAGGTCAGGTGTCACCAAAATTTGTAGCAAAAACTCTGGGCTTTTCGGTTGATGGGGTGGTTACTGACTGGAATAAAGATGGGAGAAAAGTGATCATTTTCATACCAAGACCAGCAAACTCACCAGTGTTGTTTTTAGCAGAGAAAAATGTCATCATTTCTACCATCTCCCTCAACTTGTTTATCCCATCTGTCAGATTCTGCGTGATTCTTTTTTGACACAGGCGAGTTCAGTCCTTGGTCCCAGTAGAGTTTAACAGTGAGTTAATCAGCTTTAGGAGCTACTGAATAATATCTAATGGAGCAAGATGACGGGTCCTATTTTCTCTCTTTCCTCTGCTCAAAATACTGTTGCAAATGTAAAGTGAAGACCCCAGAAGCTTCATCAAGTCACACTTCACGGGGCATCAAGTGGATATTTTTGAAGATATTTGACTCCACATAAACAACATAAAATCAGTTTCTGTGACTCCAATAATGTGTCTTTGCAGTGAGTGAGGAAAACATCCCCATGGGAATTTTAAAAATTACTTGTCAACCCCAGACAAAGAACTCTATCAGGAGGGCAAACTAATCTTCTAGAAGGCTGCTATAGACAGCCGCACTCTCCTGCTGCTCCCATGACCCTTTTCGATTCTGCTCCAGAGAAAGGATATCACAGAGACTTGCAGTTAATTAAAAGATATTTAAAATAGATAATTTTCCTCTTCCAAGATTCTGGAAATTTCCTTTTCAGAGATATTTAAATGGGTTAATCGTTTCCTCAGATTCCACTGGGCACTTCATGCTTGCTTTGCAGCTCTTCTCTGTTGAAGGTCTTTTCCTAACAGCCTCTGGCAAAGCTCAAGCCAGACTTAAAGGAGATTCTGCCTATGTAACAAAATCCAACTTGTTCCCGAGAAACCACTTAATTTCAGGAAGTGCCCACAGGGCATGAGACATATTTGCACAAAAAGCGTGATGGGGGGGTGAACATTTTTTATTGATTTCACATAATCAAATCTCTCTTTTTAATTATCTCCTCTTAGGTGACTATCCCAGGCTAAAGCCACCCACATCCCTTTTTCCTTCTAAAATGCCATTCAGTAGTAAAGCTACTCAAGTACTCATCTACCTGTGACATAAAAATGTGCTGGTAGGTAGGGAAAAACATCCAAGTTTTTTTTTTTAGATATTTATTTATTTATTTATTTATTTATCTTTTTTAATTTTTTGGGGGGTACACCAGGTTCAATCATCTGTTTTTATACACATATCCCCGTATTCCCTCCCTTCCTTGACTCCCCCACCTCGAGTCCCCCCCACCCTCCCCGCCCCAGTCCTCTAAGGCATCTTCCATCCTCAAGTTGGACTCCCTTTGTTATACAACAACTTCCCACTGACTATTTTACATTTGGTAGTATATATATGTCTGTGCTACTCTCTCGCTTCGTCTCAGTTTTATTTTTATTTCAACAAGATACTAACCTCCTGGGTCCTCTCCATTTTCTTCTTATTTTCTTTCTTTTCTAATTTGAGTATTGCAGGATAAATGTGAAACTATTAATAAATACTTAAAACTATTCCACTTATAAAAGTGTATTTTCCAATGGGAAAATAAAAGCCAAATTCATTAATTTAATTAGACAGTCAGTTTCTCACCTAACAGTGTATTTTTGTACTTATATTTTACTCCCTGGAAGTGAGAAGCAAGAGATTAGGTATAGGATTGAGGGATTTATCAGATAAGCTACACCAACAAGATCAGGAAAAAAAAAGTTATAGAAAGTACTGAACACAAGCCTACCAGAGTGTAAAAGGAAATGGCAATACTAAATCTAGTCATATTCTGTCTTCTAGACTTTTCCATCTGAATTAGCACTAGAACTTTAGACTCACAATGTACAAATTCTTATTCGTTACATTCTTTCTCTCTTCCTCTCAAATCTGCAGTCTGACTTGCCCTTTATATGGTGTTTCTTTCCTACTTTCCTAAATTAACAGCCTCATCATCTGCTTAGCCATCTCAGTTAGAAATTGCAAAGCTGTCTCCAACACTTCCCTGGCCCACATCTTGGAGTATCATTCATAACCATCACACTACTTTATCAGGTCAAGTATATCCATCTCTTCCACGCCATCGGCTCTGTCTGGTTTTCTATTTAGACGCTCATAAGCGCTTCACTGTGCTATAACAGAGCTTCTGGCTGCCAGCATCTCTTTTGTCTGCTACTGCCTTGAGGATTATTTTCTAAAACTGAAGCTATATCCAATCAAGCTGCTGAGTTAACAAACTGTTTCCTGGATTCTATAGCATCAAACTTTACTACACTTTCTCGTAGTCATAAAAAAACAAACAAAAACTATTCAAATCTCTGTGAAACTGACAACTTTTAGTTCTCATTTCTGTAATTCACATTCCTTTCAATCTTACAGTGCAGTGTCCATCTTTATGTCATTATTTGTGAATTTCTTTCGCTATTCTAATTGCACTTTGCTAATATCAGCTGTATTCCTGTCAACTAAATGCCATTCGTTCCACTAAAAATTGTAAAAAATGTGTGATTTTTTTCTCAGTTAGTGGGGAAAACCTCTTACATATTTGCCATTTTTGTTAAAATTTAAAGAAATCCCCAAATATGAAGTAGTATACGTAACATTCTTTCCCCCAAATAGGAAAATATCCTTCCTGTCAATAATATTTTTGCACCATGACACTAAATCTTCTCTAGTAACATTTTTATGGGTGAACTATTAGATTTTTAAAGATACCACATTACTTTTTAACATCACATTTTAAAGCCAAACACTCCCTAAAAGATTTTGCTCTTCAAAGAATTCTTAACAATGTTCCAAATATAATACCAGTTCTCCCCTGTAATCTACTTAAATTGTATACATACATTTAAATATTAATTTTAAGATTCTGTTAAAGATGACTTGTGAACCTTTCATGAATTTTTGAAAATTTTATTTAAAGAAACATCATAGCCCTGAAAGAGCCATGACTCTGCATCTGAACCTCAAGTTCTTATTTTTTTTTAAATCTTGAGATAAATTATTTATTCTATAAATGATGATTGGTATGAAATAGATGTGAGGATTCTCACATAATTGGAAGCTTCCCCCCTCCCATCTCTAAGCATGTATCTCCCACTGGCTGGGAACCTCTAAATTAGAGCAATGCACTCTTAGAGAGAAACCCCAAATGAATAAACTTCGTTTCCCTAAATGCAGAAATAAGTTCAAAAGAAAAGAGACTACTGGAGTTGGAGAGAAATACAAGAAATATAAGGAGTGGAGGGTCAATGATTTAATTCTGGACCACAGAGGTGTTCCTGGGGTCCTTCTCACCTCCACCTTGAAGGCTTTATAATATAAACACCTGAAACTTAAAAAAAAATCTTTTTTTTTAATTGAGGTATAATTGACATACAACATTATATTAGTTTCAGGTATACAACATAATGAGCAATATTTGTATAAACTCTCAAGTGATCACCACAATAAGTCTAGTTACCATTTGTCACCATAAAAAGTTACAAATATTTTTTCTTGTGTTGAGAACTTTTAAGATTTGCTCTCTTAGCAACTTTCAAATATGTTCTACAATGTTATTGACCATAGTAGCATGCTGTACATTACATCCCCACGATGTTATTTATTTTACAACTGGAAGCTTGGAAATACCTCCTGACCCCCTTCACCCATTTTTTTGCCCACTTTCCTATTCCCCTCTTCTCTGGCAACCACCAGTCTGCTCTTTGGATCTATGAGTTTTGTTACTTTGTTTTTTAGATTCCACATATAGTGAAATCATATGGTATTTGTCTTTCTCTAGCTTATTAAACTTCACATAATATTCTCAAGGTCCATCGATGTTGTTGAAAATGGCAAGACTTTATTTTTTTTTATGGCTGAGTAGTGTCCCATTGTGTATATATATCAAATCTTTTTTATCCATTCACCCATTGATGGGCACTTAGACTGTTTCTGTATCTTGGCTGTTACAAATAATGCTGCAATGTACACGAGAGTGCACATATCCTGTTGAATTAGTGTCTTTTCCCCTTTGGATAAATACCCAGGAGTGGAATTGTTGGATCATATGCTAGTTCTATTTTTAATTTTTAACAAAAATCTTCATTTTGTTTTCCATAGTCGCTGTACCAGTTTACATTCCCACCAGTTCACGAGGGTCCCTTTTCCCCCACATCCTCGCCAATACTTGTTATTTCTTGTCTTTTTGATAACAGTCATTCTAACAGGTGTGAGGTCTGACACTCTTTAGTAGAAGGCCTTCTCCACCACCTCTCCCTACCCCTTGTTGATCATCACATTCTTAAGTACTGGATTCTAAGGAGCTGATGGTGATGCCTCAGTAGGTTTTGGTTGCTGCCACTGCTGCTACTGTTCAATTTTCTTCACTTAGTTGCAACGTATTTTATTTTGAAGTAATTATTCTTAGTTCTTACAAGTATTCTCTTTATCATTTGGGCTATATTTTTCTAATTTACCAAACTCCCTTGAAGTATTTTCTTAAATCCAATGGTCATTTCTCCTTGACTAAAATTCCAAAGTATTAACACTTGATGCACATATTGCCAAGGTCTTTTCCCTGCCATCCTTAATTCCAGCCTTCCTGCTTCTGAACACTTGTGATCATTGCCATAGTAACCATGTCTCTCATATTCCATTTCTGTTAGTTATGTACTTGAAATATTCCTTGACGTGAGAAAATGTCATCTTCTTTTGTATACTCCAAACTTGACTGACTGTTTAACATACAAGTCAAGTTTTATCTCCTTCTTTGAACTGTTTCAAGGACTCCAGTGGCATCTTTTCTTTTTTTTTACGTAAATAGAAATTCAGTATTCCATGCCAGAATTTTACAATTATGCCGTTAGGTAGGAGCTGAATTGTATCCCCACACAATTCATATCCCACTACCTCAGGATGTGACTATATTTGAAACAGAACCTCGAAAGAGGTAATTAAGGTTAAATGAGATCATATAAGTGGACCTTAATCCAATATGACTGATGACTTTACAAAAAGAGATTTGGATACACAAAGAGACACCAGGGGCGTGTGTGAGGAGAGACACAGAAAGAGGGTGGCCGCCTGAAAGCCAAGAAGATCCCTAGGGAGAAACCAGCACTTCTGGCACCTTGATTTTGGACTTTCAACCTCCAGAACTGTGAGAAAATTAAATTGTGTTGTTTAACCCACCCAGATTGGCAGCCTTAGTAAATTAAATCATGCACAAATACAAATGCAAACTTAGCTGTAAAAATACATGCGCTACTAATTCAATTTACATACATCGTTAATTGTATATAAGTATTCTATGATAAATCAGAAAAAAAGACAGGTGAAGATTAAACCTGGCTATTATTATGTTTTCTGTGAGCCACTGGGCTTTTTCTACCAGCATTTGTATCAAGGCTATGTAATGAAATACATTCTGAATTTATTAGTTTTAACACCCTAGTCAATGCAGGGATTAATAGAAAATATAAGCTATTGGTTTCTGTAGAAGAATTGCAAGTGCTATTAGATTAGTTATGTTTGCTGAAAAAAGAATAGTTTAAAGAAAAAGGTGATTGAAAAGGAAAATTAATATGTTTCCCTCAAATCACTTTAAGATACATAAAGAGTATGAACGTCAAGCTAATATACATTGTCTTGAATCTCAAACATGCCGCATTCACTTTGCAAGAAAGTGGGAAAGTAGCTTGAACTCTGGACTGTAATGAACTGGAGTATCTCTTCAGTTATTAATAAAAAAAATTTTAATATTTCACAGGCTGTTGACAGGATTACATGTATATAGGATCACCTAATAGAGTTTTGAGCATATGCAAGCAATCGGTCAGTAGAGCTATCATCATCTCATTTAGAAAACTGAATAAATGGATTGAGATGAGTTGGTGGCCTGAGAAAGACTCAAGGCAGCTTAAATACATAGTCAAAATGAGATAAGAAAAATGTAAAGATACATAAGGAAGGGTCAAAACTATGTACATTGGAAAATTAGTAACTATTTAATCATGGATTTCCTCTTCTTATGATCTACCATATCATTTATCTTTTTTGACACATTTGTCTATTCAGCTGTTTCTTATTAGGTATTAGTGATACTTCTTTTGTTCTTGTGTTATTCCCGTGCACTTTTCTCAGATTTCAGTGAAGAAGAATAGTTTAGAAGATTAAAAAAATCCATAACCCTACAAAAGATAGAGTTGACATTTAAGTGGACTGTATGTGTCCGAGGATAAATATATTTTGTAGGAAGAGGGAAAGTCATCAAGGTTAATTAGAAGTGAAATGAGGTTAATTAGAAAACTTAGGAGAAATTATGTCCGCTATTGATGTAATGAAGAAAAAGAGATGTACCAAGCGTGAGAGAGAAAAGAAAAAGAGAGAGAGGGAGAGGCTGAGAGAGAGAGAGAGAGAGAGAGGAAAATGCAAGCAGAATTATGGAAAATTTTCATTCTCATTCTTTTGACCACAGAAGAGAGAAGAGTTAAGAACACAAGGGAGAAATAGAGTCATAGACATCGAGAACAAACGTATGGACACTAAAAGGCGGGAAGAGGGGTGGGGTGAATTGGGAGATTGGGATTGACATGTATATCTAATATCTATAATATAGATAACTAATGAGAACCTGCTGTATAGCCCAGGGAACTCTGCTTCACTTCACTGTACAGTAGAAACTAACACACCACTGTAAAACAACTATACCCCAATAATAACAATAAAAAGGAACACAAAGAAGACATACACATGGCCAACAAACACATGAAAAGATGCTCAACATCACTCATCATTAGAGAAATGCAAGTCAAAGCCACAATGAGGTATCACCTCACACCGATCAGAATGGCCATCATCACAAAATCTGGAAACAACAAATGTTGAAGAGGGTGTGGAGAGAAGGGAACTCTCCTGCACTGTTGGTGGGAATGTAAGTTGGTACAGCCACTATGGAAAACAATTTGGAGGTTCCTTAAAAAACTACAAATAGAACTACCATATGATCCAGTAATCCCACTCCTGGGCATATACCCAAAGAAAACCATAATCCCAAAAGAAACATGTACCATAATGTTTACTGCAGCCACTATTTACAATAGCCAGGACATGGAAGCAACCTAAATGCCCATCGACAAATGAATGGATAAAGAAGATGTGGCATATATATATATATATATATATATATACACGATGGAATATTACTCAGCTATAAAAAGGGATGAGATGGAGCTATATGTCATGAGGTGGATAGACCTAGAGTCTGTCATACAGAGTGAAGTAAGTCAGAAAGAGAAAGACAAATATTGTATGCTAACTCACATATACAGAATCTAAAAATGGTACTGATGAACTCAGTGACAAGACAAGAGAAAGGACGCAGATGCAGAGAATGGACTGGAGAACTCGAGGTTTGGGGGGACGGGGGGTGAAGGGGAAGCTGAGACGAAGTGAGAGAGTAGCATAGACATATATATACTACCAACTGTAAAATAGATAGCCAGTGGGAAGTTGTTGCATAACAAAGGGAGTTCAACTCAAGGATGGAAGATGCCTTAGAGGAGTGGAACGGGGAGGGTGGGGGAGACCCGAGGGAGGGTGAGGGGGAGTCGAAGGAGGGAGGGAATACGAGGATATGTGTATAAAAACAGATGATTGAACTTGGTGTACCCCCCAAAAAATAATAAATAAAAAAAAATAAAAAGGAACACAAGGGAAATTAATATAATAAAGCTATAGTGTCACCAGAGACTGGAGCTGTGCCAATAGTACTCCCAGTTTCTCTGAAGGTGGGACCCTCACCTTAAGGTAATTACAGTAAATGAGAAAAAATAAAAGTAAATAGAATAAACAGTAGGCAGAGGGCATGCCAAGGTGATCTAGTGAGCTGCCATTTGGAGAAAGTCCTGAGGAGCATCTGGACAGGCCAGTGCCATGAACAAGATGAGCTCAAGAGAGAGAAAACTTGATTTTTGTATAAAAAGCTTGCTATGTGTTTGAGAGCCTACTGTTTCTCTCAGTGGCTTACACCGAAGCTGGTGTAATCAATCAATCAGGCCGTTGCGCGTACCCTTGGTTTCTTCCATCTCTCAGTAGATGGCCTGGGAGTAATGATCAAGAACTAAATGCAGAATTGCCTTCTCATGGGCATCTGGGGGAGGAGATTTGGAGTACTGGCAGCAGTGCAGCCCTCATAGCTCACCCCAATCCCATTGCCTTTACTCTTGCCCAGCAGATGTGTGCTCACCTACAACCACAGGGAGGCAACAGAGTTGAGATTCCCATAATGATTTTCAGTATGTATACTTAGAGAATGACTTCATTTAAAAGAAAAATAATTGTAGGGAGAAGTATAGTTTTTTAACATGAGAAATGAATATGTATATGCATTGTCAGGTCAGTGTAATCATATGTTAACACGTCATATCCATGGTATTACATAATGACTGTCCCGCAAACAGAAATAACGAAATACCGACATTAATGAATCTCTAGAAATAGAGATGCCAATCCAGGCAGGTAATTTTCTTGTGTTGTCTGACAAATTAATATGGAATTCTAGGTTTTCTAAAGTGTGCATGATATTGTAAAATTAAGGTATGATATGTCTGGCTAACATGGAACAGAATGAGATATTACAAGATATTAGTAGCAGGTTAAGTACCCTCACATGGAGTACTCAAAAATGAATGGAAGATTCCTTTCAAATCTGGTAACCTTTCAACCCTTAGCTATCCAGGCTTCTTAGAGACATGATATTAAATTGTCTTATTAATTCCACAAAAGCCCACGTCCAACCATCTGTATCCAGCATTGAAAACTCTACAACATCACATAAAATCCAAATTAAAATAAATGGAAATATTTGGGGATTTGGAGAATCTTTGGAATGATTCTTGATTGAATGAAAATTAGCCCAATAAAGAATAAGAAAACTCACTTTATATTATTTCAGTAAAAAGCTGATGAATAAGAAATAGACTGGAATTATTGGCCCAGAATCAAGCAACTGTTTTCCCTGGTGCAATGTGGAAAATTTTTTCATTACGTTACACAATGGATTTTACACACACATGGTGGCTG
This sequence comes from Hippopotamus amphibius kiboko, assembly GCF_030028045.1. Lineage (NCBI taxonomy): Eukaryota > Metazoa > Chordata > Mammalia > Artiodactyla > Hippopotamidae > Hippopotamus > Hippopotamus amphibius. The sequence continues at coordinate 98,244,018 of NC_080195.1, read as the reverse complement.
TCCTTGCTTTGCCTCTGAATCTGCAACGTGACTGTAGGGAGCTGCATCCTTACAAAAACCACACTTTGCAGACATGGATTCAAGGTGCATTTCATTCATGCTCTTGATTTGCCACAGTCTGGAGCTCCCTAAGAGAACTTCCACAACATTAGTTACTTCTCCTTGGGGTTCCCCCCAACTCTTCATATTCCTTAAAAGACAATTGCATTGTGTGAAGTTCATATGATTAACCTCATAAATATTTCTGAAAGTGCCTACTGCTTATAAAGATTAAACCTAGTTTAGATTTATGAAGGTAGGCATTGTGAGAATAACTATTTAAATGAACTCCGATAAAGTCTTGATATGAACTTATTAACTGAATTTTTCCTTTCTCTTTTTTTCTTTTGTGGGATGGCTAGTAAGAACGGTGAGCTTAAAAAAAACATTTTCCAAAATAGCATTGATCTGCAAAAAAACATGTTTTCTTGGCTGAATGTTCAACCCTACGAGATTTTCACATTTATGTAAGTCGTTCTACGTGTTTTAGTTTTGGTTACTGTACTTCACATTCAGAGAGAAAAATATTTTTCTCCTGGTATTTAATCTTAAGGGCTTTGCATATTATTTCATTTCTATTTTTCTTTTTCTTTTTCAACACGAGGCACTTGTCAAGGTCAAGGGGTGTTTCTCTAAAGGTGGATATTGAGGGGAATGTGTAAACAAACGGTAGAAGAAATAAGGTAATTGCTTATTTTATTCCATTGACTACATTAACCCCAAATCATTACAGCAACTTGCCCCCTGTTTCTATCCCTGTCACTAGTCTCCCACCTGCTTTCTTCCTCTTCCTTCCATTGTTTGAATAGGTATTCAAAAGTTTCAGAAAATTAATCACGTAGAACTGTCTTTAACATGAATCTGCCCTGAGAGGACTTTCAAACAATTAGCCTCTTTGCAAGTGTTCAAAGATGTAGTACATATTGCCAAGATTGTAAAGTCTACAGATTCCTTGCTTCCTGTCATCGATCTAGATTAACCTAGTCTTTCAAGATTCTATTTCAATTGCTAATGAGAACATAGACAGAAGATGGCACTGTTTACTCATTATTAAAAGAGTCAGCAACCACTTTAAAGAAAAAAAAAGTGCTTCCCTGCTAGAAAAACATATAGTATTATTAGAAACTGGAAGTGAGACTACATATATAACGAACATAATTTTTGAACATTACAATAAGAAATATACATTTAAAAGTAGACACGGTAAACTAAACCATGCAAAAGAGTCTTACTGTCCATTGAATTTTCAGGAACAGCCCATTTCAAATGTAACTCAATTGTAGTCACATGTACTGTAGGGGTGGACCAGCGACCTGGGTTCGGGTCCCAACTCTGCCATTGCAAACCATAAGACCTTGGACAAGTTGCTTAGGACAACCCTCTCTCTGAGTCCAATATTGTTACTGTAAAATGGGGGTAATAACACCTATTCTGTAGAATTGTTCTGTGAATTGAACAAGCACACAGTAAAAGTTCATTAGCAATGCTAGACTGTAAGTCTTTGGTTATCTTGTTAACAAGGCATCTATCATCACCAAATAGTGCAATGTCTAACCTAGAAAAGCAGTGTAGAAATTGATTAAATGACTGAAAAGAAAGCCCAGAACTTAATTGAATTTTGTATTGGCTTACAGATGGTTCTTATTTAAACAAGAAGCAGGGCAAATGTAAAAATAATTAGTTACTAATCTTGAACTCTAGAGCACTTGGCAATATCAGTCTTTTCTTTTTCTTAGCAAAACTGTGCTTATTTCCAATTAAACAATGGAAGATATTTCATTAATAATCAGGGAAAATTTTATTCAAGTTTTCTGAAGCACTAAGAGAATAACCTATTCTATCTAGATAGATAGAAATAAAAATATTGTTCTTTATATTTTGCTGCATTTACTATAGTAATTGTAGGTATTTCTTCATAACCTACCTTTCCTTTGAGAAATTTAGGTGGCAAGGTAACACATGGTATAATATTTTGCCCCATTGCTTCCCTGACACTTAAAGACACATTATTATTAGTGTCTATACTAACATTTTAATGAACATTTTAAATTGATATGCATAGAGAAAGGCTTACTCTATCTTATAATATTTAATTTTGTAGTAACAGTAACTTTAAGCATCAAACGTTTACGTGGTTGTTTAGACATTTTTTAATGTTTAAATATTCATTTTTCATGACTCTCTAGTGATAGAGCTCATCACAAATACATATTTCCTCTACTTGAGCACACAGCCAGCCATTTCCTGGTTTCGAAAGTTAGATGTGGTCATGTGACTGAGTTCCAGCCAATGGAATGTGCGCAGAAGAGATGGTGCCATGGTTATGCTTCTAGGAAGAAGGTAGGCTTCCAACCACAATTATCTATTTTTCCTTTTATTGCCTAGATACTGATGACAAAGGGCCCTAAGGGATAGCAGAGCCATGAAAGGCAAAGAATCTGGGTCCCTAAATCTCCACGTAAAGGAATTCATCCACGGGCAAGTAACTATTAGGTAAGTGGAAAGTGAACTTCTCTTTGTTCTAGCAATTAGCGTTGCCCAAAGGAACACTCTCATGAAAAAAACAAAACAAAACAAGCAAACAAAAAACAGAGCTATCAATCACATTGCAGCATGTAATGTACTACCATTCTTTACACTTTCTCAGTTGAAATAGGGACACCGAGTAATAAGTGCCCTTTGATGGGAGAGGCAGGACGATTTGCTCCTTCAGTTCATTGAAATTCTGCATAGTGGATGTTCACTTTTCATTAATATATTTTTTTTAACTAAAAATACCAAACAACGGCTCATCAATTGTTAGTTTTAGAGTACATCTGCACAGGTATCTCCTCCTCATGTTTCTGCTCCATTTGCTCCACTAGACAGCATAATGCCAGAAAAATATTTAAAACTAAAATTGTTAGCAGCCACTTATACCTTCCAAGGGATGGGAATGAGTGGCATAATAGTTATTTCCCATTTTATTACTCTTTTCCCAGAGTCTAAAGTGCAGCAAGAAAGTGAGAAATTTCTAAATTACAGCTCTTTCTTTACTGTAGATGAAGAGGACCTGGAAGATAGCCCATCACCGAACTACTCAGTAATCAGTCTCTTGTGGTACAAAAACCACTGGAGGACTTGAGACAACCAGAGAATGGAAAGCTAAATTTTCCCAATGATGATGTATGGTGGGATGGATGGTGAGAGGAGAGGTATAGTCTTCAGAAGAGGGGCTGGCAATTTTTAGTAGAGCTTGATGCATCCCAATGCTTTTGGTGTAGTTTACAGTGAGGTCACATGCTGGCTGGTCCTTTTCCATTCTCTGCTCTTCTCCTCTTACTCTATGTCCCAGATTCATGTAGAGTGCATCTTGCTGGTCTCCATTTGGACTTCGCCAGTGGGAAGTGAGACAGCAGATAGATGGGCCCCAGGCTGAGCAGCTGGAGTTTCTCTCTTGTGGACAGTTACTCTAAGATGAAGATAGCAGGAGGTTAATAGGAGAGGCTAAGCCATGCTCAGATGAAAGATAGAGACCGCATATTTCTCACTGTGGAGATCAAGGAGAACATCCTGACTATGCATGTGCAGAAAATCTCCTTGGAAGTCATAAAGGGAGTGATGTTAACCTACTCATAGGCCTCTTCACTAGAATCCATCGTGGCTATGAGTTGTGCACCCACACAGGGGAGGATCCTGAGGTACACCAAATATGGACTTAGAACCAAGCAGAGCAAGATGACCAGCCAAAGAAAACCTGGAAGAAATGCCTCATATAAGTGATTTTTTTTAAGCTCTTTATTGGAATATAATTGCTTTACACTCTTGTACCAGCTTTTGAGGTACACCAAAGTGAATCAGCTGTATTTATACATGTATCCCCACATCCCCTCCCTCCCACGACTCCCTCCCACCATCCCTGTCCTGGCCCTCTAAGGCCTCACTTAGCATAGACATATTTACACTACCAACTGTAAAATAGATAGCTAGTAGGAAGTTGCTGCATATCAGTGACTTAAACTACACGAGGGTGAAATTCTCTCTCTGAGTCCACCTGTGTGTCTATCCACATGTCCTCTTTTTCATCCTAATAAACACTTTACTTGTTACACTACTTTCTATCTTTGTGGGAATTCATGTCTGCAAAGCCACAGGGACAGTGGCCTTGTTACTAGCCCCTGGTCTAGTGGCTAGGATTTGTTGCTCTCACTGCCACAGCGTGACTTCAATCTCTGGCCGGGAACCAAAATCCTGCTTCAAACCACTGCAGGCCGAGGCCGCCCGAGATCAGGAAGCGCTTGCAGAAAAGTGGGTGATAGAAGGAGAAAGGCAACAAGGTGCTTTTCCCCCATCCCTCTTCTTCATAGGATTCTGGAAAGCCCTGATGTCACTGACAGCACCTAGATCTGATCACTGCCTCCTTCCTTGGCCCCTTCAGGCCAAAGGTAAGTAATGACTTTCCTGCTTTTCCAGTCCCTGACTGTGGCTGTCTCCACTTTTGGTTCTCAGACCTCGAAGTAGTCTCTTTATTAAAGTCTTTTCAGTTAAACCCTTCTGAGGGCTTCTTCTCCTGCCAGGATTCTGTTTAGTAGAGTGTTGTTCGTGGTGGCGGTGGTGTGTTATAGAAAAGGTACTGAGCCCATGCTTAGTCTGGTCCTCATGTCAATTTAAAGGTCTTTGAAAGCAAACTTGACATTGAAGTTATGCTGGTTCACTGACATAAAACTTTAATGATCTATCCAGAGAGCACAAAGAGATCATTTGTATACCTTCAGTGTTGCTTACAAATATGCAAACGTTGTGAATAGAGTACCACAGGCATTTACTCCAGGGGTTTCTCTATTGAAAATATTCAAACAAATAAACACGGACCAATCTATTTTTATCCAAGCCTCACTCGCTGCTGAGCTTTGGCGGTTGGGGGAGGATCTATGACTTCCAGGTTTTAGTGCTCTGTGTGCGTGAGAGGAATATGCAAATTCTTTAGCAGAAAGAAGAGAAGAAAATAGTCACAGAAGAGAAAACAAAGTAAGATCAATAATTCATTAGAAGAGGATTTTTGCAGCTATAAATGACTGTATGTACTTAAGCTGCCTGAGATTGTTGAGAAATCTTGGGAGAATACCATATGTCTCACAAAGAGTGGGTTTGTTAACAGAGCCAATTTAAAGGATGAATTTCAAGTAACAGTAATCCCAGCTAATAACTGGTTAACACAAGTCTAAAATAAAAGCTCCATAGATTTATGTTTGATTTTTTTTCTTAAAGAATATATATGTTCCTTTGCCTTATCTTTACAACTTTTTATTTTAGACTGGTTTTATTTTTTTATTTTTTATTTTTCATTTTTAAAGTCTTTATTGAATTTGTTACAATATTGCTTCTGTCTTATGATTTGTTTTCTTGGCTGCGAGGCATGTGGGATCTTAGCTCCCTGACTAGGGATCGAACCCACACCCCCTGTGTTGAAAGGGGAAGCATTAACCACTGGACTCCCAGGGAAGTCCCTAGACTGGTTTTAGATTTACAGGAAAGTTTTGAAGATCGTACACAGTTCCCGTATACCCCATTCCCAGTCTTCCCTTTTGTTAACGTCTTAGGTTACGTTTGAACAAATGAACTGGTACTGATACACTATTATTAACTAAAGTCCATGCTTTATTAAGATTACCTTAGTTTTTACTAAATGTCCTTTTCTGTTCCAGGATTCTATCCAGGATACCACGTAACATTTAGTTGTCAGGTCTCTTTAGGCTCTTCTTGGCTGTGAAAGTTTTTCAGAATTTCCCTGTTTCTGATGGCCTTGACAGTTTTAAGGAGATTTCCGGGAGGGGGAGCACAGGGGTTGAAGTGCCTTTTTCATTACATCATATTAAGGGTATACACTATCAACATGACTTGTTACTATTAGTGGAGGAGAGTCCGGAGACGCTGCCTCCCATGGGCCTTGATTCTTGGTAAGGACGCAAAGGAGAATCTGAGGTCTTACCCATTGTACAAGAGTTTATTGAAGATAAAGAGAAAACAGAGAGAATATCTCAAGAGAGAGGAGGGCCAGGACAAGGGAAGCAATGGCTCAGGAGGGCTGGTGTGTAGTGTTTTTAAGGTGAGGTCGTTGATTGACAGTCTTGATTGAGAGAGTTATGTAACAAGAGGCTCTACTGCGCATGTCCTCATAATTCAGTCTGTTATAATCAGATGTATGTATTCATAGAATATTTATGAACATTTAGTGAGCCTCATGGCTGCCAAAGGTTACCTTTGGACATGATCGTGTGAAGTTTGCCCATATGCCAGAATGGGAAAGTCCCTCCAGTCGCCAGTGAGGGATTTTTCTGGCCCCCTGACCATTTTGGAGCACTGATGGGGGCGTGTTGGGGCAGGGCTGGCAAAAATAGCTTTGCGGGAATAGGCGGCTATTAGACGTTCAGCCAGTGGGGTCGCCTCTCAGTTTCTCATGGTTAACTTCCTGCCTAACATTACTAATGATGTCAATGTCTTCTTTTTTTGATGCATCTACTCTAGGGTCACTACTAGACTGAAAACCCTCTGAGGATGGAGACTGTCTTGTTCTTTATTATATGTAAACTACGCGCTATCACTGTTAAAGTGACTGGTTTATGAATTTCCCAACATTTTAACATGTGAGACATAAAGACCATGCAGAACCAGGCAGCATTATTTTCCTCCCACATAGGTTTTTTTAAAAAATTATTTTATTATATTTATTTATTTATTGGCTGCGTTGGGTCTTCGTTGCTGCCCGCAGGCTTTCTCTAGTTGTGGCAAGTGGGGTCTACTCTTCGGTCTGGTGCACGGGCTTCTCATTGTGGTGGCTTCTCTTGTTGTAGAACACAGGCTCTAGGCATGTGGGTGTCAGTCGTTGTGGCACATGGGCCTGAGTAGTTGTGGTGCGTGGGCTTAGTTGTTCCGCGGCACGTGGGATCTTCCTGGAACAGGGATTGAAACTATGTCCTCTGAATTGGCAGGTGGATTCTTAACCAGTGCGCCACTGGGGAAGTTCCCCACCCCGCCACAGGTTTGAGAAAGTTATATAAAGCTAACTACAAAATATCATAATAAAAGTGGATGTATGCTACACGAAACTGGGAAAGCATATTTTTAATGATGCTTTCTGGAAAGTGCTATAAACTCTGGAAAGTGCTATAAATCTGAGGTATATTATATACGTTTAAAATTATTTTTATTTGAGATATAGTAAACGTGAAATTTACACTTTGAAAGTGTACAATTCAGTGGTTTTTTTAGTATATTGAGAAGATTGTGCAACTATTACCATTATCTAATTCCTGAAAATTTTATCACCCCTTAAAAAAACTCTATTGATATCCATTACCAGTCATTCTCTATCTACCTTCTCCTATCCCGTATCCTGCTTTGTTTTAATGGGTTTGTTTATGCTGGCTATTTCATATAAATGGAATCAACAATATGAAGCCATTGTGTCTGACTTTTATTTAGCATAATGTTTTCAAGGTTTGTCCATGTTGTAGCATGACTATACCAATACTTCATTTTTTAATGAATCTAATATTTCATGAATCTAAATAATATTCCATTGTATGGACATACCACATTTTTTTATCCCTTTCAGTAGGTGATGGATATTTGCATTATTTCCACTTTTTGGCTCTTATAAATAATGCTGCTATGAACATTTGTGTACAGATTTTTGTGTGAACATATTTTTGATTTGGGGGAGTATATAACTAAGAGTAGGATTGTTGGGTAACATGGTATCACTATACATAATTTTTTGAGGAACTACTAAACTTTTTTACAAATTACTATACCTTTTTACATTTCCATTAGCAATGTACAACAGTTCCAGTTTCTTCATATCCTTTAGAACACTTACTATTGGTGACCTTTTTTTTTTATTATACCCATCCTAGTAAATGTGAAGTGTTAACTCATCATTTTGATTTGTATTTTCTTAATGATTAATGAAGTTAATATCTTTTCATGTACTTATTGGTCATTTGCATACTTTTTTAGAGAAACATCTATTCAAATGATTTGCCTGTTTTTAATTGGGTTATTTATTATTTAATAGTGTTTTTATATGTTCTTTTTTTTTGTTATTTTCTTAGTGGTTGCTCTGGGACACCCAGTTAACATCTTAACTTATAGCAATCTAGTTATAAAGTTATTCCGTCTTGTAGATCACATTTGAGTGTTTAGTCTCTATTCTAAGGGTATAGGGACATCACAAGAGATTTTTAGGTAGAAAGGAGGTGAATATGGACTTAAAGAGATCAATTAGTGAAGAGAAGGAGAGATGATAACTACTAGGTCAAATATGGAAGGGAGTGGAAATAAAAATAGCTGGATAGATTAGAGAGATATTTAGGAAATAAAATGAACTGGCCTGTTGGTGTATTGAAGGGAAAGTTTGAGGAAGAAAGTCACAAAAGAACTTAGCTTTCCTGCCCTTTCATCACTTCATGGTTCTGTTTTCTTGGCTAAAGTGTCTGATAACTACTACCAGCATTTCAACTGGGATGAATGCACACCATATAAAGTAAAATTGCCATGAAGTGTAGTCCCTGTCAGTACAAATACAGTCTTCTCTCTCACTACCACTTGACAAAATGTAAGAAACTTCTTAGAGGCAGAATTGACAGAACCTCTGGTTACCAAGAGAAGAGAGACAGGAGGAGACATGGGAGAATTGTTAGTGCTGAAGCAAAAACAAAATCAAAGACGTCTTTCTCCGCCTCTTAGGATTTTGTGGAAATCAAAACACAAAAAGAATCTATTCTTATAAAAGCAGCTATGTTTTTATTCTTGCAGTCCCTTTTTAATATCTCATATTTGATTTGTCTAACAGTTCAAAATATTTTCACTGATTCTCAGCCTTCCTGGCACACCCATAAGTTATCTCTTTATTTGCAACTTTAATCCTGTCCCCAAGCTTTACAATAGAGGAGCTATTGCTACAGTTCTGCTTCCAATAACCTCTCATGGGTAACATCAATAGTCCATTCCCATATAGTGCACTTACTGCTTTAAAAGTTTTTCAATGACTTAGTCCGTTAATAGCAAGTTGGAAATTATGGCAATATCAGTTCCAAATGAATTGCTTAATCAGGGTAGAAAGTATTTTATACTGGTAGAGGACCACAAATACCAAACAGTAATACATGCTCTTAAAATATTAAAATGGTACCAGGATGTATTAATCATATAAAAATGTTTGTCATATAAATATCAACATAGCGTTATTTCACAAATTAAAAAAAAGGACATAAATCTTTGACCTAGAAAGTCCACATCTAGTATTATATTGTAAAGATCAACAGTTACTTTCATTTAAAAAAATTATTTGGAATGATGTGATTTTAGCATTGTCTAACGAAGTAAAGAATTATAAACATCCTGAGTATATTTCAATAGGAAATAGTTAAAATATGATAATAAATCATGAAAAAGGATGAGATCATTCTGTATGTACTTACATGGAAACATCTTCATGAATTTTTTTAAGAGGAAAAATAAGGTGCAAAATAGTTTGTATAATGTATTACTATGTGGAAATAAGAGCATGTGCAAGGTTATACATCCAAAGACTATTGCTGAAAAGAACCATAAGCAACTGGTAATAATATTGATAGTTAACCTAGGAGGGGAACTGAGAGGCTCAGAAGTTTGGAAAGGGGAGGTATTGTGTGTGCTTTTTTGGTACGTACTTTCTTGTATTTTTTAATGCTGTACCATGCATAACTATACAGGAGGCTCTGTCTATCATCTATCTATCTATTATCTATCTATCTATCTACCCACCTATCTGTCTGTCTTTCTGTACACACAGATACATCAGAATAAATACACAGTTTATTTGTCAGAGTTCTCCAGGGAAACAGAACCAAATATCTATATTATATAAGAGAGACATCTCTGTCTTTATCTGTATCTCTCTCTGTGTGTATTCCTGCCTGGCTAGAAATTCAGGCAGAGTTTCTATGTTGCAATCTTGAGCATAATCCTTTTTCTTCAGGAAACTTCAGGCTTTGCTCTTAGGGCTTTCAACTGATTGGATGAGGCTCACTACATTATGGAGAATGATGTGATTTACTCAAAGTCTGCTGATTTAAATGTTAATTGAAGTAAAAATTACCCACAAAGCAATATCTTGACTGGTATTTGATTAACAACTGGGCACCATAGCCTGGCCAAGTTGACACAGAATTAACTATCACATGTACACTGGGAATTTGGAGTTTAAAATGAAAGCGTTTCTTCAAATAGGACAAAGGAGAAACAAGTCAATGAAAAGATCTCCATGATCTACAGATAATTTCCCTCTAACAACAGCATCTATTCTAGTAGGGTGTAAAGAGATAGAGACAAGGTCAGCAAATAAACAGATCTTCTGATAAAGACATGCCTTTAGATCGAGATTCTCTAGTTAGGGTAAAATACAGTCGACCCTCTGTATCCACAAGTTTTGCATCTGCAGAATCAACCAACCGTGGATCAAAAATATCTGAAAAACATTCCAAAAAGTTCCAAAAAGCAAAACTTAATTTGCCATGGGCTGGCTGGCAACTATTTATATAGCATTTACATTGTATTAGATACTGTAAGTAATCTAGAGATAATTTAAAGTATACTGGAGAATATATAAAATTGTATGCAAATATACACCATTTAATATAAAGAAACTGAGTTGTGTGGATTTTGGTATCCATGGAAGTTCTGGGAACCAATCTAAAAACGAGTGATGTCCCAGTAGAAATAGTAGGAAAAAATGGAGATCTATAACTTTAAGAGAAAACAAAAACAAAAAGAAATCTAAAGGGTTTATAGAAACATATCAAATCAACATGTGTTGTACACTTTAAACTTACGCAATGTTGTCTGTCAAGTATAACTTAATAAAGTTGGAAGAAAATAAAATCAAACGAAGCAAAAAATAAAACCAAAAACTACAGGGTTTAAAGCATCCTGTGAATGAGACTCATCTACCTCCTGGCATAATAGAGGTTTTATGTGTCTCGGGCAGTTAGGTTGGTCATGAGGTAAAAGGGACAAGAAAACAGGAATGTGATGGAGGAGGCAAGGTAAATGACCCAGTCTCACTGTTCAGAAGCATATGGTCTAAGAATAAGCAAGTCTGCAGTTTGGAATTTTGCAAGAAAAATCGACCATTTAAACAACTCCAAAAAAGCATATTCTGCAGCTTGAGGGGTTTAGGAAACAAAGAAATAAAGAAACTTTGGACTAGGAGCTTGGAATTCCTGATGTAGGATTTTCTAAAAGATGGTCTTTTAATGAAAGACCTGGTAATACTCCAGATATTTAAAATGCTTTCACATTTGTGGAAAGGAACGATCCAGTCTGTGTAGCTATAAAGATAACCTGGAGATCCAGATGTTGCTGATGGATGAAGACTCAGGTTCAATTTTAGATAGATTTTTAGATTACTATGCTCTCCATAGCACCAGTGGGAAGCCGTGGGAGGTGACGAATATTTTAGCATTACGTGTGGTTGAGCAGAAAAAAGATGGCCAGGGAAGTAAATATAGTCATCATGGCTAAATTTGATGTGGTTAGGCTGGAGAATTTTTTTTATGATTCTAAAATTTATATTCCCTGAAATTAATATATATTTTGTCTTAAATATACCAGCATGGCTATGCTCATGAATCGCTGAAGGCAGAAATTAACATAGGCTTCAACATCTCTCACTATTTTGAATTGTTGGTATCACTTTTAAAGTAGCGTGCAAATAATGTGCATAAAGTGTGAAGTTTCAGACAGGAGTTTTATTTTTAGTATTCTTGCTCTATGGCATGATTCTCAAGTCAAATGCTAGTCATTTAGGATTTTGCAAAAAGTTGTTTTCCTTAGGTATTTAGAACACTGTAAGCAAACATGAAGACTGAATTAAGTGATAAAATTTTGGAGGCTGGAAAATAGACACATTACTTCTAAAAAGCAGAAGTCTTACAGAGGTGAAATAAGGAGTTTCATATGGTTTCCAGGCTTTTGGTTTTCACGGGCTTATGCAATTATTTTTGTACTTCAGAGAGAGAGAGAACTAACATAAGGTTGTCAACAGGGTTTTTGACTAAGTCTGTATTAAAGAAAAAATAAGAGAAAATTAACTTTAATAGTTCCACCATTCCCTAGAAGAAAGAACTTTTAATACATAAAATATTATTGTCTCTAAGTTTCATTCAAAATATTGTACTAATTGTGCTTGTACTAATTGACCAGTCAGAACAGGCAGTAGCTGCTAAGATCAGCACTTAATAAACACAATCCTAGAAGGAAGCAGAGCCCTTTATGCTTCATATCTTAGAGTTACTAAAGCTTACTACTCTTTCCTTATTTTTTTTTCCATTTGCTGGGCTGTGTGGAATTTTGGTAGACACCTACGCATGCTCACAGACCAGCATTTGCAATGCTGACTTGAGATAATTTTTGTGTGCCCGGAACACCCAGAGTAGCTCCATAACAAGGCGGTGAGGACTTTAGAATGTTCTTGAAAAGTATAGAATTTCTATAGTCTATGAATTCACTTTTTCAGGATTTTAAGGGAAAGGTTGGTCCCTTAGGAATGACTTTTTAAAATGGTCGTATAATACTCAGTGCAGAGGAAAAAAAAAAAAAAAATGAGCAAGAGAAGACATGATTCCAGCCCTTGAGGATGCTTCAACCTAACTAGAGAAAGACAATAAAGCTTCTTGGTATATTGTCTTAAAGTTACTTTCCCACCATGTCATACACATATATATGGGTCATGATGGGAAAGTAACTTTAAGACAATGTATCAGTAAGCATATTATAGGGGCTTTAGCCCTAATATATAAATGCTAAGGTAATCTAAAACAAAGAGCTTATTACATGGAAGTAATTTTAATCTGAGAAGACTTCATAAGGTTTTCCAGTGCAAAGTGTTTATTTTTTTAATCTATAAGAATATTAATGTGCCTATGTATTACAAACAAGTATTAGAGATCTATAATAAAATATTATATGTTTGATTTAAAGTTTCAGAACAGGTTAGTCAGGGGTGAAGGGTATTCATGGTACATCTTTGCTTTCTGCTCATAGTGGCATCTAAGTCTTTTTGACATAAACTTACTGGATGCTTTGTAACTTTAGATGCTGTCGCTGCTCTCAAAATATTCTATGGTAAATAAGTTGATACATTAAATATTCAGTAAAGTCACAGTCATGAACTTGCTGGGCATATAGAAAAATGAAAATGATTTTCTTTTCTTGGCTCCTGCTTTGATTTTACATTTTAAAATTAGATTTCAATTAGACTGGTAGATTGCATCATGCACTGCCTTCATCAAATATGTTCTGTTTTTACTCACCTTCTTTTTCTTTTTAATGGCATACATCCAAAAGGAAAATTACTTGAATTGAAGGGGAAGACATATTTAGCATTTTTTTTCTGAAGCAGTATATCAGAAGCCAGATAAGTATATATGATTTATTTTACCCCTGTTGGAATCTAAAAACACATGGACATTCTCATGAGATAGCTAAAAGCACCTTTTCCTTTTTCTTTCCTCTCTCTCTCTCTTTTTTTTTTTTTTTTTGACAACACAATTTATTTCAAATGAAATAGCCAGTTATAAAGTTTTATGTTTTGGGTTATAGCATATTTTCTCCAGGTAGTAAATTTGAAAGTGCACCATTTCAATATAAAGTAGAAATACACACATGTGTATGTGTATATGTGTATTAGATGTCTTTCTCTCCATGATAACGACAATATTGGGGGAAAAAAAATGAACTGGGTACCATTTAAGAAAACCCAAACCACTGTGTGTAGGAAATTTTTGGGTCACTAGCCTGGAGAACCAAATTTGTTTTTCTGAGGTGCTTATCATAAGGAGACATCTTACATGTCATGGGAGAGCTGACTCAGGAAGTTGGAAATCTCTGAGAATTGGACAAATGGTCATGAATGAAAGGACAGCTGAAGTTTGCAGAGAAGCAGTTTTGGATGAGGCTACTCAAACATCCAACGTGGATGGAGACTGAGAACTAAGATCACCTGTCAACATAGCAACAATTTACTGCAGGAAATAATTACCTTGGAACATCAGACTGATAACCAGTAAGCAATGTCACTACTTTAGGAAATGTTTGTTAGTCAACTTATTTAAGCACAGTTTGCTCATCTGGGAAAAGAACTGTCCTTTTTGGATAATAGTTTGTCATCAAATCTTACTCAGATCATTTGACTCACCATGTCCACCAAGTCTAAAGATACTACCTTGCAAACTTTCCCAATCCAACCAGTTGCCTACCTTGAAAAACCTGCCTTAAATTTCTCAAAGCCATGTCCCCAAATCTTGTAAATTTCTTACCTTAAATTTCCTCTCTAGAGATACTATTGGCACATCTCAAGGTGGAAATCTCTCTTTCTCTCATAAATTTAATGAATTTAGCTTTGCTCAGTCATCATATTTTTGTCATGGTCTTTTAAAGGAAATTAAATTAAATTAAACAGTAATTGAATATTAGAATAGGGAAATCAGAAGTTAAATAGTTTTCAGATATCAGTATGATGAAACATTATAAAAGCCACAAATTTGAACACTAATGAAATTACTGCTTTACTAATACAGAAGGATTTAAAGAATTTAGGTTATGTTTTTCTGACTTCAGAAGTCTTATATCCAATAATGTTTATAGCCATGCTAGCAATGCTATTCTCTATCAAGTGTGTTGGAGACACTGTAGTAGATCAAAATTCTTCTTTCCTTCTTTTCTTTCTTTCTTTCTTTCTTTCTTTCTTTCTTTCTTTCTTTCTTTCTTTCTTTCTTTCTTTCTTTCTTTCTTTTTCTTTTTCTTTCCTTTCCTTTCCTTTCTTTCTTTCTTTCTTTCTTTCTTTCTTTCTTTCTTTCTTTCTTTCTTTCTTTCTTTCTTTCTTTCTTTCTTTCTTCTTTCCTTCCAATATGTTATGACAGTGTTTTATTCCTTTTGAGTCCTTGTTATTTTCATCATTTATCATTTATGGCTCTCCCAGGGTAGTCTTTACCCCAGTGAAAAACTGTTAAAGGTCTGCTTGTCCTTTATATGTTTATATCTATTGGCAAATACTCTGGACATTTTCTAATTAAATCATCTCATTGTCTTATTGGTGATGGAGAGTCTGCATTTATGAATGACAAGTGTGGAAGACCTATCATTTCCCAATACTACTAGAGAACAAAGAAACAAATTGGAACGATTGACAAACATTAAGGGGATTGTACCTATAAAATATGTAGTAAGAGCATTTTTGCAGTTGTTACAGAATAAACACCATAATGACTGCTTGCCACTATTTCTGAAATATCATAATCATTGTAAGAAATTTAATGTACTATTAATTACTTTTATTGAAGATTAAAAACAAAATAGTATGCTAAGGCTGCATTAATGTCTCATTAATGTAAAGGGATTTTGTTGCTGTTGTTGTTAGCTAGGCAATTTACAATACAGTACTTCCATCATTGATATTAGGCATGCAGGGGCAGGAGCAACTGCTTCTCAGATCTGGAGACATAAGTTTAGAGTCAGGAAAAAGGGAATATTGAAAGCACACCTTTATTTTAGGAACATATAATAAAGAATAGAAAATGCGATTGAGGGCAGAGGCATACTCTTGAAGATGACTGGGTAGATTGGAGACTGTCCCCAGGGGCTGGAGATAGCAGAGCGACATGAGAGAAGGAGCCTGGGTCATTGTGTCACCCCTGGAGGAGAGTCACACCCTTCCAGGAACACAAATTGAAGAGGGACATTCTGGCTCCACCTAAAATCCATGAAATTGTAAGATCCTACCATTTCCAATTGATTTCTCCTGAGTTCTTATAATTGAAATCCAGGTCCCTTAGTTAATACCTTTGGAGATATCCTTCAATTCTCTGCCCCTGCCTGACTGCTTTGACCAACTACCAAGGAGTGAGAAACCCTTCAGAGAAGGGAGATCCCTGGGACCTTTGTAGGTAGGACCCGAGGAAACTTGAAATCAAGAGAGTGAGCCTCAGCCAGGGACGTGGGCCCTGACAGACATATGTGCAGAGAAGGGGGTGTTGCATGGCATTGCTTTGACCTTCTAGGTTTGCTGCAGGGCCGGGTGGGACCTGGAGTAGCTGAGTTCCAGGCTGTAGTCAGCCCTTTCCACTTCCCCGGACCTACTGTGTAAGTAATACAGTTTTCTTTTCATGCAGTGAGCTGAGCAAATTTAGGGAGTACTGTTTTCTAGAACCTGGCTGGCTTCCTCCTTCCTCAGCCCAGCTATGGGACTGCCCTGTCTGCTGGGCACTTGCATGCATTCCACAGGGTTTCCTGTGATCACTTGTGGCCCACAGGATGCTGGCAGTTAGAGGCAGAGCTGCAGAGCCCTTCAGAGTCATGGAGGGCCTGTTGCCTGCCACTGAGATGTCTTTTCAGCCAGTTTTTGAGCAGCCTTGCAGTGTTATGCTGATGACGTATTAATACTTGGGACAAGTCCCAAATCTCCTTGGGTGTCCCTGGGAGATACTGATGTGAGCAACTGTGGTGGTTTTTATAGTAAAGAGTGAACACACATTAAGAAACCAAAACAAGCTAGCCAAAAGATGCTCCATCCCAGCTGAAAGCTATGGAAAAGGCAGGGAGAAGAATGGACTAACAGCACAAGCTGATGGAGCCCTCAAGTCACCTGTGGTGGAGGCCAGCCCTTCAATATGACAAACCCTGATTTTGGTGACATTTAATAAAAATCTGAAGAGGGCTTCACTTGAGGACATAGTAGACTTTTTTTAAAAAAAGACAGAAAAGTGAGCCCCTACATTTTCCCAGGTGACTGATGCCAAACATATTTTAAAACTCTGTCAACTGAGACAAAGATCAAAGTGAGCACAAAAGGTAAGGCTGGTCAATGGCAAGTCCAAGTTCAGGTCTTTCCCAAGTGGCCCTTTTGCTTCTCCTGCTACACTCACAGCCCAGGGAGGCTCAGAAGTGTCAGAGGATCCCTTGGGTCATCAGTTCTCCTAGGAAGGAGGTAGATCACACTGTGAAGTCTCAGGGATTGCAATTGGAGGTACCACTTGATTAAATTTATGATAATCCACTGTCAGTCTCCAAGTTCTATCTGTCTTCCATAGAGACCAAATACACACACACACACACACACACACACACACACACACACACACACCCCTTATTGGTTCTGTATCTGGATACTGAATGCTTTGAGCTGAATTGTGTCCCCTCAGAATTCATATGTTGAAGTCCTAGCACCTAGTACCTCAGCATATAATCATATTTAGAGATGAGGTATTTAAAAAGGTGATTCTAATGAGGCTGCTAGGGTAGGACCCTTGTCTAATACGAATGGTGTCCTTTTAAGGAGGGAAAATTTGGACACACAAGGAAACACTAGGGATACCCATGCTCCCAGGGAGGATACAGTGAGAAGGCAGCCTTCTTGAAGCCAAGGAGTGAGGCCTCAGGAGAATCTAAAACCTGCCAATATCTTGATCTTGGACTTCTATGCTACAGAACTGTGAGAAAAGAAATTTCTGTTAAATCCTCCAGTCTGGGCTATCTTGTTATGACAGCTCTAGCAAATGAATACACAAGACGTTGAAATTTTTCCCATCATTACCGTTGTTAATCATATGATTTTATTTCAAATAACTGCAGAAAATATTTCCCAACTTAATTAGACACTCCACTGTTCATCTTTGCCTAGGGTTTAGAATTTCCAAAGTTTACAACTTAGAAGCATCTTGTATTTCTGCTCCATTTATATAGAATATAGTTTTCTGTAAATTTTCACAAGAACAGCACGGTGGAAACTGTAGCCTATTTCTTAAATAGTTGTTCCACCAACCAGGATAAGCTGCAGCCTTTATCCTGGTGCCTGTGCACAGAGTATTCTTCCTCCTAGTGGAGCAGAGAACAACATATCTTTTGACAAGTTTATTTCTAAAGTGATTTATTTTGAAACATCATTGTGCAAATGCGGAGTGCAATTGTAGACCATAAATGTTGTTTGAGTATACTGAATTTTCAAAATACTTCCTTTTATTCATCAAAAAAGGAAATATTCAAACTTTTGCAGAAAAGAATGGGGCTGAAACTATTTGTATTTATTTGTTGGTTGTGTGTATGTATATGTGTGTATGTGGTGAAACAAAAAATGTAAAGTAGAATATAAATTTTATGTGAATCCATATGTTACATGATTATTGGGCAAGGGTTTTAATACTAACAATTGTATCAGATTCTTATGAATCAAATACTGCTAAAAATAACAGTAGTAAAAGAAATAATAATAATATAACAGTATCAACAGCTTTGGGATGTTTTCTGTTTGAGAGACAGTGTTCTACATGCTTTACATTTGTTACCTCATACCATTTTCACAACTTATAAGGCAGGAATTATTGTTTTCCCTACTTTACATGTGAGGAAATTGAAGCACAGTGATTGTACCTCATAGGCCCAAAGTCAAAGTCAAGAGTAGACGATATATTAAAGTTTGGATTGTACTAGTGCCGTCTGTTAGTAGATTCAATGCCCTTGATAACGTAACACACTGCCTTACCATGGAAACTTCAAGAATTTCCAAAATGAAAACAACTTCATATTTCATTGCTAGTGCTTTACCTTTTCTCTGTTGAGAAATTGTGAATGCTCTATTTGCCAGCATATAGGTCTAGATTTATCTCTACATATGCATTTGTAGATGTTTCTACATGCATATTCTTGTCATGTGTTTCAAATCAAAAAGAAAACTCAGTCCTTGTGGGTTTTCACATTTTTCTTAGTAGTATTTAATTGGAATTTTAAAAAATTGTGTCATGTCTTTTTCCTTTACATTTTGCTAATAATCGATGCTATACTCTTTATTTGATATACAAGAAAGGTTTATAAAAAGAAGTAGTAAAAATAATAATGTGTTTATATACTGCTTACAGTGTGCTAGGCATTCTTATTAGTGATTTACATTTATTAGTTTATTTAGTCCTGATCATGTCGGTGAAGTAGATACTATTATTAGCATCATTTTATAAATAGGAAACTGAGGCACAGATAAATTATATAACTCGTTCGAGGACACATGCTGGATTTCAAATCTTGGACAACTGACTCTAGAGTCTGCGCTTTTAAACTTTTCTAATTTTTGCTTCTCAATTTAGAAAACAAATCAGAAAAAAGTAAATAAAATCTGCATAGAAATGTAAGGGCCATTCTTCTAACAATGATTGAGAAATATTAATTATTGATAATAATATACCTATCATACATATGTTTAATCCTAACCTATTAAAATTACCTACATAGTATGATTTTAATACATACTTAGCATTATTTACTGGTTGTGTCTGATTTAAGATGGTTGCAAATCCTTGCAACCACTCCTAATCTAAACAGAGGGGAAATCTACTTCTTTATCCTCTTGAATCTTAGCTGGCCCTGATTCTGTTTAATCAGTAGAATATAGCAGAACTGACATTGTGTCAGCTGCAGGTTTGAACTGGCAATTGGCTGATAGGCATCTCCCACCCCCACAGCTGAGCTCCAGCAGTGAGGGTGAGTCATCCTGGAAGCAGATTTTCTCCCCAGGAGAGCTTCCTCAGCTTGATTTTTCCTACTTGGAACATCCCTACCAAGCCCTAGGTAAATTGTGACATTGTGAACAAATAAATTATTGCTATTGTTTTAAGTCACTCAATTTTGGGATTGTTTGTTATGCAATAATTGATAACCAACAGACTGAAATTCTTTTCAATATTTTGTTAAATGTCTGTTATTAGCAATCTCAAGAAATGAAGATTATGGAATGATTGTTGTATTTCTCTTTAAAATAAGTGTGTACTTCTAATGTTTATGTTTGTTTCATTTAGAATTGTTCACCTGATTTTTTCTTTTTTGTGTGTGCATATTTTAAAATTCACCTATGGTAAAAGGGGATAGGCTGGCCCATTATACTTTCAACTTGGTTAAGTGGAACTCTTTCCCAGAATATTCTTTTCTAGGTGGTCTTGGCAGAGTTGACCAAAAGATACACTTGGGTGAGATTTGGGAGGCAGAAATAAGGCATTTGCCCATTGATTTCTGAAGTTTGGGATGGTGAGTGGTTGTGACAGATACATTGGAACAGATCAGCAGATTCTAGCATATTCCAGGACCCTGCATCCAGCTCATTTTCGACATAGAACGTCTGCTTCCCTGATTGAATCCCAACTGTCATGGAGGTTATAGAGTTTCTAGCACCATGCCAGCCACACTTCATCTTTTAAAAGACTTGTAATTTTTATAGTATTCCAGGGTATACTGGTAGAGGAGAAATACATGATGGTAACCTCATTATACAATATCTCAGCCAGTGTGTGCCAAGAACAAAGTAGAAGGTAAATGAGAACCATGGCAACTGATACTACAGTAATGAAGATTCATGTTAGGTACTGTCATATGTACAATAACTGAACTCCTGCAGAATTGTGCATAAGTAAATTCTTATCACTTTTGGTTTATTCAACAAGTGTGAATTGTGGGCATACTATGTAACAGCATTAAGTATCAAAGTGTGGGGACTGTACGTGGAAAAGAGTGGTTAATCAAGTTACAGGTAGAACCACCAGGATTGAGGGTGCATGTGTTAGAGGGGAGGTTCTCTCTGAGGTCTTGTGCCAATCAAGTAGGCCAAGATGTCTATGAGCTGGTGGAGTCCTACCAAGAAAGATAGAGAGTAGTCAAGTAAGGTGGGGTGTTGGAATAGTCACTCAAATTCTCTTGGAAAATCAACCATGACCAATAGGGTGCATTGGAAAAATTTGTTGTTTTAAGGAGGTGAGCAGGACATTGAGGTGGTCTTGGCTTAGACTTAAAGAGACTTTGACTCCAGATCATTGAAGATAAATTGAGGATGGGGATATTAAAAAAAAAGGGGAATCACAATATTTTAATAATGAAATATATTTTCTATCTAAAAGAAAACCTAAGTAAATGTTTGACAAGTTTATTTTGGAAATATGATCTCTCTTTAAGTGCTCCACAGACTAACTAATAATATGAATGATTTACCAGCCCAGTTCTTTTACAGCATTTTATTGAGGTATGATTGACATACAAAAATCTGTACATATTTAATGTGTATAACTTGATGAGTTTGGAGATGAGTATACATGAAACCACAATCTATGCCAACCCAATCCTTATTCCAAGAGTACACGAAGTGAATATATTCCTTAGTTCTCAATTTCATATTGGAATGCAATAGCCATGAGTCTTCTTCCACCGCCTACCCACGAAGCGTTTACATGTAATTGCAGTCCCAATTAAAAAAATCTTTAAAAGCTTAACCTAGCATAACTCACAAGTGTGTAAATAACACTTAGATTTTCCGGCTCTTGAAAAAGAGAAATTCCCTCCTCGTTGCCCAGCAAATTGCAAATCTGATTTCTCTCCTCAGACATAATGGAGGGTGAGTGTCATGAGGGGAGAGGATAAAAGTAACACTGTGCACGTAGGAATAAGTCAGGAAGCAGTACACGGGCTGGCCTTAAATTTCTGAAGAATCGTACTTTTCATAGGCTCTATTGCAGGAAAAATATCACAGTGGGGTTTAATAAAACCAGAGGTTAGTAATAGAAGGAGCATTCTGGGAAAATAAAAAAAAATAAAAATTTCTACTTCATAAAATACACCCTTTCCACTAAAATGTCCAGCATATGATAGATGAAATTGCATTAAAGTTGAAAAAAGCACATGAAGATTATAATTGTTTTTTAGCATTTAAACCAGATTGCTTTTGCTATTTACCTGCTAACATCTGAGTTCAGGGATTTGCTCTTTCCCAAAAGATTGTGGCATCTTGAAATGGTCAGAGGGTTGTATTCTCCACTGTGCCTTACATGTTGGTCAAGAGCTGGATTTGGGGGAGAAACTAGTGGGGACTGAAGGGCTGATTTTTCAATTACAAATCCTCAGAAAGTTATTGAGATGAAAACAGTGTATGGTCAGACCACCCAAGATGGCTGTTCTGGTGCTCTCTGTCCATCCCCTGCCTGACCAGTGGCTGCTTCACCTACACCCTGTTCACTCACATAACTGACCTTCATACATCCTTGCCCCAGCCCCAGCCAGTGATTGTTCTAATCTTTAGATCAGAACATCTCCACCAAGATAGCTTATCAAAGGGCTGGTAAATGGTGTGCACCTCTGCTAGTTTCCCTGGTAATCTATGAGCCAAGCTGACCCTGTTTCCCCCATAACTGGTAACTCCCTTCTGGGAGCAAAGACTGCTGCCGTGTCCTGCCCACTGTCTGCTGCACATGGTGGGGTGTTGACCTTGCTCCAGACGTGTAAGCTCCCCCATCCATGAAACCATTGATGTCTCTGTCACTGTCTCTGGGCTCTTTCTTCAGTCTTGAAGCTGGGCAAGCACAGGTATTGTAGACCTGCAAGGTGCAGCCCAACAAATGGTCACAGTTTTCACTTTGGGGCATTTAAGAATTCATTCTGAAAAAGAATATCTGTTTAGATTGCTCTTTCTCCTATCAATCCCTGAGTTCTTCAAAATGTTTTAATAAGTTTTACGAAGTTCACTTTCACATCTCTACTGGAATCACATACACCTACAGGTGTAGGACAATAAACATAACATTGAAACTGAACTTTTTAAAAAGAAAATAATTATTGTAGTTACATTTCTAGAAAATTCAAGAAAATAAGCAAAAGTGATTTTTTTTTTTTTTTTGGTTTTTAAAGCTCTTTATTGGAATATATTTGCTTTACACTGTTGTGCCAGTTTTTGCTGTACAACAAAGTGAATCATCTGTATTTATACATATATCCACATATCCCCTCCCTTCCTCGACTCCCTCTCACCCTCCCTATCCCACCCTTCTAAGTTATCACCCATCAAAAAGTGATATTTTAAGGCTGGCAAAATAAGAATTGGAATAAGGCAAATAAGGTAATCTATCTAATGCATAGGATACATCTTGCCCATCTTTATGTGTCTTTCTATGGGCAGGATAGAGGTGAAGAAGGAGAGAACTACTGGAAATAGACAACTTAAGGTGGACTTCATGACAAAATTTTATGGTAAAATATTTTTTAAGAGCAATCAGTTAATTAAGATAAGAAGAAATTTTGAGCCACATACAGGATTAGGATAACCCAAACAATCCACTCTTGATCCTCTTTCTGCTGTTGATGATGATTTGGGATTAGCAAACAGCTTGAGAGCATATAACCAGAGTGCTCATCAATTTCCAGGGCCCCATGTGTGTTAACCTCTACCCAGTAGCTATAT
Organism: Hippopotamus amphibius kiboko; assembly: GCF_030028045.1. NCBI lineage: Eukaryota > Metazoa > Chordata > Mammalia > Artiodactyla > Hippopotamidae > Hippopotamus > Hippopotamus amphibius. The sequence goes on along the minus strand of NC_080195.1, from coordinate 98,220,704 downwards.
GGCATGTGGTGTTTTGGTTTAAATGAGCGTTTCCCCAAAATTTGTATGTTGAAGCACTAACCCCCACCATGTGATGATATTTGGAGGTGAGACCTTTGGGAAGTACTTAGGTTTAGACAAGGTCATGAGGGTGGAGCCCTCATCACGAGATTAATGTCTTTATAAGAAGAGGATGAGATACCAAGTGAAGTCACAGTGAGAAGGTGGCAAGCAAGGAAGAGAATCTCACCAGGAGCCTAATCTGTTGGCATAGTGATTTTGGACTTTTCAGCCTTCAGAACTGTGAGAAGTAAGGGTAAGTTGTTCAAGACACCTGGTCGATGATGTTTTGCTCCTGTTGAGAGTCTCATCATGTCAGACTAAAACACATGGTATTGGTGCTGTGGTATTTCAGAAGAGGGGTGACTACTGTAGATTCAAACTGTGAGAGAAGCCACTATGGAGGACAGATTTGGATAGGTAAAACAAAAGAATTTTCCAGAAAAGGAAGACAAGCATGGAAACATAGAAGAGGAAATGGAAAACAAAACAAAACAAAACAAATCAAATGTTAGGTTAATGGTGAGACATTGATCATTCTGTTCTAGGTATTTACACATTGATTGCCCTTAGTACTCAGGCACTGGGCATAGAGAAATTCATTAGATACTTATGTTCCATTCAAAATTCCTTTAATTAATTGTTCAAAATACAACCAGTGAGAAATTTTACACATACACTTCAATTTTAGTATATTTCCAATGGTGGGGGAGAGATGAATTAGGACTTTGGGTTTAACATAAACACACTACTATTTATAAATAACAAGGACCTGCTGTATAGCACAGGGAACTATATTCAATGTCTTGTAGTAACCTATAACGGAAAAGAAACTAAAAAATAATACATATAGATAATATGTATAACTAAATCACTTTTCTATACACCCAAAACTAACCACAGCATTATAAATAAACTATATATAAATAAACTAAATTATATGCAAATAAACTATTATATGTAAATAAACTAAATTATATGTAAATAAAATACATATTATGATATGTAAATAAACTAAATATATATATAAATAAAGAGGTAAAAAACTGGTTTCAAATGTAAAAGCAAATTATGGTATATTTGATAAGTTCTGAACTCAGAGGAAAAAATATAAAGTGAAATGAGAGGATGCAGGGAGGAGCAATTAACTCTACCTGGGAAGGAGTGGTTGGGGAAGGGGAAGTCTTAAGTGGAAGCATTTGTGTGGGTTGCAATGTGCAGAAGGCACTGTGAATCCTTTCTGGTGAAAATGGGGCCTGAGATGTATCCTTGCACCTCAGAAGTCTCTTGGTTGTTGCCCAGCTTCTCTCCCTGCACCTCAGAGGCTGCCCCTTTCTCACCATCTTGCACACCTGGTTACTGAAACTTCTCTACAGTGAATGAGATATGACTTGAATTTGTTTCCTCTATATCTTCATTTCCTCCAGCTTGAACTTTTGAGGATACTTTTATAAGAAATCTCTCCCTCGTCTTCATCAGAAACATGCAAATATTACCAATTTCATCCATACATAAACTTTATATCTGACATATCTATTCCTTTAAAAATGGTTTATTTTAAAATATCATACATATAAGGTAGTATATAAAATATATACATAAAATTTGAAGACTAATAAAAATAAAACAAAATGACCACCTGCTTACCTATCTTAAGAAAGAGAACAGATTTAAAAAAAAAAATCTAATAGGCTAGGTTATGTTTCTGACTTTTCACAAGAAGGATTAGAAAAGACAGGTGTTATTTTTGGCTTATCTTAATATTTCATCACTGCCTAATAATCAGTGAGGTGCTTTTTAAATTATTTTATGGTGACTGAATTATGTATCATGTCAAACTCCTTTCCAGGGATTATGAGATGTATTCCTTTGCCAAGAGGCTTTTTTTTTTTTTTTTTTCTGGAATGAAAGAAGCATTATGAATTCAACATTCTGTTATATGTACATCTGATGTTCAGTTCTCAAATAGTTTTCTCCAAAGTTAGCTTTCTAAAGTCTCTGGCTAGAAAGAGAAATCCATCTCTGATAACAGCTCTGTTAGTAGTGTGCTGAGGGCTTCAAAGTCATTTAAAAAAAAATCCAGGTGCAAATCATTTCCACACATATTAACGCATTTGAGGAGTCTTAGTCAATTCTCAGCCACAGTTTGGAAACATGACCTTGGAAGACAGAACATATCTCACCAATCATATCAGTTATAAAAAATCCACTGAGCTCATATTTTATAGCTCTTTGTACGTGAAGGACATTATGTTAGTTATTTTAGCATGAAGGGATGAGGAAGACACATCTATTTTTTGGAAGTTATAACTCAGGATAATTTTGCTATCTAGTCAAATTTCTTATTTGAAAGAAAGTGTGGTTTCCTAAGATGGTAGGATCCTATGAGCCTTAGTCTTGTCCAGGTTTCTATTTTCCAGTCATATCTCTAACATCACATTCTCAACCCAGCCACGCTGTCCCAGAATTTGTTGATCTTCCTCTTATTATTCATTACCTGTGCACATTTTAGGCTATCACTCTGAATTCTGTCTGCCTAAATTAGGCAGAGACTTTCCTTGCTGGTTCCAAGTAATATACTGATGTACACATACGATTTACTGATCTTAGACTATTGATTCCAGAAACTTAGATTCTTTTTGTTTTGTTTTCTTTTCCCTGTTTGTTCTGTGTCCTGAAAACCTTTCCTAAAATTTTGTTAAACCCAATAGTTGCCTTTGGTAAACTTGTTTTATTCACCTCATTGTTAAGCTGGTAAGTGTGCAGAGTGTTTCTGAGGGCCCTGAAGTCAAAGAACTGTTGGTCTTTTAAGCATTTTATGTTTTTATAGTCTTATTAGTATACCACTTCATTTTAATTTCTCATTGGTTCTACAGTTTTCAATATATATCTTCAATTCATTGTAGTCTATCTTTAAATAATATGATATTACTTTACGTACAATGTAAGATCCTTATAACAGCATAGTACCATTCCCCCTCCTAGTGTTAGTGCTGTCATGCGTATTTTTCTTCTGTGTATGCTGAACACCAAGCATTACTATTAGTTTGCTTTAAAGAGTTGATCATTTAAAGGTAATTTTTTAAATGAGAAAAATATGTTTTATGTTTATTAACATATTTACCATTTCTGGCACACTCTAATTCTTGAAGCTTCATTTGATATCATTTCTTTTTAGCCTGAACAATTTTATTTCTTTTCTTTTTTTTTTATGGCAGTCACAGGGGAACAAGAAAGTGAGGTTGAGAGCAGAGGCCTTTCATTAACATCTTTTATAGTAAGTTCTGTTGGTGCCAAATTCTCTCAAGCTTCTGTTATTTGAAATTTTTTGTCTAGCTTTTTTTTTGTAGGCTATTTTTGCTGGGTATAGAATTCTACATTTCTCCTCATGACCTCAGGACTTTAAATATGCTATTTCCAATTTTTTTTTTTGGTTTCCATTGTTTCTGATGAAAAATTATGAATTATTCTTCATGATTTCCCCATGCATGTGATCTGAATTCTACCTTTGGCTGCTTTCAATATTTTTTCTTAATCAATGGTTTTCAGCATTTTAATTATCATTTACCTTGAGTTGACTTTCTTTGTGTTATATTGCCTGCGGTTTATTGCAATTCTTTTAAAACATTTAGCTAATGTTTCTTTAACAATTCTTTCTCTTTTTATTGTGATACTCCAACCATATATGTTAGGTTACATAATAAGATCAATAATGGTCTTTCAATGGTCTAATAGATCAACGATGGTCTGTTCATTTTTTTCCAACATTTTTTTCTTTGTCTGCTTGCTTTGTATATTTTCACTGCCTGTCCTTGAAGTCACTTGTTTACTTTTATAGTGTTTAATCTACTGTCAAGTCCATCCAATAAAATTTTCACTGTAGATGCTATATTTTTAACACTAGAACTTCCATTTGTTTAATTTTCATAGTTTCCTTATCTTTACTAAGATTCACTATTTATCTCCTATTAATTATTTGTTGATCATTTTTTACTGATTTTCTGCATGTCCAGAATGTTTTCATTGCTTATTAGACACCATGCTATAATGTTGAGTATCTCCATTTTACTGTCTTCTCTGAGTGATGAGTTTGTTTCTTACAGGCAATTTAACTGAAGATCAGCATGCTTAATAAAATCCTGTAGTTCAGCAATGTTGGGGCAGTTCTAGAATTGCCTTGACCTAGATCTAGAGTATCTCTTTCTTACAGTGTAATGTTTGGAGGATATTAGTCAATGTCTATGATGTAGAAGGCTGCCTTTCAACTCTGGCTGGTTTGTACACAAACATTTTTCATCCTTTTGTGAAGTCTAGTAGTTATTCAGCTCACATTCCTAGATAGATTTTTATTTTCAGTTTTTGTTTTTTGCCTCATTGCATGGAGGCTTACCTTGTGCATTTGCACCTATAATCAGCCAAAGACTAGCTAAAGCTTTACAAAAATTTCCATGCAGATTTGCGGATCTCCTTTTCTGCATATTTTCTACCTTTTGATATCTTGTCTGTCAAATCAAGTGTATTTGGTAGCCCCAAACTCACATTTCTGTCTCCACAGATCAACAAGGCTTCTTTGCTCCCACTCTTTGCACCACACCCACATATGATGGATCATCAAGCTATTGGTTTTGTTAATGAGAAAGTGATGGATGACCTTTGAAAACATAATTTTAGTGGAGGTGTCAATATGATCTTATTTCAGGTTCATAGGTGTTAAAAGGACGGGGAAGTAACTCCAGTTATTGAAAATTTCACTGCAAGATCCCATGGTTGACTCTTCAAAATATAAGAGAGATGTGTGGTGTTATGTTTTTCTAGGATAAGCAGAATAAAGGAATCACCAACCACAAAGTTGGTGCTGATGGCTACAATAATAGAAATAATAATAGGGTGAAGCATCATTAATAGTCAGTGAAAGTGAAGAAAACTCTTGAAATGTTATTTTATTGTACTCCTAGTATTTTCTTCAAGTGAATGCTTATGTATTTAATGCAAAATTTGTATTATAATTGTATTTTTCCCATTGAGCTGTGAGAATTTACCTCTTTGACTTTTCATCCCACAATAAATGAAAAAGCTTATCTAAGGGTTTTTTAATATTTATTTAGTATGGATTTTTTTTAAACTAAGGGTTATTTAGTACTTTGCTAGTTCCCACAGCTAAAATTGTGAAACAATTATGTGGTTGTAGTATAAATGAAGAAAGAAGCTTAGACAGCTAGAGCTCAATTTAGGGAAAAATAAAAGGAAAATAAATAGTTTTTTATCAGCATTACATAGTATAGTACAACACAGTATAGTCTAGTATAGTATGCATAGTATAATATATAGCATAATCAAAGCATTGGACTGTAGAATTCATCTGTGTTTTATGTTATTGTTATTATTCAAAAGAAGCAAGAGGGAGTTCCTGCAAGACAGTTCATAAACCAAACACTTTTGGTCTTCTATAATTTTGTAGGTCTATTTCAATACAAATCAAATCTACCATGCAGGCAAAATCAAAGCGAGGAAAGAAAATATAACAGACAATAAGCTTTAAAGGAGAAACTTACAGTTTGAAGTGGTACTTTATAATGGTGAGGGCTGCAAATCAAGAGGATGAACTAATATTTAAATAGTTTTTGTGTTGCCGTGACACAACTGGTAATATATCATCAGGACTCACTGATGTCTCTGGAAATGATTGGATGGTTTGTACATACCCTGCTCTACAGCAGGCTCATCACTTAAATAAAATGGTAAAGTAGATTTGCCTTTGTTGCTGTAAGTAGATTGTCCTTAGTAGAAAATAGTTAATGCTTCACAGTCTTAGATTATTGTAGCCTGACACATTTCTGCTGTACTTTATATCTCTGACCTACTCTGCACAATGGCTCTTCCTAATTATAGGTAGTATTATACATAGATGGCTGACTTTGATTGCATATTGGAAGCTTGTTGATTCTCAGTGTAATTCACCATTGATGATAATTAATGACTTGCTTGCCTTTACATAGAAATAGAATGTCAGTAATTCTAGATGGAGAAAAACCTGTCACATTCTATCATTTAAAACATTTTACTAGAGGAAGTCTGGTAATTGAAGTATCCTTGTAAACAAGAAATGGTTTGTGTTTCTATGTTCTTTGCCCATGGAAATATTTGGATGTAGTAAATCACTTTGGAAATGTTTTGTTGCTTTAAAGGTATATGTTTAGAAAACCAGATAAAGTGTTTCTGCATGCAAATACATCTTCTTCATTATTTAAATTATAAAATTATAAGAAACATTTAATGTGTTGATATTGATTATGGAATGGGCACATTGCAAAAGAATTTCGAGAGAGTTTTCAGATGTTGGGTGCTTGGTTCTGTAGTTCTGAGTGACTTGACCTTGTCAGAGAATGTGGTGTGAATGGAGCCCAAATAAAGGTGCTGTAAATATGAGCTAACTTTACATAGAGAAACTATGTCTTTGGACTTTGCTTCTAATTTCAGCTCAAAAGTCTTCACCAAAGTATGTTATGGAGTGTCTCAGTAAAGACCCCCAATTTTCCCAAAAAAGTTATAATAAAAAGATAATGTTTAGATAGCATGGTCCTAGGTTTAAGCCCTAACTCGGCAAGTTATTCCGTGTTTGGTTTTGAAAAAAATCACTTGCATAGTAATATTTTTACTTATAAAATGAAAATCAGATTAATGTATACTTTACAGTATGGGAGAAAGTTTAAGTGAGAAAGTTCACAAGAAGAAACTTTGAAAACTATGAGAAAACTGAAAATTATAATTACTACTTTTTTGTGCATTATTTTTATTTTTTCTATTATCATTGTCAGAAAATAGATAAATATGTTCTCATGCTATTGACTTTAGGTCAAAAATCTTACTTCTTTGTGATAGTGATTTACATGACCAGGCATGGCTTTGATTTCTAAATGATTGGCATTGTGAATTATGCCATGTTAACAATAACCAACTCAAGAAAGTGTTATGGAAATTCCATGAAGACTTGGAGAAAATGGCACAGTGCCTGTGGCAAAGTAGGAGATGCCCATTAATTTTTCCCTGTTCTGTTTTGCCACCTTGCCTTCTAAGTAAACAGACTGCAGTTCTCCCTATACGAAGAACTTTGTTAGTTTGGAGAGAATAATGTGTTTAGGTCGAAGAATTTCGGTAACTTATAGCTTTGGTCAGTTTTATAATTGCACATTTTGCAAAGCAATTGAATTGGAGAAATTACAGTCTGATATAAAAGACTTATGTCAGAAAGAAAATTTAAACATAAAAACTATGAGTGCAAATTTTTATCAGAGCTGACAACCTATTACTAAATGGAACAGCCCAGGAAACCTATTGCTCTCAATATTCACAGCTCTTTTGGGCTCTGAGATGTCCATACTATGATAAGAATTAATACATAATGCATATACACACTACTGAATACTGAACACCAACTAAATCTCTATGAAGACTATGTTTACTATACCAAGCAGTTACAGCCCATCACGGGTGTTCTGCACGGGTGTTATCCACTCACTCACTTATAACTATGTGTGACATTTAAATCTGTTTGCCATAATAAATCAAAAGAAGATGTGATTAATATTCATTTTAGATTATAATACACCCAATTGATAACTAAATAATAAAAACAAAGCTGAGCTCTTCCTTGGAGATGTCTAAAATGCAATTTCTTCAGATACTTAATTCTCACTCTAAAGACTTTTTATTAGTGGTCTAAATAATTTCCTTCCAAAAATATGTCTTGTTTTACATTTTACTAACAACAATCAATTAAAAATTTTAACACTCTATGATGGATCCTTGTACCAATTTGTGTTCCATATTACATGGCCGTATTAAAAGAAAAAATATGTAAGCAGAAATTAACAAATTATCAATTGAAAGAATCCATTTTGTTTATTCTATAGTCCAATAAGTCAAATAGTTGCGGCCTTTACAATACAAAATACTAAACCAATTTGACTTAAATGGAATAAAAAATGAGAGATACAGTACAGTTTATCTCTGGGCATGCTTCTCATTTTGATAAAGTGGTTTAGAAATACATTTCCTCTCTGTAAGTTATAGTAAAGTACATTAATGCAATTTTTATTTGGAAGTTTTGAGCGTAATATAAAAAATTGACATGTGATTTTGAAAAAAGATGGCTACTCCATTTTGAACAGGATAATTTATAATTCGGGAGTACTGTATTTAGTAAACAAAGTACTCTCTGTGTGCCTTTTACAATATTTTCACTTAAATTTAAACTTACCTTAAGTGGATTGCTTAATAACCTTCAATGGCTTTTCTCAGAGTGATGATGGAAACCAAACTCACCCCCCCCCCACCCCAAACAGAGCCTGATGACATATGGACTGTCACTTGCCTTCCTCATCTCAGACCATAATTTTCTCCACTCACTCTGGCATTTTCATTCTCAGAGCACGCCAAGCTTGCCCTGCCTTAGGGGCTTTGCACTTTGTAATTAGTCTTTCCCCAAATCATCTTCTGATTTAGTTAGTGGCTCAAATGTCAGCTCCCTGATATCACCTTTTAATTCATCTTTCAGCTCAAATGTCACCTCTTCAAAGACATTTCCCATGGCCTTTAAAGTCATAGATAATATCTGTCCCCTTGTTTCCTTTTCTTTATAGTATGCATTGCTATTTTATGTCATATAGTTTGCTAGGGCTTTGTTTGGAAGGAAAAACTTCTCCTCTACCCTCTCAGTTTCAATTCCTGTGGACCTGCAAATTAAATTGACAAAGGAGAGTTTAACTGGAGAAAAAAGGTTTGTTTGTATGCATATAAGAACTAACAAAAGAAATAGATGGCTTGCTAAGTGTTAAAGTTAGAGGTTTAGGTACCTTATTTAGTAGATCAAAGGTAGGGGGAGGCTTCCATGGAAAAAACAAGTCAGTTCCTCTACAAAGACAAATGGGTTTTTAGAAAAAAACAGTAGATAAAATATGTGATATGTTTATGCAGGTGTGAGTGGTCTTTCTATCTTGTTCATGGCCATTAAATTTTTCCCAGAGAGGGGACTTATGGCGTGTTTTTTCTTGGTCTCTCTCCTGGAAGTAGACTCTCCAAAGTAGGAATTTATGACAGCCTCATGTCTCTGAAGTTGTTGCTTTTGGTCAGATAAGTGAAGCTCTGAGAAAACCTCTGTCTGCTGTTGACTCTCAAATCTTCAGCTTAAAATAATCTTCATACCACCTATGGGGTTCCAAGGAGATCCCTACATCTGTCATGACAAGATTCCACAGACTGGGTGGCTTAAAAAACAAAACATTGTTTTTCACAGTTTTGCAGACTACAAGTCCAAAGCTAAGGTGTTAACATGGTTGATTTCTTCTGAGACCTCATACCCCGGCTTGTTCATGGACTTTTCTCTATGCGTGCATATCCCTGGTGCTTCTCAGTGTGTTCCAATCTCCTCATTTTATAAAGAAATCAGACAGATTGAGCTAGGAGCTACCTTTATGACCTCATTTTAAACTATTCACCTCTTTAAAGGTCTTATCTCCAAAAACAGTCACATTTAGAGGTACTAGGGGTTAGGATTTCAACATACGAATTTTAGGGGGACATATCTTAGTCTATAACACATATTATTTACTTTAATTCTTTACTACTTACTGTCTGTCTCCCCCACTATAAGCTCTTTGAGAGCAGGGAAATGACTGACTTCATTGATCTCAACATGTAGAACAATTAGCGGTCATAGCTGGCTATAGTTGGTGGACAACAAATATTTGTTAAATACCTATGTGAATTGTTTTGATGAAAAAATGTGGATCTCTTAATGTTGAGTAGAACACTACCCACTAGAATAAATATAAGCGTATTTTATATGAAGAGTCAATGGGAGACAGAGAAAACATACTCTCTCAAATATTTGGAAAATTGTTCGGTGTTAAAAATAAAAGCAGATTTATTTTATTTTGAAAGTGTTACTCATAAAATCACCATATCAAAAATCTATAAAAGTTTAAGAATATCCCTCAAGAAGAAAGAATATTCTTCAAGAACACAGCTAAATAACTTATACAGAAAAAGTCATATACTTAGCCAACTTCCTCTCTTGAAAGATATGTGACATGATAAGGTGTTAAAATGACCAGAATGGAGGAAAAAGTTTTTTATGGAATACTTGCTGAAGCGTGTGAGATAGACAGCATTTTGAAGGAATGAGGGAAAAATTAAAGACCAATTGTAAAGCAGTAAAACGCAAAATAGAAAAGTCAGGAATAGCAGACAATAAAAGCTGTTAGATGAAAGAGTGAGTTGCAGAATCTTGTAGCTCACGGTTAATATTTAATTTGAATTAGATCAACCATGTCCTTTCTAAAGGGAAAGTGATGATGTGTAGTCAATGTGTAAACTTTGGAGATTTTAAAGAAAACAAGGGTTACTGCTGTTATGATGTACTAAGATTGTAAACCTAGATTGAGGCTACTATAACATGTGATATATCATACAACTGGAAAAATGGAAGTGAAGAATTAGCTACCTCTTTTACTATAAGCTTTGGAAACTAAGTGGCTAATTGTGCTACTGTTTACAGTGTGGGAGGAGCTAGTGAGGGGTCATTGTTTAGAGCAAGAGATAATGATATTATTCTTTATTCATGTATAGTGGTTTTGTAAAATGGAAAGCAATATAAATTAGAACTTTGAATTAAAACAAATCTAAATGAACAAAGAGTGAGGGCAGTGATGTAAATTTCAGAGTCATTAGGGCAGAAATGGTCTCCTCATCAAGAAAAGGAGAGGGACCTCCTAGGTGGTACAGTGGTTAAGAATCCACCTGCCAATGCAGGGGACACGGGTTCAATCCTTGGACCAGGAAGATCCCACATGCCTCGGAGCAACTATGCCCATGAGCCACAACTGTTGAGTCTGTGTGCTGCAACTACTGAAGCCCGTGCACCTAGAGCCTGTGATCCGCAACAAGAGAAGCCATTGCAGAGAAGCCCCTGCGCCCCAATAAATAGTAGCCCCTGATCGCTGCAAATAGAGAAAGCCAGTGTGCAGCAACAAAGACCCAACGCAGCCAATAAATAAATAAATAAATACTTAAAAAAAAGGGAGAGAAGTAAGAGCAAAATACCTAATACTCAGACTTGAAGAATAACCACATGCAGTACAAACTACGTGATTTTCAATAGAATACGCTATCACCAAAAAACAAAAACAAAAACAAACCTCCAAAACCTCCCAAAACACAGGAGAATTAGAACTAGACTGTGTCTTGGTTGAGGTACTTTAAACTATTTTGTGTGGAACAGGGTCACATTTACTAGGGAGAAATGACTTCATGATTTTTCACCATCTGTGTTTTGGGGAATGGATTAGTGAGGTGGCAGTTTGCTCTAAGTTCTAGTGGTATCAATTTAATTAAGAGAAGACAATCTGCATTTTAATTAAATGATGGTGCTTTGTGATTATGATTTTTATTACAGAATACACAGGTCGGGTTTTCCTCTTCATCCCCATCATTGCCATTGCTACCACCTCTGAAGCTCATTCTCATCTGGAGCATTCGGGATTAGTAATTGCCACAGGAGATGATTGGAGGAATGTTGAGGGAAACCCTGAACCTTAGATTCCAAGGTGCAGTTGGGCCATTCTCCATTCAGTATTTTAAAATACAGACACTTTTGACTAAGTTAACCTATAAAACCTTACGTACACTGGGGAACCTAGCAGAGGATGTTCCTAGAAAGGGTGCCCTGGAGAGGTATTGTTGAAGAGAGGTAAGCAGAAGGAGAAAAGAAAAAGAAAAAAAAAAATTCAGCTACACTTTTTTTTAAGCTCTTTATTGGAATATAATGGCTTTACACTGTTGTGCCAGTTTCCGCTGTGCAACAAAGTGAATCAGCTGTGTTTACACATATATCCCCATAGCCCCTCCCTCACGTGACTCCTTCCCATCCTTGCTATCCCAGCCCTCTAAGTCATCACCCGTCATGGAGGTGATCTCCTTGTGTTATGCAGCAGCTTCCCACTAGCTATCTATGTTACATTTGGTAGTGTATACATGTCAGTGCTACTCTCTCACTTCATCCCAGCTTCCCCTTTGCCCCCCACCCTGTGTCTTCAAGTCAATTCTCTGCATCTGAAAAACCGTACTGATGAGCCCAGTAACAGCTACATCCTGTAATTTATTTGATTCTTCCTTCAGCCTCTCATTACCAAAAATGTAATAATAATAGTAGGAATAATAAAACCATGATGATACATCAAACTGCCTCTAAAAATAAACCTAGACTAGTCATACCATTTTATATTTGCATTTTGGTGCAGAAGCAGCATGACAGTGTGCATTCGTAGTACTTTTAGCGCTGCAGGAGGCTGTGCAAAACAGACATCTCCTTGATTAGAAAGCTTTCCTTCCAGGTCTCACAATTTTGTAGGTTGAACAGTTCTCACACACTGAAACAACCAGTTCAACTAGTGAACATGAAAAGAAACTTCTGGCGGGACTTTGACCTTTCTAACTAACTTGCCAACTCCTCCTCCCTTTTGGATCTCGGGAGCAAACTTGTATTTTCTCTATTTTCATTTCTACTGTGAGAAATTAAGGTGAAAAGCAAACCCTGAATCCCAAGACGCACTGGAAACTCATTCTACTCTGTTTCCTTTCGGCCGTAAAATTTCCCTGCTCACTTTCAGGAATAAACAGTTTCAGGAAGCAATCTTTACAGTTTTAATAGCTTGTGGCATTTGCAGTCTCTGAAGCCAAAACTTCTCTCTAAAGTTTCCTTTTCACCATTTGGGGCTTTTGGTTATTGTCATTTGTGCTCTGAGCAAGATTTTTCTTCTACATTTCTCTTGGATTTTTTTTTTTCTGCAACAGATACATTTATATCTATTCTGTGTCAATCATCAATACAAAACATCAGAAATGTTTCCAACCTGTTTCTTCACAAACAAGTAATCTGTATATTTCTTAAAAATATATCTTTTATTTGCCTATACATATATTTGATATAGGCAGCCAGAGGTCACACATGTATTTTCTTTCATACAGTGCCTAGAAGATAGAACATTGTATTACTCATGTGGAAAATAATTCTGTAAGGAAAACATTTGGAGTGGACATAGTTAATTTACTTCCCAATTCGCAGTGTGTAATATAATCGAGAAGGTATTTTGATGAATTGAATTATTTAAGTAATTTGTTTGTGAATGTGAGGACATGGACAAACAAATCTATTTGACATCCTTGGAGATAACAGTATTGCTTCTAGAACTCATACTCTAATTTCATCCTTTTGTAAAGGTGCACTGTTCTCTACTATGTTTCCGTTGTGATTTCATGTGATAGTGAAAACATTATTTTTTTCTCAGCTAAAATAATACGTAGGGAGGTTAATCTGAACACTAAAACACAAGTTAAAAAAATTTTTTAATCAGCTGATTTGGATAAACTTGCCTAAATTCACTTCATTACTTGAAAGGAATTACATTTACTTATTATACTTCAACACTGTGACTCTGCTGTTCTAGGAATACAGCCATTCTTTTAGACCTAGGTTATGTATTTGGTAGTAAAGCTCTCTAAACATAGTATTTTTGGTTATGAAGAGATAATAATCAGAAACACTTAAAGTTAGGTAGGGTAATTCCTACCTTGAAACAATGTTTCATAGTCCATTATTTTAACTACTCATGTATTGTACAACTTTTTTAACAGAGAAAGTATAAGGTGTGTGTGCATATATATATACACACATACATATATATAGTATATATATATAGTATATATGGTATATAGTATATATAAAAGAGTGAGATTTGAACATATATAATATAGACATATATAAATACATAATACAATATAGTGAGATTTAAACAGATAGATAGCTGTATATATCTGTATCTCTGCCTATATAATTATCTGTTTAAAACCCACTGCTTTATATTTCTCTGGGAACCTAGTCTTCTCAATTAAAAGAAGCTGAGTTTGACATAAATTTAAAGTATCCAGGACTTAGTTTTGCAAAAATTTTAACTAGTCCTGTTTTTTATGGTGCATAGAAGTTCACTGATGGGCAGTAAGAAATAATAATAAAAAAAAGTGGTGTAAAAATGAGTCAGGTAAATGATAAAAAGAAGATGCTGATTTAGAATAAATTTCTTTTAAGTGTGAAGAACAGCCAAGAGGCAAGGAAATAGCATCATTAATATATAAAGCAAATAAGGAATGTGGAAAACTGTAGTTTTTCATGAGGTAATAAAATAGTGTATGCAAAAATTCTTATAAATTTAAAGAAAGATTTTTCCTTGTAGTAAAATCTGAAGAGTGCATTCGTGTGCTTCCTAAAAAGAGAGCTAAACATCAATCTGCTAGTGTTGGCCTTGGGGATGACCACAGGTGAGTTTTCTTAAAACCTGGAGGCCACTTTTAGGTTTTAAAGTGACAGATTTCTTGAGCAAGGTGTCATGTTTTTCAGCTCAATGATAAGCTTCTTGCTGGCAAGTTACTAATCTTTTCATCTTGGTCACAACAAATAACACACTAACTTTGTATTTCCTTCCTGTTTCCACTCTTGTGCCTTGTGTACTATCTACATGGCAGCAAAATTGTCTTTAAAAATGCAATTCTTATTATAATATCCTTCTATTTAAAACATTCTTATGGTGTTTTAGTTCACATAGAATAAACTTGAAGTTCCTTACCCTGGTATATTATCGGTTCCTCCCCAGACTCAGTTCACACCTTGCTCTCCAGGACTTATCCTGCAGTATCCCAACTAGTGTTCCTCTCTTCCTGGATTATTCCACATTTGTTCCTGCCTCTTGGTCACAGGCTGTTTTACCATATACAACATTTTCCCGACAAATAATTTTATAGCTGTCTACTTCTTCTGATAAAGTTTTGAGATGTCACATCCTTGAAAGACCCCTCGACACGGGGGGTGGTGAGGTTAAGTCAGTCTCTATAATATTAATCAGTTTTACTCCACTATCCCAAACTCGATTGCTTATTTCTCTACATGCCAAAAAAACAAAAAACAAAAACAAAACACACACACACAAATATTAGCCAGCTCTAAGAGAAGAAGGGGGGCTTATCTGTTATGTTTAAAGTATTTAATCCCAGCACTCAGAAAATTTGTTGGTTCAAAGTAGGTTCTGATCCTATACTTTGTGAATTAATGGGTAAGAGCAAAGCAAGTGCTCAAAATTTACTTGGCAAAAAGAACTCAAAAATATACCTAGCACTTTTCAGCTTCCATTTTTTGACTAAATGCTTGAGAAGTCAATCATCTTATAACCTGGCTTTCCAATCCTGTGTGATTCTGTCAGTTAGTCAGTCATTCATTCTGACAGCCAACCAGTATTTTTAATAGCACTTAAGTACCAGGCTAGGAATATAGGGGGTGAACAAGCCAAGAGAGAGAATCACTGCCTCAGCGAGGGTATTTTCTAATAGCAGAGCAAACTGGAATATATGCAGACAAAGAACATGATGACATCACAAAAACGGGCCATGCAGGGTGAAGTCAGGGACTCTGGGTTTTAAAACAGACAATGCTATGCTGTATTGTCTACTTGAAAGTTGCTAAGAGAGTAGGTGTTCTCACCACACAACAGAAAATGGTAATCATGTGAGATGATAGGATATTATCTGCTGTGTGTCATATAATCACTGCACAGTACAATATTGTGTGTCACTCACAGGAACTAAGCTGTGTTTAGCCATGAATATATGAATTGACCCTAAAGAACAACTGCTAAGATTGGACTTGTTGCTGTTTTTCCCTTTTTCATCTTTTTTTCTAAAATCTACCAGCAGCTACTTACAGAGAGATATGACTATTTTCCTGTAGAGAATTTTGTCTATTTTAATTTCAGACAATTTTTGAAATGTGTCTTAGGTAGATTGTTGTCTGAAGAATATTTGGAAATAGCTGAAATTCTTAAACTGCATAAAATTAGTTTTAAATTGGCAATATGTAGTATTTAATGATATGAAACCTCTGACCTCAGTTGTGCACTTTGATTTATGTTGCCTGAGAATTAAACAGCATTGTAGGGAATGGAATTTTAGTTTCATTTTATTTTAATATTAAGCTTCTATTTTCAAAAATTGAGGCAATAACATGATAAGAAATGGAATATAAGAGAACATAATTATACTTTAATAATAATCAAATAGCCTATACTCAAAAGTAAGATATGTATTACATAAAAATATTCAGCATATAGATAATCTTCTTTTCAAAACATATACTGAGAAGATTATATATATAAAGTCTATCTCAGTATACATACCTGTTTGGTAAATTGATTGCATAGGAAGAGAGGACAAACTAGTTTATATTTCCTCCTTTTTTCTCTTTTTCTCTTTCATATTTTTTCCTTTTCATTTCTCTTAAGTTTAAAGATTAATTGTTGCTTTCCTGGTTAAGAAATATGTATGTATTTATTTGGGATTCAATTAGTCTTAATAATCCTTATTATTTTATACTTCCTATAACTCTCTTTGAAGATTTTGTTTATTTTGGCTTTTATTTTTAATTGTTTCAACTGGACCCTGTCTCCGAGGGGAAAAGATAAATTTACTGATTTTCAAATAGGAGTTCTTTTGAACCGATTCCCCCCTGCAGGTAAACATGACTTGGTGGTTTTTAGAATTAATTTGAATTTTCACATACAGTATTGATGACACTTCCCTCAACAACACAAAGGCTATCAGAAGTGATTTTATATTAAGACTCAGAGAATCCTAATAACTGCTTGTCCTCAGATTTTTGTTGTAACCATAAATTGCACTCGGAGGGGCATAAAGTATACAGGTGACTGGAAGGCCTGGTTTAGGATAGAGTTCAGGATGAGGCTCTGGGTTTATGTTGCAAAATGAACTCCAAGTAGCTCTTGAAACCTGCCCTTTTCCTGTGCCTTGTCTTGAGTAAGTCCAAGTTGTCTGATCTTCAGAAACGCAGCTTTTTTTCCTGCTACTGTGTGATAGCGTTACTTGAATTTGTCACTGTCATTTGGACTTCCTGCTCTGTTCTTTAGCTACAATCTATTATGTGAAAATGTATTAAAGTAAGTCAGGAATGGGAGACTGAGCCGGGGTTGCGAAGCCTTGCATTTGATTTTGACTCTACCAGAAGGCAGCTATTTAAGAAAAAGTGGATGAAAATATCTGCCCCATCTACTATGTATTTTTGGACAGTCATATGAGAAAATTAATATGACTGGACAGCTGTAGGCAAAACTAGTCTCAGTATTTGTACCATGATCATTTTTTTTTTCCTGCAGTCTTGTGAGGGGCAGAAACTCAAAACACATTTTCAGAGCAGCTTTATTTTTGGTTTCCAGAGACAGCTACTCCATTCCTTCTTCATTTCCACATAATGAAATTTTGATTTGGGAGTTCGTGTTGTCACTGTGTTATTTGGCTATAGCTGTGTAAACCATCTCCAAAACGCAGTGCTTAAAACAACAATCATTTATTATAGTAGCTCTCAAGTCCTGAGTTTGGGGTTTGGCTGATCTCTGATGTCCTCACTCATATCCAGGAGATGAATGATATAGGCTGCCTCGTCTGAGCTCTGCTCTGTGTGTCCCTCATCTTTTCTCTGAGACCAACAAGCAAAGTTGAGTATGTCTCCCTCATGGCAATGGCAGGAGGGCAAGAGTGAGCAAGCCTGATCTTGCAGGCCTCTTTCACGCTTCTACTTACGTCACATAGGCCTACGTTCAACATTCAAAGAAAGCTACTTGGCTAAGCCCGGGGTCAAGAAATTATACATACCATCATTCCATGTAGGATGCTGCAAAGTACATGGCAAAGGATGGAAACAGGAGGGAGAGATAAATTGGGGTCACCTTGCAATTTACTACAGTCACCTCCCTAGAGTACTGTGTTCCAAAATGAGACAATTGGATGTAGCACGATTGTGTAGACACATAATATATTCATATATACTAAGAACAAAGATAATCTTGTGATGATAATGATGAACACTTTTTTCTTATTTTTAAATTTTCAATCAAATTATTTAGAGTGATCAACTCAAAGTTTAGCTGTTAACACATAACGTATAGATTGTGTAGTTAGATGTTACCAAATAATATAAACATTAAAATCCTAGGTAGTAAAATACACACAGACACACATGCACACATACTTCTCTTTCCAATTTGAACCATATTTTGAAATTTACAACATCAGATTAACGTCATAAGTCAAACATCAACATAGAAAACAGAAAGTAATAATAACTAATATTGCTGTTATCTTCTACACATGCATATTATAAATGTATTTTTATGTTCACTATAGTTCTTTTACTTGATAATTTGGAAGAACGTCTTAATTGTTCACATGGTTTCTTATTTCCAGGAGATATTTCAGCAGAATAAATTCACTTTATAGCACTCCTTATGACATTTGATTTGATTTAAACTGTATTTATCTTTGCTAAATCAGACATGTATGATTCTTATTAGAGATCTTAGGCTTTTTCACAGTATTATATTGCTATTATAAAGGTATTAAAACATAATTTAACAGTCTGTTTTAGTAACCATTATTGCTTTTCTCTAAATGTGTTCTTGTCAACATATTTTGCATTTATATTCCAATTGTCTTTTGCAGAACCTGATATTGTTAGAGAGGGAAGGTTGATAATTATTCTCCAGGGCACACTCTGTCATATTTATGCTTCATTCAGCCCATTAGGAAATAAAATTGTATTTGGTTTTAGCATGCTCCTCATTTTCTTTTGTGTGGATTCTAGTAGCTCAAATTTGAACTCATGCATTGTCATAGAAATCATTTAAAACCAAACTATTTTTGGCCTATTTGGAAAATGGCAAAGATGCTGACGTAAGCATCTGAAGGAGGCTAATAAAGTATAGGTAAAATAAACATAGACCAGGTTTCTGGAATCAGAAGAGGTCAGATTTATTTACGAAAAAAAAAAATGAGCCTGAATTGACAAGATCTAGTTTTAATACTTATTTGAAGAAGCCACAATCTCCTTTTCTTTCTTTCTTTTTTTTAATAAATTTATTTATTTATTGGCTGCTTTGGGTCTACGTTGCTGCATGTGGGCTTTTCTCTAGTTGCGACCAGCAGGGGCTACTCTTCATTGTGGTGCACGGGCTTCTCTTGTTGCGGTGGAACAAGGCTCTAGGCATGTGGGCTTCAGTAGTTGCAGCAAGTGGGCTCAGTAGTTGTGGTGCACAGGCTTAGTTGCTCTGTGGCATGTGGGATCTTCCCAGGCCGGAGACTGAACCCATGTCGCCTGCATTGGCAGGTGGATTCTTAACCACTGAACCACCAGGGAAGTCCCAGTAGCCACAATCTCTTGATTTTTTGTTTCTTGATCTAAGAAACAAAGACAATAGTCAACTTCCCAGTCTTACATCTTGTGGGCATGATTAAATCAAATAGGGAGATTTTGAGCAAAGTTTAATGTAATATAATACATTTACAACCTGCTACAGTAGAAGTTGAGTAGGTAGCTGGTAGTTGTTATTGGAAGCAGTAGAAACTAGGGAATAGGCTAGCGATTTAAACAGTTTTAATAAAACGGAAGCCTCTTCTAAGTTTCAGATGCCTGGCTAGTCAGTGACACCATGGAAACCTTCACAGCAGAAAAAGAGCTGCATCCCTTGACTTTATGAGAAAAAGGAGACACACTTGTGAAAATGTATTGAAAATTTTGTCTGTGAAACCTTATAATATTGGTTATAGATTTAATGTGTAACTGTCATATGTATAAAGGATCATACACACACACATACACACACACACACAGAGGCACATTTAGTGATTTTAGAGGAGGAAGACATTTCAGGTTGTGGAAACAGCTCTGAGAAGGTACAAATATAGGTATGAAGGAGACTTGCACAGGGAATCTTTTTTTCTGAAGCAGAGAAAGTAAAACAATTTTATGTTCAGAAAGTAAAACAATTTTTAGACAGTGTGAGAGGAAATGTCAATGCTTATATCTCTGACCAAGTAATTTTAGTGATAAAAGAATGTCTGAGTCAAATTTGTCTGGCAGTAGCTTTAGAAACAGATTGGATGGGATGGAGAATGAAGGATGATAAGCATAATGCTGAGAGTTACAGGGTGAGAAGGAGCTACAGGAGTGAAGAGGGGAGAGGACCAGGCAAGGGTCATTTCCAAAGAGGTGACTAGATGACCCACTGGATTAAAAATGTGGAGGAGAAAGAAGGGCTAAAGTGTTTACTTTTTTAGTTTAAGTACATGGAATACACATACACATACACTTATTGAAATTGTTTTTGCACAGGTGTTTTTCAAATCACTGTGGAGTTATAATTTACATAAAAAAATAAAAATATTTTTCTAAAAGAGCTGGTAGGCAAAAAGAGAGCAACCTTGTAAAATGCTGTACAGTAATTGAGAAAGATGAAAACTGAAAGTTGACATTAGCATTGAAAGAATTTGGTTTAATAACTACCCTAATATTGTGAGAAGCCATTTTTTTAAATTAAAGTATAGTTGATTTATAATGTTGTGTTAGTTTCTGGTGTACAGAAAAGTGATTCAGATATGTGTGTGTGTGTGTGTGTGTGTATATATACCATTTCATATTCTTTTCCACTATGGTTTATTACAAGATATTGAATATAGTTTCCTGTACTATACAAGAAAACCTTGTTGTTCATCCATTTTTATAATTTTTATGTCTCTAATTGCTATGAAATCAGTGCCAAATTTCCAATGAGTAAATTTTTATTCATTTTCTTTTAAGAGTAGATTCGGCTCTGCTGTGAAAGATTAACATACAGAAACCTCAATGAAATAGAGTGGGGAGACCAGAAAGGTGGGCTCTCATGCCCTGTGGCAATGACAGAGCCCAACAGAAAGAAGAAAACTTCTGTTCTTTCCTGGCAAGGACTCAGCCAATGAAAAGCCACGGACTCTATGTTTACTGCAGCCCTCCTTCCCAACTTCCGTTTCCTCTCTATAAAAGAGTCCTCCTTCCCTTGCCATGCTGGGACTTGCATGTGGCTTACCAAGTGTGCGGACCCTAAATTATATTCTCTGCTGATCCTGAATAAACCCAGTATTGCTGAATATACATTTGGAGGTCTCTTGGTTTCAGGTCAACATTTCGGTGGCCTCTAATTAGACCAGAGAAGACTCTTGATGGCTCTAGGGCCAGTGAGCAAACAGGTGCAGTACCACCCCTGAGCACATTGTCCCCCACTGCTCTTCTCACGGACCCTGGAGTTGGAGGGTACTTCTTTCTCTCGCTTCTGAGTTCATGCCCTCTTTGCATTTGAAGCTCTCCAGGCTTTACTCAGGATGTATTTAAAGTTTTCCTCTTTCAGTTAAGGTCTTGATCTGTATACCAGCACTAATTTGGCACTTCAACCAAAGGTGGCTGAAAAAGCCTTTGGCCCAGTTCCTTTGGGAAGATGCTACTTCAGATGAGACTGTGCCAGTTCAGCCTTTGGCTTAGTCCTTTGAAAGGCGATTATCTGAAAACTGGCTGAGAAAACTTTTGGTATGGCTATACCGGGACCAATCAGTTTCCTTTGAATTTTCTGGGGTTGGCTTGCAAGCTGTTTGAATTGAGTCATTTGTGCTCTGAGCTGTTTGAAAATTGTTCTTTACTCTAGAGGGAAAACCTCAAGAAAGTGAGAACCCAGTTATCTAAGCATTTTGAGGGCAACCCTCTTAAGGGACTTCAGGTGATTTTATTAAAAACAAAAACAAAACAAAACAAAAAACCCTGCAGTCCTTTCTCATGCTCATTTCTAATAAATGCGCCTACCCCACCAAAGGCAATTTAGACTATCAGTGACCATTATGGGGAACTTTTGAAATTTCCAAACAATTTGCTTAAAAATGAACTGGACTACAGTTGCTCAAAAATGTCTGAAACTGAATGGAGTACTTATTTCAATTGGTATGTTAAGGCTTCCGAATGTTTTCAGGAGTCTAGAATTGCCACTCTACGAAACAAGATTTAAAGTTCACTGAGGCAAACAATTAAATTGGCCCCCAAAGCCTCAGGCTTCTCTTCCTTGGCCTCTTCGTCCCAGCTGTCCCCTCCAGCACCATTTCGTCTCTTTCCCCCCACCTCCTCACGGTCAGATGCTGTGGCTGGGGCCCTCTTCCAACACGCCTTCTCAGCCTCAAGGCAGGAGCCACTCCTAAAATGCAGGTTTTGATATGTTCCTGGCCTAGATAATTAAATATTTACGATCAATGAAAACTGGATTTAAACACCATTCAAAATGATTTCTCATCTACCCACATTCTTAGCTTGAAGACATCTACTCAAATAATTATTGAACAAGATACCACAAGAAAAGTCATTTTCCCAAAATGTAAAGGAGAACTGGCCAGTGGACCTGTGACCTCAGAACAGGGAAACATATAGTGAGAAGCAGGAGCCCAGGAAAGATGGAGAAGGTGCCCTGGATCTCAAGAACCAGCCTCTTATTGGAGGTTTCCAGACTGAGTTTCACAGACCCTTAACATTTCAACAAGTGACCAAAATCTAGTGGTCCTGCATGTTGAGTTCCCAGCCTTCCATATTCCTAAATAAGAAACTAAAAACAACAAACTACCCTCATTATTGCTATTATTTTATAAAAGGAATTTTAAGTAGAGAAAAAAAGGCAAGATAAGTTATTTCAAGGTAGAAGGTTGTTTTTGAGTTATATTTAGGTTTATGCTGACTTCCTATCATTCTTTTTCCTTTCTTTTCTTTTCTTTTTTTTTTTTTTTAATGCAAATACATGAACAGACTTCATATGAACCAGAAATGGGGATGTGGGAAACTGCCATTCTGGCACCCAGCAAACCTTGTGTTTAGGAAGAACATTGGGTAGTACTTTCAGAATCCTGTTCTTTGTCACATCTGTGTGTTCACACATCCATTCTGTGAGCATTTAGTGAATGTTGACTCGGGACAGGCCCTGACAATGTAAAAAAACAGATGTAGACAAGAGGCAGCCCCAAGAAGCCACAAGCACCATCCTGCCTCCTGTCTGCTCACGCCCTGTTGGGAAGACAGGAAAGAGATAAATTCACAGAGCAGAAGAAAGTGGGGTGACAACATGGTCATGAGAACAAGTGGTCCCCACCTTGGCCCTTCATCCAGAAGCATTGGGAGCATAGTGACAAATATATTAAATAGTGAGTCCAGGGTTCAACCTAGATTTTGATGTTGGATATTAGGTGTTTACCTGACAGTGGCTTTTACTCTTTATTGCAGCATTAAATGCACGTGGTTTAAACTTTCCAATAATCACACAGGCTGACAGTAAAAACCACTATCCCTGGCCCTTTCTCTCCATCTGTGGCTCCGGTTTCCCTGATTCAACCACCACTGGCCCTATTAGTGACTTCTTCTGGAATTTACCTCTATATTTGTAAATAACATGCCTCTAGGCTATATTGTGGTCCATCCATTGAGCACATTAGATCTTATAGTTGACAGAATAATGTTCCCCAAAGATGACCATGGCCTATTTCTGGAATCTGTGAACATGTCACCTTGCATGATAAAAGGGACTTTGCAGGTGTGATTTTGTTGAGGATACTGAGAAGTGGGAGACTAACCTGGGTTATTCAGGCTGGTCCAATATACCCACAGGTTCTTATAAAGGATGGAGCAGGAAAGAGTCAGAAAACACAGATGTAACAAAGAAAGCAGAGGTTGAAGTGATGCACTTGGAAGGTGTCAAAATCCAAGGCATGCAGGCAGCCTCTAGACTCTGGAAAAGGCAGGGACACAGATTCCCTTAGAGCCTCCAGAAGGAAGACAGCAAACTGACACCTTGATTTTAGCCCAGAAAGGACCATTTAGACTTGCAAACTCCGGAACTATAAGATAAGACATGTATATTGTTTTAGGTCCCTGGCTTTGGGATAATTTTCTATGGCAGAAACAGGAAAGGAATACACTCCATATTTCCCCAAACTGATACCTGTCACCCCCAAGAAACATAAATGCCCCTTTTCCTTTTCCCAGTATAGTTTCTCTGGGTTCTCAGTTAAGTCAATATTATGACTTTGAAAATATTTTTCATTGAGAAAATAGAGAGATACATTTTTATATTGTACAACTGTTTTTCTTCAGCAAATAATTACCTTATTTTTTCCCATGCACTTACGATAATTGTAAAAGCTACAATTCATGTGTAACACTCCTTTTTATTTTCCACACAGTCCATACATCAGACAGCTTTTTGGGTCCATATCTTTCTGGAGGAGTCCTGCCTGGCAATCTTGGTCTCTCAGCTCCATCTGGGCAGGTTACTCCCTGGGCCCCTGCATGGCTGTTGCCCTGAGCACATGCCCACATTTCAGACATCAAAGTCTGGGTGCAATGAGGACACCGTCCAGTAGCCACAGACACCCAGGTAGAGTCTAGGCCTCCATCCTTGCTTCCCACCTGTGAACAAGTAGCTCCATCAGCCCGAGGGTGGTCACTGCTGCTGGAACCAGGGTCAATGGTGTAAACTCTGAAGCTCTTATTCCTGGGTCTCTGACTGAGGGGTGAGTCTGTGGCTGATCAGAAATGAGAGCTCAGGCACAGATGTAGAGAACAAACATATGGACACCGAGGGAGGAAAGCAGGTAGGGAGGTGAGTTGGGGTGGGATGAATTGGGAGATTGGGATTACTGTATATGCATTACTAATAAGAAAAAAATATCAAATTGTACATTTTAAATACATGCAGTTTATTGTACATCAAAAATAAGTAAGTAAATAAATAAATACTACCTTTTTCACCGCCAAACAAACACACAAAAAAAAGAAATGAGAGCTCAGTGGATGTGATCCCAGAATGTAGTGAGAATATCAGACAAGTGACACAAGTTGAAGTAGTCCTCAGGTCACCTGGGCTGGAGGCCCGTCCTCTTCTGTTACAAACCTTGTGCTTATCAGCAATGAATACATACCTGAACAGGTCATCACTGCTGAGCACTGTGGACTTTCTTCTGGAAAAGTCAATGAAGAACCAGGCTCCTCAACATTCCTAAGTGACTGATGGAAAAAACCATCTAAAAAGCATCAGAGAAAAATGGAGAACAACTTCAGAAGAAAATAATGAATGATGTGAATGAAAGTACTCCTTTTCCAGAAAGTCCAGAAATGCTTAACCAAGA
This sequence comes from Hippopotamus amphibius kiboko, assembly GCF_030028045.1. Classification (NCBI taxonomy): domain Eukaryota; kingdom Metazoa; phylum Chordata; class Mammalia; order Artiodactyla; family Hippopotamidae; genus Hippopotamus; species Hippopotamus amphibius. The sequence continues at coordinate 98,195,540 of NC_080195.1, read as the reverse complement.
AATTGTGAGATGGAAGCAGAGAGTCCCAGGAAAAGGAGGAGGAGAAAGAAAGGCTGGAACAGTCAAACACACAAATGGAGCAAATCCTGAATGATAAAATCAACCAGCTGATATCAATGGCTGAACACCTGCTGAACACCATCCCCTTGCTTGACCTCCTTGGAGATCATGTGAATGATGGGAACCTGAAAGTCCAGCAATAGAGGGAGGCAGGAAATGGCCATCAGTCCATCCATAGGCCAGAACCTGATAAGAAGGCGTCATTGATGACACTGACTTCAATGTGTCCCTTCAGGGCCCTGAAGAGAAACATCAAGAAATATCCCAACAATTGTGGGAGGAAAAGCAAATGCATGAAGAGCTTGCAGGACAAATATCAAGTCTCCAAATGGAAGAAGCATCTCTGCGGCACGAGAATTCACAGCTGGAAAATAGAGATTCAACAGCAGAGGTTGAAGCTTCAAATTCTGCCTGAAGTGCATGAAGATCATTTAACACAACTTCAGAAAAAGCTGTTTGAGGAGGAAATGCACTGCTTAAAAATGGAGAAGAAACTTCCCAACCCATGTAGAAACATGAAATCCACATATCAGAATCGCAGCCTTTGTAAGAAGATGGCCAAAGATGTGGGCAAAAAATTGAAGAAGACCAATTGCCACCATTGAAATGAGATCCGTGCCCATGGAAAAAGAGCTAAAGACTGCTGGATGGCAGCTGTGCCAACTAAGAAAAAGCTCAAGGAGCTAAGAAAAGAAGATGAGCACAACAGGCACATGCTGGCCAATGTCAAGTCCAAGTTCCAGTCTTTCCCAAGGGGCCCTTGTGCTCCTGCTGCTCCACCTGAAACCCACAGAGGCCCCAAAGTATCAGGGGATCCCCTGTGTCACCAGGCTCCCCAGGGAGCAGGAGGGTCACCTGAAGGTTTGACTCAGTTTCCCCAGCAGTGGGGTCCTGAACAACCAGCATCTGCATGTATTTGTTAATTTTGATTGACCTCTCTAGAGTTAAGCTACTACTACTAAACTAATGCCACAATTACCCTTTTTAGTACAGTATTATAATTTTATGGTAGTATTATTTAAATATAGGTTTGTTAATATAATTTTCATGGATATGTAATTTTACCTTCAGACCTTTTATGATTATATTTTATGATTTATATTTTGTCAAATTAAATGCCCCATATGACTTCAACCTTCCTCTAAGTTTGATATGGATACAGATATTGCAACAATAAAGACCATTTCTGTATGCTATCATGCTTATTACAAATCTGTAGATGTAACAACATTTACATGAAATACTTGTTTGGTATTGAAAGCAATGAAATAAAAGTTAAGACCTCATTTAAACATCATAATATTTTTATTTGTTTAGTTCTAAATTCATAGTTTAGTCTTAAACTCATAGGATTAGTTTAGTCCTCAGTTCTCAGAATGGAAAAGTTTGTTCTTTCATTAGAAATACTGCTTGTTGTTCATTGATTTTGAAGTTTAAAAGTGAAAATAAAAACTTTTCTCTTGATGTCAAATACACACATACACACACACACACAGACATACACTACAAGCGAGATATTAGGCCCTTTTAGTTTTGTAAGTACATGAAATGTGTAAAAATGGAATTATAAATTTTAAAAAAGTTTTAAAATACATAAGTAAAAAAGAAAATTGTGTGTGTATAATTTATATGTAGAAAAATTATTACTAAATCATATACACAGAGAAGAAGAATTACATGATGATTCAGACCAGATTCCAACTAGAAACATGTCATCCAAATGATGCAGAAGAGGAGACTGAGAAGAAGGCAGTTTCTGAGCTGTGTCAGGGATAAGTGAGGACCAAAGATGGGGACTTGCAGGTGCTCGTAGCATGGAAGCTATTCCTAATCCTGGTCCTGGAAGAGGAAGAGGAGGTGGTGTCATCTAAACTCAGTAGCAGCTGTCACTGAAAGACACTGTGTCTCCTGGTTTACTACTGGAACAAAGGTCAGCCACCCAGAGGGCCTGGATAGTACAGGCAGGGGAGTCCGCACAGCAGAACAGAAACAGGTCTTGGGCACATAGCAGATCAAAAAAAGGTCTGAAAGATTTTGGAGAATGACCAGATACTTGATTCTTTTTGATTCAAATGTGTGTGTCTGTGTGTTTTGCCTTCATCACATCCATTTATTTAACAAATATCTATGGAGTTTATATCTTCAGCCCTATTCTGGATGTTTGGGATGTAGCCATGAAAAAAAATCACCAGATTTGATGAGATCCGTGTACTCCAGAGGCTACATTCTAGTGAGGACTAGGTCAGATAATAAATAACAAAGGAACAAAGGATGACGATATCTACTCTGCAGACAACTCCGATAGGGTGATGGGTTATGGGAGTGACAGGGTTACACCAGATGGTGACATTTATGCTCACATCTAACAGGTAAGAATAGTTAGACTGGGAGGCTGGGAGGAAGGATATTTATGGTGGAGAGCTCAGGAAGTATAAGGCCTTAGAACTGGGCTTCTAGCGCAGGAGAATGGGGCAAACATGACGGGGAAGAGGGGAGTGGGCAGGGAACGCAGCCCACTGCACAGATGTTTCTCTGTTGCGGTTAGTGACACCATAGGAAGGAGTGTGCCTGCAGAAAGCATGTTGAAGGGCATGGTCATAATGTGATGTGAATTCTGTGCAGATCTCTTTGGCTGTGGAGAGAGTGGAATGTTGGGGGCGGGGGGAGAGCAGGGCAGGACTTAGTGAGGGGCTTCACAGGGATGTACATGGAGCTCTAGGGGCTGGCACTGGGGTGGTCATCACGGAGATTGAGGATGAGGCAGGTGGGGCTCTGTATGGGAGGTTTTGAGGTCAGAAATGACAAATGAATAATGACTCAGAACTTTTCTAATAACACTGAGTGTCATTGGGCACCAAGTAAATCATAGTAAAATCTCTGCAGGGGAACCCTGAGGTCATCAATGCGTAGATGTATTACACTGAGTGCAAGCCTACTTTTCATAGAAATAGAGTGTGGAGTAGGTATGTCCATCCATTTGAACCGCATGTGGTTTCTGCCGTTCCTGAAGGCTCCCATGATCAAGTGACCCACCTCTCTGGTGCCAGCATAACAGAGACTCCAAAAGCAGGTGGTACAGGAGGGGTTGCATGCAGGGTGATGATTCCAGCGTGATAAATTTCCTATCTGAGTTGAGCCAATAGAACTCTACTTGTGAGGAGAGTGAGATGAGCAATAAATTTAACTACAGAATGCACAGCCAGCGAAAGAGAGAGACCCATGGACTAGAAGTGCTCATGAATGTGGCCTCTGCTCTCATCGCTGCCGCCATGCCTGGCTCTAACTGTTCCTGCAGCAGGCTGGGTGTGGGACGGGAGGTCAGATGGGGCTCTCTGGAGGAGGTAGCCCCTAGTTGAATGCTGAGGATGAGTAGGATTTATCTACAGTGATTTTCACACTTTAATGGGCATACGAATCACTTGGAGGTCTTGTTACAAAGCAGATTCTGATTCATCAGGTCTTGGGTGGGCCTGACCTCTGTATTGCTCCCAAGTGATGCTCATATTGAGACCAGACATAGAATAGCAAGGATTTTTAGGTGATTATGGGGTAGGAGTTTTGGGAAGATAAAGTAGACCGGGGCATTTCTGGTCAAGGTCATCCCACACATAGACACAAAGGCATGAATAGCCTGACAGAACTGATGTATAACTTGTACAGGTGAGCTTTTCCCAATAGTACTCTCAGAAGCTCCTATCTGAGGACACAGCACATTTCAGAGGCACACAATGAATCACAGACTTGCTGTTCTCCTTGTGTAAGCCAGCTTTGGACAATCAACTCACGTCCACAATCTCCTGTGTCAGTAGATAACCTCATGTCCCCTCACTTGTTCAGACCAGACCATTGAGGACACCTCTTTACCTGTCCTTTGTTCCTCACACCTGCATCCAATCCATCATGTAGTCCATAGATTATTCTTTCAAACTCCCTCTGTTTTCTCTGTCTCACATACCAGCCTCCAGTGCAAATCACCATTCTCCTTTCCCTGGGTCACGCTAGTGATCATCCCTCCTACTGGGACCCATTCAACATGCTTCCTTCTATCCATTTTCCCCCAGCATCCAGTATAGGCTCTTTATCCCATGACCTAAGTAAGGCATGACCTTGACATGTATAGGATGAAGGTGAAGCTCACCCCTGCCTTCAGCCCCTGTCTCTTGGCTCTGGGTCACAAAGAGCAAGAATGACTGTCATTCCAGTGCACCCTGGACATCTGTGAGAGTGCTTGGTCTGTGTCTGAATTGATAGTTTCCCTTTTTATGCATAAAATTGGTCAATTATGAGAATAAATGACATGGTCACAAAATTAGTGATTCACTTGAATTCAAACATTTCCAGAGAGAATTACACAGTTAAAAAACACACAAATCATATACCCTAATGAGATAGACAACATGTGTTAAGTTGAAATCTAAATGCAGCCAGGGACAGTCAAACACCATCCTTTTTTCATGTGAGGACATCACATTTTTGTTTAAGATGATTCTACATTTGTAAAGGGGAAATATTATAAGCCATCTTAGGTTTCTGAAGATCCCAATGAAAACTGAGTGATATATGGGATAACCACAGCACACAATGTGCTTGGGTTAAAGTCAAAGACCCTCCAATTTACTGTGAAACCAGAAAAACCGCTTCTTGAAAATCTTTTCACAAGAGCCCATCTGCAAACTTCATGTACGCCCTATTCATGTAGATTATAGATAAATAATTTGTCTGTTTGACTCAGATTCAAGTGCGTTTTGTAGTAAAGTAAGACACTGAATCTCAAGATACAATGTAAAGACATGAAATTGCTCTGCCCAGAAAAGTGCTCCTAAAAAGACAAAGCAACTAGGAAGACAATGCAGTAGCAAACATCCCCTCTCTGGGGCCCATCCCTGGAAGGCTCTGATTCCGTTGCTCTTGGGTGGGTCCTTGACATCTGTATTTTAAATTTCCGAATTCCTCTCAAGATTCTGATGCACGTAAATGATGGGGAACCACAGCAGTGGGATGTCAAGTCCAGACTTATGTTGAAGGGATATCTGTCCTCCACTGATTCAGCAGTTGGGCCACCTCCCTTCTCACAAGTCATGTCTCCATGACTTTTACTTTTTTAAATTACTGAACTACTTTTTAGAGCACTTTTGGGTGCACAGCAAAATTGATTGAAGATTACAGAGAGTTCCCATATATACCCTGTGCCTTCTCACTCATCTTCCCAAGCAACATCCCCCACCAGAGTGGAAATTTGTTGTAATTGATGAATCTATGTTGACACATTAGCATAACCCATAGCCCGTAGGTACATTATGGTTCACTTCTGGTGTTGCACATTCTGAAGGTTTTTACAAACGTATAATGACGTATTCATTATTATGGTATCGTATAGAATATTTTATGTGCCCTAAAAATCCTCCTTGCTTTTTACCCAACCCCTGGCAACTGCTGATCATTTTATCATTTCCATAGATTTGTCTTTTCCGGAATGTCATGAAGTTGTAGTCATATAGTATGTAGCCTTTTCAGTTGGACTTTTTTCAATTAGTAATATGCATTTAATGTTAATCACGTCTTTTCATGACTGGATAGATCATTATTTTAGGCTTGAATAATATTCCATTGCATCTATCTGAAGTTTTTAACTCTCAGAGTTGCCCCAACTGAGCTTTAAAAGCAACAATACACAATTGTTACTTTACATATACAGAGGTCAAAAGTCCTAAATGAGTCTTCTTGGGCAAAAGTCAAGGTATCGGTAGAGCTAGTGTCTTCTGGATGCTCCTACTGCCTTTTCCAACCTTTAGAGGTTGTCTGCATGGCTTGGTTTACAGCCTCTTTCTCCATCTTCTAAACCAGCAGCATATAATCTTCATCTCTTTCTCTCTAGCTCTCTTACTTCTGCATCTGTGATCACATCTCCTCTTACTGTGAGCCTCCTGTCTCCCTGTTTTTGTTAGGATTGATTACATTTAGAGCTGTACAAAATTAATAAAGAGAAACCTCAATTAAATAGAGTCAGGAGATCAGAACAGGGAGCTCTTATTCCCTGTGAAGATAGCAGAGCCCAACAGGAAGAAGAAAGACTCCTCTTCTTTTCTGGCAAGGACACAGCCAACAAAAAGCCATGGACTCTTTCTTTACTATAGCCTTCACAACTTCCTTTTTCCCTCTTTAAAAGTATTCTCCTTCCCTTGAAGTGAAGGAACCTGCATTTGGCTTGCTATTGTTGTGAACTGTGATTGCCATTCTCTGCTGATCCCAAATAAATCTAATTTTGGATTAATATCTGGCAGTCTACTTGTTTCAGGTCTACATTTTGGTGGCCTGTACTGGGATCACGGAAGACTGCTGAAGGCCCCAGGGCTGGTAAGCAAACATGTGCAGTGACCAAAATTGAGCCCTCTGAGTTCACTGCTTTGTAACCAACACTGAATTTGAAGGTACATCTTTCTCCTGGTTCCAAACACATGCCCTCCTTGCATTTGAAGCTCTCCAGATTTTATTCAAGATATAAAGTTTTCCTCTTTCTAGATAAGGTCTTGATCTGTATACCAGTACCCATTTGCCACTTCAGTTTGATTTTAAGACCGGACTGTTTCAACCAAAGCTGGCTGAAGATGCCTTTGGCCCAGTTCCTTCAGAAAGGGGCTGCTTCATATGAAACTGTGCCAGTTCAGCCTTTGATCTAGTCCTTTGAAGGGCTATTCTCTGGAAAACAGCTAAAAAAGCCTTTGACCTGGCTCCTCAAGGACCAAGTTTGGTTTTTTTGTTTGTTTACTTTTGTTTAAACTGGTTAGGATTGGCTTGCAAGCTATTTGAATTGAGCTGTTTGTGCTGTAACCTCTTCGAGCTGTTTTACAACTGTTCTTTACTTTAGAGGAGAAACCTCTAGAAAATGGAATCCCAGTCACTAGTACTTTGAAGGAGCCCCTCCTAACAGGAACTTTGGACAATTTTATGTTTAAAAACCACAATCCACCCTCATGTGCGTTTCTAACTAAATGGGCAGACCTGACCAAAGGATATTTGGAATACTAATGGCCATTATGGGGAATATTTGAGGTACCCAAACATAATTCCCTTAAAACTGAATTGGTCCTGCTATAGATCAGAAATTTCCAGGATTGAGTGGAATACTTATTTTGATTGGTATTTTGAGGCTTTCCAATGTTATGAAGAGTTTAAATTGCCACTCTGAAAAACAAAATTTTGAGATTAACTGAAGCAAACAAACAAAAAAAAGATAAAATGGCTCCTTAAGCCTCAGGCTCTTCTTTGGCTTCTTTGTCTTATGCTTTGCCTTCAGCACCATCTTCTTCCTTCTCTTTTTCACAGCCGCATAGGCCTTCACTATACCCTCAAATCCCCTCATATGACTTTGCTTGCCAAACTTCCCACTTTCTCTGAAACACCCCCTACTTCCTTTTCTTCATCTTGTTTTTCCATAGTGGCTGCACTAATTTACATTCCCACCAACAGTGCACGATTTCTTCACATCCTCACCAATATTTGTTATTTGGTGTCTTTTCTGACAAGTGAAAGGTGTTATCTCATTGTGGTTTTGGTTTGCATTTCCCAGATGATTAGTAATGTTGAGCATCGTTTCCTGTGTCTGTTAGCCATCTGTATGTCTTCTTCAGAAAAACATCTATTCAGGTCCCCTCTCCATTTTTTTTAAAATTTATTTATTTATTTATTTATTTATTTATTGGGTGCATTGGGTCTTTGTTGCTGCACACAGGCTTTCTGTAGTTGTGGCAACCAGGGGCTACTCTTCGTTGTGGTGTGTGGACTCCTCACTGCAGTGGCTTCTCTTGTTGTGGAGCATGGGCTCAATCGTTGTGGCACATGGGCTTAGTTGTTTCACAGCACGTGGTATCTTCCTGGGGCAGGGATTGAACCTGTGTCCCCTGCATTGGCAGGCAGATTCTTAGACCTAGAAAGTCTCCCTCTGTCCATTTTTAAATTAGATTTTTTTTCTTGTGGATTGTGCAAGTTCTTTATATATTTTGGATATTAACTAACCCCTTAGTGCATATATCATTTGCAAATATCTTCTTGCATTCACTAACTTGCCTTTTCTTTTCTTTCTTTTTTGATGGTTTTCATTACAGTTCAAAATCTTTTTAGTTTGATGTAGTCCCATTTATTTATTTTTGCTTTTGTTGCCCTTGCCTGAGGATATGGTGTTAAAAAATATTACCGAGACTGATGACAAAGAGTTTATGACCTATGTTTTCTTCTAAGAGTTTTATGGTTTCAGGACTCATATTTATAAGACTTTAATCCATTTTGAGTTTATATTCATAATAGTGTAAGGAAGTGGTCCAGTTTCATTCTTTTGCATGTAGATGTCCAGTTTTATTAACACAATTTATTGAAGAGACTGTCTTTTCCCCATTGTATGTTCTTGACTCCATTATCGTTGATTAATTGACCATATAAGTGTGGGTGTATCACTACCTCCAGATTTTGTTTTCTTTCTTGTGATTGCTTTGTGTATTTGGGGTTCTTTTGTGGTTCCATACAAATTTTAGGATTATTTTTTCCAATTCTGTGAAAAATGTCATTGGTATTTTGACTTTTGCCTATTTTTAAAATTAGTTGTTTATATTTTTATTATTGAATTGTAGCAGTATTTAAAACATTTTTGACAGAAATCCCTTAAGAGATATAAGGAATATGTGCCTCCCACCCCCAATCTCTGCTTTACCTGTTTAGTTTATTAACAAGGTGTATTGGATGAGCAGAAATTTTACTTTTGATGAAGTCCAATTTATCAAAGTAAAATTTTTCGTGTTTTGTGCTTTCTCTGGATTCTCTAACAAATTAGTGTAGACCGTATGTCATGAAGTTATTTTCCTAGGTTTTCTTCTAAAGCTATGTAACTTTAGTTTTTATGATTATGCCTAGATCTCTTTTGGAATAATTTTTGTGTATGATGTGAGGTGTGGGTTGAGGTTCCTTTTCTCCATATCCACTTGTTTTCACATCATTAAAAAAAAAATTCCATTACATTTGCTTTGGCATTTTTGTGAAGAAAAAAAAAAAAAAAAAAACCAACGATAAAATCATATAAGTTTGGTTTCTTTCTGAAACTGCTATTTGGTACCATTGACCTATTTTTGCCCATTCTTTAACAAGTACAGTGCTGACTTGACTACTCTAGCTTTATTTTAAATCTTGAAGTCAGTTAGTGTAATTTCTCCAAATGTAGGCTTTTCAAAATGGTGGCTATTCTAAGAGCTTTGAATCTCCATATAAATTTTAGGACCAGCTCGTCAGTTTTGATCTTTAAAAATCTGCTGGTGTTTGAGTTGGGATTGCATTGCATCTATAGATAAATTTGGAAAGAACTGACATCATAGTGATATTATCTTCTAGGCATTAAACACTGTCAAATTTCCATTTATTTAAGTTTTGTTCTGGAGTTTTCACTATAGAGGTCTTACATACATTTTGTTAGATTTATCTCTAAGTATTTCATGATTTTGGATGCTATTCTAAATGTATTTTAAATATTTTGTTTTTTGAAACTATATAATAAAGTATATGTATATAAATAAATATATATACAAATATATATGTGTGTGTTTGTGGCTGTATCTATATCCACATTTATCTCTATCTATGTGGCTATTATCTATTTCTCTATCAACTATCTAATTTGTCTGAGTTTCCATTGCTCTGAATTGGATACATTACATCATTGTCCATGGCAGAAGTTCACTTTTGGTCCACACACAGAATGTATGTTTCATGTATATTTGTTGGTATTTTTAGTAATGTAATAAACACACATTAATCCACCTCCAAAAACAAAAGCTTCACTGACAATAAGCTACACTAATCATATGAACCCTCCCCAAATTCTCTCTTTTGCTCCCCATATTCAAGTACCAGCATCCGGAATCTACATCTGAGTTTAATGAATCTCTCCTTTGTGTTTAGACTTTAAGTGATGTTTCCAGATTTCTTTCATTACAAGTAATTCTATAATAAATATTTGCAGCATATGTGTAACATAATAAATCCAAATATTGATTATGTTCTTGGGGTGTGTTCTTATAACTGGAATTTTTATGTTCAAATATGTTCAAATGCAAGACCTTCTTATAACTGGAATTTTTATGTTCAAGTATGTTCAAATGCAAGACCTTTTGGTATATTTTAGCAGAAGATTTTCAGAGTGTATCTATATCCACATTTAGATATAGATACACTCTGAAAATACCTCCCCCAAAAGCAGGACTAGAATGCCCAGTTTAGAGTACCATGGCCTAGACTTATAAACATATTTATTTGTTACCAAAACTTTGTAAATTTCATGAGTAAATTTTTAAATTTTTACTTAATTTTAACTTTTTTAGAAATATACGCAATTCTTTGAATATTTTTTATTTTGATTTTAAATACATTTTCATATGATGCTATATATTCCCTTTTAATTTCGTATATAAATTATACACTTATATGCTTTGGACAAGAGGGCAGACAGCAGAATCAAGCAGTATCAGCACGATTTCATCTTGTGGAATTGAAAACCATAGCCACAGAAAGATAGAGAAAATGAAAAAGCAGAGGACTTTGTACCAGGTGAAGGGACAGGATAAAAAACCCAGAAAAACAACTAAATGAAGAGGACATAGGTACCATTCCAGAAAAAGAATTCAGAATAATGATGGTGAAAATGATCCAGGACTTTGAAAAAAGACTGGATGCAAAGATCAAAAAGTTTACCAAAGACCTAGAAGAATTAAAGAACAAACAAACAGAGATATGCAACACAATAACTGAAATGAAAAATACACTGGAAGGAACCAACAGCAGATTAACTGAGGCAGAAGGGTGAATAAGTGACCTGGAAGACAGAATGGTGATAATCACTGATGAGGCAAAGAATAAGGAAAAAAGAATGAAAAGAACTGAAGACAGCCTAAGAGACCTCTGGGACAATGTTAAACGCACCAACATTTGCATTATAGGGGTCCCAGAAGGAGAAGAGAGAGAGAAAGGACCCAAGAAAATATTGGAAGAGATTATAGTTGAAAACTTCCCTAATATGGGAAAGGAATTAGCTACCCAAGTCCAGGAAGCACAGAGAGTCCCAGGCAGGATAAACCCAAGGAGAAACACTCCAAGACATATAGTAGTCAAACTGACAAAAATGAAAGACAGAGAAAAGTTATTAAAAGCAACAAGGGAGAAACAACAAATAACATACAAGGGAACTCCCATAAGGATAACAGCTGATTTCTAGACAGAAACTCTGCAAGCCAGAAGGGAGTGGCACAATATATTTAAAGTGATGACAGGGAAGAACCGACAACCAAGAATACTCTACCCAGCAAGGATCTCATTCAGATTTGATGGAGAAATCAAAAACTTTACAGACAAGCAACAGCTAAGAGAATTCAGCACCACCAATCCAGCCCTACAACAAATGCTAAAGGAATTTCTCTAAGCAAGAAACATAAGAGAAGAAAAGGACCTACCAAAACAAAAACAATTAAGAAAATGGTAATAGGAACATACATCTTGATAATGACCTTGAATGTAAATGGACTAAATGCACCAACCAGAAGACACAGACTGGCTGAATGGATACAAAAACAAGACCCCTATATGTGCTGTCTACAAGAGACCCACCTCAGACCTAGGGACACATACAGACTGAAAGTGAGGGGATGGAAAAACATATTGCATGCAAATGAAAATCAAAAGAAAGCTGGAGTAGCAATAGTCACATCAGATAAAATATACTTTAAAATAAAAAATGTTACAAGAGACAAGAAAGGACATTACATAAAGATCAAGGGATACATCCAAGAAGAGGAGATAACAATTTAAAATACATATGCAGCCAATATAGGAGCACCTCAATACATAAGGCAAATGCTAACAACTATGGAAGAAGAAATGCAAGGTGGAAATAGAGACACAGATGTAGAGAACAAACACATGGACACCAAGTGGGGAAAGCGGGGAGGGTTGGGTGGGGAATGAATTGGGAGATTGGGATACCAAATTGTACACTCTAAATATATGCTGTTTATTGTCTGTTAACTGTATCTCAGTAAAAGTTCTTAAAAACATTATACAGTTATACGCTTTGAATTTTTGTGTGGTCAAATCTGATCATTTTATATCTATGCTTCTGTTGATTTTATACCTTCCAATGCCATATTTGGGTAGATGCTAATCTAAAATTTCTTACAGATTTTTTTTTGTAGTTTTTTTTAATTGTATTAAGTTAGCAGTAATATAAAATCATGTTCTATATGTCAGGCACCATGTTGTTCTTTTTTTAGGCATTGAAAATCTGAAACTTCACAATTATATGAGGAATTTATAACTCCTAATTGAGGCTTGAAGAGGTAATCAGTCTTTTCAAGGCTTCACAGAGAGTACATCATGGTGCTGGGATCTTAACCTGGATCTCATGTCTTATTTTCTACAGTATTATATGGCTGCAAGTGAGGCTCTCACTTTTTCCAGTTCTTCCACTGTTTTAAAGTCATGTACTGAGTAATTCCTTTTAAATATTCTTAATTGTAACACTTCTTTCACTATATTCTACTTTCTTATAATATTAAAAAAAAACTGGTTTTAAAGTGTGCCTTCTCTTCAGTTAGTTTTCCATTTTAATGTTCTGCTAGAATGCCATACTATTTTTATTATTATGATTTATTACACATTTAACAATTAGTAATATAGTTTCCATACATTCTGCCTACATGTCTCATCTTTTCACATCTTTTTATTCTTCCATATGAATATTTTTTGAGTCACTTTTTCAAGATATAAGAAAAAATTGAGGGGATTTAATCACTGTGGGAAAACTTGAGATGTTACCATACTGACTGTTTTGATTTAGAAGAATTGAGTCACTCCTTTCAAGTCTTCTTATATAAATCTCTAAATGAAGTTCTGTAATTTTCCTCTAAAAAATGCTGCATATATGTAGTACATGGGAGATGTATTGATTTTTGCATGTTTTTCTTTATAACCATATTGAATTCTTATTATCAGTTCCAGGATTCCTGCTCCCATGTCTGTTCAGCCTTGCAGGGGAGACACATATTAGATAATTTATCACAATGCACATTGAGATGGCTGGTCTGAAGGAAAAGGCTACATTCTTAAGGGAGCAGAGGACACAGCAAGGTGATCTTTATGAAGAATCAGGGAAGGCTTGCTGAAGACATGAGACTTTAGGAGAGATGTGAAGACTAAATGGTCATGAATAAGGCAGAAAGCATAGCAGGTACAAAGTTCCTGAAGCAAAAGGGGCCTTGGCAAACTGAGGAGAACCTGACTAGGTGGATGGAGCACAAGAAGTGATAGAGAGCATAATGCAAGCAGGAGCAGGAGAAGCGGGCAGATTTGTGGTGCCTAAATATGAAGCAGTTTAGGGGCAGTGAGAGCACACTGTTTGCACCTTAGAAAGATCACTCATATTTCACTGGAAAGACTGGATTTTGAGAGGCCCATAGGGTTGTAGGAATATCAGCTATTTTGGAAGGCTACACAACCCAAGGCAATCTACAGAGTAAATTCAATCCCGATCAAAACACCAGTGACTTATTCCTAGGTATTTTACTCTTTCTGATGCAATGGTAAATGTCATTGTTTCCTTAATTTCTCTTTCTGATAGTTCCTTGTTAGTTTATAGTAATGCAACAGATTTCTGTACATTAATTTTGTATCCATCAACTTTATCAAATTCATTGATGAGCTCTAGCAGTTTTCTGGTGGCATCTTTAGGATTTTCTATGTATAGTATTATGTCATCTGCAAACAGTGACAGTTTTACTTCTTCCTTTTCAATTTGGATTCCTTCTATTTCTCTTTCATCTCTGATTGCTGTGGCTAGAATGTCCAAAACTATGTTGAATAAAACTATGGTAGCTTTTTGTCATATATGGTCTTTATTATGCTGAAGTTCTTTCTATGCCCATTTTCTGGAGAGTTTTTATTATAAGTGGATGTTGAACCTGATCAAAAGCTTTTTCTGCATCTATTGAGATGATCATATGGTTTTCATTCTTCAATTTGTTAATGTGGTACATCACATTTATTGATTTGAAAATATTAAAAAATCCTTGCATCCCTGGAATAAATCCCAGTGATCATGGTGTATGATCCTTTTAATATATTATTGGATTCAACTTGCTAGTATTTTGTTGAGGATTTTTCTATCTATATTCATCAGTAATATTGGCCTGTAATTTTCTTTTTTTGTGATATCTTCATTTGCTTTTGGTATCAGGATGATGTTGGCCTTATAGAATGAGTATGGGAGTGTTCTTTCCTCTGCAATTTTTTGGAATAGTTTGGTAAGGATATGTTAACTCTTCTCTAAAATTTTGGTAGAATTTGCCTGTGAAGACATCTGGTCCTGAACTTTTGTTTGTTAGAATTTTTAAATCACAGTTTCAATTTAGGTACTGGTAAATTGTCTCTTTCTATTTTCTATTTCTTCCTGGTTCAGTCTTGGGGGATTGTACCTTTCTAAGAATTTGTCCATTTCTCCTAAGCAGTCTGTATTTTTGGCATATAGATGTTTATAGTAGTCTCTTATGATCCTTTTAAAATTTGTATGGAAACACAAAAGACGCCAAATAGCCAAAACAATCTTGAGAAAGAACAGAGTTAAAAGAATCATGCTCTTTGACTTCAGCCTATAATACAAAGCTACAGTAATCAAAACACTATGGTTCTGGCACAAAAACAGACACACAGATCTATGGAATAGGATACAGAACCCAGAAATAAACCCACATATGGGGTTTATTATGGCCAATTAATCAAGGACAAAGGAGACAAGAATATACAATGGAGAAAAGACAATCTCTTCAATAAATGGTGCAGGGAAAACCTGAACATGTAAAAGAATGAAATTAGAACATGCTTCAACACCATATACAAAAATAAATGCAAAATGGATTAAAGACCTAAATGTAAGACTGGATACTCTAAAACTCCTAGAGCAAAACATAAGAAGAATAATCTTTCTCATAAATCACAGCAATAAATTTGTGGATCCATCTCCGAAAGTAAAGGAAGTAAAATTAAAAAAACAAACAAAAAACAAAAAACAAATGGGATCTAATTAAAAACAAAAGCTTTTGTACAGCAAAGGAAACCATCAACAAAACAAAGAGACAAAGTAATTTTGGTTGATCTCTCATTAGATAAGTTACTACTACTAAATTGATGCCACAATTACTCTTCTTAGTGTAGTATTATAACTTTATGGTATTATTATTTGAATCTAGGTATGCTAATATAATTCTACTATAATCTGTTATAATTTCACTGTCAGACCCTTATAAGTATTGCATTTTGATTAAAATTAAATTCCCATTATGACTTAAAACATCCTGTAAGTTTGGTATGAATAGAGACTATTTCTCTATGCTACTATGGCTATTTTTACAAATGTGTAGAAATAATCTAATATTTACCTCAATCAATTTTTTTTAAGAGATTGGGAAGCACTGTTTTTTGTTTTTGTTTTTATTTTTAATTTAATTAAATTAATTCATTTATTGGCTGCATTGGGTCTTCATTGCTGCACACGGGCTTTCTTTTAGTTGTGGTGATCAGGGGCTACTCCTCATTGTGGTGTGCAGGCTCCTCATTGTGGTGGCTTCTCTTGTTGCAGAGCATGGGCTCTAGGTGCATGGGCTTCAGTAGTTGTGGCACACAGGCTCAATAGTTGTGGCACATGGGCTCAGTAGTTGTGGCACATGGGCTCAGTAGTTGTGGTGCACGGGCTTAGTTGCTCCACAGCATGTGGCATATTCCTGGAGCAGGGCTTGAACCCAGGTCCCCTGCATTAACAGGCAGATTCCTAACCACTGAGTCACCTAGGAAGTCCTACCTCAATCAATTTTGATTGCTTTTAAAAGCAATGAAAAAATAAACAGTCAAACAAGACCTTACTCAAACTACATAATATTTTTGTGCATAGTTTAGATCTAAATTTGTAGGATTAGTTTAGTCCTAAATTCATAAATTCAAAAACTTAAGGTTTTGGAACCATTTCTTTCTTTGTTTTGTAATTTTTTTCTTAACCGTGTTGTTTAGTTAGAGATACTGTTGTTGTTTTTTTTTATCTGAAGTTTATTAAGTTGAAATAAAAGTTTCCTCCTCATGGAAAACACCTGAAAAATGTAGATTGCAAATTTTTAAAAAAAGTTTTTAAATAAATAAGTAAATGAAAATAAATGTGTGCATATCATTTTTATGCACAGAAAAGATTCATAAATTATATACACAGAAAAGGAGTGTTCCCTGATGATTCAGACCAGATTCCAACTACAAATACCTCATCCAAATGGTGCAGCTGAAGAGACTGAGATGAAGGCAGTTTCTAAACTATGACAGAAATGAGGGAAGGACCAAAGATGGGAAGCTCTCAGGTGCTAGCAACAGGGAAGCTCTTCCCACTCCTTGTCCTGGAGGAGGAGGGGGAAGTGGTATCATTTGGGCCCAGTGAGTGGCTATCACAGGAATAAGGTAACTGCCTGCATCCCCTGTCCTCCTGTCCTCCTGTTAACTACAGGAGCAAAGATAGTCATCCAGAAGGCCTAGGTAGTGCAGGTAAGTGAGTCAATCTTGGGCACAGAGCAAGTAAAAAATGGCCTCCAAAATTGGGAGAATGATCAGTACACTTGACTCTCTTTGAACCAAAGTGTGTGTGCGTTTTATTGCCTTAATTCACATCCATTTACTTAGTAATATCCATAAATCTTCTATATATTCAGCAATATTCTAGATATTTGGGATGTAGCGATGGAAAACATCACCTGACCAGTGAGGCATGTGGACTCCAGAGGGAAACATTCTATTGAAGGGCAAGTTCACATAATAAAGAACAAAGAAAAGAATGATAATATCTGCTTTGCAGACAATTCCAGTAGGGTGATGGGTTACGGGGGTGACAGTAAAACACCAGGAGGTGACATTTATGCTGATATTTAATGATAAAGGGAGTTTGCCTGGAAGATCAGGGTGCATAATATTCCAGGCAGAAAGAACTGGAAGTATAAATTCCCTGAGAACTGGGTCTGTGAGGCAAGGGAAATGAGGCACTCCAGCAGGGAGGGGGAAGTTGGCAGGGAGCAGAACCCAC
This sequence comes from Hippopotamus amphibius kiboko, assembly GCF_030028045.1. Classification (NCBI taxonomy): domain Eukaryota; kingdom Metazoa; phylum Chordata; class Mammalia; order Artiodactyla; family Hippopotamidae; genus Hippopotamus; species Hippopotamus amphibius. The sequence continues at coordinate 98,178,349 of NC_080195.1, read as the reverse complement.
TGCACAGATGTCTCTCTAGTGCAATGTAGTGACACCAGGGGTAACTGTAGACCTGAAGGGAGAGGGTTGGCTACTGGGGACATTCTGGGATGTGTATGCTATGCAGATCTCTGTGGCTGTGGAGAGATTGAAATGTAGGGTGAGGGGAGAGAAGGGCAAGATTACAGTGAGGGACCTGGGGCCTGGCACTGGAGTGGAGCTCTGCGGCCTGGCACTGGAGTGGTCATCATGGAGATTGAGAAGGAGGACAGTTTTGGGCCCAGGAAGGATGAATAAAGAATGCCTTTTAGAACTTTTCTAATAATACTGTGTGTTATTGGGCATGAAATAAACCACAGTAAAATCTCTGCAGAAGAACCCTGAAAAATGTCAATAAGTATAGCTGTGTTACAGCCATTGGATACCTGATTTTCCAAGAAATAGAGCATGGAGTAGGCATGTCCGTTTGGATTCCAAATGGTTTCTTACATGCCTGAAGGTCCTCAGGATCAAGTGGATCCCAGCTTTTATGAGCTCCCACAACAGGGACTCAAAAAGCAAGTACAGGAGGGTTTGAAGTGTGAAGGGTGAGGATTCTTAAGTGTGATGAGTTTATTCTCTGATTTGAGCTGAAATGATGCTGTTAGTGGGGATACCAAGACGAATACTAAGTTTACTCCACTGCAGCACACAGCCAGTGGAAGACAAAGACCCATGGACTAGAAGTCCTCCTGAATGTGGCCTGTACACTCATTGTTGCCACCATGCCTGGCTCTCTAACTGTCCCTGCAGCAGGCTGGGTATAGGGTGGAAGGTAGGAAAGGGCTCTCTTGAGGAGGTGGCCCTTCAGTTGAATTCTGAAAGATGGGTAGGAGTTATCTACAGTTCTTTTCACATTTTGAGGAATCACTTGGAAATCTTATTACAAAGCAGGTTCTGATTTTTTAGGTCTTGGGTAGGCCTGACTTCTGTATTGCTCCCAGGAGATGCCCATTCTAGGATCACACATGGAATTGCAAGGATCTTTAGAAGGTTATGTGGTAGGAGTGTGGGAAAGATAAAGAAGGGGCAGGGGCTCATCTGGCCAACGTTCAGCCCTGGTGCAGACACAAAGCCATGAACAGCTTGGCATATATACTTTAATGTGACAAATAAAGACAACATGAGTTAAATCAATACCTAAATGCAGCATGGGCAGTCCAAGAAACATCACAGTTTTGCCAGTTTAACCAATGTGAGGATATCATATTTTTGGTTAAAGTGATTCTACATTTCTGAAGGGCAAATATAAGCCATCTTAGTTTTGAGAAGTTCTCAAAAAAAAAAAAAAAAAGACTGATATGTGGGATTAATACAATATCAAGTATTCTTGGGTTAAAGTAAATCCCTTCCAATTTACTGTGGAACCAGAAGAGACTGCTCTTGAAAATCGTTTCACAAAAGCCCATCTAAGGCAAAGCTCATATGATACAATGTTCATGTGAATTATTGACAAATGATACATCTGTTTGATTTAAGGGTATTTTGTGGTGAAGTAAGACACTGAGTCTCAAAATACAATATAAAGATATAAAGTTGCTGCGTCTGGTAAAGAACTCCTAGAATGATAAGGCAATAAGGAAGAGGATACAGTAGTAAACATCTCATCTCTGGGGCCCCGCCCTGGTAGGCTTTGATTCAGTTTTTTTCAAATGGGGCCTGGACATTTGTATTTTTTCCATTTTTCTCTAACGATTCTGATGTACAGGAATGATGGGGAAGCACTGCATTGGAGCTTCAACTCTAGGCCTATGTTGAAAGGATGTGAGTCTTCCACTGATTCAGCACTCTTTTCAGGGCTCATGAGCCCATGGTTTATAATTTTTTGAATTAGTAAACTTTATTTTTAGAGTATTTTTGGATACACAGCAAAATTTATTGAAAGGTACAGAGTTTCCATATAACACCTTTCTTTACACACTCAAAACCTTCCTAGCCACACCCCTGCCAAAGTGGTACATTTGTTACAAATAATGAACCTACACTGGCACTTTACCATCACCCAGTTCATATTTAGATTAAGGTTCACTCTTTGTGTTGTACATTCTGTGGATTTTGACAAATTAGAAATGACATATACCTACCATTATATTATTATACAGAGAAGACTTGATGGTGTCCCAAGTTTCCCCAAACCCAAAACTAAGCTCCAACTATGAGATTTTCTGGGGCTAGTTGGTTTCTGCCCAAACGGTATTCCACATTTCTGTCTTAGGGCCAAACCTCTATATGTTTTACTCAACAATAACAATTATGATCCAACTTTATGGGAAGGAGTTGAAACGTATCTTTCAAGGTCTTAAAGGAGAGTTTGATGTATACACCTGTCCTTGGGCGTCCCAATATCAGATTTTCTTTTTTGTACATGAAAGGGAAGGGAATGCCCTTGGGTATTCACCCAAAACAGAGAGTCCACCATCAAACCATAGGTTATTATAACCAGTAATTTGACCCTGTATCATGGGGATACATCCCTTGCCTTGGAGTCATTACGAACAGTGCCCTTTTGGTTAAGGTCACCAAGAAAATTTTTGTGGGATACCCTTTAAGTATTTTTGTACCATATGTAGTAGATGCTGTCTTGAATTCTCATCACACTCAACATTTCCCAGCCAGCTGCCTCATCTTTTATGAAGTCTTTTTTGGAAACTGCCGCTCACATATCTTCTTTACATTGTAATAACCTTAGGTTCACTACTTTTCTCCCCTCTGTCACTTATGAAGTCTCTCATGGACTGCTTAAGTCTGGAGGACTAAGTCTTCTGATTCCTCATAATGGTAAATATTGTGTTGGTATGCTATTACAACTTCTTTTGGTGAGGTTATGGCATTATCCTTACTTATGGCTAATTTGGCTGAATTATACACCCTTACACAGGCTTGTACCTTAGCCAAGGACAAAACTGCCAATATTTATATTGATAGCAGATATGCTTTCAGAGTAACTTATGATTTAGAATGTTGTAGAAGCAACACGGCTTCCTTAGTTCCAGTGAAATAAAATCTAAAATGGACCTTATTCAGGAATTATTGAATGCAATACTTTTATCTGATACAAGCTATTATTATGTCTAGAGCATCTAAACCTGATTGTCTGGAAGCTAAGGGACACTGCATTGACAATATTTCTGCAAGGAATATTGCCCTTAAGGGAAACAACAGCAGCCAAACCTCTGTCATGGTACAAAAAGACGTTTCCCTAAAGGACAATTTTGAAAAAATGGCTATTGCAGTTCAAAAATTTACCTTAAAATGGAAAAACTGGATTGGAAATTCAACAATTGTTGATTTGATAAAAAAAGAAAACTCTGGTTTGGACCAAATACCAACCTAGTCCTACTGAAGACTCTATAATTCTCATTCCTTACCACTGTACGCGCTTTAAACCATTGGGCTATTGACAAAATGATAGCCTTCATGAATCAAAACTGATAAAAAACATTAACAAAGATATGAAAAGTGTCTACCTCACTTGTCCCAACATCTGAAGTACAATCCAGGGAAGTCTTATTTTACTGCTCCCAAACTACCTCACTATTTTGGCTAACGGATTTCATACAACTTCCTCATCTAATGTATATAAATGTGTTTCAGTCATAGTCTGTATGTTTTCACACTGAACTGAAGCCTTTCCTTTTAAATAGGCTACTACCTCTTCTGTGGCTATTAGTAAAGTTTATTCCTACCTGGAGAACTTCTCTAGAATCTCATATTGATTGAGGAAACTATAAGTGCTTTGATAAGTTTTTGGTTTGGGGCTGTGTGTGAGGTGTGTTTCACCTCAATCCTTTTGTTTACTTGAAGGCACTAATGGCATTATTAAGACCCAAATGACAAAATTTGTAGAGGTCCTTCCAATACCTTGGCCAAAAGTATTGCAGTTGGTCTTTCTAAATCTCAGATTTATCCCTTTTGCAACTCATAAACTCTTACCATTTGAGATAGTCACAGGATGCACAATGCACTTAATTCCTGCCTCTTTTGACCCACAACTGATAAGAGGAGAGATACTCTCATGCTGAAAAGGTCTAGTTGCTTCTATTAAAAATAACCACATTGTGGTAGAGCAATCTTTTCACAGTGTGCTTTTAGAAGATGAAAATCTTAAGAATCACGTCTTGCAAACTGAGAGATTTTGTCTATTGGAAATGACACTTTTAGAAGAAATCTGTTCCTTGCTGGAGAGGCTTCTACCAGGTATTGTTAATCAACACTTATGCCACCAACTCCAAGGAATAGAATCTTGAGTGACACACCTAAAGAAAGCACTGAACCCTGACTAGAACTGCACATCATCTGGTGACTTGAAAGTAAAGATTTCTCAGAATTGAAACTGATGACATCTGATGAGACAGCTTTTTAAAGGACCAGGCCTGTTGAAAGTTAGTTGCCACACCTTTGATGCTGACATAACACTTCAGATAATCTCCTGTCTATGATCTCGATAATATATAAATTTTAGATAGAAAATATCTGAGTGTTCTCTCTCCTACCCATCTTGTTACATAAATGTGACTTCAGTGGGTCTTCAATCTGTGCGTTTTTCCTCTGACATTAGAAACTACACCCAGGAAAATCCATCCTGGCACTGAGGGACAAAAGAGCCACTGAAACTAGAAAATGTGACTCGATCAATGATACTTTCAGAGAAAGATCTTGATCCAAGGGAGGAAATGTAAAACAAATTTAAAAATGAAAACCTCAATTAAATAGATTCAGGAGCCCAGAAGGGGGAGCTGTCAAGAAGACAAACTCGTCTTTTTTTTGGGAAGGACTCAGCCAATGAAAAGTCACGGACTCTTTGTTTACTATATCCCTAACAACATCCTTTTCCCCTCTATAAAAGCCATCTTCTTCCCTTGCCCTGCAGGTACATGCATGTGGCTCACCTTGGTTGCAGACACCAAACTGCAATTGGCTGACACCAAATAAACTCATCTTTGCTGGAGAAATATCTGGCAGTCTATTTGTTTTAGTTCAACAATGCTATAACTTCATTACGTACTTATCTTCTAAATCACATAAATTCTTAAAGATAAATTACAATTACAGTGGAAATTAGAAAAAAAGGGAATGCAATTCCAAGCATCCAATGTTCAGTATTTTTTGGCTGCTAGGAGAAAGCTTACAAAAGAAATTCAGATTACAAAATTGCTTCTGTGAAAGATTTTTTAGCCAATTCAAATGAAAAGTATAAAACTCTTTTTCTTTTTTATATCCCTAAATCACAACTCAAACCTACCAGACCTTATTCCGCTATTCCTTTTTTCTCCATTATAATCCTTTACTACACTCTGCTCTGACCTATTTCCCTTCCCCTCTGCTTAATGACAAACCTCCATATCTCAATTGCCTTTTAAAGTTAAACCTCCTACGATTAGGGCAAGCTTTTTGTGACCAATTGTAAGCCTTAGTTTCATTCTTGTAAAAAGCTTTCCAAAGCCTAGACATCAAAGAATAAAATTCACAGAAGAATTTAGAACAGAGCTAGGAAGATACAGAATTTCACAATCCATATTAATTTTTTCTTAAGGTTGTAGAGACCTCAAGTGAAAGCAATTGGATGAAAAAGGCAAAGCAGAAATAAATCCCTGAGGGTATTGTGAGAAAATCTTTTTCCCCACCCCAGTCCATTCATTACATTGAAAATCAGAGAAGTTTAGAAAAGCTTTACATGTTCTTTAGGATATTTTGGAGACTATCTCCAATGTCTTTACTATGAAAATAGATTGGACTCTAATTTATGCCTACAGGTAAAGAAGAAATGAGTCCATTTGAAATTTCAGAAATAGATTTTTTTAAACAACTTTAGATAGCAGTAAGCAGTTGATCCTGAAGTGTATATGAACCCAACTCATCTTTCTGTGAATAATATAAGCCATAAATGAGAATATAATGTCAAGAATATATAGCAGCAAGGATTGGCTCTATTACCAAATTTTCAACACCTCCATGGATATTCTGAAAAAGCCTAGGGGCCAAAGCATAAAAAGATCCAGAATTAGTTGCTGGCCTTGCAGTAAAACAATTAGGTGCTCCCACTCCAGTTATTAATCATTAAGGTGAGGGAGACTTTTGATAAAGACCAGTATAGGATAGACATTGGAAAAACAAGTATCTCATACTAGCTAAGAGAGTGAATGAAGAAGAAAAAAGGTTGATGACCAATGATAATGCTCAAGGGTTGACCAAGTACCTAAGTTACTATTTTACACTTAAATTCACAACGAGAAATTTCATATAAATGTTTAAAGAGAAGACTTGTAAATATGTGATTAAATTGGGTGCCACAGTATTTACCTTACACCCTTTAACTAATCATAACTTCTTCCTCAGAGTCAAAAAACTAATCACGTGGCAGATATCTCTCATAATGCTCAGGTTTCCCCTACCTCTCAGCCAACAGCCATCATCTTAGGACCTTATAATTGAGGGATAATCTTTCCTCCTTTGTGATATCACATCTGTTAGTTTAAGAAGGAGAGGTTTCCTGTGCAAATAGAATTCTCAGATCAAGTGCTTTCTGATGTACTCCTTTTTTTTTTTTTTTTTTTTGGAAAACTGCAAGGACAGCACAATTTATAATCAGACCATAACTATTTTGGACATTGCCTTAACAGCACCCATGTGTATAAGTCAAGCCCAAATTGAAGATCTCCTTAAAGTGGTGAATACTTTGCAAGCTAACTTTCTACTGGCATCTACATAATCATTGGGGCTGAAACCACAAAGATACAGACTGAGGCATCAATAACTTTATGCAACCTTGCACAATACCCTTTAAAACTAGAAATTAAAGAAAGACTGAAACCAATATTTGAAAGCCTTGTAAAGTAGAGGATCATCATACCTTGAATTTATCTATGCAATAGTCATATCCTCCCAGTAAAGAAGCCCATCTGAAAAGGTTATTGGAGTATTAAGCACCCCAGGGCCATAATGAAACAGTCATACTACACTTTCTTGTGGTATTGAATGTAAATACTATTTTATCCTCTGTGCTATGTTACAATCCTTGACCTATGTTCTAGCTTCTTTAGTCTCCTTCAGGTAAATAGTCAATACTTGTTTGCCTTTTCCTGGGAACATCAACAGTATATCCAGATCACTCAGAATCCATTTTCTTTTACACAATTCTCTATCCAAGATAAAAAATTATTTGTGTTCCTAAGAACTTAAGTATCCTTATGTGGCTGACCAATTGCTATGTTCTAATCATGAAATGCACACATTGATTATACTTATCTACTTATTGTTTGAACTCCAAAAGGATTTTAAATTTCCAAAGGAAACTTTACATTTTTATATAAAAGGACGTGATATAGCCAAAGGAGATATTCACTTCTGACAGATTACAAACAATTCAAACACACCTGGTCTCTTAAAGGTAATTAAGAGAATTTTTGAATCCCACTGGTCCCTGTAGGAAATTGGTTCCCAACTTTTCTGCAATTATGCTTATATTTGACTTAGCCAAGTCCTTAGTAACTTAGAAATTATTCCTTAGGAACCAAAAAAAGGTTAAAGACTCTACAATTTAAAATTAGCACTTCAACAACTCCCAACCTTGAGTCTACCTTATAATCACAGATTTATCTACCTATTGGTAGAATGATCTGGAGAAACCTTTGATACAATGACTCATTATGGAAAGCATCAATGATCAATAGCTTACTACAGCCTTTCACTTGGACAATTGGCAGAAATTTCTGCACCTTGCCTCCATGTAATTGCAGCTACAGCTAGACTAGCAAAACGCAATGCTGTGTTATTTTAAAGTTACCCCTAAACTACACAGTCCCCAGTGCTGTGCAGTCTTTTTTACTTGCTGACAATACACATTTTTTTCTAAAAAATTATGATATATTTATCCTATAAAATCTTATTATTTTCTCTTCATCAATTTCCATTCATAATACTTTAAATCCTGCTATTCTTTTTCCATTACCTAAACAATGAAAAACTCATAACTTTCTAGCATTTGTCTGAAAAACTGCCTGGCTCTGAACAGGCTTATTAGAAACTCATAAAAAGAAATCCAGATTTAATCTCACTTGTTGATGGATCATAGTTTAAGGTTGATAAAGGAGACTATAAGATCAGACATGCCTCAACAGATCCTGACTCACCCCTTGAACATGACTCCTTACCAAGGAAAACTCTTCCCAGGTCTCAGAGTTCATTGTTCACTAAGATAGATAAGGGGATTAAAATACACACCAATATCAGGTGTATATACCAAGTAGTCCCTGATTTTGGAATGCCTGCAAGTAATTGTGTTTGATTTTATACAGGATCACAAGTAAAGTTTCTCAATAGGGTGTACTTTTAAATCCTCTAAACCTTCCAAGGAGGTGGCTAATATAAAGATAAAACTCATTCAAAAAGAGATCATGAGAAGGTTTTTTAAAAAGTCCTGACTGATCATAGTTTTAGACAGGCAGCCCTCCCATGAAAGGTCTAAAGTGAGTATTATAAAATACCATTTTTGACTTTAGTGTCAGAAAGGGATACTGGAAAAAAAATCTTTGCAGATTGAAAGAGAATAATCTCTGGCACTTTCAGGATGGCCGTTTATTGGCACTGGAGAATCTCAAATAAAAAATAAGTAAATAAAATCATTCATTATAGCAAGGACAAATTGATCACTGTACTCAACTGGCATTGCTGGAAAATTTGACAGAAGTTGCTGATGTTGTCTCTGATGAATGTCTCACCAGTCACCAGCATGAGTAAGGAAAAGACATACATAACTCAAATCTTAGAGTTCTTTGAGTATCTATAAGTAAGTTTCATACCATATTCCCTGACAATAGGTTTTGAATATGTTTGGTCAGTGTTTTCTTACTCTAGTGATGGATGAAAGGTTGTCCTTGCCAAAAAACTGAGTTTAATACTGGCAATGATATTACTTGATTTTGTTTTCCAAACCTGGGGGTTCCACCCTACCTCTGCAGTGACAGAGACACCCATTTTACTGGGACTGTCACTAAAGAGATTTTCAGCACTTTGCTGCTTATTTGGAAACTTCACTGCCCATATTATTCCCAATCTTCAGGAATGGTAGCAGTAAAAAATGAATTTTTAAACTAAAACAAGAATCAACAAAGCTTTCAGACATTATAGGAATTCAAATGGTATTGATGTTGTTTATAATGACAAAGAAATTAGCTATTTTCATGGGTTTACTGACTTTTCCTTTCTGAATTGGTAGTAAGCTGCCTTTTGCCCCTAGGCATTCTGTCTGTCTCTCATTCTGGATCCTCCCTAACACAAGAAGACATTGTTTAATGCAACAAGGGACTCATGAAATTCACCTGGTCTTATCAGTAACAGTCTTTCTTCAATATCCTCCTAAATAACCCTTGGATGGCCTTAAATACTGAGGTCTTCTCAAAGAAATATCAGATAGTATTGTTGAACTCTAGTGTAAGATGGCTTATTAAGTACTGTAGCTAGTCAGCACGGAAGTAAAATCTCTAAGAATACTCTTGTTTCCTGGATGCACTGCCCACAATTAGGAGAACAGAAGTTATCCTGAAATCATAGAAAACTGTTTTAACCAAAAACCTCAAGCTACAGATTCTTAGAAATCTTCCAGAAGCAGACACTGTTCAGAAAGAGAAGCTTCAACCCAAGATTTTTGTATCAAGTTGATGCATGCACAAAGTCATTGATTCGAGGAACACAGAACAAGACCCAAATAATCGGAGCTGTAGATTGTCACACTTTAATTTGCATGCTCTTATTCTTTACCTTCCTAGATATTTTCTTTCCTCTATGCAAGTTTAAGGTTCTAGATTTTTAATAAACACCTGTTGCCTCAATTATTATATCTATAGTATCTAGAAAGTCCTTACCCTTAATACTTTATTGCTTTCTGCATACTTAATTACTTGCTACATGCTCTGTTACAATTTCCTGAGCTTTTGCTAAAATACAAAAAAAACACAAAACACCAATTCTGTTCTCAGCTTTCTTTGGATGGCAATTAGTTTCTTTTGATAACAGATCGTTTCTATAAGTAAATTTGTATCTTGGATTGGCAGACTTGAACAATAAAATATTTTTGAGATGGCAAACACAACAAGGACAGAAAACCAAAAAGTCCATAACATTTTATCATATCATGTCTCCAAGGTAGATTTTTCAACTGAACTTTCAAAGAAATAGACCCAAGGAAAAAAATAAGATACAGATGATATACACTTGGAGACTGTATTCCTGTTATAGATCTTACAAGAGATCTACATTATAAATTCTTAACCCCATTTTCCTTTAGGTCTACCTGAAGTCTTCTATGTTTCAACCAATACTGCCTGATGATGGATCACTCTTGATGAAGAGCCGAAAATCATTAAAATAATATTTGACACTACAATGTGTAGCATTTTTGGCTGAGAATAAACCACTGAACAGTCACTAATGACCAGTTTCTGGATTTGAGGCCTACAGCCTATTGGCTGCTATCTAAAAGACACCTATTTTCTGGTGACCACCTGATTTCACCTAGGGTCAATGGTTTCACCCAATGTATTTTTTTGTCTCTTAGTTTCCCTTTACACACATATATATGTAATTTAAATCAAGAACAAAAAAATTGGAATTTGATTTTGAAAATTTTGAGTGAAAAAATTTTTTTCCTTAATTTCACTTTTTAAAAGAGTTTCCAAAGGTGAAGAAAATTCTGAATGTCATAGTTGATAGAATAGAAGAACTAGATAATATCACTATGACTTTAGAAAACTTTGTCATGAAATTAGACAATCCAGTTGTTCAAAATAAAGCTGATTTAGATATATCAGTAGCTTAAGAGAGTAGAACATATATTATTTTAGGAAGAATGTTTTGCTTGTATCCACATAGATTTCTCAAGTCACTTTAATATAATTAGAAAGATCTACAAAACAAAGAAGTGACATTAGGTGATTTGGTTAATAGCCAGTTAAATTAATTTGGTTAAATCTGGTTCTGAGAGCACTCCATATAAAGAAGGGAATTTGTTCTCTGGCTGTAATTTGAAATCTCTTTGCTCCTATCTTAGAAATAAACTGTAGGCTCTGGCTATAATCCTTCTCTTAGTATTTTTCTGGGCTTCAATACTCAAATGTGTGACCACCAGAGGCTTAACTTCTATTACTCAGTTATTGTCATAAATGCTATACAGCTGTTGTCCCATGAAAATTTCCAACAAATGATCATCCAACAAATTTGACACAAATAGATGTTGAAAAAACTACCATGAAGCACTTCATATCTGACTATATCAATTAGGGTTGAACCAGAGAAATAGAATCAGTAGGAGATGTACATTTAGAGATGGACCATAGGGAATTGGCTAATGTGACTTTGGGGGCTGGCTAGGCAAATCCAAAATCTGTAGGCAGGATGCCAGGACTTAAACTCTCAGGCATAGACTGAAGTACACAGGTGAAATTTCTTCTTTAGGGAAGCCTCAGCTCTGTTTTTAAGGTTTAACTGAATATAGACTGTAATTACTTCTACAAAAATATCTCCACAGCAACATCCAGTCTAATGTTTTATTGAATAACTTGAAACTGTAGCTTATCCAAGTTGGTATATTAAAATGACCATCACCGTTGGTCTGAATTAGTTTTCTATGGCTGCCATAAATTAACACAATCTTAGTGGTTTAAAACAACACGGATGTATCTTACAATTCTGTAAGTCACAAGCTGAACACTGTTCTCAGTGGGTTAAAGGAGGAGGTGGTAGGCTGTGCTTCATTCTGGAATCTCTAGCAGAGATTCGTTTCTTTGACTTTTGCTGACAAGAGAGGCTTCCTATACTCTTTGGCTCATGGTCCCCTTCCCCCAACTTCAAAGCCAGCAAGGGTAAGTTAAGTCCTCATATCACTCCAACCTTTCTTCTTTTCTTTTCTTTTCTTTTTTTTCCATATATTTACTTATTTATTTATTGGCTGCTGTTGTGTCTTCATTGCTACATGTGAGCTTTCTCTAATTGTGGCGAGTGGGGCTACTCTTTGCTGCAATGCGCAGGCTTCTCATTGCAGTGGCTTCTCTTGTTTTGGAGCACGGGCTCTAGAGCACAGGCTCAGTAGTTGTGGCACATGGGCTTAGTTGCTCCTTGGCATGTGGGATCTTCCCTGACCAGGAATCAAACCTGTGTTCCCTGCATTGGCAGGTGGATTCTTAACCACTGTGTCACCAGGGAAGTCCCACTCCAACCTTATTTCTGTCATCATATCTCCTTAGCTGACTCTGCCTTTTCCTCCCTCTTTTATTATTATTTTTTAAAGTTTTATTGAGAGAATTCATTTACCACACATTTAACCATTTATAGCAACAAGTCAATGATTTGGATTCTCTTCTTGTGTTTGAATTTCAGCATTTTTACTATTATGTGTGTGTTTGTGAATATCTTTGCAATTTCCAACTTGGAATTCATTGAACTTCCTGGATGTGTAAACCAGTGTTTTCTAATAAGGTTGAGATGTTTCCAGCCATTATTTCTTTGAATTTTTTTACCGCCTGAGGGGCAGGTCATTTTTCTTCATTTTTTTTCTCTTTCTTCCTCATCTTGTATGATCTCTATTAATCCCTCTTCAAGTTCACTCATTCTTTCTTCTGTCAATTCAAGTGTACTGTTGACCCCATCTAGTGTACATTTTACTTCAGTAATTGCATTTGTCAGCTCCAGAAATTCAATTTTTTTATTTTATATAATCGTTATCTCTTTATTAATACTCTATTTTTGGTGTGACATTATCATCATATCTTCCTTTACTCTTTAATTCATGGTTTCCTTTATTTATGTGAACATATTTATAATGATCACCGTGAAGTCTTTTCCTGATAAATGTGACATCTGGTTGCTCATACACAGTTTTTGTTGTCTGCTTTTGTTCCAATGTGTGTGCCCTACTTCCTGTATGTTTCTGTTTTTGTTTTCTGCATGCTTTACACTTTTTTGGTTGCAAACTGGACATCATAAATAATGTATTATGGAAACTTTGGGTACTATTGGTTTTCCCCACTTCAGGACGGGATTATTTTAGTGACATCTATTTCCCCCATCCAACTTTGCTATACCTATGATATTGCTCCTCAGGGAGGTTTTGTTGTTGCTGTTGTTGTTGTTTTGTTTGTTTAATAATTTTTACTAGTTTCACAGGGGTGGGAGCCCCAGAGCTCCTCACACCATCATGCTGGAAGTTTTCTCTCTCACTCTTGTATTTTAAAGAAGGTTATATTGTGCCCACTTAGATAAACCAGAATAATCTTCCTATTTTTAAGATCATCTGATTAGTAAATTTAAATCCATCTGTAACCTTAAATTACACTTTTCTATGTAATGTAACATATTTACAAGTTCCAGAGTTTAAAAAATGGACATTTTGGGGGAGGGAGGATATTTCTGCCTATTGCAGAGACCCTGACACAGCAAACAGTGGTGTTGATCTGTATTGACCATATTCCCATAACATAATGGTCTGTATTCCAGTTTAACATAAAGCATCACCAAAAGGGTCAGTGAGAATTAATATGAACATACTATTCTCTCCTTGTATTAAACCAGGCATACTTTCTTTCCTTGTGTAATACAGGTGCTAAGCATTTTTATATCCCCCTGTTGTAAACAATACTGAAAGAAAGCAAAAATAAGTTAGGTATTTATTCATAGGAATATTTATTTTTTAAGAAAAGACTGTGAATCAATTTCAATAGCTAATCAAGATTGATAGCAGGCTTATTAAAACTCCTTTCAAGACTCATTCTTCACTGTTCAAAGCCATTAATTCATAAAGTTTCCCTTAATTCAACCAGCTTCCTGTTTTGAAAGACCCATCTTAAAATTACTCAGCCCACATCATAAAATCCTAAACATCTCCTTCCCAAACTTTCAAAGGTTGTGACATTACTGAAGCTGTGTTAAGGAGTGTGTGTGTGTGTGTGTGCGCGCGTGCATGCTTGTGTGTGTTTCTCCATTACTACAAGAAGTCTAAAACACTAAGCTTTGCTTAATCATCTGATTTTTCTGGTGACCATTTTTTTCAAAATTTGACAGTTGACATTCAATCAAGTAGGTAAGTATAGATGAAATATTCACAGTGGAAAATGTTAAAAGTTAAAAATGTGATATTGTACACTGTCTTTTTGCATATTTGTATTAACTCTCTTTAAAATAGTGATATTGGAAGCAGAAAAATGATGTTGCAATCATTCAACTACAAAGTACCCTAAAGTGCAGACATAAGGGTTTCAGAGAAACATTAAGAAAAGCACAGATTTTTAGATTGTTGTTGCTTTCTTCTCCTCTGGGGTTTTTATGATCTACTTACTGAGATAGAAAATATGTATGATTGTTTCTTTGCTTTGCTTTATTTATTTTGTCTTCTATCCATCTCACTAGTAAGTTAACAGAACTGAAATATATTTTTCTTTTTTGCCACCAGAAAGGGAAATTAAATGGTTCTGAATTCTTTGGAAAGGGTTTCCACTGATTATTTAAATCAAAATTTCTCTAAAATAATACTACATTACTGTTGAGTACTATGTTAAAGTGAATTACACAGAATGTAAATCCTTAGACTTATGGAGCAAGAAGAGAGCTGGATGTTAGTAACCAACAGTTTTCAACCCTGGCTGTAGGTGGAAATCATCTTTTGAAGCCACATCTCTTAATGCTAGGCCTTGCTTTCTGCATAGATGATTCTGATGCACAGCGATAGTTTGGCAGTACTGATATAACTCATCTGCCAGATTCTGAATTTTGAGAAACAGAGATTCCCAGGGGTTATGTTTTCATTCAAGGTATCAAACTAGGAAGTGGTGGTTGTGAAATTATAATACATCACTTTTGATGTCATAGTAAGAAGCCTGATTAAATAAATCATGAAAATAAAGCTGATATTAAAATCCATGCCTTGAGATATTTATATTACTAGTTGATCTAGGTCATGGTTGCAGTACTTAGATTAAGTTGTTAACCTTAAAATAGTCTGAGTCCTATATATCAAGGGTCAGGAGACAATAACCTGTGGCCAAATTGAGCCTGCCACATGTTTTGGTATGGCTTATGAGCCATGAATTGTTCTGCAGTTTTACTTATTGGACAAAAGTTTTAAGAAGAGTAATATTTGGTACACATGAAAATTATATGCAATGAAAATTCAGTGTTTGTAAATAAAATTTTATTAGAAAATCCATGCTCATTCATTTTGGTATTGTCTGTGGTTACTTTCATGTCACAGAGTTGAGTAGTTGTAACAGAGTTCACAGTGCCCACAAAGCAGAACATATTTACTATCTGGCCGGCTATAGAAAAGGTTTACCAACCCTTGCTTTTCAACAAAGAGTTAAAAGTTCTGGATCTGGGCAAATCAGTGGATGTGTGTAATTATGCAGCATATGGAGGGCTGAATTGCATTCTTGGATGTGCTCTTCTGTATTTGTTTCATGCCACTCATTATTCTATTTGACTTTAACTGTGTTCTTGCATTGATATGTTAAAGATTAACGATGCACTTATCCTAAATCAAGATTCCCAGAAATGTGAAGGTAAAGCAGAGAATAGAAAGCATGATGGTTAAAGATTTCATTTTTTGTTTTTTTGTGTTTTTTTTTTTTTTCTTTTTCCTCTGGAGAAATTCTTAGGATTTTATGTTTAAGAAATGTAAGTAGTTATAGCCAACTTCCCAGAGGATGCATAGCTCTGCCACATTCTTGTCATAAAGCTGACGATATACCTATGTGATTCAACTTGGAAAAAATGTGACAAGCTGATGTGCAGTGTCAGTCGTTTTGGGTTTAATTAAGTAATGAGTATGCATAATATTTGCATATGTCTCTAGCTGCGAAAGATAACTTCAAAACTGAGTGCTTCGTGAGATGGTAGTGACTGACACAAAGAAGTGGGGGTCTCTGTCCCTAAAGCAAGTTATTATTTTGTAACAGGTGTAAACTATTGAAGGGCTCCCAGTACAAATGAAACTATTAAATAGTCAACATTTGCAGTAGTTAACATGCTATGGGATGATGAGGACAGGCCCCTGTTGATTACACGAACAGGAGTCAACTTGTTAACCATTAGGATTAAAACAACAATGGCAACCACAGTAATAACAACAGGGGCAGCAGCAAATCTGTAATTAGGCCTTTCTATGTGCCTAGAACTGTTTTAGGTACTTTTTAAGTCTTAACTCACTCAAATCTTCACAGCAACCCTAAGAGGTAGATAATATTACACTGTGCTATGTACACTGTACATTGTATTATACAGATGAGAAAAATAAAAAGCAGAGAAGTTAAGCAGCTTGGCCAAGATCATACAACTAGGAATGGAAGAGTTTGCTTTGAAATCAGGCAATCTGACTTCAGTTTTTGCTCTTAAATAGTATCTCTTACTGCTTAACCAAACTACAGTTTTTATGGCATTTACATTAAACAATAGAATCATGTTTTAGAAAAAATAGAGATTCAAATCATGACTTTTTTCAAGGGATTTGAAAACACACATAGGCACAGGTATGAGTAGATATATTTATTTTGGCTTTCTTAACTGAAAAACAAGGATTCTATTTACCAATGTTGTAGGAGAATGGGTATATCTCTCAGAATGTGGACAGTTTGTCAACTTTGTTAAGAAGAACAGAAGACTAAGCTCATGTTAAAATGGTTACTTTTCCCCTTAATTAAAAAAAAAAAAAGGCTACCTTTCCCCTCTGCCAGCCTGAGCATAAGGGGATATTTCTTTGATCTTATCTGTGATAACCTAATAAAACTCCTGAAGGTAAAACTCACAAAAGTGTAGGAACCACCTGGACAAGACCTCAATAGTTTCAACTCTAGTTCACACTGAATCTCCAGCAATTTGTTAATTACTGTTTAAATCTTCCCATGGGTTAGCTCCAGTGCCTTCTGCTTAACAGTAGTCTGTGACTCTTTGTATTTGGCTCTTTCTCTAGTTTTTCAGGTTGGCAGTGTACCTATGACCTCAGTATTCTAATGGATCTAAGAACAGTTGTAGATTTTCAGTTTGATGAGTTTTCATTTGTGCACAGGACAGAAGTGATGGTTTCCAAGTTCTTTACATGTAGCAGCAGAAACCATCTCTCCCTCACCTTTAAATCACCTACAGTGGATTTACTTGTGCCTACATTCATGTGGCAGTTCTCATAAATATTTTTGATTTATACTTATCATTTGGCATTTTTAAGCATAGTATAATTTAGTAAACTATATCAATATATTTCCAGTAATGTCTAATTTTTTTGTAGTTTAGACCTTAAGAAAAATTTCAACTAGCAATCTCAGCTTGGGCTCAAAATTAAATATTTGAGCTGAGTTGTGAAATATTTATGTCTCTATACATGGCTTTCATCAGAAGAGTGATTTCTTTTTTCTTGAAATATTTTCACCTTAATTTCTACATAATTTACAAACATTTTTTTAAATGTATACATTTAATGTATACACACATGTATGTTTATATTTCTAGGTTCTTTATTACTTTTTCTCTTTGCTGTCTCTATTTTCACTCTAAGTATTATATGAGAGCTATTTATACTCATAAAAATATTCTAACTGATGAAATCAGCAAGACATAGTTGCAATGCTGGTCATTCTTATTATTTAGCTATCTGATCTCCTCCAAATTAATCTTATTCCATGAAACAAAGATTGTGATATCTATTTGGCTGAGTTGCTGTGAGAATTAGAAATTATGTATGCAAGTTCAGTATCCACAATACTTGTCATGTTGTTAGAAATAAAATGAAGTGCAGTAGCAGCACATTATTAAACATGTATATTTTATTAAGACATCATCAAAGTGCTATCCTCCAAGAATAACACTTTTACTTGACAGAAATAAAGGTTCAAGTGAAAAAGTTCACCTTGAAATTGAATGCATTTATTTTCCTCTTAATGAACCTACCGTGTGTCATGTACACTCTTTGTTCAGTTCAATACAATGTAAACAAAATTCACCTCAGGGTAATGATGAACATTCTTTTATTGCCAAAAGGGTTTTTCTTCCTTGAAGATATGCAGGGTATGAGGCCTACATACCTACCAAGAATCACCAAATGTTTTGCTCTTGGCCCAGTTGGAAGACCACAGACATATCTATGAGACAATAGATAAAAAAGAACTGAGACTAACGTAAATTAGGTCTACGGAAAAGACACATTAATGTGATATTTTCCTGAATGTTAAAAATGTTAAGTATATAACCCATTTTGTTTTCGTGTGTTTTAAAAAAGCCCAGTGCAAAATATCTTGTTATAGGTGAAGCAGAAATAGGTGAGCTAATGATCTGGAAGATTTGTCAGGTGCTGAATCCAAGCTGATCTTTCTTAAGGTGGGCTGAAAATCTAAGCCTGCACGTTTCTCAAGAAAATTGGCAGAGCTATTGTATCAAGGGGATCTGACACAACAACACATGCAGGTCTTTGCTGTTTCAGGTTGTACTGTTGAGCTCAAGTTATTTCATTCTCTCAAACTCTCTCACTGTCTGTTAAATTTTAAAGTAATATTTAAAAACCAAAAATGGTTCTGTACATTCAAAACTGTTAGAGAAATAAAGACATATAAAATGGTTCTTTTTTTCTCTCTCAGAATAAATGTCTGTATTCTAAACTGCATCTGTGTTACCAAAAAGAGCAGAAAAGGCTCCATGAATAATAAAAGGCTCTTCCTGAATAATTACTGTCCTCAACCCTCCCTCCCAGAGTCCAGACCTTCTTCCCCTTTCTTGTGGGTTCAGTCTTTATCTTGCAGATTTCATAGAAGCAATCTTTTGGGTTAGATACGGTAACAGAAATAAACTAGCAAGCCCCAAGATCAAATGGGAAAGACATTCATTATTTTATTACTGTAATTTGTAGTGCTTCCAATGTCTTTTTATACCTCCCTTGCATCATCAGACTTTCTCTGTGTTAAAGGAAACAAAACTCAAATTCCACCTCTCATCCAATCTGTGAGTCTTAAAGTTGTTCTTAGGTCACTTTAGGAATGTTACAGTCATGGTCTGAGCAGCTACTAACTCATAAAAAGACAGATTGTAGTGCTGATGTTTTATGTGATGAGCCTAACATTCTACCCTCCAGTTTATTCCCCATGACTTTGTTCAATGATTTGGCCTGAAGCAGAAGTAATTTTTCTTTCATTCTTCATGCATGCAACTGGAATTTACTGAACTCTACTAGGTACTGATTTGTGCATTGGTGATTAGTAGTGAACAAAATAAATATGAATCCCTGCTTTCATGGCCTTCACATTTTAGTAGGTTTGAGATCATGAACAAGAAAAATAATATATATCATATTAGGTGGAATTATGTGGTAAGTGGGTAAATATAGAGAGGTGTGCTAGGAAGTGTGTATATACATGCTTGCACATGTGCTCATAGGATTTAACAATTTAAATAGGGTGACTGTGAAATTCCTCACTGAGAAGGTGACTTTTCAGTGATCAGATAAAGAAATCCATTTGCATATTTGAAGGAAGATTTCCAAGCAAAAGGAACAGCATGACAGAGACGGCAAAGTAGGCAATTTTATCCCATTTACTCCATGACAGTCCCTGGACTATTTATCAGTTACTAACATATCATTTGGTACTTCCTTCATTTGAAAAGCCCAGTGATTCCTTCACTTCACAGATAAAATAATTTAGACAGCTTTTAGTAGCATAGTGACCTTTCTTCTGGGAACATTTTCTACTTTGTTTTAACCATCTTTTTCACATTTGCATAGAATAATACTAAATATTCCATTATACTTGTACAGGAATGACTGAAATGAATGAATGGATTATTTTTATGTCTAGTGCTCTCTGTCTTTCTCTTTTTTTAAGCATAGTTCTGACATGATTAAAAACTTTGTTGGCTAGTCACTTCTCCTTTATATTAGTTCTATTTATTTTCTCTTGCTCTTGTCTTTCTTTGTTCCACCTTTCCATCCCTAAAAGAGCCACTCAATTATAGATTCTTGCTAAAATATTTTAATTATTGTATTTCTATCTCACTCAAAGCTGAGGGGGCAAGAAAGGAGTGTTGAGTATTTGACAAAGTTCACTCCTTCATTAAATCTATGTCTTTAAATATCTGTCTCATTTGGTACCAAGCAGCAGAATTGGAATTGCTAAATAACAAATCGCTAAATTCTAACATATCTCTGTTAAGTGTCATCATTATGTCATTTTTCGCTAAAAGTCAAAGTGATAAAAATCAGTGAAGCATTGGTAAATGACGTCATCTCCTTTAACTGTATAAATCTCTCCCTAGGTTATAGATACTCATTATAAGTCATGTCAGTCAATAATACCTGTTCTAAATAGAGTGAATATATAATTTATCAAACAAGCTAGAATTTTTTGCAAGTAACCATAGATGGGCACTGTAAAAATTTAGCCACAATAACAGACATGAAGCAGAACTATGAAAAGCAAAAGTGGACTTAGGTCTACTTTACTTATGTTACATTTAACAAAGGTAGTATCACATAGCTGCTACCAGATTAGGTTCTAGAATCACAGGGAACTGGGTTTGTATCCCACTGTTCATGAAACAGCTGTAGGACCTTGGGGAAATCATTTAATCTTTTTAAAAAAGGTCATTCTCTACATTTGTAGAGTATAACTATATATGGTATATATCTCATGTATTGTCCTGGAGATTCATTGAGGTTGTACGTATACATTATTTAGCTTAGGGGTTATGTATGTGATGCATTAAAAAAATAGAAGCTCAAGATTTGTGAGACACTTTATATTAAAATACTAAAATGATTTATTTTAAAAATGGACTAAAAATCATAAAGACAAAATATAAAGTGTGTTAACAAACATAATAATACTAAAAATTGGCCTTGATTTCCAGATTTAAAGGTAAATGACTAGATAACAGAATAAAAGATAATAACATATGACAGATATGGTTTTAAGCACTTTATATATACTAACTAATTTAGTCATATCAACAACTCTATGAGGAGCTACAGAGACACAGTGTTAAGAAGCCTATCCAAGGTCCAAAGCAGAGATTTAAGCCCAGGCAGTTTGACATCTTAACAGTTATGATATACTCTCGTTATGAATAGAAGTGAAAAACTATATATTGCAAAATTAGATATATAAAAAATAAATACTTAAAAAAATCTGGTTTCTGTTTGAATAAATAAAAACAATTATTTCCATAGTGTATTGTTTTGATAGTTTCCAGACTTAAATACAGATAGTGGGGGACAAGTCAGAGCTTGGAGTACTTGCAGAGTTGAGGAGACAGAGTCTAGAGTTTGGAAAACCAAGATGGGTAAAATGTACAGTGCAAAATTCTAGAGAGGAGAGAAATTAGCAGCGGGTGAGCACTGGATATTTGTAATGAGGGAACCCCTCATTTTTTGTCTGAGAACTGAGATTTACGTGCATGAGGTTAGGGAAAGAATTATTGGAAAGGAATAAGTGGAATAATGCTTGTAGCTCACAAAAAATTGGGAAAAGTTAGTGTTCCAACCAGATTAAGTGGAAAGACTTCCTAATCGAAAAGGCATAGTGTAGAGACCTCAAAATAGTATTGTGTTAGTCATCAGGACAAGTTAAATCTATACTAAGTGCTTGTCTTGACCACTGTAACAAAGCTTAGAAGCAACTCTTAAAAGGATCAAACTGACCTCAAGTAACTTAACTATGTCCCAGAACAAAACCCAGCAATATTTAAAGGACTATCAAAAATACCCAAGAAACAAAAATATAATAATGAATAATGCCTGACATCCAAAAAAAAACCAACAACCGTGAAAGGAAGCAGGAAGATATGATGAATACCCAGGAGAAAATGCAGCAAATAGAAGCAGGCTGAGAATTTTTAAAGATTACAGAATTAGCAGTAAAGAACATTAAAATATCTACTACATGTACAATCCATATTTTCAAGATGGTATAGAAAAAAGGAACATAATGAGTAACAAAATGGAAGATGTGAAAAGAAAAAAAATTGAGTTTCCAGAGATGAAATATCCTATGTGAAATGAAAAAATACACTGGAAGATATTAACAGGGAATTAGAAACTTCTGAATAAAAAATACAGTGAATACAAATACATAGAAATAAAAATTATTCAAACAAAGCACAGAAGAAAAGAAAGCATGAAACAAAATACTAGCGGAGCTACTACATATAAGCAGGTCTTTAGAACAATATCAATCAGTTTGTTATACATGTAACTGTAGTTACAGATAAAAAGGTGGACAGAAAATTATTAGAGGAAATAATGGCCCAAATTTTCCAAAGTCAGTGAAAACTATAAACACAAAAAAATCCAGAAAGCTAAAGAAAAATCACGAAGAACATAAAGAAAACTACAGCAAATCTCATAAGAATGAGAAATTGCTGGAAACCACTAATAAAGATAATATCTTTGAACATAAAACCAGAGGGGGAAAAAAAGTAAGAAACAAAGATAAGAATAACCACAATGTTATCAACAGAAACTAGGCAAGCTGAAAAACAATAAAGCAGTATCTTCAAGGTACGGGGGAGTAAACAAAAACTATAGATTTAAAATTATAATCTATAAAATCTATCTCAAAAAAGGAAGGCAAAATAAAGAATTTTTCAGAAAAAAATGCTGACATAATTGATTTCAAGTAGACGTATTACCAAAAACGTTAAAGTTCTAAAGGCAGAAGAAAAATGTTATAGTCAACTAATTTTGCATATACGTGTGTATGTATGTATATGAATACGTAGGAAAAAGGAGAACGCATCAAAGTGGAATTTATCTAAGGAATGCAAATGGTGCTAATATTTGAAAATCAAACAATGTGATTCACCATATTAACACACTAAGGGAAAAAACACAAATCATTTTAATAAATGCAGGAAAAATTTGATAGCATTCAAAATCCATTCATGAAAGGAATTCTAGCATTCTAGAACTAGAAAAACACATCCTCAACCTGATAAAGGAAAACTATTAAAATCTTGTGCATTGTAATGCTGATTGTTTTTACCTATGTTGTTTTCTCTCACACTTCTAGTCACATTGTGCTTGAGGAAGGTCATAAAAGTGAAATAAGGCAAGAAGTGAAGTAAAAGTTATACAAACTGAAATGAAAAAAGTAAACATGCTATATGCAGATTATGATCACATATATAGATAATAATTCAGTGAAACTGAAAAAAAAATCTGCTAGAAATTACATGTTAGTTAAGAGGTACATAGTATATTACTAGGTCATTATACATATATCGAATTTATTTCTAAATACCCAAAGAAAAAATGGAAATTGAAATGTAAAAAATTACTATTTACAATTTCACAAAATATGTGAAAATGTTAGGAGTAAAGTTAACAGCAGTTGTACAAAATCTGTACATGGAAATTCACAAAATATTACTGAGAGAAATTTAAGGAAAACCTAAATAGACAATGTTTAAAGTTTATAAGACCCAACACTGTTAAGATATCAATTCTCCCAAAATCCATCTATAGATTCAAAGAAATTCAAATTAAAACAACAAAAGTTTTTTTTTTTTTTTTTTTTTTTTTGTAAAACGTGTCAATCTAATTACAAAATATGATGGAAATTCAACAGATCTAGAATATCAAAAAATTTTGTGAGAAAAGAATATCGAAGGCAGACCATCTTTAAGACATTGTGGAATTTGTGTAAAAATTGACATGATCAATGGAAAAGTATACAAAACCCATATATAGACCAATAATTATGTGTTCAGTTGATTTTTTAACACACTTTTCAAGGCAATTTAATGGAGAAAAGGGTAACCTCTTCAACAGGGGCTATTGGAACAATTGGATATCAGTGTGCAAAATTTTAACCTCAAGTCTAACCTTGAAATATATACAGAAATTAAACTCAGAATGAAAGATCAACCTAAATGTAAGGGAAATATTTGTGAATCTTCTGGAAAAAAACAAGAGAAGATCTTAAAAACTTTAGTTAGGCAAAACATTCTTAAGACATAAAAAGCATAAATAGAATGATAAATTTAACATTTTTTCTCTTCAAAAGACAGTGTGAAACCAATGAAAAACAAGCTACAGAGAATATACTTGCAAATTGCTTTTATGAAAATGAGTTTGAACCTAGAATATATCGAGAGCATATATTTTGTGACAGCATAAGAAAAAGAGAAAAAAATAAAGATAAAATGGGAAAAGGATTTGAACAGACATTTAACCAAAGAACATATAGGAATAAGCATATTTAAAAATGCTTGATAGGGCTTCCCTGGTGGCGCAGTGGTTAAGAATCCGCCTGCCAATGCAGGGGACACAGGTTCAAGCCCTGGTCTGGGAAGATCCCACATGCTGCGGAACAACTAAGCCCATGCACCACAACTACTGAGCCTGCGCTCTAGAGCCTGTGAGCAACAACTACTGAGGCCATGTGCTGCAACTACTGAAGCCTGCACACCTAGAGTCTGTGCTTCACAAGAGAAGCCACCACAGTGAGAAGCCCATGCACCACCACGAAGAGCAGCCCCACTTTCTACAATTAGAGAAAGCCCATGTGCAGCAACAAAGACCCAAGGTAGCCCCCCCAAATATATATATATATAAATAAATAAATAAAATAAAAATGCTTGATAAGTCATTAGGGAATAGCAAAATAAAGCCACAGTGAGTTGGAACTACATACATATTGAAATTGCTGATAGTAAAAAAGGCTCAGTGTTTAAAAGGATGCAAAACAACTACAAAAGTAGACTGCAACAGCCACTTTGGAAAACAGTTTGTTAGTTTCTGATAAGATTAAACATGTGCTTTCTATATGACCCGATAATTCCATCCCTAAATGCCTAACCAAGAAAAATAAAAACCTATAACCACACAGAGATTGCAATGAATGTTCATGGTAGCTTTATTCATAACAGCCAAATAGGAAAGAACCCAAATGTTCTTCAGCTGATGAATGGATAATTTGTAGTATGTCCATCCAATGAAATACAACTCAGAAACAAAAGAAAATAAATGATTGATATAAACATCAACATGAATGCTTTTCTAAAGCATTATGCTAAGCAAGAGAAGTCAGACCCAAAAGGTTTTATACTGTATGATTTTGTTTATGCAAAAATATTTTTAAAAAGACAAAATTATTATTTTAGAAAGAAGATCAGAGTTTTCCAGGTTAAGGTATGTGGGGAGACAGGATTGACAGTTAAAGGGGAAGGAAGTGAAATTTTGGGAATGATGGAAATTTTCTGCTAGTTGCTACCAAATGTATGTATATGTTGACTTTTACAGTGAAAATTAGTAAAATTTAGCATATTAATATTATGTCTCAATAAAGCTGATTTAAAATTCTGGGTAAAGTAATTTTAAATATGTGGAGATGGCTAAAGAAGTATCTAACAATAAATTGTAATAAATTATACAAATGAATATGTGTAGAAAATCAACCTGCTAAACAGTTAATAAAATTATCACATACTAGAATTTATTAATGAGAATTTTAAAGTTAATTCACAGTTATGCATGGTAAGTATGAATTCTTTACTGTTAAAATAAGCTAGAAAACTAAGCAATACCAGTGACATTGACTCAAATAAAAATATCAAGCTTCAAATTCCTCATTCTCAAATTGTAATTAAAAATATTTTTAAAAGGAAGAAAAGCTTAAATACAAAAGAATTATTAATGGAAAAGACCCCAAATTGAATGCAATTATGAATTGTTTTAAAAGAGTGTATGGGTTGTTAAGTACATCATTAATTTTAAATGAAAATAGAAACCTCAAGTATAATATGCCACAGTGCTATTTATGAAAGTGCTATCAAAACTCTTGTCATTTTAACAGATCACTTGAAAATATAGCAAAAATATGTCCAAAATTTAGGAAAAACTGTCATCTGGATAACATCAAAATAAATAATGAATTTTTTTTTTTTAAAGAAGAGTATGTTAGAGTATTTTTATATGGCTCTGAAATAAAAATAAATTGTAAGTAAATTTCATATTAATAGAACTATATAGCCATTCACCTACAGTATAAAAGTACCTACTAGTATCTTAAGCTTTTGAACAGTAATTCTACCTGAAATTTGTAAAATATAGTTGCTAAAATTGTAGGATTGAAGGCTGAATGCCCAGGTAGCATAAGTATGGGAAAGCCAGGACTGTTAATTGTCTGGGACTCTCAGGGACTGCTGGATTCTGAAACATGCACCCCTAACCACTAAAATGTACTAGCCAACTTTCAGGAATGCTAATTGGACATATATGGCCAAGTTGAAGGAAATTCCAAAATGAGCTCTTAATGAACAACTGAATTTTTTAATAGGTACTTATTATATTTGAGAGATACAGAAATGTGTATAATATTTTTGAGCAAATCTTATTTTTAATTTTTTATATCACAATATTGTTTCAATGCACTTTCACAACAATTTTCACATTCAATCCCAATCCTGTTTTCCCCCAAATTTGTTCACTTAAAGGGTGAGAAGAAAATGGAAGCCTTCTCACACTACTTAAACACACGATAATTAACTAATAAATACTAAGGCTGAAATATTAATTTAGAAGAAAATTTCATTAAGAAAGAGATAAGAATTTAGTACTGGTGCCCTCAACATGAATGGAATGTTAACTAATAAATCTAAAAATCGACTTTTCTCTCCATCCAAGTCATTGATGTTGATTTCACCATTCCTTGAGAATTCCATGTTAATTCCTCCTTCAAAACTTCACTCTTACTCTTTCCAAGTTCTGGATCTCCTGTCCTTTTCTTATACTTCCCCATTAGATTTTAAGCTCTATGAGGAGAGCCAGTGTATCTCATTTATTGCTTTCTCTTAATGCCTAGGACAAGTACTGACTCATATGGGGGTTAGTTAATTTATGTTGAATGGAAATAAGTATTTATCCAACTGCAGTACTTGAAAGAACAATAAATTATGAAGGATGAAAACTGATAAGCATTGAGAAAACCAAGCCCAAACATTCGTGTTCCAGAAATCCATTATCAGATAAGAGGAAAATTTCATAAAATAAAAGTTTTTAAACAGCTAAGAGGTATGTGATTTGCTCAATAGCTATCTGTAGTGTTTGCATCAGAGTTGAATAGTATTCTAAGCAAATAATTTTAATAAATCAGACTTAGACCTGTTGCTTTGTTATTTACTAATATGGAAGATGGTCAAAAATACTGATTAAAGAATTGACATGGGCATTTTGAGGAAGACAATATGATGAACTAACATGTTCATTTGAAACAACCATTACTAGATGGCAATTAAATAATCACAGTGGTTTTGCAGAAGCAATTAGGAAATATCCTGATATATGAGCAGGTCTTATTTCTATTAAGAAAGACATAGATTATATGCCACTTTATGGAAGATATTTCAGCAAAAAAATATGTCCAGAGCACTATGCATTAGAATTGTAGGCCATACTACAACCTCTTCATGAAGTATAATGGAGTTGTCATTTAAAGACATATTTCTAAAGAAAGTGACAACAAAATAATCAAAGATCGTTGATGTTGAAACACAGCTGAAGGTGAGACCATCAGGAGAAAGACCTCAGAACTAGATTAACAGTCATGAAGAAAGTGAGAAAGTGGTATTAAGCCTTTTCATCCTGGCACCTCCACTGAGAATACTGGTGTGAGAGCATATCTCACTAGGACTCTAACAGCAGCAAAGTCTCTGAAGATGGTGAGAATGAGCTACTAAAACCATCATTTTCAGGAATTTGGAACTTCAACCCTCACTAATCTATTTAATATGACCTCTCATTTAATTTATTCTAACAATACCAGGACTAAAAGTTTTTTGTGCCAGATTCTCATTATGGAAACTGTCTTAATTATGTAAAACCTTTTCTCCTTTTCTGGATCATGTTTTCAATTAACTTCTGCAGTCAAGGCTACTTTAAGGTTAAAGAATGAGACACACAGCATTGCCCCTACATGTCCTAGTGATCACGTGCACTCCCTTTGTGTAAGAATGCTTAACTGGCTTTTGATTGAGAAGTAGATTTAATGCTAATATTACTATTTGATCAATCTCTGCATTTTTGAAAAGGAGGAGACTAACCTCAAAGAAGTCAGAAAATGCTCAGTGATAACATGGAAAAGACAGCAGTGACATAGAGCAAAACATCTGGCTCAATCAGTTCGAGTTGACTGATTTTTCACAATAATTTCCACTATGTTACTCTCTTTGAAGGGAATTTAGAGGGTTGCAATGAGAATAAGTGTTGTTTTCCCTTTCCTTATTTAAAAATATTACTCAGAAATTATATTTGGAAGTAGGATGGGGATATACATGCCCTTGCATCTGTGATGTCCAGAAATCACGTTATTAACATTTTTAGTGTCTCTAAACCAGAATAACTGGCAGGAGAAAGCAGTTCTTCCATGGATATTAATATACATGAAGTTTGTTCCTATATTTATTTTTTAGCTATCACTGAGTAGGTGCCAGGAACTGTACTAGGATGGGGCAATGGAGCTGAAAGAGAATCAAGTACTCTGGGCCTCAAGTAATTCCCAGGCTAATAAGATTTAGACAATCAATTTCCCCATGGCAGTGAAGTTGGCTGAGGCTCACCATAATAAGATACCAGTATGTGATCCCAAAGTATGAGGGGGCTGTTCTCAGCTGAGCTGTATAAATCATACTCTTCCTCTTCATTGCTCTCTCTAAATGCACTGAGCACCCGCTTATGAAAATTATCACCATGGGAAAACCTACATTTGAAAGAGAGCATGACAAATTTGGACTCAAGATAATTGTTAAACTTGGTCTAAAGACAGAGGTAACACTACTGAATTTTTTTTTTAATGATCAATCATTTTTCTCTTTTAGCACAGATTTTTTTTAAGTGGTTTGAGAAAAAAAAATAACAGCAAATTTGAAAGCTGAGACTGAATGCCTTCCAGTGACCAGTGTGCTATGACAAAGCGATCTGTTCATGGACCTCAGACTACGTACATGGAAAATACCAAAGACACTCTCTCCAGATTTGAAGTTGAGTGACTATCTTTCACAAAGTATAATTACATGTTTGCTTCATGGAATGTAAACTTTATGAGAGCAGGAATCATATCATTTATTTGCTGCTATATTTTTAGCTTTGATTACATGGTGGCACATAAAATATACTGTCGACAGACTGACTGACTGACATTTAGGAGCATCCATAGATCAAATTAATTTAAGTCAAAGAAGGTTATTTTGTTTTTTAAAATTTAGTTTCTTTGTATTAGATTTCTTCAGAGAATCTGTTTCTCTGGAGAACTCTAATACAAAGAGATTACAATATATTATATATGTATAATCCATGTATCATATATATAATATATGTATATCTTATAACAATAGAATCTATCATCTATCTATATCTATCTATCATCATCTATCTATCTATATCTATCATCTATCATCTATCTATCTACATATCTCTCTCCTGAAAGAAATGTATTAGAAGAAGTGACTGACATTATTATGAATGCTGAGAAGTCTCACAGTCTGCTGTCTGCAAGCTGGAGACACAAGAAGGCTGGTGGTGTGGTTCCAGTCCAAGTCTATAGGCCTGAGAATCAGGAGCATTGATGGTATATGTTCTAGTTTAAGCCTGAAGGCCTGAGAATTAGATGGTTTATGGTACAAGTTCCAGTCTGAGTCTATAGACCTGACAAACGAGAGTGAGGACTGTTGGTTGGTGTAATTCTCAAGTCTGAGGGCAGGATAAAACCTATGTCCCAACTCAAACATTCAGCAGAAAGAGAGATAGACAGATAGAGAGAGAGAGAGACCTCCTCTTCTTCCACCTTTTTGATCTATTAAGGCCCTCAGTGGACTGGATGATGCCCACTCACATTGGGAAGGGGAATCTTCTTTAGTCAGTTTACCAATTCAAATGCTAAGGCCTCCTAGAAATACCCCATACCCTGACAGACATAGCCAGAAGTAATGCCTAATTAAGAGCTAATGGGGGGGGGGGGAGAACTAGTGGGGAAAAAGAGAAGAAAAAAGAAGCTACTAAAAGGAAAAAGTAAACAGTCAAGAAAAAAATTTATAGATGGAAAGTGAAATAGTCACATGCAACATGATACATAGTTAAGACATTCCTAGAAAAGAATATAAGTTGAGAATCGAAAGGGAAATAGAGGAACACTGAAAATTTAAAACACACATATAATAAGATGTGCATAAAAATGGATTTGAAAAGTAATGTAAAGGCTTTGGCATAAATAGCCTGACACTCTTCACTAATAACAGTTCATGTGATGATGAGACTTAAATCTCTTGTCTAATAATGCATCTTATCCATTACAAATAATTTTAGCAACCATCATCATGTTTTGCCCCAAATAGTAATAGAATATTACCTTTCTTTGTAAAAATGAATAAAAAGGTAACTAAAATATCATGAAAGGAAAGGGAATAAAACTAGAGGAATTGCATAATTTATTGTAAAAATGACCCTCTTTACCTGCATCTATGTCCTTTTGCCAATGTGATTTTGTAGCTACTTCCCAAAAGAGGTGTAGCCAACTTCCCCTTTCTTGAATCTGTGCTGACCTCTTGACTTGTTTCTCCAATAATACATGGCAGAAATACTTTTCTGAGCCTAGGCTTTAAGAGGTAATACACACTCTTATTCTCTTGGAAACATGGCAAGCTGCTACGAGCTGGCTGTTGGATAATAAGAAACATGGGTGGCCCAGGTAACCACCCTACCTGGGTGATCCCTCAGAGGAAGAGTCGGTTTTCTGACCAACTGCTGACAGCAAATGTATACATGAGGGAAGCCAGCTAGCATCAAAAGAACTTTCCAGCCAAATAGCTCACCCAAAGAACAGTGAACTATTTAAATGGTTGCTGTTTTAAGTCACTAAGTTTTAGGTTAGTTTGTTTAGAAGCAAAACTTGCTGATACACAGATTGTGGATATACTTTGTTTAGTTGCAGACTATAGAGCTGTCTACATAAAAACAAAGTCTGAGAGTCTACTGACATTAGAATAAATAAGAGAATTCATAAAGTTGTTGCATACAAGATTAACATAAAATTTCTATAAACTAGTGCTAAACAGAAAACATATTAAAATATATTATTTAGTATAAGAACAAAATTATAAAGCAACCTATTGTAAATCAAATCTTTACTGGAAAAATTATTTCACATTCATGGGCTTTAGCAAGACTCAATGTCATAATGATGTCAATAGTCCCAGAATTAATTTATAAATTTAATGTTATGCAATTATAATCTTATCAAGATTTTTTTTGTGGTACTTGGCAAGCTGATTCTAAAATTTATGTGGCAGTACATAAACCCAAGAATAATTAAATCAATGTTGAAGAAATAAAAAAATGTGGAGGCTATCCAGATATTGTTAAAGTTAAGAAAAGTGAGTGTTTTTTTCAAGTAGACAAACACAAAATTAATTGAGAAATTCAAGTTTGGAAATCAAAGTTATTTTTAAATATAAATAAACACTATTTACAAATCTCAAATCATTACAAATGAAAATGTTCAATTCTATTTTATTAGTGTTAATTAGCTACAAAATATACTAATGTAGTTTGTCAAACAATAAACAGTATCAAGGCTGCAAAGAACAAAGAGTTTTATTTGGGGGTCTTTAGAATTGCAATTTGGGAGACACATATTTGGGTAAAACCAAAAGAGTGTTCTGGGGAAGAGAGTCAGGTGTTTACCAAGGCAAAAGCCACAACGTTGTTATTAAAGTTGTCTGGCAAGAATTATTGCTGACAAACACAAAAAGGAAAAAAAGAAATATTTGTCCTTAAGGGATAGACTGTCACAAGTTACTTAGGGTGAGGGTAGGATGAGTATCTTGAGTTTGTGACACATTGTGCTGATGTTCTCAGTAACTGTTTTAAGATAGTAAGTGGTCAAAAGGTCAGATTCCATCTAGGCTGAAACATTCATAAGTCATACTTCCTCAATGGCCTCCTAGCTCTGTTTTAGAGAGTTCTTTTAGCGATACTTGACTCCATGTATATTTTCCTTTCGGAAGATACACTGTATCTTTTACAATATTAATATGATGTCCCCTCTTATGGAATGAACTATTGTGAGATTTAATTGATACCTAGTGTATTTAATAGAATATCCACTGGAGGATCCACTAGGGATTTAATTTTCTATCCTTTATAGAACTGGCTGAGGGCATTCATGAATGCTTGACACTAATTGGGGTCAGTATTCATCCTTGGGATTGATGATGATTTCTAGTATAAAAACTAAAGATACTGTATCATGATTATTTTCATTGTAAGTTGATTAACCAAACTCACAATTTCTTAAGCAAAAGAAGCATGCACTGATTGCCTTATCCTTAACTGAGAAGTCCAACTGAAGGGGGCATTTTCAGCTGGGGGTTCAAACAATGTCATCAGGATGACTTCTCACTTGTACCACCTTTCTCTCCATCTTATGACTTTATTAGTCTCTTTGGTTTCTTTCCCCCATCATGTAAATAAGAAAAAGAGTCTGACTAACCTTAGATCATGTGCTCGTCGATAGATCAATCACCATGTTCAAGCATGTGACTGGCAGATGTAATTGGCAGACATGGTAGGGCTATTTGTTGAAAAGTCTTACCAGAATCGCACTAAATAAATGTGAGATCCTCCCATGCCAAAAAAGAGAGAGCCTGAACAAACAAAAATAATAGACAGTGTCTTCTAATCTATATTAAGCATGTCTTTTTATTTTGATGCTTTGACATCTTGGGGCCTGTGGACACTGGGACTGTTGGTCCCAGCCTTAGCTAAAGCCGAGAGATAGAAGACAATTTACCAGGGAGCATGCCTTTCATATGCCAACTATCCAATCTACATCCTTCTCCTCCAGCCCTTCATGGGCTGTGATACTCCCAGCTAGGCTAATATTACTCTGCTCTAATCACCTCAGGGCTGGTACCAGACAATGGAGAGCCCACTGAAATTATTCAAACTAGCCAATTCTAAGCCTGCCTGACTTACCTTTCCCTTTTCTTC
Organism: Hippopotamus amphibius kiboko; assembly: GCF_030028045.1. NCBI lineage: Eukaryota > Metazoa > Chordata > Mammalia > Artiodactyla > Hippopotamidae > Hippopotamus > Hippopotamus amphibius. The sequence goes on along the minus strand of NC_080195.1, from coordinate 98,145,333 downwards.
CTTTGGAAACCACACTAAAGGCTCTAACCCATGTTTTCTTCTTTTTTTTTTTTTTTTTTTTGACTTTTTTTTTTAAATTTTTAATTTATTTTTTTGGGGGGTACACCAAGTTCAATCATCTGTTTTTATACACATATTCCCATATTCCCTCCCTCCTTCGACTCCCCCCCCACCCTCCCTCGAGTCCCCCCCACCCTTCCCAGTCCTCTAAGGCATTTTCCATCCTCGAATTGAACTCCCTTTGCTTTATAACAACTTCCCACTGGCTATCTATTTTACAGTTGGTAGTATATATATATACTACCATGTTTTCTTCTTGTTCCTTCTGCTTCCTTACTGACCCTGGTGTCTCCTTATGTGTGGCATACTTCCTGTTTCTAGGGAACTGTGCATATAAACTTATTCCTTCATGACAGTCATTTCCATGTCTGCATCCTTTATTACTTGAGTAATACAGATCCTGGGTTCATTTTAAAATATTATCTAATATGCTTATTCTTTTAAAGTCAAGTTAATCAATCAATTAATCTATCATTTATTATTTTATTATTCAAGCAATACTTTTTTAAAATAATTTTATTTATTTATTTATTATTTTTTGGGGGTACACCAAGTTCAATCATTTATTTTTATACACATATCCCTGTATTCCCTCCCTCCCTCAACTCCCCCCCACCCTCCCTCGAGTTCCCCCCGCCCTCCCTGTCCCAGTCCTCTAAGGCATCTTCCATCCTCGAGTTGAACTCCCTTTGTTATACAACAACTTCCCACTGGCTATCTATTTTATAGTTGGTAGTATATATATGTCTGTGCTACTCTCTTGCTTCGTCTCAGCTTCCCCTTCACCCCCCACACCCCCTAAAGCTCGAGTTCTCCAGTCCATTCTCTGCATCTGCATCCTTGTTCTTGTCTTGTCACTGAGTTCATCAGTACCCTTTTTAGATTCCGTATATGTGAGTTAGCATACAATATTTGTCTTTCTCTTTCTGACTTACTTCACTCTGTATGACAGACTCTAGGTCTATCTACCTCATTACATCAAACGATACTTATTAAGTCCTCAGTTTATCATAGATGCAGATATTGTTTCTGTAACTTAGGTATTGAAAAACTATCTATTGGTTCAGGTTTCTCAAATGCACTCTTCTTCCATTATCCCTGTACTAGTCAGGATTTTCAAGAGAAACAGAATCAATATATGTAGATATTCAGAAGGAGGTGTATTATGAGGAATTGGCTCAGTGAATATGGAGGATGAGAACTCTCAAAATCTGCTGTGTGCCAGCTGGAGGCACAGGAAAGGAAGTATAATTCCAGTCCAAACCCACTGACCCAGGAACCAAAGGAAGCAATGGAGTAAGTCCCACTCTGAATTGAAAGTCCCCAAAACTGGGGTCCGCTGGTGTCAGTCCAGGTTTGAGTCTGAAAGCCCAAGGACTAGCAGTGCTTCTGTCCATCGGCAGGAGAAAACAGGTGTCCCTGCTCAAGCAGAGAGTAAATTCATCCTCCTGACTTTTTGTTCCATGCAGACACTCAGAGGATTGGATGATGCCAGCACACATTGCTGAGAATGCACACATTCTTTAATTGGTCTGTCAATTCAAATGTTAATCTTTTCCCAAAACACCCTCACAGACACACCCAGAAATAGGATTTTGCCAGTTACCTGGGCATCCTTTAGCCCAGTCAGGTTGACACAAAAAATTAATCATCACAATCCCTAAGTACCTTGTCTTTTTCTGAAGTGAGACTGCATATTTATTACCTTTTTTGAAGTACAGTTGATTTAAAATATTAAACTAATTTCAGTTCACAGTATATCAATTCACCATTTTTAAATATTACACTCCATACAAAGTTATAAAAGAGTGACTATATTCCCCGTGCTATACATTAATTACACCCTTGTAACTTATTAATTTTATAATTGGTAGTTTGTAGGGGCAAAATAGGTGAAGGAATTAAGAGGTACAGACTACCTAAGTATCTTTTCTTACAGCATCATTTAATTTATGAGGTATTTAAAGTCTTTGAAAATGGTACAATTTTAATGAGAGAAAGAGGGAGAGAGAAAGAGAGAAAGAGAGAAGGGTTCAAAGTAAATGGATTAATCAAAGATCTTGCTTATTTTTTGTATTTATTTTTGCATGTTTATATTTAGTTCCAATACAAAAGTAAAGAGCTGTAGATCACTTTTGTTTTTTCATTAAATTTCAAGATTTGAATCAGATTCTACTTCTGGTATTTTTTTAGATGTTTGGTTCATACCCAAGCATTTTATCAGTTTTTTTCCCATAATTTATGATCAAAACATACAGTCCACATGGTCTGATTAAGAAAAAATAATATCCTTGTAAAACAATATCAAGATCAGTCCACAATAAAGAAGCAACCAAAAACCAAAAAGATGTTCATCAAAAATTATAGTGAGATTAATTTTGAAAGCATTTATTGGAAGTGAGTTTTGAGTATGATTTGAAGGACCAAGAAAAAGAGCTAAAGAGAAGTTTGGGGAAGGTGTGTCAGTTTGGAGCTCAGATAGAAAGTTATGTGTGCTCTCTGCATTCCAGCTTCAACTAAAATCCCTTTCCTCACAATTAAGATTTCAGGGGAGAACTTCTGTGAGTGAAATGACAATTCTGTAGACCTAAGTTTGAAGCTGTTATAGTTTATATTTGAAATAAAAGAAATCACAAAACCAGGATTTTTTAATAGTGAAAAAGAGCTTGGGACACAAGTCACAACTGATTAGATGTCATCCTGGCAGGTCATATTTGGAGAAAGAACAGATAAGAGAACGATCTGTAGAAATCTTACAGTGGGATGAGGGTCTTAAACAAAGAGCACATGTGAAGCTAATGAGGGTTGGAAGTGTGATGGAAATTAGAATCATATTAAACCATTCTTTTTTTGGTACAGATCAACTGGTTTGCAAGGCAGAAAATAGAGACACAGATGTAGGAAACAAACATGTGGACACCAAGGGGGGAAAGCAGGGGGTGGGGTAGGGAGGGGTGGGATGAATTTGGGGATTGGGATTGCCATATACACGTTACTGATAAGAAAAAAAATATCAAATTATACATTTTAAATATATGCAGTTTATTGTATGTCAATTGTATCTCAATAAAAGTTCTTGAAAAAAAGAATCATATTAAACCATTTTCTCTTGAAGCAAGATATTTTAATAAGTCAAACATAAGATAAACATATTTGTGGAGCCATGCATAAAGTCTAGGAGATAGAATTAGACGTTGCTTCTCAACACCATCTAACTTTATGCTCTATCATTGTGAAATTTTGGAGACAGTTATCCAGCAACTTCTAAGTGCGTATCTATATATAGAGAACATAGCAGTGGAAATGAAACTCCAATGAACCATTGGAACCAAAAAGTTAAGGAAAAGGTACTCATCATCCAATTAAATGAATCAGTCTTTTGGATTGGACTGGGTTTTCTTGGAACTGTACCTTCAAACTCAGTTGTACACACTACAGCAGGGTAAAAACACCCAGGGACAGGCATTTAGGAGGGAACTTGGCACCACTGATAGGGTGTATCTGTGCTCTTGGGCTGTTGCACAGAGAGTTTTCATTGAGCCAAAGCACAAAAAAAGAATAGAAGCAGCCTTGGCAGAATCACACTTGAAACCAGCAGAGTCTATGCCAAGTCTGGAAGCAGAAGCAAAGGCTGCAACAATAATTAAGCAGAGGCACAGCTTTGCAATCCTTCCCAAACAAAGGGCGATTGGAAGGAAATCACTCTTTTCAGCATCCGGATTGAAGGAATGTTGTTTTTGCCCACCTACTCTATTCATCTGATCTCACCACCTTGATTTTCACCGCTAGCTTGTAAATGCTCCTGGACACAATCCATTGTTTTTTCTCAAGCTGGAATGAAGTACCCATTGAGAAACCTTTTGGCAATTACAGACCTTGCTGATCTTTAGCACATGTGGAGAGTGAAACTAATAGCTTTAGAAGATATGTCCTAAAATTAGTTTTCCTCTGCAGGGCTTTCAAATCTTATATTTTATATAGCCCTTATTTGCTCAGCTCATGCTGCAGAAACCCTAGTGCCCATTTAGCATAGTGTGTACCCTCTGTTTAATTCTGAAACAGGACATGTCTTCTTTCTGATCATGATTGCCTGATGCATCTAATGAAGACAGAAATAAGTTGAATTGTTCTGTTCCCTCTTATCTTCTTTGAGATTCTACAGAGGATGTGTTGGATGACACAGGTTGTGAGTCAGCAATAAACTTTCCTCCCCTGTATCTCTGCACACAAGATCAATTGCGGAAGGGAGAGCAAAAAAGTGTAGGCCTTCAGAAAGGACAGCTTTGAGCTGCCACAAGCAAATTACATCCTGATCTAGATGCCACTTGATGCGTAAATATAAGATGGAAGCTGCCAGACACCTAGATAATCTGCACAATATTTAAGGCTGCAGATTTTAGTTTTGTTACACTCTCCACTAATGATGGGCTATGAACCTGCACTGAGCCACTTTAATTCTCTGTTCTTCAAATTTTCCATTTAATGTGTGGACAAAAAAAAAAAAACAGAATAGTACAAATGTATAAACATATTTCTTTTCTACAAAAATTGGGAACCTAAATTTTCAATGATGAAGGAATATGATGCAAATGATAGTGTTAGAATGATTCATTAATTCATTTGCTAAATGAGCATTCACTCATTCAACCGATGTTTATGAGCCTCTACTGTGTGCCATGACTATTTCAGGCTCTTGAAACACTGTGGTGAACAAAATCAACTTTCTGCTTTTATGTTTTACATTCTGTTATGGGTGGAGGAAGGGAAAAACATAGCCAAGCAAGTAAGGATACACATTCATATGTCAGCGGGTGATATGAACTAACAGAAAAATAAAGCAGAGTAAAAGGACAGAGTGACATAAACAGATGTAATGTAATACTCTGCAGAGAGCAATGCAGAGTTTAGCCCAGAGATGAAACATTCTCTAAAATTTATATAGATAAGCCTCTGCTGATGATTATATTATTTTCCCAATCTCTGCTTGTGATGGTTGACTTTACGTATCAACTTGACTGAGCCATGGGATGCCCAGATAGCTGGTAAAACATTATTTCCGGGTGGATTTGTGAGTATGTTTCTGGAAGAGATTAACATCTGGATACACAGACTGAGTGAAGCAGGTTGCACTCCCTAACATGGAGAGCATCACCCAATCCACTGAGGGCCTGAATAGAACCAAAAGGCCGGGGAAGGTTGAGTTTGTTTTCTGCTTGACTGTTGAGCTGGGACATCAGTGTTCTCCTGGTTATTAGGGCTTCACACTCTACTCTCTGGCTTTTTGGACTTTCAATTGCACTGTTGGCTTTCCTAGATCTCCAGTCTGCAGAGAGCAAAAGGTGGGAATTCTCAGCTTCCACAATCTATCTCTCTATATCTCTATCTCTGTCTCTGTCTCTATCTCTTTCTTCATCTCTTCTATTGGTTCTGTTTCTCTGGATAACTCTGACTAAAATACTCCCAAATTCCATCCACTTATGCGATAAAAAGTGCCACACAGGAATGAAGATCTAGTATCATTAGGAAAGGAGACAGTGTGGGAGGCTTTGTATGTTTGCTCACTTCGTTGTCTCTTTCCTTTAAGTTCCAATTTTTTGTCAGCTTTGTTAAAGTATTATTGACAAATAAAATTTTAATAAATTTAAAGCATATAGTGTGAAGATTTATGCACATATATATTGAAAGAATTCCCACCTCAATTAACACATCTATCTCCTCACATATTTATTTTTTTAACTACAAATGTACATGCTCTCAATTAAGTACTAAGCAGCCAGTCTTTACAGTCCTCATCAATGACTGTCATAATCCTTTAAAACCATGTTTCTTACAACACTTAATAGTAATTTAATAATATTAACTCATCAACATTCACTTAAACCTCATTTTTTTCTCTATAACTGTTTTCGTAAAGTATTTCTCAAAGAAAAATTCCTGATAGATTACATTCAGGAAATACAACTATATCAATCTTGAGAGATTTAAAATAATTTTAGAAAATAGCACACTGAAAGGTCATGAATATTTCATGAGAAAAGTAAGAAGTGGATAGATTTGATGGACCAAATAGTTTCAAATCAGAATTATTTTCAAAGTAAATTGTTCTTATTTAAATCTACTTAATGTTTAATAGGCATTTAACAAATTTCTCACTTACAGAAGAGGGTGAATTGGTAATGCACAGAACTTCTCTGCCTTATTTTTCTCATTTCTATTAGAAATAAACTGATAATACATTTGACTTAGTGATTTAATAATATGAGTGGATATATCACCAAGATAAAAACCCTTAGCTTTTAAGTTTGAAACAGTAACAAAATCATTGAACAAATAAAACTGTACTCACTTGAGACATTGTTTTCATGAACAGAAATAAGGTTAGTCCGTAACATTCACATGGACACTTTATTGGGATTTTTATTTTCTTGCTGTAACTTCTGCATTTTGGAAATGTTATGGGAATTTTGTATTGCTGTGATTTTTCAAAGAAAAGATAAATTGGTTTCTAGAGTAAATGCACATACAACATCTTTTCCTTTCCTAAGTCTGCATAGAGAAAAAAAAAATGTCTTTTTCATATTTAACAGAAAGTAAGAGACTGTGAGTCCTAGCACAAGTTGTACAGAGATACCTCACGGAAAAAAATTCAAAAGCAAGTTAAAGAGTCTGATGTTGCTTCTCAAGAAGCGACTGCTTGCGGTAGTAAAAGATGCTCACCATTCTGTCTTTCCTGCTGGCAGTACTCCTGCCATATTGAAGAGCTCTACTGCATTCTCCTTAACTCTCAATGCAGAAGTCCTGACAGGCTCCAAGACATAAGCCAAGTCTGACAGTAGAAGGCAGGGGTGATCTGTCTTATTCCTGTCGTGGTCCTGTGATATTTAGTGATTAGTGAATTGATCTTCAGTTAATACAATAACAAGGGAGGCTGGGTTCTAATTAGTGTGTAATAACTTTAGAGATGATAATACATGAGTGCTCAAAAAATGTTCCTTGCATTATGTCATTCATCAGTGCTCATGCTTCTGAGATTATTGAGTTAGAGAAATTAATCATTATGATACTAACCTAATTTAGCCAACCCATGTTACCACAGACTTTAATGAAAATCTTTTTTTCAGTAATAAAAAGTCTGTGTTACCATAGACTTTTATAATTAAACCCACAAAAGTAAATATGCACTGATTTCAGATTAATAGAAGTCTGACTAGGAAAATGGTCTAATCTTCATGATAGATTTTTAGACAATTTCCACAGATCATTATTTTAGTGAGGCAGAGGTACAGGTGACTCACTGCCAGCTGTTGTCCCATCTGTCCTTAGACAGTCACCTGGTGGAGAGTAGTCTAGTGGGAATACAGAGATTCCCCTTATCTTTATGATTATACAATGAATTTAAGGCAAACAAGGTATCAGTATATTAGCCAATATAAAACATATAGTGAATTATGCTTACTACATATTCGACTCAAACTTAGAGTGCAGAAATAGATATACCTTTGCTCAAAAACTCGTAAGGATTTACATTTCCCTTCAGATCAAGTCCAAATAATATTCACAGTACACATGACCTCTCATAGTAGCATAACCTTATCTTACCCCCCACTACTTTTGAAAGCCTGTTTTATATAGTAGTGTATTTCTTTACATCAATCTATATGCAATGTGCCTTTTTCTCATCTCTAGATTTTCTGATGGTTTTGTGTTTGTTCTTTTAGTGATGTCCTTTTTGTTTTTCCTAAGATGTCCCCTCCTCAAAGTTCAGATAAATCCCAACACCATCATGAGACTTTCTCAGATGTTTATAACAAGTATTATCCTTTCATCCTAATGACTACTCAGGGCACATATTTTTGGAACCAAGTGCTGCAAAAGGCCCTTCTCAGCTTTTGCTTTCAAATTAACTTATAGTCTCACCTCTGGCTTTCGATATAAATATATTTTTTGCTTCAAGATTATGGATTCTATGCTCAAATATTGCATTTTTACTAACTCAATAGTTAACAGAGGCAATAATTTGCCATCTTCTTACTCTATACTTGTGGGACAGCGTAGTACAAATTTAGGTATGTATTATACTCTCAATAAATGATTGTTGAATTAAACTGAACAGAAAAATAAAACACCACTTTTTGACCATTGGTTTTAGCATTTTTACCTAATGATATTGCTTAATAACTTTTTCTATGACATTGTTTTATTGACTTAAGAACTCCTAAGTGTTTTATTTCTTGTTGGTAAGGTGACTTCAAATTTTATTTTATCCTCAATTAAAATGGAGAAATATATTGGTCTTAAAATTAATTTATTTATAAAATGTATAGCTACCATGATTGTCATGTATTATTTGTTGGAATTTTTCTTTTCTTAAATCCCCAAATACCCTGTAACATTATGACTCAACATAATAATAAAAAAGGTTATTAATAGAACTAAAATATAAATCCAGATAAATCCTAAGTGTTTGCCACAAACTGTCTGGTAAAAACAAAACAAACAAACAAACAAACAAACAACAGCAACCAAAAAAAAAAAACAAAAAACAATTAAACCTCCATTCTTAATGTTTAAAAAATTTTTATTATTTATTTGTTTTTGAATTTCTGTAGGGAAAATTTTTATAATTCATAGCAATGTCTAATTTAAAAACACAAGTTAAAATTTGGTCATATGAAAAAGTTTACTACCATGTAAGTAGGGATGAATAGCTTTGCACGTAGCAAAACTATGATGTAGCATAATGAAAAACTCTAAAGCTATTTAATTCACTGAATTCCCTCATTATCTTTACTGGTCCAATCTGACCCATTTTACATATTCTGTATATCTTACACTTGTCACTATTGAAAACACACAGATATGTTTGTGACCTATCTATCTATAGGTGTGTGTGTAGACTAATATAGCTTTATTCTCTTTTAAAATAATCCCGACTTATTTTTTTAAATAGTAATAATTTTATGGAGTTATTCTATTAAACTTAGTTTTTTCTACACCGTTCATACAGATTTTGTTTTACACAAGTTACTTTAAATATCCTTTGAAAATTTCAGCATTTTACTGTACATAATATTTAAGTAACATCTAGTTCAAGGATTTGAAATAATATGAAAACCACGTTAAAATGTAGAGCTTAAACCTCTCTATTTTACATCAACAGCTTCAGTCCCATAAGTGCCCTGTAGGTTATTAACTTGTCTTTTCTATAGCAGTAACTCACCCAAGAGAGAAATTAATTCTGCCCAAGAGCAAAAAAAAAATATTAAAAAGAACCTTTGACATTCATGCCAGAGAACCTTAGAAATATATGCCAAGCACTTCACTTATATTCATCCTAATACTTGCAGAATCTCAATAAGAGAATATTCCTCTTTATATACAGAAGAACTATAGCACTGAGAATTTAGACACCTTAACTAATAGGTAGTGTGGAACTTGATTGATGCCTTTCTCACTGCAGCAAACTGCCTCTGGGTGGTCATTCTACTCTGAGGTCTTTTCATTTTTATCCATAGCAATTAGTTTTCACAAACTGACAACTGAAATTAATTTTGTTGTAATAAGAAAGCTATATTTTTATTGTATTTTTCTAAAGAGAGAAAGAATAACAGAATGGGAGATACTGATATGATCCATAAATATAAAAAAGAAAGGAAATTACACTAGTATGATATGGTACCTTGTGACTAATTTTTACCAATATGTTGAAAGTGCAGTGTTTAGGGGATACAGATATGTTCTGTTTGGAAAACAATCTTTCAAAGCACACCTCTTCCTTCAAATAGACACTTCCATTTACTTCTGTAAAAAATGTACATATACCTGATATTACGTGTGTTATTTGTTTCATTAAGATACATAGGCAGGATGACTTTAAAGATTGGAAGTTGCTGTAAAATGAAAATGTTGCATATATGTTTTCAAGTATAAAGCCCTCCCTAATACAGAATTTAACTGAAGAAGAAAAGAAATGTATTGAGTGAAAGGTCTCTTGTACCAGTTAAATTCTCAAATACTAACACAATCATGTTCTCTGTCATGGAGACAATAAATTCATTGAAAGTAATTTGTTTTATAGTTCAATGAGTGCAATAATTGTACTTTTTTACAGAGAAAAGGGATAAAATAACCTGGTATCATGAGTTAATTTATACTGACTAAAAGTTACCTCAATATTTATAAGGAAAACTATCATCTTGATACAATCAATAATTTAGTTATCAAATTTTCAAAATGAGATCACATTCTAATTTATTGAATTCTGAGGGAATGTGTATTGATCTATAAATCTGAAACAAACTTATCTGGTACATCACAGCTTACAACATTCACATTATAAGCAAGGAAATATTACATCACATCAAAATGTCATTTTTAAAAGTATTATCATGTTAAATAAATTTGCCTAATTTTTGTAGACATTATAAAAGTGAGAAGTATTCTCACTGTCAGTCATAATCAAAAAAGTGTGCTGAATTTTATTGATTTATAGATTCATTTAATATTTACTGACTTGGCAAATATTTATTAAGCATCTGTTATATCCACTTCCTGGTATAGTTCTAGGGCCCATGTATATAAAATAAATAAAAAGTAAAATAAAAGTTAAAAGTGTGAATTAGCTCTCATGTTATCACATTGTAATGATGAAAAAATTATTAATAGAATAATGTAAGTAAGTTTAAAACTGAAACTGGCAAATACTATGAAGAAAGCAATATGATTTTGTGATTTAATAAATAAACCTAGGAAGTTTGGGAAGGATTTTTTTCAGAAGAGTAGGTACTAATAGGTTAAGATGATGGAGTAGTGTATGTAAGTGGTTATAGAAGCCACAACATGAATAAGATCATGTAATGAGAGGCAGAGATAGAGTTGTGAAACTCCAATTTTAATGGTCCAATTAAGATTGAAAAATCAAAAAGGGGAATTGAGAAAGAGTGGCCAGAGTAGTCAGAATTCAAAAGAGAGTTTTCATGGAAAACAAGGGAAAAGAGTAATTTCTAGAATGACAGAATCAAGAACAGTTCTGAATCCTACTGAGAGGTCAAGAAAGATAAAGACTAAAACATTCCATTAGGTTAGAAATAGAAACTACAATGGACACTTTAGCAAGGTCATGGTAGAATGCTGTGACCAGAAGCCAAATTGAAATATTGAGCTTTTCTGAGAGGACGGAGGTGGATATGGAAAGAACGATGTGAATGTCATTGGTATTTAGGATGTAAAACCGATCAGAGTTTATAATGGAGCCAATAAGAAAGGAAAAAAATACAGAATGAATTATGATCATGAATTTCCTGACTTACAGGCTGTGATATTTACCAAAATAAGACACACTGGAAAAAGATCAGGAGTGGGTTTTTTCTTTGTTTGCTTCTTTTCAATGGGATGGAATTAATGAAATCGTGAATTTTAATTTGGGCATGTTGAGCCTGCAATGACTTGGAGTTATCCAAGGAAATATCTTGTAAAATCTGTTGGATATCCTGGCCTGAAGCTGAGAAAGGTGAATAGAGAGGGGATTGCATAAATATAACATGGTGGGAGGACTTTTGTTTTAAGGCATTGGGAAGGACTCACTTGAGGAGAAGGTAAATATCAAAAGGGAAAAGGGATAATTGATAGCTGAGAAGACAGATTGTAATGGTGCAAAAGACCTGTACTCTGAAAACTGTAAGATACTGATGAAAGAAATTGAAGATGACACAAACAGATGAGAAGATATACTGTATTCTTGGAATGGAAAAATATTTACTGTTAAAATGAGCACATGACCTAAAGCAATTTATAGATTCAATACAATCCCTATCAATTTACCAAAGGCATTTTTCACAGAACTGGAACAAAAAATTTAAAATTTGTATGGAAACACAAAAGACCCAGAATAGCTCAAAACAATCTTGAGAAAGACGAGTAGAGCTGGAGGAATCCTGCTTCCTGACTTAAGACTATACTACAAAGCTACAGTAATCAAGAGATGGTACTTGCACAAAAACAGACATATAGATCAAAGAAACAGGATAGAAAGAAACCCACATCCCTATGGTCAATATCTATGACAAAAGAGTCAAGAATATACAGTAGAGAAAAGACAGACTTTTCAATAAGTGGTGCTGGGAAAACTGGACATCTACATGTAAAAGAATGAAATTAGAACATGCTCTAATACCACACACAAAAATAAACTCAAAATGGATTAAAGACCTAAATGTAAAACTGGAAACTATAAAACTCCTAGAGTAAATCACAGGTAGAATACTCTTTCATATAAATCACAACAATATTTTTTAATCCATTTCCTGAGTAATGGAAATAAAAACAGTAATAAACAAATGGGACCTAGGTAAACTTAAAGGGTTTTGCACAACAAAGAAAACCATAAACAAAATGAAAAGACAACCTATGGACCAGGAGAAAATAATGCTAAGTATTAAGGCAATGCAAATAAAAACTTCAATGAAGTAGATGGCATGGAGAAAAATGAACCCTCCAAAACTGTTGGTGGGAATGTAAATTCATGCAGCCACTGCGGAGAACAGTATGGAGGTTCCTTAAGAAACTTAAAATAGAACTACCATATGATCCAGCAATCCCACTCCTGGGCATATACCTGGAGAAAACTCTAATTTGAAAAGATAAATGCACCCCAATGTTTATAGCAGCACTATTTACAATAGCCAAGACATGGAAGCAACCTAAATGTCCATCAACAGATGAATGGATGAAGAAGATGCAGTATATGCATACAATGGAATATTACTCAGTGAAAAAGAAAAAAAAAAAAGAAAAAGAAAAGGAGAGAAATATTGCTATTTGCAACAACAAGAATGGACCTAGAGATTATCATATTAAGTGAAGTAAGACAGAGAAAGACAAATATCATATAATATTGCTTATATGTGGAATTTAAAACATGAAAAAAAATGAACTTATTTACAAAGCTGATACAGCTTTATAAATGGACATAGAAAATAAACTTTTGGTTACCAAAGGGGATAGTGGAGGTGGGGGAGCTAGATAAAGTAGGAATTTGGAACTAGCAAATACACACTACTATATATAAAACAGATAAACAACAAGGGCCTACTGTATAATGCAGGGAACTATGTGCAATATCTTGTAATAACCTATAATGGAAAAGAATCTGAAGAAGAATAGATATATAACTGAATCACTTTACTATACATCTGAAACTAACACAACGTTGTAAATTAACTATACTTCAATTTAACAAATGGTTTAAAAAAAATAAAGAGGATGAAAAAGCCAGTTTTGACAGAATCTGTGTAAAACAGCCTTCAAAGCAGGCGCTGAATTTTGATTAGCTATGATTGTGATGGTTAAATCAAACCATCTTGAGTTCTTGAACACAGAGATTTGATGTTGTGAAATTAGTCTAGTATAAGTTTGAAAAATAATTCAAGGGTGTGAAAGTTGGGAGTTGTGCAGAACACCTAGAAGACTATTACAGAATTTCATATGAAAAGTAATGAAATCCTGAAATAGAGTGAAATGGGTAGGCAGGTGATGACTATGAACTGCACTGTGAAGCATCTGCTTTTATTTTTGCATTCTGTTATTAAAATTTTTCTATTCTGGTTTTGGCATCAGATATCCTAAGGTAATTGTTTTGTTTTCCTGTTGGGTCTGTCCACAGAGGGATCCAGGTGGGAAGATACTCTTCTTAGGAAGCTTATTGAACCATTTGTCTAACTGGAAGTCTATTTTCTGTGGCTCTATGGTAATTAGTTTGAATTTTATTTCTTAGAAAAAAAAGAGTGAAAAAGTTTATGCTACTGTCTGAAAGACGTATACACAGTAGTAGTATAACTTTTCTCTGCTTTATTTTGGGGCCCTTCTCCATCACTTAAGTAACACTAACCAATTTTTAAAAAGATTTAAGGTGTTTTTCTTAGAAAAATCAAAATAATGAAAGTGGTCATCCATATTTCCTCCTTCTAGCTAAATGTTTTTCAGTTTGTAACGCATTCAGTTTTGTCTCATGAATTATGTATGATAATCATACTGGGATAGAAAAAACATTTTATTTTAGAGCACCTGTATTTTAAAAATTAAAATAAAAAACAAAACAATTTTTATTCTACTTTGTGTTATGTTGAGCTTTCTTCTTGTTTTTCTTTTATATTGTTCAGTTTTAGAACTTTCAGATAAGGAAAACAATTATCTACATTATATTACTTGAAATTACTCTCACAGTTCTTAGGGTATATATTTTAAATATTTCAAACTTATTAAATTTAATGTTTAATAAAGTATAAAAATATTTTAAAATTTTGAAATACTTTCAGATATTTTAAGGGACTTTGTTTCTAGTCAAAATGGAGAAAAGGGAATTTCACTTATTCTCCTGACTAAAATAACCAATTATTGACAAAATATATATGAAACAATGATTTTGAGGTGCTGAGACCAGTTTGACGACTTGGGGTGCATGATGGGTGCTGCAAGCTTAAAGAAACACAGACACAGATTTAAGAGAAAGATGGGACCGGGGGACTCAAGACCTCTAGGATCAAAAGCCCTGCTGCTTCATTCCACGTTGTTTTTTTTAAGCTCTTGGCATTCCAGAAGCAAGATAGCATAGGTTCTCACACTCTCAGTTTCTTCCCACAATCAAGGTTTTTCTTTGAAATAACCAAACAAAGGCCTCATATGACTGGGGGCAGTGGTCTTTTGCAAGAACAGCAGAAGGAGGGCAGCTGCTATTGGCCAGGTCTCTGTTTGCCTCCTGGGTCCTGATCTGAGCTGGGCGTGGGAAGCAAAGCAGCCATGAGGGCAGGAGACCTCTCTCAGAAGGAGTAAGGGTCTGTGCCCCACCCCTGTTGGCCCCTCTGTGACTGTGCCTGTCTTAGGTTGTTCCTCCCCTGAGGAATCTTACCCGTCTCTGGCTAACTAGCCATCCCCCGGGACCAAACAGGGTGATATGAGGTGTGCAAGTGAAGAAGGGGCTGTGCCCCCAGAGAGGGTCAATTTTCTGTTTCCACAGTAGACTATGCCCCCATGGCCTCCATGCCCAGCACGCTTAGTTCCCCTGCTGCTCAAGCAAGACATCCTGCACCCAGTTGCTTGGCCCACATACTTTAATTACTTTTAGCTGTATTTATTATAACAATTTCAAGGTTTCAGAAGGACTTCTGAATGTTTTCCCACATTGATGTACTTTAAAATTGGCAATAAAAGATAGTGATTTTTACAAGGTGGGAAGTAAATGAGATGAACTCTCTCATTGTCTAAGCTTATTACTCAAAGAGAGTTCCCAGGCCATGGGGAAGGAAGGGGTAAACCAAAGGACTCCTTAACTTGAGGAGACAGAGCTCAGAGGCTGAGGAGACAGAACATGTGGCATTTAAAGACTCAGTTCAGGAGGGGATAGAACTTCAGAGAGAGAGAGAGAGAGCTTCAAAGACCTGTGTACTGGCTAATACACAAGTGTGAGGAAACTATGGAAGGCTTGAGGGAAGAATCAGCTAAAGAATTAGTGGTGAGAGGGCTGGGATTAGTGATGTTTCAACCATGAAACCTAGAAAAAATCTCATGATTCATGGGGCACTGGGTAAAGTTCTCAGAAGGATCCCGTGTTAGTAGTGGAGAATAAAAATCCTAAACTAAGTTTTGCTCCAGTTCTGATTATAATTTTTCAAAGAAAAACACAAAGAGTCAAATGATTTTCCTAAAACTTGACCACATCCCAGAACAAAGCTTAAGAATATTTATAGGAATATAAAAATATCGAGTACCCAGATAAAATTCACAATATCTATTATCCAATAAAAAAATTGCCAGTCATGCAAAGAACCGGGAAACTGTGACCCATAATAAAGAGACAATTAATCAATCAAAATGAATGCAGAATTGGGAGAGATAGTAGAATTAGCAGACAGGGATATTGAAACAATTATAACTGTATTCCATATGTTCAAGGAGATATAACTGACAAAAATATTTAGATCAAACATTTAGAGATAAAAACAATTGGGTAAAATTAAAAAAAAAAAAACCCATATGGGAATATTAGCAAATTAGAAATGGAAGAAAAGAAGATTAGTGAACCTCAAGACATAGCAAGAGAAACTAGGAAAAGATTCAGAGAGAAAAGAGAATCAAACAAAATGAGCAGGGCACAAAATAACTCTCCATAAATTTAAATGGATATAAGTTGTTCAATGTATGATCTATGTCACAATGAATTTATAATATAAATCAATAACAAAATGATCTCTAAAAATTATCCAAATATTTATAAGTAAAATAACACAATTATAAATAAACTATGGGTCACAAAAAAAATAAAAAAATGAACTAGATAGTATTTTGAAGTAAACTAACATAAAAACACATTATATAGAAACTTGTGTGATGTCACTAAAGGTTTGCTTAAATGGAAATGTATAACACTAAGTACTGCTGTAGAAAAGAAGAATGGTTTCAAATAATTGAACTCAGTTCCACTTTAAGGAACTGCAAAAGAAGGGCAAATTAAACACAAAGTAATTAGAAAAAACAACTATAAAGGTCAGCATGAAAATCAGTGAAATAGAAAACAGAAAAACAATTGAAAAATCAGAGAAACCAAAAGCTAGTTCTTTGAAAAGTTCAAAAATTGACAAACATCTAGTTGGACTGATCACAACAAAAGTGGAGGAGACGCAAAGAAGAGTAAGAACATGACATTACTACTAATTTTATAGGTATTTGAAAGAAAACAAGAGGATATTACAAACAACTAATAATTATGGTAGTTACCATTATCATAGTCATTATGGTAATCTAAGTGAAATGGGCAAATTCTGGAAAGACATACTGAGTTCACTCAAAAAATACAATAAAACAAATCAACAAATAGAATTTCTTCTAAAAATTGTCTGATAGAGAAAATTCCAAACCAAGATGGCTTCACTAATAAATTCTTAAAACATACTCACTTTGTATGGCATAATAATATCAATTCTACAATAACTCTTCTAGAAATATGAACATGAGGAGTTAATTTCCAAATCATTCTAAACAAAATTTTAGCAAATTGAGTCAAACATTATATAAAAAGGGTAACATACCAGAACCAAGCAGTTTTTATTTCTGAAATGTAAATTTGGTTTAATATTTGCAAATTGATGTAAATCACTACATTAACAATTCAAAAAAGAAAAAAAGCACATGATAATGTCTATGTACATAGAAGAAGCATTTAACAAAATCCAATATCTGTCCCTAATAAAAACTTTATAAAATAGGAATATAGAGAATCTTCCTCAGCCTGTAAAGAGTATCCCCTGGAAACCTATAGCTAATGTCATATTTAGTGATAAAAAAGTGAATACTTAGCTCTCAAGGAACAAGAAATGGATGTCCATTCTCACCACTTCTGTCCATCGTTGTACTGGGGGGTTCAGCTGGTGCAATTAGCAAAAGAAAGTCATCCAGATTAGGAGAGAAGAAATAAAACTGTCTTTATTTGTAGAAAATAAAATCACCTATGGAGAAAATTTAATGATATATACAATAATGCTACTAGAATTAACAAGGGTTCAGCAAGGATGCAGGATACAATACCAATACGTAAAAATTAACTGTATTTCACATTCTGTCAAAGATAATCAGAAATTTGATTTTTAAATATAATTTACAATACCATCCAATTATATGAAATATTAATGGTAAATCTGAAAAAAGGAAGAAATGAAGACATGGACACTGAAAACTACAAATAATTGCAGAAAGAAATTTAACAAGACCTAGTAAGTGGAGATGCATAATATGGTCATGTATCAGAGGGTCTAATATTCTATTTATTTATTTATTTATTTATTTATTTAATTTTTGGCTGTGTTGGGTCTTTGTTGCTGCATGTGGGCTTTCTCTAGTTGTGGTGAATGGGGGCTACTCTTTGTTGCAGTGTGCAGGCTTCTCATTGCAGTGGCTTCTCTTCTAGAGCACAGGCTCTAGGTGAGGGCTTCAGTAGCTGCAGCACATGGGCTCAGTAGTTGTGGCTCATGGGCTTAGTTGCTCCCCAGCATGTGGCATCTTCCTGGACCAGGGCTTGAACCCGTATTCCCTGCATTGGCAGGTGGATTCTTAACCACTACGTCACCAGGGAAGCCCAGAAGTTCTAATATTGATATCAACTTTCATCAATTTAATTCACAGTTAATGAAATCTCAATCAAAATCTCAACAGTTTTTTTTTTTTTGATGGAAGTTAATAAACTGTTTCTGAAACTTACATAGAAATCAAAAATAATCAAAACAATTCTGGATATAAAGAATAAGGTAAAGAATTAACTCTACCTGATTTTGAGATTTATTATAAAGCTACAACAGTAAAGACAGTGTGGTATTGAAATAGGCCCACCTCAGTTGAGTAACTGATTTCTGAGAAGAATGCAATGGCAATTTCATTGACAAAAGATAGTTTTTGCAACAAATAATGCTGGAATGATTGGATACCAATGACAAAAGAAATATATTTTAATCCATATATGTAGCAAATTTTTAAAAAATGAAGGGGAAAGTAGCCATTTTGAAATATGCCCAGAGAGTTCTCCATAATAAAGACTTACTCAGAGTGTGAAAAGACTTTACCAGAGCCTTCTTTAACCTGGAGAAGGAAAATTACCAGTTTCCTGTCTCAACTGAGAAGGGAAAAAAGCTGAGAGGCACTTGTGAAACTTACAGCCCAGGGACACAGACCTACTAAAAGACTGAGATTTAATCATAATTATAGAATGCTTACCATGCCCCCATACCTTACCACCACATCAACAAGACTCTAATATAATAAAATTTGATTACAGCTGAAAGAACTGCAAGGTGCACAGTCTATTTAAGAAGGTGTTTTGGGGGAAATCCAAAGACAAAAAAAGAGACAGAAATGACACTTTAGAAATTGAGGACTCTGAAACCTATAGCTGCAAGAGACATTTAATCCTATCCCTAGCATAACATAACATAAAATCTCAAAATAAAGGTTTATTTCCCTCTGCTTTTATTACCCAATACACCATGTCTGGCTTTCAGCAAAAAAGT
Organism: Hippopotamus amphibius kiboko; assembly: GCF_030028045.1. NCBI lineage: Eukaryota > Metazoa > Chordata > Mammalia > Artiodactyla > Hippopotamidae > Hippopotamus > Hippopotamus amphibius. Next base: position 98,126,227 of record NC_080195.1, on the reverse strand, counting down.
ACAAAGCATGACAAAAGTTAAGAGTTTGAAGAGAAAAAACAAGATTCAAAACCAGACTCACATATGACACAGATTTATAATTATCAGAGAATTTAAAATAACTTAATTAACATTCTAAGGATTCTAATGAAACAAGTGGACAACATATAAGAATAGATGGTAAGCAGAGAGATAGAAACTCTAAGAAATAATCAAAATGAAATGTCAGAAATCAAAAACACTAACAGAAATAAAGAATTTCTTTAATGGGCTTCTCAGTAGGCTGGTCAAGCCTGAGGAAAGAATTAGTGAGGTAGAAGATATGTCAATAGAAACTTCTCAAACAGAAATGCAAAGAAAAATTAATGAAAAAAAAAAGGAACAGAATTTCCAAGAGCTCTGGGAAAATTTCAAACTGTATAATGTATATGTAATAAGAATACCAGAAGGAGAAAAGAGGATAGAGTAGAAGTATCTGACATAATAATGGCTGATATTTTTCCAAAATTAATGACAGACATCAAACCACAGATCCAGGGAACACTGAGTAGGATAAAAAATTCTACACTTAGTTACTACTTTTCCAAATTGCTGAAAACCAAGGATGAAGAAAATCTTGAAAGCAGCCAGAGTGGGGAAAAAGTATACTTTACTTATAGAGAAACAAGGATAAAAGTTACATCAGACTTCTCTTCAGAAACCATGCAAACATGAAAGTGAAGTAAAACTTTTAAACTCTTAAAAGAAAAATAAAATTTTCTGTTGAGCAAAATTACACTTCAAAAATGGAGAAACATTTTTTTCTGACAAACCAAAACTAAGGGAATTCATTGCCAACAGATCCTCCTATTTAAATAAAAGTTAAATTCTCCAAGGAGAAGGAAAATGATGTAGGTCAGAAGATCAGATCTGCATATAAAAAACAAATGTCTAAGAAGGAATAAATGCAGGTAAGATGTTTCAAGTTGATCTAATAGATAAATGTTTATTCAAAGTAATATTAGTAACCAAATATTGGGTGATTATAGAATATCTGTAAAAAAAAATGAATGGCAGCAATATTATAAGGGGCAGGAATTGGTAATACTCTGTTATATCTGTTATAGTAACAGTATGGTGTGTATTATAGTAATATAGTGTTATTTGCAAGTGTACTTATGTTAGCTGTACATCACATGTATTACAAACTCTAGGGCAAGTAATAAAATATTTTAAAAATGAAGTTTGATTGCTATTATCTTTTGTTATATATATTTTTATCATTGCCAAATATCCTCATAAATATTTGATTTTTTAAGAATTTTCCATGACCTTTATTGGAACCATTCTTCATTCTGAATTTTCCTAAATGATTCCCAATTTTAATTTACAAATGAACTTATATTGCCCATTCCTAATACTTAAGTTAGATTGCAATGGTTTTTATTTTTTATTTTATTAATTTTAACAGGAGAAAGGCATACAAATTCATTTAATAAGTTTTACATGACATGGGAGTCTTTGTAAGGAAATGAAATCCTGAAGAAATGGTTAAGCCTGAATGTTTTTATGCTAGGTTTGATGAATGGTGGAAAGTCATGGAAAGATATGATAGGACAAAGAGTATGTGCTAAATAAACTGGGGGAAACTTAGAAACACCTCTTTATTCAGATTCTTCTTGGTGTCCTTCAATCTTGGAGATAAGGATGCTCCTTTCTTCTGAGTGTAGGGAGGGCACCTCTTTTTTTTTTTTTTTTCATATTGGAGTATAGCTGATTAGCAATGTTATGTTAGTTTCAGGTTTACAGCAAAGTGATTCAGTTATACATATACTTGTATCTATTCTTTTTAAACAACTAGTATTTCTAGTCTGAATTAACCTTCTCGTACCCTTACTATGTATGTTAGGAAAAAAGTGATTCAATAACACAGATACACACATGAATATAGAGGAATCTTCTCTCAACAACAGTACTGATGCCCTTTGTTTACTCATTTATAGGATGTTTTCATTGGGAAATTTTAATATATTTAGTGAAGGTAAATTTAAATTTTTCCTCATGGCAGCCACTGTACATTTTGGACTCAGGCTGTCTTCAGTTCTCCTAATTAAAATATAATCAAAATTCCTTTCTTGGTAATGAATTGATCAATATACTCTGGAAAATCAGCAAATCTGAGGAAAATTTAAAATATCCAGTCAAATATATGCTGCATAGAACTTCATTCTACATGTATATAAATTTAATAATATACATTCATTAGAAAAAAAAAGGATAACTGTAAAATCTCTCATCTGCAAGATACTTGAGATAATACATTTCCTTTTTTTCCATGCAGTTTTGGTAACATACACCATATTTTTGCCTATATCTCAAAATATACGCATACCTTAGCCTGTGGTTGTACTCTAAAAACTAGAGTAACCACTTTGTGTATGATTCAGAAAGATTTGAAAGTTAATATAGAAATGAAAAAAAAAAATCTCTTTTCATAGGTATGTCACATACTAGAGTGTGGTACCTGCAATGATATATGAAAAAGAGAAAGTAACATTCTTTTCATGCCTATTGTGACAGATATTGGTCATGACAATCTCCTGGAATAAATTTAACATTTCGGACTCATATTGATACATTTGGGGGTCAAAGACAGATCCTCAAATCATACATTTAAATTCCATCTATTCTGAGGAGGTTTTCATGAGTGAGAATTTTATGATATTCAAATTGAGTATATTAATTCACTAAGACTTAGATTCTTGAAAAGAATCTTAAACAGAGTGGACATATGTATATGTAAAACTGATTCATTATACTGTACACCTTAAAATAACACAACATTGTAAATCAACTATGCACCAATAAAAATAAAAAAAGATTTAGATTTTGTCCTTATATTAAAAAAAGAACATATAGTTTTATTTGCAGTAAAATACTATTGACAATAAAATACTCCGGCTTACATTTTGCAATTCTTTTGTTTATTATGAGAATTGAATGCTATAGAAATTAAATTTTTCTTTAATATTTTTTAAATATCGTCAGTAAAATATTTTAACTTTAAAACTATAGATATATCACTGACATACTGATATTTTATTACCGATTCCTGCACTTTTTTAATCCTTGACTTAACTATCAGAAAAAAAATCTGAGTTAAAATTTAAAATATATATATCATGAAATATTACAAATTAAAAAATAAAAGGGAACATAATATAAAACTTCACAGTAAACAAATGCCTTTTGAAAGGTCATGGTATAAGATGATTTCAGTGATAGAAATCTGAGTAGAATGAAGAAAGTATTTCCTTAGCTTTTCCATCCAGAAAATGGAAAAAGCAAATTAAGCTCTCCTAAATCAGAATTTACAAGATAAATGATCATTTTAACTCCATTTTTTCCTCACATCATTTAAACAAAGGAGTCAATTAAGTGAAATATTAAAAACTAATGAATCAAAGAGTGGTATAAAATAGTAATTAGAAAATAATTAGTTAATAAAGTAAGATTGCAATGGAGAAGTCATCAAATGACAGTATCAGAACCAGATCATTAATGAGAAGTGACATTGAAGGATAGAAATGCCAAATACAGCAACAGCTACGATTGAGTGCGTACTGAAAAGATTGATACTGATGATAACACCTCTAGAGTTTGAGTTATCCCAGTGCTGATTTAGTATAGTTAGAGGAGAAAAATAAGTATCTTTAAAATTAAGCTACCCTAGAGATGACAACAAAAGTAAAACAAATAGCTAATATGATTCCTGTATCCATATGACAAACAAAGAATCTGTAGAGTGTGTGTGTATGTGCGTGTGTGTAAAGAAATTTATTACAAGGACTTAATCTTGGCTTACACGATTGTGGGGCCTGATTAGGGAAGTCTGAAATCCAAAGGGCAGGTTGGCAGGCTGTATACTCTCAGACAGCAGTTAAGGTTGGGGTCCACCAGGTGGGATTTTTTCTTCTTCAGGGAGAAGTCACTTTGCTCTTAGGTCCTTTTAATTGATTATACAAAGCCCCCTCAAAGTATGGAGGAAAATCTCCTGTAATGGAAGTCAACTGACTGTAGATATTAATCACATCTACAAAATACCTTCACAGCCACACCTAGGTTAGTAACAATTTCATTAGTGTTTGAATAATTGGGTGCTACAGCCCTAGGCAAGGGAACACGTGATAATTACTACAATTCCCACTACTCCTCTGTTTCCAGAAGCATTTCTTCTTAATAGAGAAGAGTTTTCAAAAACAAACCTTTTCAGAAAGTATTATCTAAGTCTTAGTAATCAGCTCCTCCTCTAAGAATAATCCTTGTGCAAACATAAACGTAAAAGGAAATAGAATAGAAGAGAATAACAAAGTTGGAAGACTGATGCTATTTGACTTCTGGGCTTGCTATAAATCAAGACATTGTGGTACTGGCAAAAGAATATACAAATACATCAATGGAACTGAATACAGAGCCCAGAAATAGACTGCTATAAATATAGTCAACTGATCTTCGACAAGGAGCAAAGACAATACAATGGAACAAAGATAGTCTCCTTAATAAACAGTGCTGGAACAACTGGGCGTCCACATGCAAAACATGAGTCTAGACACAGACCTTACCTGTTTCACAAAAGTGAACTGAAAATGGTTCATAGATATAAATATAAAAATGCAAAACTACAAAACTCCTAGAAGATAACACAGGAGAAATTACAGATGACCTTGAGTATGGTAATGTCTTTTTAGATACAATACCAAAGACAGGATTCATGAAATAAATAAGTGATAAGCTGGACTTCATACATATTAAAATTTATGCTTTGTAAAGGACAATGTCACAGACTGGGAGAAAAATATTTGCAAAAAATACATCTGATGAAGCACTGTTATCCAAAATAGACAAAGAAATCTTAAAGCTGGAAAATAAGAAAAAAAAAATCTGATGAGACACTTCACCAAAAATGATAAACAGATGGCAAACAAACATGTGATTGTTTGCTTCACATCATATGTTTTCAGGAAAGTGACAATTAAAACAGCAAAGGTATACCACTAGAACGGCCCAAATCTGGAACAATGACATCACCAAAGGCTGGGGAGCATACAGAGCCAAAGAAACTCTCATACATTGCTGGTGGGAATGCAAAATGGCATGGTCACTTTGGAAGACAGTTTGATGTTTTCTTACAGAACTAAACATACTCTTACTATAAAATCCAGCAATCATACTCTTTGGTATTTATGTAAGAAATTTGGAAATTTGCATTCCCACATACCTTTTCATAGCAACTTTATTCATAACTGCCAAAACTTGGAGGCTATTTAGGTGTCCTCAGTAGGTGAATGAATAAGCACACCTGTGGAATATCCAAACAATGGGATATTATTCATTACTAAAAATAAATGAAATATCAAGCCATGAAAAGACAGGGAAGAGCCTTAGCTGTATATTACTGAGTGAAAGAAGCTAATCTGAAAAGTCTACCTACTGTATGATTCCATCTATATGTCATTCTGGAAAAGGAAAAACAAATTATGGACACAATAAAAAGTTCAGTGGTTACCAAAAGTCATTTTGGGGAGCTGGGAGGAGGGATGAATAGGCAGAGCATAGAGGATTTTCAGGGCAGTGAAAATACTCTGTATGATAATATAATGATGGTTATATGTCATTATACATTTTTCCAACTCCAAGAGTGAACCCTAAGCTTAACTATGGACTGGTTGATTACCATGTGTTTATATCGTTTCTTCTTTAAGGCAAATGTAACATTCTGGTGAGTGATTTTTATCAATTGAGAATAATTGACATATAACATTGTGTAAGTTTAAGGTGTACCACATGTTAATATGATATATTTACATATTGCAATATGTTTTTAACCACCATAGCATTAGCTAACATCTTTATCATATCACATAATTATCTTTTTTGTGTGGTGAGAACAATTAAGATCTAGTCTCTTAGCAACTTTGAAATTTATAATACATTAGTGTTGGCTATAATCACTATGCTGTAGGTAGGTTTGTACTATAAACATCTCCCCAATTTCCCTGCTTTCATGCCCTGATAACCACCATTCTTCTCTTTTCTTTTCTGCATTTGGCTTTTTTAGATCCCACATTTAGGTGATATCATACATTATTTGTTTTTCTCTGCGCGAGAAGTCTATCCACATAGTCACGAATGGTAGGATTTCCTTCTTTCTTGTGGCTGAATAACATTCCATTGTGTATATGTATATGTGTGTGTGTGTGTATTTATACACACATATATAAATATATCACATCTTTGATGTTGTTGAATAATGGGGTGGGTTATGCATGTGTGGGGGCAAAGGGCTTATGGGAAATCTCTGTACTTTCCTCAGTTTTGTTGTGAACCTAAAACTGCTTTAAAATAGCATATTAAAAAAGAAGAAGTAAAGTGGACTGGGTCTCTGATAAGCTTATGGCAATTGTTCTGACAGTTATTTTTTCTGCGAGATCGATGGACATTTGGTCTCTTTGTTCAAATTCTTTTCTGTACAGACCTCCCCTGAAACATGCAGGATCAGCATAGTGATATCTCAATGCTCTAGAACATCTTTGCTTGATTCAGTCAGACGCAAGGAATGGAAAGGGAACCTCATAAAAAGTGTTCAGGTATCACATAAGGTCTTGTTATTTTACATATTACTTAATTACATAATTATTATTAACCTGCAAATTCTTACAAATTCAAAACCCTTCAATTCCATAGTAACAAATATTTTCATTATGCAACATCAGGAAATTACCAAACGTTATGATTTTTGATGGCATAAATTTTTTTTCAGTTTTTTTCTTTATTCCACACTATGGTTTGGAACTAAGGAAAACTATTGAAAGAAATACTAAATTATTTGAAACTGAAAACCGAGAGAAAACTAACAAGTCACGTGCTGGTGGGCTCCTACAGGTAAAGTAAGTTAAATTATAAAATCAGAGCTAAGATAAAGAAGTCTGGTTACCAAAAATTTGCAGAAAGTGACAAAATGTGACAAAATTTTGGGATTTCAACACAAGCATAAGTAGACACTAAATCTGTTTTGGAAATAATTGTTTGATATGCATTTTATTGATTAGTCCTTTACTTTGAATGACTAGTCTCTTTACATTATCATCAATATGAATAATGCCCCTGCAATTGAATTCTTCTCTAACCTATATTTGGCATCTCACTATCTTCAAAGAAGCCTCAGGAAACTTCACAGGTACAGAAAATTTGAGTTCCTTTTCAGTTTCTTTTTTTCTCACAGAAGTCATTATGATATTGTCACTGGTTATATTTTTTTTTTTACCTAAATGATTATCTTATTTCTCATTTTTTCAACAGAACTTAGCATGTCACCACTCATCCTTCTTCATTACTCATCTTTTTAGCCTTGCCTTATGTACCTTCCAATAAAATTTTAATAAGAACATTTAATTGGTATTCTATTACTTGACTTTATGACTGTGGCTTTAATTAGAGATGGGTAATAATTTCCTCATGGAAAAAATTATACCAACTAAAGAAGTTATTATTATTGTCCATGGTATTATATTTCTTGCTATAAAATTCTTAGATGTAAGAATACAAGTACATGTATGTGGTAATGAGGAAGAATTTCTTTTTTTATAATAGAAATATTATCCCTAATGTTTGTCTTGAGATCTCTCCCCTTATCTTGGGGCCATTGATATCTACAGTAGCAAAGACAATAGGAAAATAACATAGACCACTGAATCTTTCACTGTGGTCAAAACATGACACAGTGATCCACCCTGAATTGAAATGGCTTACATTTACATGAATATGGGTAGAAAATGTGGGAATACATGCAAATATGATACCTCTAAGTTTATCCCACCAAAGAACTACTCAACTGCAGGAAATGTAGTCTCCCATGACACCTAATAGTTCAATAATCTAAACTATCTGAGAAAGACATTGAGATTTTTGGATCTGTCCTTTTTATTGGTCTGGGAAGGAAAACAGGGGAATGAGAATTCAATGCTATCCCCTCAGTATATCTGCCAGGGAAATTGGGGTGATAGAGTGGCCCTGAATATAGAGTTGATGGAAATCTTATTTTTACTCTTGTCCACCCAGAATGTCTCCTTCCCAGAAATCATCCTGGTGATCTCCTGACTCCACTTCTGCAGGGGATGGATTCTCTAACCCACATTGTCTAGTTAGAGTACCCCACTGATTTCTATATGCTAATTCATCCTTGCCTGGATGGTTCAAATGGGCCAATCAGATCTGCTTTTCAGGGTTGGATGAGCATGCAGGGAGCAAGAAATACTCTGTTCTTATGATATTGTGGAGGGCTTGGATCACACAAGCCTATGAATACCAGAAATTATTTTGGCCACGTTGTGTAGAGATATTGTCTGAGAATTACACAATAAGAGGGGAAAAAAACTGAAGAGCGGACATTTTTAAGTGAGTAAGAGTATATGTGTGGGCATACTTTTGGATTGGAAAGTGGTGGCTGTATAATAAATAAAAGAAAAATATTGTTTCAAATAGTTATTTTTTCATGAAGAAAGATTTATCTAGCAGAATGCCCTTCAGTTTTTAAGATACAAAGTGCATGGTATGTATCTAAATCTTAATAACAATTTTTTCAATTAATGATTATATAGGAAAAATTATTAGTATCTCAGAACATAAAAATCTTCAGTAGGAAAATTCTGTAAACTCTATTTCAAATACAGTTGGAGGAATGGCAGAACCACATTTGCATGATTTGAACAGGTTGAATTTTAAGAAATTACTGAGGATTGACATGTAAATAAATTGTAATTATTTTCCTTTTAAAATAGTGGAAGAGGGACTTCCCTGGACGTCCAGTGGTTAAGACTCCACACTTCCAATGCAAAGGATGCAGGTTTGATCCCTGGTTGGGGAACTAAGATCTCACATGCCGCAAGGCATGGCCAAAAAGGAAAAGATAATGGAAGAGAGTCTCCCTATTTACACTGTCAAGCAGAATGTTTATTTTCAGAAATGAATTACTCACATTAAATGGAATATATATTATATAAAATAAATTAATATTTTGTTAATAAATGCATTTAATAATAATAAACCATGGGTTTAAATATATTTAAATATTTTATCCTCATATTTATATCATTTATATTTAAATATATATTTTATCATTTTATATTATATTATATCATTTTATATTTAGTAAATATATCATTTTATATTTATATAGAGACATTTAAATCTCTAATTGCTTTGGAAATTTGGACAGATACAATAAGGTATTTGTTAATATCTGAGGTAAAGTGTTGATAATAGTTATGTATAAAATGCCTTCTGAGGAAATTAAAGTTCAAAAGAAAAAATATTTATCTATATATCTGTATTTTCTTATAATATTTTGTGACACTTAAAAAAGTAACCTCAAAGGACATATTACAAACTTTTTCTACCCTTGTCTTTTGATATGCTTGTTACCATTAGTTACGTTTTAGATCTATAAATAATATTATTTAAATATGTTTCTATATGACTTTACACAGGTATAAATCAATATTTAAAAGTTAGTAAAACATATATAATTGAGAATAAAGGTAAAGCACTGGTAGGTCAAAGAATAAATAAAATTGGTCTCTGGTCTGTAGTCTGTGTTCTATGAGGTCTTGAAATTTCCTTGTTTCCTCTGCACTCTGCCCAGGTGGGAGAACCAGCAGCTCTCCTGGAGAATGTACACTCACATATTAAAAAAATCAGTTACCATCCTTTTCATGATGCCCTTGGGTACTTCTTGGCTGAGAAAAATTGTGAAAGTAATGAGAGTTTTTTACTTGCGGAGAAGCTAAATGTTTAATGGTACTTATGTTACCTTCTACTCAGGCTATTAAAAAATATTGTTTTCTGCCTAATAACACAGCTAAGGCTGTGGTCATTCCTCATTCTCAGACTACTCTGACACTGCTTCACCAACAGAGCGATTTCCCTTGGTAACTCTTTCAGATATTGCCCTTTCCTAACTTAATTAAAAACAAATAAAAGAAGGGGAAAAGAAAAAGAAACTTTGATGTGAAAACCATCAGTATCTTTTTATTTTCCACACAGATCGCCTTTGATGTTCCCCAGATAGTTGCTCAAAATCCCAAAGTATTTACTCCTCATTTCCATAGTGTCACCCTTGCCCTAGCACATGCTACAAAGAGGTGATGCTAAAAAGAAATGAACATGATTGATACATCCAAAGTTTCTACAGCCTGACTCAATAGTAATGCAGGAACTGTTTTATTATCAACTACACAGACCGTTAGTGGGATGGACTCTCAAGACAAAGTGACTCATTTTCCTCCTCTTCACCCTTTGGAGACAATTTGCAAATATATTCAGGATCCATTATTCACCTGAAAAATCTTGAGAGCGTTTATGTTATTCAGAATGTGTAAAGTATAACCATGTGCAAAAATGGACACAGTGACCACCAGCAAGATTCTTCTAAAATATTTTGAGGTATGACTACTTCTTTATAATTATATGGACACACACTTTACAAGCCCAGGGGTAGAGAAGGTTATAATCTCCCGTGGATGAATTAGCACTGTTCCTGCCTAAAGCATCTGAAATGTGAAATGAAAAATTCCAAATAACATGTTAATTCTTTGCAGAAACTGTTCTTAAGTGGCCAAATGTTCTACCTACGAACTCTTATAAATATGGTAGCTGCAGAAAAACAAGAACTTTGGAGTCTCCTTAGTACATAGAAAGTGTTACTGGATGGGCTGGAATATTCTTCTGGTAGATCAGATCAGATTTTCCCAAATAGCGTGATAAGACACTTGTAAAGGACATGCCTCAGAGTGGCCAAGTGGAGCCCAAAGCTTCTTAGAGAAAATGACCTCTCACCTTAGGCCTGGACAGCCCACTGTTCCATACACACATTGTCATTTTTTTCTGTGTATAGTGACATGAAAAGGTTTGGTAAGTATGGCCACTATTTTTCCAAAGTATCAGGGTGAGTCAGCAGAATTCCTTTCACAGGTTGACTTGGACAAATAGTATCACAGTAAATGTCTGGTAGTTGGGTTCTCAACAAGGACCTTCACCTAAAAACATCCCTAGAACTTCATTGGAAAAGGCTTATTACGGTTTGCTGTCTAATAATGGCCTGTCAAGTGCCAAGATCTACCATCTTGGATCTATGTCTCTAAATATTAGAAAATGTCAGTGGCACACATTAACCAATTTTGTAATATTAATTTCTTTTAATCCTTAGAAACATGACCAGCAACCCACTTCTCACTTCAACTGCACTCTGGTGGTGATGACTGACAAGAAGATCCTGATAGCAACTGGTAGACCCTCAAATTTAATCTCTTCCGGCTGATCAGTAAAATTAAACTTCATGTGACGGATTCACTCCCCCGTTATCCAAACATGCTCTAAATGAGTTCTATTCTGTTCTGTGTAATTGTCTCCAACAGAACAGCATTCCTGCCTGTTTGTCAATAGGAAACATAAATTCTTTTCTTTTTTACTACCCTCTCACTTCCCATATATTAAGTATAGCACTTATTTACCTCATTCACTAGTCAGACCACAAAACTGACTCATCATGAAAGTCTCCCTACTTGAAATAATGTAGGAACAGAGCAAGATTGTTAATCGCCTCTCCTTCATTGAAGAAAACCACCTAATGATCAACAGTTTTGCCAAAAAGCTAGTGTCTTGGGAAATATTACTTACTGCACTGTTTGAGCTGAAATTTCTGTTCTGGATTCCTGGTTCAGAATGAATAGTAAGTAAGAATGCCTCACTGAAATTGATAGATATTGCTTAGTTATTGCTACTGCAATATTACCTAAAAGTCCCACAAAGTTACAATGTTAATTCATTATTTCTGTGTTACTAATATAAAAATAAATATGAAATGTCTCAATGTTATATTTGTTCTTATTACCAAAAATAAATATGAAATGTCTCAATGTTATATTTGTTCTTAATACCAATTGAGGGGGAAATCCCCAGTAGAGATGACAGTCCCTGGTATGAGATGCATTGCAATGAAACAGCTGGAGTTGAAAATATTCTTTAAAACTATTAGCATTAACTGCCTCTAGTTTGCAAAAAGTGGTAATTTTGTACTTCACACTAGTTAGTTGAAAAAATGCCTTCCATTTAGCAGTCTCTGTCCTTGGATTATTTTAACAAGATTTTATTCTGTTTCTGGATAACCAGGTTTATTAATAAAACTGAAGCTGTACTAAAAATTCAACTTTTGCAGGGCATAATGATATTATGCATTATATGTAAATTATAATCATTTGAAAAGGTTTGCTTTTCATTTGTAGAACCTAGGATTTTCCATGGTTTCTAGGCAATTTGTCTAACTCAGATTATGGATTATGGCATCCCAGACATGAAATTTCTCCTGACTTTCCCTGAGGGAAAGAGACACGCATCCATGACATGAAGAACCACAATAGTCCAACCATATAAGATTCCTGGCTCTGCTGGAGAGACCAAGTTCCTAGTTAACATTATAGGATGTATTAGTAATAGTTGGGCAAGTTAATGATAAGATCACTGGGATAGTGACTTTAGAATAACTTTTATGTAATTGCACAAATGGATTCTATTTTAACCAGCAAAAGGAGTATGTTAACTTATTGGCAAGAATTTATCATGTTCATGTGTGACAAATAGGCTCTTATAATAATTTTCAAGTCCAATAGGCAAAAAGAAGTTTCCAAATTTATACCGGACTGAGGTTGAGCCCTATTTTCACAAGCTGGTGGGGGCTTTAAAGACATTAAGGTCTAAAAACATACTGACACTGGGAATCGTAGCATTTGTCTGTAGTGGATGCTTAGAAAATGTTGCATATTCTATAGCCATAAAAGGTACATGACAAATATTTTTAACCTAGATACTGAACAAGCAATGCCCACTATGAATTTAGATAGAACATGAAATTTGAAGAACAAGAGATAAATGCTTTATCTATTAATAAATTATTAATAAATTTATGTGGTACAATATAAAGGGACATTATTCCATATTCTGTTTGTTAAAATAATTCTCTCTGTATTTTTCTTTTGCAATATTGTAAGCTGAAGCTTCTTAGGCCTTTTTTTTCTTCTGGTACCAAATGCTGCAATTCCAATGCTTAGAAACTTGAGAATTCTTCTTAAGACAATCTCAGAAAATATTAAGGGGAAAGTATGAAATTCCTATATCAACACACACACCCTCAAGAACAATGGGTATTCTCAATTTTTCATGGCATAGTCTTCTTTTAATTTATACTTTGCTGATTATTAGGTTGGACATCTCCAGCATTGGAAAACGCTAATATACAACAGAAGAAAACTATAGAATGTTGAACTGATTTTTATTTATAAATTATTCTAAAAGCATCTTACCATGCAGAGGAAAATAATATATCTTCTGGGTAATAATAAATATCATGTGTATGTCTCATTTTACTATGTGAAATGTGATATTAGAGGAATTTGTCAATTGATTTGCTGTTTAAGGTCTGATGCATCTGTTCCCTAAAAAAAAAATTTAAAAGCTCCACAGTGACATTAAGTAATTCTTATATATATCTGCATTAATATAATAGTTACTTCCTTATAAAATTGTATATTAAAGAAAGCAGCTACTTATTTAAATTAGACTTAAACATAAGTAATTGACAGGCATGGTGAGCTTGTGAACTTACAAAATTACAGACACCATTTCTAGAAAATTATCAATGACCTAGATGTGCACAGTTCTGAAATCAACTAAACTTTGAGGCAATTGACTAAAATTCTTTTATCTAATAGCGGTACTGTGAGCTGCTATGGTTATTGAGACAGTCTGATTAAGGCAATATGACAGCGTATTTTAAAACCATACTGAGAATAATTTAATGTGGTTTAGCAGGCAGTTCTATACTTTGTGGTGACCCAGGGACATACAGATGCATAATACAAAAAACATGCAGCAAAGTAGATACAAAAAAGTAAAAGATTAGATTCGCAATGTATTTACCTGGTAAATTAAATTTCTTTTGCCAACCTAATTTCAAACTGGCTTTCTGAAAATTGTGAGGTAGTGTGGATGATAATTTTTCTGCATATACTTAGTATGCTATTTAAGAAATAGCTCTCTCAATTTGAGTTTTGCCTGTGTCCTTTTAATGAAGCAAGCTATTTAGTAGAATAATATTATTTGCCATGTGAATTCAATGAGCAAAACCTATTTTGAATATCCACTTAGTCATGTGAAGACATTTACAAATATGCATATAAATACACATATAAATGCATATACTGTTATGTATACATGATTTAGTGAGGTTCATTTTGTGCAAGCCAAGCCATGTTTTATATACAAGACACATTTAATTCTTACAAACAAAAGTCTGATAGCATTTAACAAATGAGAAATCTGAGGTTTAGAAAAAATTAACTGAATTTCTCAAAACTATACACCTTATAAGTGGGAAAGATAGAATTAAAATTTAATTTTATCTGTTTCAGTACTAGAGCTCTTTAACATGGCATTTTTCTTCTCTAGACTCTGTCAAATTAATTCCCTATTTTAAATTTTATGATCTGCTAATCACAAAAGAAGACTAGCAGTTCTTCACTTAATTATGTATTTGTAACAATCATAAAGCATTAAGATTGATAGATGTGCATGTGTTAGACAGCTCTCTCTCATACTTATGCTTCTGAATGAAAGCAACAATGTTATCAGATAAATGGCTTCTAATATAACACTGTTGCTAGAGTTATATGGTGTCAATCCTATTTTAATCAAAGTTTCAACCAGAGTCTTCTTATTTTCACCACACCTTTTCACGGTGTATTTCCCTTTCTTTGATAAATTTCTGAGTTAAGTTTCATTGCTGTAAGTCAAAGAATAAAAAGTGGGAGATATCTTTTGCTACATCGAAATCCATCCACCTCCACGTAGAAGGGGAAAAACAATTCAAAGGTAAACGATTTTGGCATGTCAAGAAATGACTAAACTTCTCTAGTGGGAATATAAATCTATGAAGATAAAACTGGATTTTCAAAATTACTTTCCTGGATCTGGGTTTTCTAGCAGTGCTCTCTCTCTATATATATATACATACATATGTATCTCACATTGTTTTTCAGCCTAGGACTCCAAGAATAGATAGTAAGCAATGAAGCCATATTTTTAATTACATGTTTTGTTTTACAATATTACCTAATACCAGCCAATATTTTAAAAGGAGCCCAAAGAAAATGAACACTATTTTAAGTTATGGGGAACTTTATTCACTTGTTTTAGATTCTGTACTCAAGATTTCTTCATCCTGCTTTTTGTCCTCTAAGCAGGTGATGGCTTGTGCTGGACAGATAAAAACTGTGAGAAGGAAGAAACAGAGTACACAAAAATTAGAGAAGTTTTGAAACAGGAGGCTTTTAGAGCACAAGGCTCTCTTATTTACAGGTGATGCTAATGCTCTATGGTAACCCATAATTCGAACTTTCTAAAAGTCCTATGCTTATAGATTTTTCTGTGACAAATTCAATCACAGTTTACATATAAGTAAGACACCAGATGACATCGCCCCTTTAGGCCCAACTCTTGATATGTGGTAGTCTTTCCAAAGACGTACATCTTCTACATCGATATTTATGTTACATGAAAACATTTAACAAGATGCTTGTATGTTTTAATTACCTGGCTGACAAGGAACACACACTGAAACAATATTTTCCCTTGTACAATCTTTTTCGTCACTTTGTTAAGGATAACATTGGTTTTTGTCTTTTACTTACATCAATAAAGCATAGTGAACAATTCTGAAATCTTAAGTGCTATATATTTATTCAAATGGGATTGTGTATTGTGGTACAATTGCTCATAAAAACAAAACTAGAGGAACAAAATGCATTCCAAGTAGAGATTCTGGGATCAAGCTTGCATCTATAACGGTGATAGTTTGTACATTTTCAGCATTTTCTTTCTAATGCTTTCAAAGAGCTTTATCATGCTGAGGTTGAAATAATTATGCTTCAATTTACATAATCTCAAATCAAATAAAATTATCTCTACATTAGAGATGTGGAGATTGCTTTGTTTTACAGTTCTTCAATGAACAATTGTAGTTTTACTTACAACCTCAATTTCTAGACTGTTTTTAAAGCTGAATGATTTGATTTAAATGTTCAATAACCCTGTACTTTCTAAAAATGAATTTATTTTCTGGCTGTGTTGGGTCTTTGTTGCTGCGTGCAGGCTTTCTCTAGTTGTGGTGAGCGGGGGCTACTCTTCATTATGGTGCATGGGCTTCTCATTGCAGTAGCTTCTCTTGTTGCAGAGCATGGGCTCTAGGCATGTGGGCTTCAGTAGTTGTGGCACGTGGGCTCAGTAGTTGTAGCACACAGGCTCTAGAGCACAGTCTCAGTATTTGTGGCACACATGCTTAGTTGCTCCACGGCATGTGGGATCTTCCCGGACCAGGGCTTGAACCCGTGTGCCCTGCATTGGCAGGCAGATTCTTAACTACTGCACCAACCGGGAAGTCCCCCTATACTTTTTTTTTTTTTATTATTATTTTATTTTATTTTTTTGGGGGTACACCAGGTTCAATCAACTGTTTTTATACACATATCCCCATATTCCCTCCCTTCCTTGACGCCCCCCCTCGAGTCCCCCCCACCCTCCCTGCCCCAGTCCTCTAAGGCATCTTCCATCCTCGAGTTGGACTCCCTTTGTTATACAACAACTTCCCACTGACTATTTTACAGTTGGTAGTATATATATGTCTGTGCTACTCTCTCGCTTCTTCTCAGTTTCCCCTTCACCCCCCGCCCCCTCCCATACCTCGAGTTCTCCAGTCCATTCTCTGTATCTGCTTCCTTGTTCTTGTCACTGAGTTCATCAGTACCATTTTTAGATTCCGTATATGTGAGTTAGCATACAATATTTGTCCTTCTCTTTCTGACTTACTTCACTCTGTATGACAGATTGTAGTTCTATCCACCTCATTACATATAGCTCCATCTCATCCCTTTTTCTAGCTGAGTAATATTCCATTGTATATATATGCCACATCTTCTGTATCCATTCATTTGTTGATGGGCATTTAGGTTGCTTCCATGTCCTGGCTATTGTAAAGAGTGCTGCAATAAACATGATGGTACAAGTTTCTTTTGGGATTATGGTTTTCTTTGGGTATATGCCCAGGAGTGGGATGACTGGATCATATGGTAGTTCTATTTGTAGTGTTTTAAGGAACCTCCAAATTGTTTTCCATAGTGGCTGTACCAACTTACAGTCCCACCAACAGTGCAGGAGAGTTCCCTTTTCTCCACACCCTCTCCAACATTTGTTGTTTCCAGACTTTGTGATGATGGCCATTCTGATTGGTGTGAGGTGATACCTCATTGTGGCTTTGACTTGCATTTCTCTGATGATGAGTGATGTTGAGCATCTTTTCATGTGTTTGTTGGCCATCTGTATGTCTTCTTTGGAGAAATGTCTATTTAGGTCTTCTGCCCATTTGTGGATTGGGTTATTTGCTTTTTTGGTATGAAGCTGCCTGAGCTGCTTGTATATTTTGGAGGTTAATCCTTTGTCCGTTGTTTCATAGGCAATTATTTTTTCCCATTCTGAGGGTTGCCTTTTAGTCTTGTTTATGGTTTCTTTTGCTGTGCAAAAGCTTTTAAGTTTCATGAGGTCCCATTCATTTATTCTTGATTTTATTTCCATGATTCTAGGAGGTGGGTCAAAAAGGATGTTGCTTTGATGTATGTCAAAGAGTGTTCTGCCTATGTTTTCCTCTAGGAGTTTGATAGTGTCTGGCCTTACATGTAGGTCTTGAATCCATTTGGAGTTTATTTTTGTGTATGGTGTTAGGAAGTGTTCTAATTTCATTCTTTTACATGTTGCTGTCCAATTTTCCCAGCACCACTTATTGAAGAGGCTGTCTTTTTTCCATTGTATACTCGTGCCTCCTTTGTCAAAGATAAGGTGCCCATATGTGTTTGGGCTTACTTGTGAGTTCTCTATTCTGTTCCATTGATCTTCCTTTCTATTTTTGTGCCAGTACCATACTGTCTTGATCACTATGGCCTTGTAGTATAGTTTGAAGTCAGGAAGCCTGATTCCACCTACTCCATTTTTCCTTCTCAAGATTGCTTTGGCTATTCGGGGTCTTTTGCGTTTCCATACAAATCGTAAGATTTCTTGCTCTAGTTCTGTGAAAAATGCCATTGGTAATCTGATCGGGATTGCATTAAATCTGTAAATTGCTTTGGGTAGTACGGTCATTTTCACGATGTTGATTCTTCCAATCCAGGAACATGGTATGTCCCTCCATCTGTTTGTGTCGTCTTTGATTTCTTTCATCAATGTCTTAAAGTTTTCTGCATACAGATCTTTTGCCTCCTTAGGCAGGTTTATTCCTAGGTATTTGATTCTTTTTGTTGCAATGGTGAATGGGAGAGTTTCCTTAATTTCTCTTTCTGCTCTTCCGTTGTTAGTGTATAGGAATGCAAGAGATTTCTGTGCATTAATTTTGTATCCTGCTACTTTACTAAACTCATCAATGAGTGCTAGCAGTTTTCTGGTAGAGTCTTTAGGGTTTTCTATATATAGTATCATGTCATCTGCAAAGAGTGATAATTTTACTTCTTCTTTTCCAATTTGGATTCCTTTAATTTCTTTTTCTTCTCTGATTGCTGTGGCTAACACTTCCAAAACTATGTTGAATAACAGTGGTGAGAGTGGACACCCTTGTCTTGTTCCTGTTCTTAGAGGGAATTCTTCCAGTTTTTCTCCATTGAGAACAATGTTGGCTTTTGGTTTGTCATATATGGCTTTTATGATGTTGAGGTAATTTCCTTCTATGCCCATTTTCTGGAGAGCTTTTATCATAAATGGATGTTGAACTTTGTCAAAAGCTTTTTCTGCATCTATTGAAATGATCATATGGTTTTTATCCTTCAATTTGTTGATATGATGTATCACGTTGATTGATTTGCGTATATTGAAGAATCCTTGCATCCCAGGGATAAACCCCACTTGATCGTGGTGGATGATTTTTTTAATGTGCTGTTGCAGTCTGTTAGCTAGTATTTTGTTGAGGATTTTTGCATCTATATTCATCAGTGATATTGGTCTGTAGTTTTCTTTTTTTGTGACATCTTTGCCTGGTTTTGGTATCAGGGTGATGGTAGCCTCGTAGAATGAGTTTGGGAGTGCTCCGCCTTCTGCAATATTTTGGAAGAGTTTGAGAAGGATTGGTGTTAACTCTTCTCGAAATGTTTGATAGAATTTGCCTGTGAATCCATCTGGTCCTGGGCTTTTGTGTGTTGGGAGATTTTTAATCACTGCCTCAATTTCTGTACTTGTGATTGCTCTGTTCATGGTTTCTATTTCTTCCTGGTTCAGTCTTGGAAGATTGTATTTTTCTAAGAATGTATCCATTTCTTCCAGGTTATCCAATTGATTGGCATATAGTTGCTTGTAGTAGTCTCTCATGATGTTTTGTATTTCTGAGGTGTCCGTTGTGACTTCTCCTTTTTCATTTCTAATTCTGTTGATTTGCATCTTCTCCCTTTTTTTCTTGATGAGTCTGGCTAATGGTTTATCAATTTTGTTAATCTTCTCAAAGAACCAGCTTTTAGTTTTATTTATTTTTCTTATGGTTTCTTTCCTTTCTTTTTCATTTATTTCTGCTCTGATCTTTATGATTTCTTTCCTTCTGCTCGCTTTGGGGTTTCTTTGTTCTTCTCTCTCTAGTTGTTTGAGGTGTAAGGTTAGGTTGTTTATTCGATCATTTTCTTGTTTCTTAAGGTAGGACTGTATTGCTATAAACTTCCCTCTTAGAACTGCTTTTGCTGCATCCCATAGGTTTTGGGTTCTTGTGTTTTCGTTGTCATTTGTTTCTAGATATTTTTTGATTTCCTCTTTGATTTCTGTAGTGATTCCTTGGTTGTTTAAGAGTGAATTGTTTAGCCTCCATGTGTTTGTCTTTTTTGCAGTTTTTTTCCTGTAATTGATATCTAGTCTCATGGCGTTGTGGTCTGAGAAGATGCTTGATATGATTTCAATTTTCTTGAATTTGCTGAGGTTTGATTTGTGACCCAAGATGTGATCTATCCTGGAAAATGTTCCGTGTGCACTTGAGAAGAAAGTGTAGTCTGTCATTTTTGGATGGAATGTCCTATAAATATCAATGAAGTCGAGATGGTCTAATGTGTCATTTAAAGCTTGTGTGTCTTTATTTATTTTCTGTTTGGATGATCTGTCCATTGATGTAAGTGGGGTGTTCAAGTCTCCCACTATAATTGTGTTACTGTCGATGTCCCCTTTTATAGCTGTTAGCATTTGCCTTATGTATTGAGGTGCTCCTATGTTGGGGGCATAGACATTTACCATTGTGATATGTTCTTCTTGGATGGATCCCTTGATCATTATGTAGTGCCCTTCCTTGTCTCTTTTAATAGTCTTTACTTTCAAGTCTAATTTGTCTGATATGAGTATTGCTACTCCAGCTTTCTTTTGACTTCCATTTGCATGGAATATCTTTTTCCATCTCTTCACTTTCAGTCTATATGTATCCCTTGGTCTGAAGTGGGTTTCTTGTAGGCAGCATATAGAAGGGTCTTGTTTTTGTATCCATTCAGCCAGTCTGTGTCTTTTGGTTGGAGCATTTAGTCCATTTACATTTAAAGTGATTATTGACATGTGTGTTCCAATTACCATTTTCTTAATTGTTTTGGGTTTGTATTTGGGTTTGTATTATTTCTCCCATTCTATCTTCCAACTCACTTATTCGTTCTTCTGCCTCAGTCATTCTGCTGGTTATAGCATCTAGAGTATTTTTAATTTCAGTTATTTTGTTATCCATTGCTGTTTGTTTTTCTGAGTTCTTATGAACTGTTTCTTGTACTTTCTCTATTTTGTTATCGAGATTTTGTATCATTTTTACTATCATTACTCTAAATTCTTTTTCAGGCATTTTTCCTATTTCCTCCTCATTTATTTGGTCTTGTGGGTTTTTTTCCTGCTCCTTTGCCTGCATGGTGTTTCTTTGTTTCCTCATGGTTGTCCAAGCTTTTGGGGTTGCTTGTCCTGGTGATAGAGGTGTTTATAGAAGACTGTCCAAGCCTCAGACTAATGTCCAAGTATTGGAGTAGACGAATATTCAGTCGTTCTGGATGTCAGAAGTCCTAAAAGCTGAGGTGTCAGCAGGACTGTGTTCCTTCTGGAGGCCCTGGAGGAGAATTGCTTCCTCGCTTTCTCCACCTTCTAGACGCTGCCTGCCGGCGGACTCGCGCTCAGCCCCCCTATACTTTTAACTTCGTGGTAACTTCACTTAATTCATTGAAAACTTTGTCTTCCTCTCTCCCCATACCTGTCATTAGTCATTGTGAATTCAACCTCCATAGGGATTAACCATCTAACATTTAGATCTCAGAATATTTATTTCATCTTCAGATGTCTTTCCTCCCCCTTCAACTCAGCTATCACTGCCATGACTACTCTCCAGATTTGTCATCTCCAGATTTTGGGCCACCTTTGAAATTTTATTATAAAAATTTGCTTCCAAACCATAACATCCTAGCCTCCATCTCACTTGCTCGAGAAACTTACAGCCATAACCGTTCAATTTCATTGGAACTTGCAGGCCAGTATCCTCACATTAATTTCATGATGTAAAGCATCTTCTCATATCGCTTTCTTCTTTGTGTAACTTAGATTCCATAGGTAACATTATCATCACTCTTTCAAATATCCTCAAACACTATAAAGTGTTATCATTAATATTACTATCAGTTATTATTGATTAGTTCTTATAAATGTCTCTGATACCCTAGTCAAACCCACAGTCAGCTCACTCCACCCTCCTCAAACAGCTTTGTAAACTGTTTCCCCACTTCTGCACTTTCCAATATCAACACAGCAACATGACTGACTTTTTTTTTAAGCTCTTTATTGGAATATAATTGCTTTACACTGTTGTGCCAGTTTTTGCTGTACAACAAAGTGAATCAGCTGTATTTATACATATACCCGCATATCTCCTCCATCCAGTGACTCCTTCCAACTGTCCCTATTTCAGCCCTCTAACTCATCACCCATCATCAAGTTGATCTCCCTGTGTTATGCAGCAGCTTCCCACTAGCTATCTATTTTACATTTGGTGGTGTATATATGTTAATGCTACTCTCTCACTTTGTCCCAGCTTCCCCTTTGCCCTAGACCCTGTTTCCTCAAGTCCCTTCTCTACATCTGCATCTTTATTCTTGCCCTGTCACTGGGTTCATCAGTACCAATTTTTATATTCCATATATATGAGTTACTATACAGTATTTTTTTTTTTTGTCTTTCTGGCTTACTTCGCTCTGTATGACAGACTCTAGGTCCATCCACCTCACAAATAACTCAATTTCATTCCTTTTTATGGCTGAGTAATATTCCACTGTATGTATGTGCCACACCTTCTTTATCCATTTATCTGTTGATGGGCATTTAGGCAGTTTCCACATCCTGGCTATTGTAAATAGTGCTGCAATGAACATTATGGTTCATGTTTCTTTGGATTATGGTTTTCTCTGGTTATATGCCCAGGAATGGGATTGCTGGGTCATATGGTAGTTTTATTTTTAGTTTTTTAAGGAATCTTCATACTGTTTTCTAGAGTGGCTGTACCAATTTTCATTCCCACTCACAGTGCAGGAGGCTTCCCTTTTCTCCACACCCTCTCCAGCATTTATTGTTTCTAGATTTTTCAATGATGGCCATTCATTTTGGCTTTGACTTGCATTTCTATAATGATTAGTGATGTTGAACATGTTTTCATGCATTTGTTATCCATCTGTATGTCTTCTTTGGAGAAATGTCTATTTGTCTTCTGCCCATTTGTGGATTGGGTTATTTGCTTTTTTGGTATTGAGCTGCATGTGTTGCTTTTATATTTTGGAGATTAATGCTTTGTCAGTTGCTTCGTTGGCAAATATCTCATTTCATTCTGAGGGTTGTTTTCTTGTCTTGTTTATGGTTTCTTCTGCTGTGCAAAAGCTTTTAAGTTTCATTAGGTCCCATTTAGGTTTATTTTTGATTTTATTTTGATTATTCTAGGAGGTGGGTCAAAAAGGATCTTGCTTTGATGTATGTCATAGAGTGTTCTGCCTATGTTTTCCTCTAGGAGTTTGATAGTGTCTGGCCTTACATGTAGGTCTTTAATCCATTTGGAGTTTATTTTTGTGTATGGTGTTAGGAAGTGTTCTGATTTCATTCTTTTCCACGTAACTGTCTAATTTTCTCAGCACCACTTATTGACGAGGCTCTCTTTTTTTCTGTTAAGTTCCTCACATCAACTAAGGGCTATCCCATGTTTCTGGTCTGCTCTGCTATCTTGTGATTTCTATGACTATATCCTTCCCAATTTTTATTGTAAATCTCCCATTTAAGATTACCTCCACAGAGAGGACTTCTCCAATCATCTTCCTAAAGAAGGCACAGTCACATTATTCTCTAGCTCAATTCCCTGTTAGTTTCTTTCGTATAATACATAACAAATAGTAAACAAAAACTCCAAGGAACTGGGGCTATATGTGTCTTTGACATCATCACATTCCCTGTGTCTAGCACAGTGTTTAGGACACAGAAACCCCTAAAAATGTTTGTTAAAGGACACTAAAATAATTTTGTGGATGGCTTAGAACTTCAAAGCTGCTATGCTCAAGCTATGATTATTGAGCATTTAAGATAATTTTTTTTTCCTATTCAATGGGCAAGAGTAGGCATGATCATAATACTCATAGAAACTAATAATTTCTGAGTGTTTACAATGTGATATTGGGAAACTTCCATTTTGAAATATAAATTTACTAGTTTTCTTTTCTATTTAGACTAACAAGCCTTAAAATGACAAAACAATTTTCTTTTACATTTTCAATTGCGCATGTTTCTGTCTGGTATTTGGATAATAGAAATGTGATTCTGAGTCTTCTATAACCCTGTCATCAAGGAATATTGTCAAGAGATGGTGATAAGAGAGGTGTTATCTGATTAGTTAATTTCAGCAGCCATAAAGATCAGGTGAAGTTGTAATAAATAAATCCATCAAAATTTTAAAGATCTTTTAAAGACAAAAAGTTTATTTTTAACATTTTATAGGCTGTGTTTGTTGATGCAGTCAAAACAAAAGGGAAAATGTAATGATTTTCCTATCCTTTATTCACCTAGTAGAATCAATATGGTCTGTCTGAATTCTGACCAATCATAATATTTTTTCCAGTTTTATTGAGATTTAATTGACATATTGTACTGAATAAATTTAAGGTATACAGCCTAATGATTTGACTTATATACATCATGAAATAATTATCACAAGTTTTATGAATATCCATCATCTCATATAGGTACAAAATTAAATAATAGAAAAAATTTCCTTGTGATAAGAACACTTGGGATTTACTCTCTTAACAACTTTCATATATAACATACATACAGCAGTGTTAATTCTATTTATCATGTAGTACTTTACATCCCTAGTACTTATTTATCTTATAACTGGAAGTTTGTACCTTTTGACTGCCTTCCTCCAGTAACAACCCCCCCCCCCCCCAACCCCTGCCTCTGGTAACCACAAATGTGATCTCTTTTTCTATAAATTTATTTTTGTGGTTGTTTGTAAGTATAATTGCCTTAAAACATAATGTTAGTTCCTGTTACACAACATAGTGATTCGATATTTCCATACATTTCAAAATGTTCACTGTGATCAGTTTACTTACCATTTATCACCACACAAAGATAATACATAGTTATTGACTGTATTCCCCACACTGTACATTTCATTACCATGACATTTATTTTGCAACTGGAGGATTTTTCCTCTGATCTTCTTACTTATTTCTTTTCTCTCCCCGTCCCCTCCCCTCTGATAATAACCTGTTTTTTCCCTGTGTCTATAATTTTGTTTCTGCTTTTGTTTGTTCATTTGTTTTGTTTTTATGATTCCACATATAAGTGAAACCATACAGTATTTATCTTTCTCTGTCTTATTTCAGTTAACGTAGTACCCTTTAGGTTCATCACTATTGTTGCAAATGGCAAAATTTCATTCTTTTTTATGGAAGAGTAATATCCTGTTTTGTATATTTCATCCTCTTTATCCACTCATCTGTTGATGTGTGCTTAGGTTGCTTCCACATCTTGGCTATTGTAAGTAATAATGCAATTAACATAAGGGTGCATATATCTTGTCTGTTTAGTGTTTTCTTTTACTTCAGATCAATACCCAGGAAAGAAATTGCTGAATCATATGTTAGTTCTATTTTTAATTTTTTGAGGAACTTCTATAATGTTTTCTATAGTGGCTGCACCAATTTACATTCCCATCAGCAGAGCATGAGTGTTCACTTTTCTCCACATTCTTGCCAACACTCATTACTTGTTGTCTTTTTGATAATAGCCATTCTGACAGGTGTGAGGTGATATCTGATTGTTGTTTTGATTTACATTTCTCTGATAATTAATGATATTGAGTATCTTTTTATGTGCCTGATGGTTATTCCTATATTTATTTTGAAAAAATATCTATTCAGATCTTCTGCCCATTTTAAAATCAGGTTGTTTGGGTGGATTTTTGTTGTTGTTGTTAGTTTTTTTGTTTTTGTTTTTGTTTTTGATGTTGAGTTGTATGAATTCTTTACATATTGTGGACATTAACCTTTTATTATATATATTGTTTGCAAATATCTTCTTCCATTCAGTAGCTTGCCGTTTCATTTTGTTGACAGTTTCCTTCACTGTGTAAAAGCTTTTTAGTTTGATGTAGTCCTATTTATTTATTTTTGCTTTTGTTTTACTTACCTGAGGAGACTGACCCAAAAAATAATGTTACTAACACCAATGTCAAAAATCTTACTGCCTATATTTTCTTCTAGAAGTTTTATGGTTTCAGGTCTTACATTTAAGTCTTCAATCCATTTTAAATTATTTTCATGCATGGTATGAGAAAGTAGTCCAATCTGATTATTTTTCATGTAGCTATCCAGTTTTCCCAAAACCATTTATTGAAGAGGTGGTCTTTTCTGCCTTGTATATTTTTGTCTACGTTGTTGTAGGTTAATTGTTCATATAAATGTGGGTTCATGTCTAGGTTTTCTGTTCTTTTCCTAGATCTATGTGTCTGTTTTTGTGCCAGTGTCATACTGTTTTGATGACTGTAGCTTTGTAGTATAGTTTGAAATCAGGGAGTATAATAGTAATACTTTCAGCTTTGTTCTTCTTTCTCAAGATTGTTTTGACTATTCTTTTTTTCCATAGTTAGTGTTTAATATTCTGAAGGTTAAGAAACAAAGTTTTTTTCTGGTTTTGTTTTTTGGTTTCTGGCTTTTTGTTTTTCTTTACTTGACTAGTTTTATTTCTTCTGAATTCTTCTAAGAGTTGAAATAAGTCACATGTGGATTCAGAACCATAGATTTTACTTCAGGAAAATTTAATACCCTTGAAACATTTGTAATTTTAATGTTAGCCCACAAAATTATTTCCTAACATCAAAAACAAAAACAAAAAACAAACAAACAAAAAAACACCAAAAAAAGAAACCTCTTTCCCATCTAAAGATTTCTATATTTGAATTACAGTAGAGCTAGGTACATTCAGAACATACCTCCTTCAAAACACACAGATGATGTACTCCCTGAAATAGAGTTTTTAAATCCTTAAACAATTAGTAATACTACAAAGTTAGCAATTCTTAGATAAAAATTTTGCTCCTACAGGACCATGCACCTCTCTTAAAATTAATTCAGCACATATTTACAATCCTTTCTTAAAACCTTTGTACCTGAAATGCAGATACAGTGATGCTGAAAACAGCACTAAACAAACCTGAAAAGTATGACAGCTAGATAAATTTTATGTTATTGCCTTCTTGAGAGATTATATCATCTCCTCTAGCATTTCCAATGACTTAAATTTAATAATGGGTAACTACACAGAAAATAAAATGTTTTCTTTCTTTTCTTAACAATATTTCCTTCACTTCTATCTAACATCAATTCTTTTACAAAGGATACTACATAAATTATACATATTATACACATATAATATATACTTATAAATTATAAATATGTATAATATATATTATAAATATATATAACATATATTGAACATATAATTTTATATATTATATATATCATAAATATACATTACATATGTATGGGGTTTTTTGATAAAATTGAAGTCAGTACCATTTAAATGGTCCAATAAATTATATATATATAAATATATATGTTATATATATTATAAATATATATTACATATATTTATATATTATATATTATAAATTATGTATATTATAAATATATATTATATATATATATTTTTTGGATAAAATTGAAGTCAAGACCATTTAAATTCTTCTACCAAACTAATGCTTCTTATTTAGGGCCCAGGTACATATTTCCCTCTGAAAATTCTTGGTCAAGCAAGAATTTTTAAGCAATGGCATTTTAAGAGGTAGATATTTTTTCCCATGATATGTATTTGTTAATAAATATATTTTCAAGAAAGTAAAAACAAGCACTGAGTGTGTTTTCTTAATTATAAGGTTCTAGTGAAAAGAAAAATAAAACATAGTTATGATATTTGTTACAGTCTGACATTTTAACAGTCATAGTGTAGGATGTTTTGCAACCAGTGCATTATGACCCATCATAATATTTTTTGCCTGAAATATCAGTTCTATAGAACACTACTTTATGTCTTCATGAAGTGAATTATTAAAATCCGTTAGCTATCCCAAATGCATTTGCCACTGCATGGTTATAGAATATAAGGCAGCATTATTAGAATACATATTCAGAGCATTTCTATCAAGCAATTTATCAATAAACTCCCAATTTCTGCCAGCTTTGGGTTATAGGAAAATTAATCCTTAAAGTTAAACATTTTCATAGTTTAATCCAAATATAAATGAGTGTTATATTTTTCTGCTTTTATGAAGTTGAGAATAGGACATCTTGCTGTGCCATCAATATTTAAAAAAATCAAAAACATAAGACTCAAATTTTGCACTATCATTAAGAGAACAAGATCAGAATTACATAAATAAGATGTGAGAATTTTATGCCATGTGCTCAGGAGACCTAAAATGATAAGCAACTTATGAAACAAAAATAATCATTGTAATTGCATATCACATCAACAATTCTAAAGTCAGTTTTTTCCTCTGATTATAGATTGTCAGGTTTCCATGTGAATAACTTTATGTTTTAATGCTTAAGTAGGTAATTATTTATTCACTTATATTTCTGCTACCAGAAAAATAGTAATTGTGGTGCTCCAGGAACTATAACTTTCAATAGAAATTGATTGAAAGGCAGCATTCTTGGGTTTTGGTGTTTGATAAATTTGTATCTCTATTAATGTTTATGGGATAAAAGTTATTAATACTTTGCAAAGAAAGTAAATGCTCTGTGTAACATTTTTTTACTATTTAACAGATTTGGGTTCTACAATATTTGATGATTTAATTTAAAGTTTCCTAAATTAAAAGGAAATTATGAATATATGAGTTAAAAAATAAATCTCCCAAAATGATTGAAATTAAACAGTCAATGTAATTTAACATGTACAGGTATCTAAACACTCATATGAAGCTGAGGGTCAATTTGACTTGGTTCTATTTTTGATTCTTTGCACACTTGCATTATTCAAAAAAACACACGTCTAGCTCTACACACAACTCTCAGCTTCAAGACACTGATATATTACATTCTAGAGAAGGTAAAGAGTAGAGATTTTGAAGGTTTTCCTCATTACTCTTTATTCTGAGATATTTTAACAGTAAAAGTAATAACTTAATTAGTCTGACAGTTTAGAAAAATATTACCATTATATCTAAGTAATTCTTTCATGTTTTTATTCATTTGCCTTAAATGTACAACACATTTCATTGTGGTGTTGAGACCACTGCACTGTCTTGAGATCTAACTTTCATGGTTGATGCCATGAAAGCCATCTGATATAAGATATATGGAGAGGACTTCCTTGGTGGTCCAGTGGTTAAGATTTCACCTTCCAGTGCAGGAGCTGAGGGTTCAATCCCTGGTCAGGGAGCTAAGATCCCACATGCCTCAGGGCCGAAGAACCAAAATATAAAACAAAAGGAATATTGTAACAAATTCAAGAAGACTTTTAAAAAAATGGTCCACATCAAAAAACCTTTAACAAAAAGATATGGATGGTATAAGATGTTATGGAAAAATCCGTATGAATTTTTTGGCCAATCCAGTAATTGGAATGCATGAAGGTTACTGCCTTGTGGTTGAGCTGTGATGAATAGAAGATGGTCTTCTTTCTTCCCCAGTACCTTCCTCTACTCTAAGATGGAGTGGAGCTGCAATGGTTTGTACACCTTCTCTGAAGGTAATTTGCGAAAGAGAGCAATCAGCCACTCTTATTACAAAGTCATGAGCAGGTAGGTGAGGCCTCTTTAAATTGACTTCTTCTCACTTCTGCCTCATTTCCCTTATTCACTCTTTCCTGCTTCCCTCTGATTGCACTCACATTAGAGTGTTAGCATATAAACACATAGTACATTGTGCTTTTTGCTTTCCTCTCAGAATCAGTTTTCCAGGGAAACTGCACTAACACGATCTCAAAGTGGAAATAGCATATTTAAATTATTTCAAAACATGGCAATAGTAAAACTATAGTGCCATATACTGGACTAAAACATATGATAAAGAAAATTAAAAAGAATATTGCTAAACTTGAAAATAGCCAAAGGTGATTTAAGAGGAGAGTGAGAAAGTAAGGTGTGTGCTAGGAGGAGGAAAAAGGTACTTTGACTCTAGAGACTTCACAACATTATCCTGTGCTCTCCTAATAAGGAGCTTTCATACTTTAAAGCAAGTGCCAGAAAACTCTGTTGAAGGGGTCCAGAACCTGTCATTCAAAAATATGCCACTTTGGCATAAGAACTATTTTGAGCTAAAGGCAACTGAGAATCAACAGATGCAGGAAGAGTTCTCTGCCTTCCCCATATCTGCCTAAAGGCAGGGCATAAATTTTCCTTTGAGGAATGTATGCACCACCATGCCCCTACCCCCACCAGGGAGAGAAGAGTGACTCATTTGTGAAGACAGGGAGTCACCAAGATGAATTTGCATAAACAGACCTTACTAAAGTAGACCTTATCTTCTGTTAGTTCCCCCATATATTTCCTGGTCACTTCCTTACAATTTATTGTCCCTTGAAACCTAAATCTGCTTTCTTCTGTTAAAAGGGTATATAAGTCCCAGAATCTAACTGCTTTGATGAGTTTCAATTTTTTTATGAACTCCTGGGCACATAAATACTAGTAAAGATTATGCGTCTTTTCTCTTAATTTGTCTTTTGTTATTTTAATTTGTATGCCCCCTCGTATTTAATTTAAGGGAGTAGAGAAAAATGTTTTCCTCCCTGTCACTGTAAAGAGGCAGATAGTAATTGTTTTATGTTATGCTGGTTTGAAGAGCTTTGCAGCAGCTACTCAGCTTCACCATTGTAGCAGCCAAAGACAGTATGTAAATCAATAAGCATGGCTGTTTCTCAATAAATTAATAAAACAAGTCAGTGGAGGTTGTGGTAGTGACAGATTTGACCTTTGGGAAGTAGTTTTAGACTGCTGAAGACATTTAAAAGTAAAAACTGCATATGGAAGAAATGTTAAAATTTAGAGAAATCTATTTGTTGAATAACATTTATGAGTATCTGCTTTGGTTTGTGGTCTTTGATTTGTGTTACAGAGACCAATACAATAACAACTGCAGCCACGAAATAAAGACAGGCATGAAAATGTGCCATGCCAGATGAATGTGAGCCTTGGTATAATGCAGAGATACAGTGAATAATATGGAACAACTGAAAAAGGAACCCTTGGGAAAGTGACAGAGTGTTTTTAGTAGTGATAATACTGAGCTGAAACAGTAAGCATTAAAAGAAAGTGTCCATTAAGCAAAATTAGAAAATAAAACTCTAGATTAAAAAAAAGAATGAAAGGTAGATTTCAATATTTTCATGCAATTGTCACTGTCTTAACTGCTATTGAATTCTGAGTTATATGTATAACTTATAAATCTAAGTTCTGCAGCTGTTGACAAATAGAAGTAGAAATCAAGGTAAAGAAAAAAAAAATCAAGCTTATTGCTGCTAAAGGTTGGGTGAGGATTACAGGTTCCTGTAAAAACTTTCATGCAAAAACAAAGAAGACTGGAATAAATGCTCGCTTCATTGAGGAAAAGCCCTGAAAAAGGGAGGAAAAGAATAATTGATCACCCAATGCCCAGTTTCTTCTCCCAAACTCACCAACCAGGCAAGTTTCTTTGGGGAGAACTCCCTGGGGAGAACTAAATAAAAGATGCAGAGAAGCAGTGAGAATTCTACCTGAGAAGTGGGACCTACTGTTCTACCTTCCTGTTGGTTTCTAATATCCCCTCTAGTTTTGATCTCTTAGTCTGTTGGTCTTTGCTGTAATGTCTACTGTCTCTGAGGCTGGTGTGCCCCTGACAAACAGAGATGAGATTCCTGCAGGGCAGATATTCTACTTTCCTGCAGCAACTGCTCCAAAAGCTAATACTGAATCTTTTTCACATATTCCCATATTGCTAACAAAGGAATTTTTTTCTTTTGCCACTAGGAAATAAAAATAATCATTACTTATAGTGTTATTTGAAATAAATTGATTTCCTGTATTCCCTGATGACTAAGTCATGTTTTCTAGTGCATTGTAACACTGTGTAATGCTGGATACATTCAGGTCTTGTGTCAGAAATTTAGACTTTCCTGAATCAGTTCCCATAATCATTGGTGACAGCTCAGCCCTATTCAGCTAAGTGGGATGGGCATATTCTAACAAGTCTCTTTAGGACTAGCCTCAATCCAAAGAAAGTGATGGAAAGACAACATTGTTTCTTTGAGGGTGGTTTTCTCATCTTTCTGATCTCTGCTTTCCCAGATATTAGAGTATTATAGTGGCTGCCACAGAGCTAAACTGTTGTATAATCCCCAGATGTGGCCCCCTCATCTTATGTTCATTCCTTATGTGCTTTTTATCTCTAAGAAAATGTGTGTACATAAGCTCACTTTTTGCAAATAACCTATAAAATTATAATGTGCCTAAGTTATACATAAGCTGAAAATGCAGCTAAGTTTAAAATTGAATATAAAATAAAGGTTATCAATACAATTATAAAAAAATACTCATTTGATTTAATTAATTCCAAAGGTACTCAGAAAATTCACTCTTTTCTAACTCCTATCTGTGTTATCCAATAAACCCACTAGAACTTTTGCAACAAGTAAAGGGCAACATAAAGTTTCTCCAAGAGTAAAACACCAGCAACATAAAATGTCCCAAAGTTAAATATGAATTCAACACTTTTATGCATTTCCTGGGAAGAAATTCACCGATTTTCTAGTTCCAAAAAGATTAAAGTTGAAACAATGCGATAAAACGATCTTTACTTAAAAGTGTTGTTAAATATTTTTATTATCTTCTCCCCACTATTCATCACCCAGGCCAAACCTTGTCAGTAACATAAACCTGAGATTATCATATCATGGCTTTATTTCTCAGGAAGGGGTGATTTAATCAGCTAATTGCAGTTCGATTATCAGTGACAAAGTCTCGATTGTCAACCATCCTCTGGAGAGCAGCTTTTAGCATCACTGGCCCTGACAACTTGTCAGACCAAAATTTCCAAGACTTCCACAACTTGGGCCTTCCCATTCTTCAGAGCACTGACTGATCTGCTCTCT
Organism: Hippopotamus amphibius kiboko; assembly: GCF_030028045.1. Classification (NCBI taxonomy): domain Eukaryota; kingdom Metazoa; phylum Chordata; class Mammalia; order Artiodactyla; family Hippopotamidae; genus Hippopotamus; species Hippopotamus amphibius. Next base: position 98,093,476 of record NC_080195.1, on the reverse strand, counting down.
CAGAGAGGGGTGGCAGGTAGTTGTTGATCTAGCCTGAATTGTCCTTCAGGCTTATTTCCTCCAAGGAGAAAGGTACCTCACATTGACTGCCTGTATACTCATCTACGGCTCTATGGGTAAAAATTATGGCTTTATAATTTTGAAAATTCCAGTCACTTTCCTACGAATGCTTTGTCAACCTTGTCCCTGCTGCCAGGTGTACAGAGGCTCCAAAATTTCTGCTGACCCAATTCTGTCTATATATCTGTGCTGCCTCAAACTTTGCCCTGGGGGCAAATATCTATACCTATACATGTCTACACGTTGATTCATTTAACCAAAAAAACAATTCTATCATTTTGTAAAATAGAAAAGAGAAGTAAGGTTAAGGAATTTTCCTAAAGGAACATCAAGTGTGACTAGATTTCTCTAATTTTAAAACATTCTGGAAAAATGATCCTTAAATAATTCATAGACTTTCCTTCCCTCTGAGGTTCTGTTTTATTGAAAAACAAACAAGCAAACAAAAAACCAAAACTCTTGTCATTTATTTACAGCTGTCTTCCAAAGTAAATTAAAAAAAAAAAAATCTCTGTTGAGATCAGCATTGAAGGAGACCCATTTGTTAATTTTTCTTTACATTACTTTTGTTAAAAATGAAGGTTTAATAGGAAGCAGAGAAGATAATAGTGGCTATTATGATCCTCCCTCCAGAGTATCTATTCTTTTTTCTCCAAATTGTATGTCAATCTTAAATTGGAGAATGTATGCCAAAAGTCATTAGCTTTTTCTTACACGTATATTTTATTTAAGTAACAAATCATTGGTACATTTTTGTTTGATCCAAGCCAGTTTATTAACATAAAGCTAGAACATATGATAGATGTAGACAACATTCAAAGATGTTTTCTTTCAATTTTGCTTACATGTTAAGGTTTATAAGATAGAACTTTTCTTGGAAGATGTTAAAACCACAGGGAGATTTGTGATCTTAGGACAGAGACACCCTCATTTATGTTTCAACCCTATTTTTACATTAGCTCATTAAATATTATAATTTAATCACTATATTTTTAATGTTTACATTCTTTACATCTACCCATTACAAATTGAATACATGTGTAACATATATAAATGAAGATACATATTTCTAAAACAGAGTTATTAAAACAAAAATAATGCTATATTAATTTTCATTGTATAAGATGAAGGAAGTTAATATTTTTCAGCATTAAGTTAAAGTCATGTTTCTCTAAATTTGGGGAATTATTAGAAATGAAGAGAAAAGATAAAGCTTCATATGTGTTTTACAATACTTTTCCATTTAGGGTTTTTCCTCAATGAGGCTTCAGTCTTCAGGAAGTGACCTGTATAGGAAGGTGAATCTTCACTTTCCCACCTAGAGAAGAGCTCCTGGGCTCTAGTGGGAATCCGTGAATTGGAGGTAATGGGAAAGCATGGGATGAATTGTGACTCCCGCCAATAAGCTTCAGGACACTTGGTAGAATGCACTACAGTTCGCAGTTTTCTATCTCAAACAAATATTTTATGGAGTTTAGTTATATACACTTGTGTTCATCTCTTCTCCATTATCTCAAATCTCTGAATTTAATCTTTTATGCTGAGTAACCAAAATGTACTACCTCCAAAGTGAGCCCTTCTTTTCTTGGTAATCAATAGCAAAAGTGTACAGATAAGAGTAGCTTGTTCAGTGAATTGCTGCTGCTTTAAGGCATTATCATTCAATCTGAGATAACAGATTGGAAATATTTAAAGGCATGCTGCACTATGGAAAGGGTACACATATCCTTTTCTTTGTGTTCTACATTGATTTAAAGACTGGTAAATTGCTTAATAAATTTTACAGAAAAAAAATGCTGTTAGAAGGTACTTGTAAACTTATCACTAATAAATAGTGCCATAGAATACTTATTTGTTTCAGCAAAAGTAGAGACAAAATAAATCTCAGAAACATTGTAACAAGTTAAAAATTTGATAGTAACTTCTAAATTAGCCTACCTTGTAACATTTCTTTGATCACATTATGGTGGTGCAGACATTTTAGAAATGTTGCTTTATTCCAGAGAAACTTTCAATTTATATAGAAAGTGATGGAGCAACACTAATAAAGAGAATATTTTGTAAACATGCTCTTTCTACACTAAACAATGTCATATAATTGAAGACATGCTCTGCATTATTGATGTATGGGGTGATTCACACTATGCAGCGCTAAAGGCTCCTCCCATGAAACAAGTCATTCCTTATTCTGAGAAACTGGAGTTTGCTAATAAGAAACAATGCAAAACTGTTTAGAAGTGTAGAGTCTGAAATTCAGTAGACATAACTACTTGCTATTTTTCTCATCTTAACAGTTTTAATATTTCTTACATTGAAATACGTTCCTGTGCACTTATACAAGATAAAACTACTAGATGTTTTGAAAACCTTGCTAAATCTATGAATTTTAATTAGGCAAATTTTAAAAATATATAGTAAAAAGTAAAAAATGTAGAGGATTAAGTTGTTCAGATGATTTTGATTGTAATTTAACTGTGAAGTAGTTTACTGTTTGACTGATGTTTCTACTTGAGAGAGTAAATTGAAAAGGTTGTGTTGGGTTGGTCTACTATGGTCTACTATGCTAGGGCATCTAGGCTGCTCAAGCAGCAGGTACATCCAAACTAATTGCCTGACTTTAATGGTTATTTGGATTGATTAGTCAAGTTAATGAAACTTTTCAATAGACTATAGCCTTTATTATGTTCATATATGTAGAATACTAATTTGGCATTATGCTAAAATGGAAGGGTTAGGAGAAATGGAAGACTCTTACTTTCATAAACTGTAAACCATTACCAATGAGGAAGTTAAATGTCTTCATGTCAGTTTCTCCTAATCTTGTTTCCATAAGAAAGTACAGGTTAACATAGTACAAAAAAAAAAAAAAAAAAAAGTGCTCTCCCCACCTTTTTCAAGAAACCAGTTGGCTCTGTCTTTGTTCTTTATTTTTCCTATTGGCTTTGATTCAAACCTATGTACTGTAGATAAAGCTAAAGCGCTTCGGTGTTTTGAGATAATCTAAGACACAATTGTGAGGACGCAAGCTGACCTTCTTACTAATCGGAGGTTTACGAATTTACAGTTTATAATAGTGCCTGATAAGAACAGGGATGAAAGCAATATAGGGCACCATTCTTAAACATCTATCTCCAGTTCCTGCTTTGCTCTTTTACCTCTTGATCTTTATCCTATGTATCTAATCACCAGCTGGCCATAATATCATTGGTCCCCAAAGGCTCACCTCCAAAGGCAGAGACAAGACCTTTCTACAAGCTTCTCCACTGGCTTTCTTTTACAGTCCTATGCTGGCAGATATATGTGCCTGACTTTCCAGATTTTCTCGCTAGTCTTGATTTTTCCAACTACACAAATGTTTTAGGAGGTTGGTTAGTAACTTTTTCCCTTTTGGAGCTTTTCTTCCTCAGCTTCTTCAGCAAATGTGTAAGGTATTAATACTCAAAAGAGTTTTGTTTCACTGATAGTACATCATACAATGATATATTTGGGAGGAGGGAAACACTCTACTCATAACTAGATATATATACTCACCCTGCTCCTGTCAACCTTTCATATGAGGAAGTACAATTAGAATATGATTGCCAGATTCAGTAAATAAAAACATCCAATTAAATTTGTTGCTCATGTAAATCACTAATAATTTCTAGTAAATTATGCCTCATGTAACATTTGGGATATATGTATATTAAAAAATACTCATTTATTTGAAATTCAATTAACTGGGCAATCTGCATTTTATGTGGAAACTTCAAATTGGAAGAAATCTGACCAGCCCCAGAATTAATGAAACCTAGAATATTCTTTGATGCCACATCAAATTCATTATTGTGGCCAAATATGCCCTTTACTTCGCCCTCAACCTCTTTTCACGTATATAAATATGTTGTTACCTATTTATAAGAGTCAGATTTCCTCTTCTTAAGCAGACCATGGTGGTCAATTACTTTTGTCAAGAAGATACATGAAAGTGTTAGTATGATTACCTAACTGATTCACAAAAGCTGTCCTGCAGAGTTTCTTAAACAGCTTTGGTTTATATCACATTTTTTTAATGGGGGACCTACTGAATAGAACTGATTCAATATTTTTTAAAAATGTCTTAAACTCTGGGCAAGTGATTATTTCATTCAATACTTTATCTTATTCAATTGGGGAAATACAATGAGAATATAGGTCAGCAACATAATACATACGTGATCAATTCTCCAATAGTAGCACAGGTTAATGGTTCTTAAACTGTGGTGCCTAAAACACCTGGGGACATCATCATCACCTGGGATCTTATTAGAAACACAAATTCTCAGACCCCATCCTAGACCTACTGAATCAGGCATTCCAGGAGTGGAGCCCAGCAATCTCTCTTTTAACAGACTCTCTAGATGATTCTGATGCACGTGAAAGCTGAGAATCACTGACCTATGGGAAAGACAGGCTTTTACTCATTTCCAATCATGATCTTTCAAATAAGTTCTCTTCCTATGAAGGAAGAAAGGTATTACCTAGGGAATTGAAGGAATTACAATTTTAACTGGATTCTTTACCTGTTACATTGTTCATCAAATGATTTGGAGACAAGAGCAACTTGAAGGTGAATTTAATCAATGTAAATAACTAACTGGAATACTTATCTCACTCTCTGCATTACTTAGCCTGCATATAAATTGCCTTAAGCCATGTTCACATGCCTACGGTGCATCAGTTGGGGGATAAGAGGTTAATGAATCTCAGAGAATTTTGAAACTTGTGTGGTTTTGAGACCAAATCATTATGGAATCATATCACTAAGCAAGTACCTGGGAGTAAATAAACTCAAGAAAAAAATATTAAAAATAAATTTTGGCTGATGGGACAGGACTTGTAGCATGGTCTAAAGCAATTTATATTGAAATAGCACTAGAATGTATTTTTTAAAATCTGCAACTAAAGTGCATGTATTTTTATATATGGCTCAGCATGCTATTAAAGATTTACAAATTTCATGAAGTGCTAATACTGGCATAATTATTACCGCTTTGAAAATGCTCTGTAAGTTTATCATTTTACCTAACCATGTGAATAGGAAGTTCTTTCTATAGAGAGATAATGTGGAATTAAAACTGGGGAATATGATGATAGTGTTGAAAATTGTTAATGTTTGTTGTTGACATTCCAAAGTAAGTATTTTCACTTAGGCAGCTTTTAACTTAATGATGCAGACCTAATATATTTTAATATATTATTAAACTTCAACTCAGAAATGCTTCTGGTTCTTGTTTATCATTTTAAATGGATAATTTAAAACTATTATACTGTGAAAAAAGAAAATTCAACTGGGTAAACATAAAGATCAAATTGTCTTTATTCAATGATTCATGAATCTGGTGGCATCCCATCTGGCTAATCGAAAGGAAGATGGAAAATGGAAGGTTTTCAAAGGCAGAGAGAAGGTGGAACAAGGAAGTCAGAAACAAAAGAAAGGATTATTTCAGGCAGGGTCACCTTCCTTTGGGTGAAGACAGGAGTCTATGTGGCAAATTGATACTCACTAGTGTTGGTCAGGAAATTATAAACTGACTGGTTAAAAGTAACATTCCTGGGAGGGGCTAAAACTGCAGTTAGGTTACGTATTGTATTGTCTTGGTTTGCTAACCTGGGGCGTAGCATGTGTGACTCCATTTGGGACCTGTTGTTTCTTTTTTAAAACAATATATATACAGCTTTCTGATGAAAGTTCTTTCCTTTATCTTTGAGTGTTTATTGCAAATAAATGACACAGGATAGTAATTTTAATAAAAGTATAAACATACTATATCCTAAAATATGTATAAAACATATTTCAAACTTTGCCTTAATTTTACTTATATCTAGGAAAATACATTTTAAAAATGTTTAATTCAACACTACATATGTTTCCTCTCTAGCTACTAAATTAATGCCATGCAAATAAAATTTATCATATTGAGGGAGATGTGTTTATTTATATTGATTTGCCTTTGCATGTCATCACTGGCCATAAATAATTGAAGCACCACTCTCTACACAGCAAGTTCTGCTTTTTCTAAGATAGAACATGATTTTCATAAAGATATCTCTGAATAGTAAATAAAAGTTTATAACAAAATGAGACATTTTCTATTCTGAGAAGACACATACACATGGGACTATGAAAAATAAAAGAAACGTGTATATATGCAATATAAGATGTATAAGAAATACATGCACAAACATATATAAACTTTATAATATACAGGATACATAAAACAGAAGGTTAGAGAGCTTTTCCAATTTTTGTAAATAATCGGAGACTTGATTTTAAAGGAAGCTAAGTCATCTTAAGCCAGAGAAAGATAAGAAAGTGGATCTGAAGGCTACACATTCATTTAGAGATTCGAAGAGCCACACACTCTGGGGGAAGTATGGACTAGAAGAGATTCACATGAAGGGAAAGGAGAACTAGAAGGAACCCTAACTAGGCTGCCTGGCTGGTGGGTAAGAATCACATTTCTTCTGTCTATTGAAATTCATAGTCCTTGCACGTATTTAGAACTCCCGGCCTGTCAGAAAACTCCAGGCTGACAAGGAATTTCAGGTATTTATTAACTGAGAGTGAGTAGGTTTTGAGGGTATATAGCAGAACCAAAATAAAACAAAAAAATTCTTTGTGAAGAAACATCAACAAGCTTCTCAGACTTCCCAGATATTAAAGTCTGCCTACCTAATTACACAGTCAAGATTTCAAACGTGTGGAAAATAAGCCAACAGTGGAAGAGTCAAAAGAGACAGTAAACACCAGTATTTTCAGATATTTGAATTTTAAAATAAATAAAATAAAATAATTTGTTCCAAAAAGCAAAAGATTAGCAAAAATTTGAGAAAAAAAATACTACTGTCAAAAAAACCTTCATACTTCAAAAGAAAATAGAACCTCAAGAATGCTAATAGTATAATTGAAATTCATAACGATTTTAAATAAAAGATAATTAGTGGAAGTAAATTTGCATACAAATAGATAATCTACTCAACCAAAAAGAAAACTAGTCCAGTTGAAGAAATATATAAAGTTGTGCACAAAATTTCACATAAATTCAGCAGAGAAAAAGACAGGGAGTTGGGAAAGAATAGTTAAGAAGCATCTTGGATATAATGGCATAAATATACATTCAGCTGGAATTCAAGAAGAAAATAATAGGCAGACATGGTGTTAGGCAGTGTGCAAATAATTTGGTGATGAAAAGCAGTTCGAGGAGGAAGGAATACCCCTAAAGGAATAAAAAAGCAAACATCTCTATAATAATGAAATAAGCACAAGATATTTTGTCATCATCAAAATTTTGAAAGATTATAACTAGCTATCAACCAATAATTGTATACTGAAATAAGCTATTATTTTAGTGTTTGGGAAGATTAAGTTTAGACTGCTCAATGAAGTATGAGTATAAAGTTTAATTGATAACCATGGATAAATAAAAATATCACAAAAAATTCCTAACTGAAAACAAAAATAATGGAATGAAAAACTTGATCAATGGAAAGGAGGAAATGAGAGAACACAAAGGCTAACATAGAAAAGGCAGAAAAGATTTAGGAAATAGAGTCATTTGCTGTCACCCCTGTCCCTGTGGGAAAGAACAAGAGCTAAGAAATCCCAGAGTGAAATCCATCATCACACTGACTAACTCACCCTCCAATATCACCTTCTCAACTCTACTCTTTTTCCTACAGCTTCCATTAATCACTGCCCATCTTCCTCCCCCCTTGTTCCCCTACATGCTGGTAAGGAGCTTCAATTCAGAGAGCAAAGACCCTGAAGAATGGAACAGTAGCAATCCTTATAGCACTAAATGGCCATTATCAGTAAGAAATTGATACATAGTGGCATTGTTCTCGGGTGATGGCTATCTCAAGTAGATAATGAAATATAAGAATTTTGCAGCAGGAAAGGAGAAAGACAAATAGATGAATGAGAAACTGAGGAACTGAGTTTTAGTCCCAGTTTAGGCTATTAGGATTTTTCTCCAGTCCTGAGTAAAGAAAACTATATTTTAATTTTGGCTTTATGTTCTGAATTGAACCAAGTACTAAATCAAGTAATAGATTATTGTGAAGTGAAACAGTAAGAGCTTTTCTCTGACATTTAAACAAAATGAGATATTGGAAGAATTTTCTTGTGTAAATTACACCTTAAAAATTAGTTCTAAAAATACAGATATATAAAAAAGAAAAAGAGCAAATAAGTACTAAGATTACAGAAAAAAAAATCCAAATTTGCCAGTAAACACAATAAATATAATTGTATTTAATTTATCAGTAAAGACAGCGTTTGTAATGTTACATGTCATAAGCAAGAGATATGCCTAGAGTATAAAATAAATTAAAATATAGAAAAATGTTTACCTAATGAACACGAACACACAGTAATCAAAGAAAGCTATATTAAGAACAGACAAATTAGATTCTAAAGCAAGAAAAAGAAAAAGTTATTAAAAGCAAGTTTTCTTCTTAATGATATGTGGTTCAATTCATTAAGAAGATATAATTATCAATAAACCTTCCTATACTTTCTTATAGAGCCTCAAAATGTATAGAGAAACATAAACAAAGCTGATGGAACTCAAAAAGAAACTGATATATTCACAATCACCCTTTCATTTGGTAGTTTTGTAATACCCTAGATTGAATAGGCAGAAAATTGTTTAAAAACAGTGAAGATGTAAATGGCGCATGTAACATTTGATCAAATAAATATACACGCACTCTACACCTATAAGTTATATGTATGTATACATTCTTCTAAAATATAGATAAATCATTTATTAAAACTGAGCAAGATTCTAGTTCATAAAGTCTCATTAGGAACAAAGTATAATACTCAGTTGGAGTAAATGATAGAACTTTCTTAAAAGATATTAAATAGTTTCTATATGAATAGTAGATACAACATTGTTTATGCACAGAAAGATTCAATATCAGAAATATGTAGAGTTGTGGTTAGAACAATGCAGGGGTTGGAGTGCCAACCTCCCTGTAGTTGAAAATCTGCTTATAAATTCACAGTTGATTTCAACCAAATATGGATTATGTAGCACTGTAGTACATGGTTAGTGAAAAAAATCTGCATGTAAATGGACCTTTACAGTTCAAACCTATGTTGTTCAAGGGTCAACTGTATATGTCTCCTAAAGTAACCCTTAAACCATAGTCATTACAATTCTAATAACAATCCCAACTGGAATGCTCCCCAGGCTTGAATAAATCACTTGCTTCTGTCTGTGTATATGTGTATGTATGTGCATTTATATGTGTATCACCAAAGATTACCACAGATCAACAAAATTGACAGGCAAATTATGAGGAAAAATAATGAGATACAGAGGTTGGTCTTAGAAATATAAAGTTAGTTCATTGAGATAATAGGATGCATTGATGCAGAGAGCAAACATAGATTCCTAGACAGAATAGAATTCAAGCAGACCCAATTGTATGAAAAAGATATATTTGACAAAATTGGAGTTTTATATCACTGTTAAGGTTAACAGAATCTTCACTTTGCATGTTTGATCATTTTTTCTCTAATGGGGAAAAAAAGGGATACCTATAAAAATGCTTTACAAAAATGTATTCTTGTTATATTAAAGATCTAAACACGAAAATGAAGACAAAAATATCACATAGGAGAATATTTTTATGACTTGGGAAGGGAAATAATTTCTTAAAGAAAATACAGGATTAATACATTTTCCTTCATAAAAATTATAAACTTATCTATGTCAAAATACCCTTTTAAACATGAAAAGTATGAAAACTGGAAATGTTATTTAGAACACATATAACAGAATATTAATATCAAAATATATATATAAATTTTCTATAAATCAGCTAAAGGCTAAATTGTTTAAATGCCAATATAAAACTAAAGTTATGAACAAAAGATATACAAAATGGATGATACAAATTGTGAATAAATAAGTAAAAATATTCAAATTACAAAGTATTCCAGAGAATGCAAAAGAAAACTCCAATGAGATACACTTTTATTCGTATATGCAAATTTTTTTCAGTCTGAAATATCAAGTAATGGAGAGAATGAGGAATAAGAGAAATTGGTTTTTAATACTTACATGAAACACATTTACAAGAAATTTGGAGAGCTGATTGGCAACTCCCACTTGTGGTGGAATATTACAGTATGACTCAACAGGCCACAATTCTCTTTGAAGTTGGCTATGTTAATGCTTTTGCCGATGAGACAGCTGCAATCCTAACTTAAGTAGAAGCTTAGCAAGTGTTTTCCCTGGGGCTTGCCCTCTTCCCGATTATGGGGACCTTGATACTACCCTTTGAAGCGGCCCCTGATAGCTGGCTATGAGTGTCCAGCAAAGGTTTTTTTTGACTATTAAAATAGAAAAACGTTTTTGTCAGGCACTGCCTTGATTGTACAATATGAGCCTTAGGGTTTTGTTTTTTTTTAATGAAACTATATCAAGATCTGCTTTTTAAATATTCTAAATGTATTATTCCTATTTGTATTATTATATATTCATTGTGCTGTATTCACTGAGAGTTACTTGGTCAATAATAAACACAAAGATATCTTTATGCTCCTATCAGTTCTTTGATTTTAAGGTTGATTTGATTGAAAAGAAAATTATTATGACAGGTTTGGTTGTTAAACTACTTGTTATTACTATTATCCAGTGTTTGAATTTTTTATTCTTTGGGATTTATTTTTTTTTAATAATTCATTATGGAATAATTTCAAAGGTACAAAAAGTTGCAAGAAAAATGCAAACCACTCTCATATTCCCCTCACCAGATGATCAGTTGATAATATTTTATTTCATCCACCCATCCCATACATAAAACCTTAAAAAATTTTGTCTATCATCCCAATAATGTCTCTTTTTCCATTCTGGTCATGATTCCACCTTAAATTATGTGTCTATGCGTAAAAAAAGCATGCTTGGGAGACTCTGCAGTCTTTAATATATGGTCAAACTGATCAGCATGGGCTCCTTTATTATGGTTTAATTGGTTTCTCCAATGATTTGCAGTCTTTGCTAAGTGACTTTGGAGAAGTTTAAGCTAATTAATTTGCCTGAGATGAATGCTGTTAAGTGGTTCAATATTCATACTGCTACCACTTGGGTAAACATAACCTCACTATTCTATCACTAGGGTGACTACTGTTATTCAAATTCTGATTCATATTCTTCAGTAACCTTTGTGGCATTTCAGTATGTTTCCATGCCAGATTAACCAGACCAGATTGCTTCTGGACTAACTATTGTACAATATTATCAACCAGCAATTACCAGCAGGTCATTGTGTCTTTGCCCCACACTGAGCTCTAATAGATGGGTTTTCTGCAGCAGATAGGAAAACACAGTCAGAGTAACAAATGACATTCAAATTAAAATTCATTAATGTTGCAAAATTACTTAGTATCATCAGTAGATACAAATTATAGTAACTAATAAGTCTTAATTATTCATCAAGATACTAAGATTTATTTCTTCATAAAAGTATGGTTCTCACAACTTTGGAGTTGGTGTACTGGGTATTAGGAATTAAAATATTGTTAGCAAATTTCTGAGGAAGAAAGCATGGAATTTTGATATTTGTTAGTGTTTGTTACCTAGGTAATTATTCAAATTGCTAAGGTAATTTCAAATTTCCTCATGACCTCGTTCCAGGTCTTTAGCATATTTATACATCTGGGCAAAGCATTTATATGAGAAGAAATAAGAGAGATTGACATATTTTTTTGTACAGTGGCAGTATTACAGATTAATAATACTGCCTATTACAGATTAATAATACTGCCCCAAATATGGACTCATTTTGCTTTATTCATTTTTTTAATTAAAGTATAGTTGACTTTACAATATTATATTAGTTTCAGGTAAACAACATAAAAATTCAATATTTTTATAGTAGATTATATTCCATATAAAGTAATTATAAAATACTGGCTTTATTCCCTATACTGTACCTTATGTTCTTGTGTTGATTATTTATTTTATACCTAGTAATTTGTCTTAATCCCCTTCCCTTATCTTGCTGTTTTCCCCTTTTACTCTTCCCTCTGGTAACCACTAGTTTGTTCTCTGTATCTATAACTGTTTCTGTTTTGTTGTATTCATTCGTTATATTTTTTAGATTCCACATATAAGTGAAAACAAACAGTATTTGTGTTCTCTGTCTGAAATTTCACTAAGCATAATACAGTCCAGGTCCATCCATGTTGTTACAAATGGAAAAATTTAATTCTTTTTTATGGCTGTGTAGTATTCCATCATGTGTGTACGTGTGTGTATATATATATACATATACACTACATTTTCTTTACCCATTCATCTCTCAATGGGTACTTAGGTTCTTTCCATATCTTGTCCATTGTAATTAATGCTGCTATGAATATTGCAGTGCATACATTTTCTTCTAATTAATGTTTTTATTTTCATTGGATAAATACCCAGGAGTGGAAATGTTGGATCATGTGGTAGCTCTGTTTTTAATTTTTTGAGGCCTCTCCATAATGTTTTCCATAGTGACTGTATCAGCATTACATTTTTACCAACAGTGTATGATGGTTCATTTTTATCCACATTCTGGACAACAGTTGTTATCTGTTGTCCTTTTGATAATAGCCATTCTCACAAGTGTGAGGTGATATCTCACTGTGGTTTTAATTTGCCTTTCTTGTGAAGATTAGCGGGCCATCTGTCTTCTTTGGAAAAATGCTTATTAAGATCTTCTGTTCAATCAAGGGATCAATCCAAGAAGAAGATATAACAATTGTAAATATCTGTGCACCGAACATAGGAGCACCTCAATACATAAGGCAAATGCTAAAAGCCATAAAAGGGAAAATCAACAGTAACACAATAATAGTAGGAGACTTTAACACCCCACTTACATCAATGGAAAGATCATCCAAGCAGAAAATAAATAAGGACACACAAGCTTTAAATGACACATTAGACCACCTCAACTTAACTGGTATTTGTAGGACATTCCATCCAAAAACTACAGAATACACTTTCTTCTCAAGTGCACATGGAACCTTCTCCAGGATAAATCATATCTTGGGTCACAAATCAAGCCTCAATAAATTTAAAAAATTTGAAATCGTATCAAGCTTCTTCTCTGACCACAATGCCATGAGACTATATATCAATTACAGGAAAAAAACTATAAAAAATACAAACACATGGAGGCTAAACAATACATTATTAAACAACCAAGAAATCACTGAATAAATCAAAGAGGAAATAAAAAATATCTAGAAACAAATGACAATGAAAACACAACAACCCAAAACCTATGGGATGCAGCAAAAACAGTTCTAAGAGGGAAGTTTATAGCACTACAATTCTACCTCAAGAAACAAGAAAAATCTCAAATAAACAACCTAATCTTACACCTAAAACAATTAGAGAAAGAAGAACAAAAAACCCACAAAGTGAGCAGAAGGAAAGAAATCATAAAGATCAGATGAAAATTAAACAAAAAAAATGAAGGAAACAATAGAAAAGATCGATAAAACTAAAAGCTGGTTCTCTGAGAAGATAAAATTTATAAACCATTAGCCAGACTCATCAGTAAAAAAAGAGAGAAGACACAAATCAACAGAATTAGAAATGAGAAAGAAGTAACAACAGACAGCACAGAAATAAAAAGATCATGAGAGACTACTATAACCAACTCTATGCTAATAAATTGGATAACCTGGAAGAAATGGATAAATTCTTAGAAAAGTACAATCTTCCATGACTGAACCAGGAAGAAATGAAAAATATGAACAGACCAATCACAAGTACAGAAATTGAGACTGTGATTAAAAATCTCCCAACAAACAAAAGCCCAGGGCCAGAAGGATTCACGGGCGAATTCTATCAAACATTTAGAGAAGAGCTAACACCTATCCTTGTCAAGCTCTTCCAAAATATAGCAGAAGGAGGAACACTCCCAAACTCATTCTATGAGGCCACCATCACCCTGATACCAAAACCAGGCAAAGATGTCACAAAAAAAGAAAATTACAGGCCAATATCACTGCACATTAAAAAGATCATACACCATGATCAAGTGGGGTTTATCCCTGGGATGCAAGGATTCTTCAGTATATGCAAATCAATCAATGTGATACATCATATTAACAAATTGAAGGGTAAAAACCATATGATCATCTGTATAGATGCAGAAAAAGATTTTGACAAAATTCAACATCGATTTATGATAAAAACTCTCCAGAAACTGCACATAGAAAGAAATTACCTCAACATAATAAAAGCCATATATGAGAAACCAACAGCCAACATCATTCTTAATGGTGAAAAACTGAAAGCGTTCCCTCTAAGGACAGGAACAAAACAAGGGTGCCCAATCTCACCGCTATTACTCAACATAGTTTTGGAAGTTTTAACTACAGCAATCAGAGGAAAAAATGAAATAAAAGGAATCCAAATTGGAAAACAAGGAGTAAAATTGTCACTCTTTGCAGATGACATGATATTATACATAGAAAACCCTAATAATGCTACCAGAAAACTGCTAGCACTAATTGATGAATTTAATAAAGTAGCAGGATACAAAATTAATGCACAGAAATCTCTTGCATTCCTACACACTAACAATGAAAGAGCACAAAGAGAAATTAAGATCTGTATGCAGAAAGCTGTAAGACACTGATGAAAGAAATCAAGGATGATACAAACAGATGGAGGGACATACTATGTTCTTGAATTGAAAGGATCAACATTGTGAAAATGACTATACTATCCAAAGCTACTTACAGACTCAACACAATCCTTATCAAATTACCAATGGTATATTTTTACAGGACTAGAACAAGAAATTTTATGATTCGTATGGAAATGCAAAAGACCCCAAATTGCCAAAGCAATCTTGAGAACGAAAGGTGCAGTTAGTGGAATTAGTCTTCCTGACTTCAAACTATACTACAAGGCTACAGAGATCAAGACAATATGATACTGGCACAAAAACAGAAATATAGGTCAATGGAACAGAATAGAGAGCCCAGAAATAAACCCACACACATATGGGCATCTTATCTTTGACAAAGTAGGCAAGAATATACAATAGAAAAAAGAAAGCCTCTTTAATAAGTGTTGCTGGAAAAATTGGACAGCTACATGTAAAAGAATGGAATTAAAACACTTCCCAACACCATACACAAAAATAAACTCAAAATGGATTAAAGACCTGCATGTAAGGCCAGACACTATAAAACTTTTAGAGGAAAACATAGGCAGAACACTCTATGACATACATCAAAGCAAAGTCCTTTTTGACCCACCTCCTAGAATAATGGAAATCAAATCAAAACAAACAAATGGGACCTAATGAAAGTTAAAAGCTTTTGCACAGCAAAAGAAACCATAAAGAAGACACGAAGACAACCCTCAGAATGGGAGAAAATATTTGCCAATGAAACCACTAACAAAGGATTAAACTACAAAATATATAAGCAGCACATGCAGCTTAATACCAGAAAACTAAATAACACAATCCACAAATAGGCAGAAGACCTAAATAGACATTTCTCCAAAGAAGACATGCAGATGGATAACAAACACATGGAAAGATGCTCAACATCACTAATCATTAGAGAAATGCAGGTCAAAGCCACAATAAGGCATCACCTCACACCTGTCAGAATCAAAAAAATCTAGAAACAATAAATACTGGAGAGGGTGTGGAGAAAAGGGAAGCCTTCTGCACTGTTGCTGGGAATGTAAACTGGTATAGCCACTATGGAAAACAGTATGGAGGTTCCTTAAAAAGCTAAACATAGAGCTACCATGTGACCCAGCATCCACTCCTGGGCATATACCCAGAGAAAACCATAATCCAAAAAGAAACATGTACCACAATGTTCATTGTAGCACTGTTTACAACAGCCAGGACATGGAAGCAACCTAAATGCCCATCAACAGATGAATGGATAAAGAAGATGTGGCACATATATACAATGGAATATTACTCAGCCATAAAAAGAAATGAAATTGAGTTATTTGTAGTGAGGTGGATGGACCTAGAGTTTGTCATATAGAGCAAAGTAAACCAGAAAGAAAAAAAAAACAAATACCGTATGCTAACTCATATATATGGAGCCTAAAAAAATGGTACAGATGAACCCAGTGACAGAGCAAGAATAAAGATACAGATGTAGAGAATGGACTTGAGGGCATGGGTTGGGGTGGGGGGTGTGGACAAGGGAAAGCTGGGATGAAGTGAGAGTCATTGACACATATACACTACCAAATGTAAAATAGACAGCTAGTGGGGAGCTGCTGCATAACACAGGGAGATCAACTCGATGATGGGTGATAACTTAGAGGCCTGGGATTGGGAAGGTGGGAAGGAGTCGCAGGAGGGAGGGGATATGGATATATATGTATAAATACAGCTGATTCACTTTGGTGTACGTCAAAAAGTGGCACAACAGTGTAAAGCAATTATATTCCAATAAAGAGCTCAAAAAAAAAAAAGTTCCTCTGTTCATTTTTTAATCAGGTTGTTTGGTTTCTTTGATATTGAGTTGTATAAGTTCTTTGTATATTTTGGATATGAACCCCCTATCAGTCATATCATTGAGAATATCTTCTCCCATTCAGTGGGTTACCTTTTCATTTTGTTGATAGTTTCCTTCATTATGCCAAAACTTTTGTCTGTTTAGGTCTCATTTGTTTATTGTTGCCTTTTTTCCCTAGCCTAAGGAGACAAATCCCCCCAAACAGTGCTTAGACCTACGTCAATGACCATACTGTTTATGTTTCTTTTAGGAGCTTTGTGGTTTCAGTTATTAAATTTATGTTTTCAATCCATTTAAAGTTTATTTTTTGCATCCAGTGTGAGAAAATGTTCTAGCTTTATTCTATTACATGTAGCTGTCCGGTTTTCCGATTTTCAGTGATTGTAGAGACTCTTTCCTCATTCAATATTATTGTCTCCTTTGTCATTGATTAATTGACTGTATGTAAGTGGAATTATTTGGGATTCTCTGTTCTGTTCTATTGATGTATCTGTCTGTTTTTGTAGCATGACCATACTCTTTTGGTTACTGTAGCTTTTGTAGTACAGTATGAAGTCAGGGATCCTGATACCTCCAACTTTATCTTTGTTTCTCCACTGCTTTGGTTATTTTGGATATTTTATGGTTCCATACAATTTTTAGAATTATTTGTTCTAGTTCTGTGAAAAGTGTCATGGGTATTATGATAAGGATTGCATTGAAGCTGTAGACTGCTTGGGGTGGTATGGACATTTTGACAGTATTAATTTTGCCAATCCATGAACACACAATATCTTCACATTTATTTGTCATGTCCTCAATTTCCTTCATCAAGTTCTTATAAATTCTGGAGAGCCTTCCACCTCCTTGCTTGAATTTATTCATAATTATTTTATTATTTTTGATGCAATTAAAAATGGGGCTGATTTCTTGACAGTTGTCAGTCTGATAGTTCATCATTGGTACATAGAAATGCAACAGATTTCTATATATTAATATTCTATCCTGCAACTTTACTGAATTAATTTATTAGTTCTAATAGTTTTTTAGTGGAGTCTGTAGGGTTTTCTATATACCATATCCCGGCATCTGCAAATACTGACAATTTTACTTCTTGCCTTCCAATTTGGATGCTTTTATTTATTTTTCTTGCTGATTTCTGTGACTAGGACTTCCAATACTGTGTTAAATAGAAATGACAAGAGTGGGCATCCTAGTCCTGTTCTCAATCTTAGAGGAAAACTTTCAGTTTTTTCCCATTGAGTGTGATGTCAGCTGTTGGTTTGTCATAAATGGTCTTTATTATATTGAGTTATGTTTCCTCTATACACATGCTATTGGAGTGGACGTTGAATTTGTCAAAGGCTTTTTCTGTGTTTATTGAGATGACCTTGTGATTTTTATCATTTTGTTAATGTAGTGTGTCACATTGGTTTGTGAATATTAATATTGAGCCATCCTTGTATCCCTGGGATATATCCCACTGATCATGGTGTATGATTCTTTTTTGTGTATTGTGGAATTTGCTTTGCTTACATTTCATTGAGGATTTTTACATCTATGTTCATCCGGGTTTTAGCTTGAATTTTCTTTTTTTATAGTGTCTTTAGTTTTGGAATGAGGATAATGCTGGTCTTGTAGAATGAATTTGGATGTGTTCCCGTCTCCTCATTTTTTTTGGTAATAATTTGATAAGGATAGGAATTAACTCTTCTTCACATATTTGGTAGAATTTCCTTGTGAAGCTGTCCAGTCTTTTACTTTTGCTTGTGGGGAGTTTTTTGATTACAGATTCGATTCGATACTAGTAATCAATCTGTTAGATTTTCTAGTTCTTCCTGATTCAGTCTTGGAAGAGTGCATGTTTCCAGGAATTGATCCATTTCTTCTAGGTTGTCCAGTTTGTTGGCATGTAACTGTTGGTAGTATTCTATTATGATTTTTTTTTGTATGTATGTGCTATTGACTGCGACATTCTCTTTGATTTCTAATTTTGTTTATTTGGGCTGTCTTTTTTTGTTAGTGTGTCTGGCTAAAGGTTTATAAATTTTGTTTATCTTTTAAAACTTTAGATTTAATTTCATTGACCTTTTTATTATTGTTTTTATCTCCATTTTATGCTCTGATATTTATTATTTCCTTCCTTCTGCTAACTTTGTACCTTGTTAGTTCTTCTTTTTCTAATACCTTTAGATGGAAAGTTAGCTTGTTTGAGATTTTTCTTGTTTCTTGAGGTTGGACTGTATCACTATAAACTTTCCTCCTGGAAATGTTCTTGTGACATCCCATTGATTTAGGAAATCTGTGATTATATTTTTATTTCTCTCAAGGTATTTTCTGATTTCCTTTTTGATGTAAGTGGGATGTTAAAGTCCCCTACTATTATTGTATTACTATCAGTTCCTCACTTTATGTCTATTAATGCTTGGTTTATATATTTAGGTGCTCCTATATTAGGTGCATAAATATTTACCAGTTTTGTATCCTCTTCTTATATTGATCCCTTTATCATTATGTAATGCTTTTCTTTGCTTTTTGTTATAGACTTTCCTTTAAAGTCTATTTTGTCTAATGTGAAAATTACTATACTTGCTTTCTTGTTGTTTCCATTTGCATGAAATATCATTTTCCATCCCTTCACTTTCAGACTGTGTGCTTCTTTAGCTCTCGTAGTCTCTTGTAAGCAGTATATAGATGTGCCTCATTTTTTAACCCAATCAACCACCCTATGTCTTTTGATTGGAGCACTTAGTCCATTGACATTTAAAATGATTTTTGATAGCTATGTATGTATTGCCATTTTTTTAACTGTTTTCTGATTGTTTTTGTAGTTCTCTATTCTTTTCCTCTTCTTTCTGTTTCTTTCCTTGTGGTTTGATGATTTTCTTTAGTAGTATACTTGTGTTCATTTCTTTCTAGATTTTGTTTATCTAATGTTTGTTTTTAATTTGTGGTTACCGTGAAGTTCATATATATCAATCTATAACTATATCTACCTGTTTTAACCTGATGTTCAAGTTCAAACACATACTAAAATATTTACATTTTTACCCTCCTCCAAGTTTTATGTTTTTAATGTCATATTTTATGTTTTCATGTCTATCCATTAACTGTTTATTATAGTTATAGTTGATTTTACAATTTTCCCTTTTAACATTCATACTAAGTTAAGTAATTGATCCATTAGCTTTTCTATATATTTGCCTTTACCAGAGGAATTTTTCCTTTCATATATTTTCTTATTTATTTTTATAGCCTTAACATTTTTGCTTAAGGAAAATCCTTTACCTTTGTAAGGTGAGTTTAGTATTGATGAATTCTTTTAGTTTTTATTTGTCTAGGAAATTCTTTTTTTTTTTTTTCAGATCTCTATGGGAAATTCTTTATCTCTCCCTTAATTCAGCATGATGAGAATTGCTGAGTAGAGTATCCTAGGTTGTATTTTTTTTTTTTTTTTTCTTTCTGCAGTTTAAATATATTCTGCCTCTCCCTTCTGGGCTGCCAAGTTTTTGCTGAAAAATCAGCTCACAGCCTTTTGGGGAATCCCTTGTATGTTGTTTGTTTTTCTCTTGCTACTTTTAAAATCTCTCTTTATCTATAACTTTTGCTGTTTTAATTGTGATATGTCTTCATGTATGTCTCTTTGAATTCCTCTTGTTTGGGACTCTCTGTGCATTCTGGACCTGGATATCTGTGTCCTTCACAGGTTAGGTAAGTTTTCATCCATAATTTTATCAGTATATTTTCTGCCTCTTTCTCTCCTTCTTCTCCTTCTGGAACCACTGTAATGCAAATGTTAATATTCTTGCTGCTGTCTCAGAGGCCCCTTGAACTATCCTTATTATTATTTTTTTCTTTTTGCTGCTCTGATTGGGTGATTTCAACTAGTCTATCTTCTAGTTCATTTATGTTTTCTTCTGCATCACCAAATCTGCTGTTAATACTTTCTAGTGTACTTTCTATTGCAGTTATCATATTCTTTAGCTCTGATTCGTTCTTTTTTATATTTTCTAGTTCTTTGTTAATGTTTTCATTGAGTTCCTCTGTTCTTTTCCTGAGTCCAGTAAGCATTTTTACTATAATTGCTTTGAACTCTTTATTAGGTAAATTATTTATCTCTATTTTGTTAGGCCTTTTTTCTCTGGTTTTAACTTTTCTTTTACATGGAATATACTCCTCTGTCTTCTCATTTAGTTTGACTTTCTCTATTCATCTCTATGAAGTTAGGTGAAACTGTCAGTTATCTTAGTCTTAAAGGCATGTCCTTGAGTAGGAGTGCCTCTATGCAGTCAACATGTGCCCAGTGACTTTGATGTGAGAGCTAGTTCTGAAGTGAGCATGAACTGCATCTTGTCCCAGGATGTGCTGGCAGCTGCCACCTTAGTGGGAAATAGGGCTGGAATTTGAGGGACTAAAGCCAGAACCAGGTTGAGTTGGAGTTTCTCCTAGGCTCATTGATGGTTTCCACCCTAATGAGGGCTAGGGACAGGAACTGGAGCAAAAGCCCTGAAGGAGTTGAGCTTCTCCCAGAAAAGGTCTGTCTCTGCCTTCATTGGTGCAGGGTCAGGGCCCAAGGCTGTAGAGCCACACTTTTGAGTTGACTCTACTTTTTCCTCAGTGTGCATGTGTGCACAATGATAATGTCAGTCTCTGCCTTGGTTAAGGGCAGGGTTGGTTCCCGAAGGGATGGAGACACATTTCTGAGCTAGCTCTGTCTTTTCTCAGGTGCATATGTGTGCAATGGCAATGGCAGTCTTCACCTTAGTGAGGATCAGTGCCAGAGGAGGAGGTGCTGAAGTAAGAACCTGGTGCATGCTGGGGAGAACACTGTGATGGTCCAGACAGGCTGGCCAGAGCAACAGATCATTTCCAATCTGCTCCTATGTGCTGGGACTGGGAGTAAGCAACTCTGTGTGCACACATCTAGAGCGGCATCTTGGTTTCTCACAGACTTAGTAAGACCCGTGGTTTTCAAACTATTGAAGGGGATCAGTGCCAGGCACAAGGGTTGGGGTGCCTAATAGAGGCTTGAACCCCTCACTCCTAAGGAAGGATCCCCAAGGCCGTGATATCATCCTCTTCTTCTGTGTTACCAGCTAGGGGTGTGGGTCCTGGATACATTGCTTCTCCTCCACTCCTACCAGAATCCATGTCATTTTTTCCTTATAGCTTTGGTTGTAGAAGTGCCCTTCTGCTAGTTTTCAGGTCATTCTCAGCTCAGGTTGCTCTATATGTATTTGTAGTTTTGAGTATTCTTGGGGGAGGTAAGCTTAGGGTGTTCCTACTCCACCATCTAGACTTCCCCTCTTTTTCCCGACTGATAATCTTGAAAAAGACTATAATTATTGCAGAAGACTATTGTTCCAATTAAATAAGTTGTGGTTGTTTTGAAAGGCAGAAGCATCTTGAATATGCTGGCTTCTCTCTCTTACTTCTGTCAGAAACAGAGCCCTGCTTTCTCCGCAAGTCTGCTTAATAATCTCTCCTTATTCTCTCGTTCTCACACTAGTTCTCCAGTTAGGCCCTTTGAATATCCTTTTGTACCTCCAGTTAGACCCTTTGAAGAAATGTACACTCCCCAATATCCTATCTTTTCCCTTATGTAGTTTTAGACAACATTTGTGATCAAACATAGTCACTCAACTTCCACTAGAGGCTAAATGATATATGTATATTTTAAGCTCTTTATTGGAATATAATTGCTTTACATTCTTGTACCAGCTTTTGAGGTACACCAAAGTGAATCAGCTGTATTTATACTTATATCCCCATATCCCCTCCCTCCCGCGACTCCCTCCCACCCTCCCTGTCCTGGCCTTCTAAAGCATCACCCATCATTGAGCTGATCTTCCTTTGTTATACAGCAACTTTCCACTAGCTCTCTATTTTACACTTGGTAGTGTATCTATGTCTATGCTACTCTCTCACTTCATCCCAGCTTCCCCTTCACCCCCCACCCCCCACCCCAGCCCCATGCCCTCAAGTCCATTCTCTACATCTGCATCTCCACTCTTGCCCTGTCACTGGGTTCATCAGTACCATTTCTTCAGATTCCATACATGTGAGTTAGCATATGGTGTTTGTTTTTCTCTTTCTGGCTTACTTCTCTCTGTATGGCAGTCTCTAGGTCTATCCACCTCTTTACATACAGTTCCAATTCATTCCTTTTTATGGCTGAGTAATATTCTGTTGTATATATGTGCCACATCTTCTTTATCCATTCATCTATTGATGGGCATTTAGGTTGCTTCTATGTCCTGGCTATTGTAAATAGTGCTTCAATGAACATTATCGTACATGTTTCTTTTTGGATTATGGTTTTCTCTGGGTATATGCCCAGCAGTGAGATTACTGGGTCATACGGTAGTTTTAGTTTTTTAAAGAAGGTGCAAACTGTTTTCCATAGTGGCTGTACCAGCTTACATTCTCACCAATAGTGCAGGAGAGTTCCCTTTTCTCCACACCCTCTCCAACATGGCTAAATGATATTTATTGTAATATATAATTTCTTTTTGCCTGGCAAGTGTTCACTATGGAAGAAAAAACTCACTTTAATGAACTTTAATGCATAGAGTAGGGACTAGTGAAAATGCTTGGATTTTAACAATTTAAAGGGCTTTTTTATAAGTTATCACATGCTTCAAACTCTCAAGGATGGGAAGGTGAGAAAAAGAAGAAAAGTAGGCAAATGAGAAATCTGTAAGTAAACTTAACATTCTTCTATTGTTTTGTACAATAATTATTTTAGTTATTATAATGTATGAATCATCATGTTACTGCACATAGGTCTAGTTGTGGGTTAGTGGGAGAAGATAGAATAATAGAGGAAGGATAGACCAAAATGTTCTATGAAGAAGCTACTGTATTTTCATTGTTTCTGACATAATGTGGATTCAATAACAGAGAAAACACTAAATACTTTGTAGTAGTATTGTTTCACAAACTTGGGAACTTCCAAGGTGAACCCCATATGCAAAAGGCAAGGAGAGACTGAAAAAAGATACAGACGACTCTGGATTGGTTGGTGGCAGGTTTAATAAGCAAGGAAACACACATATGAGGCTTGTCTTGGGCAACTGCAAGATGAGTGGATCTCTGTACCCACCTGCCAGAATCTGAAACATGTATATACAGAGGTCTTTTAACTGGGTTCAGTCATGTACACCATCCAAATGGTTTCAACAACACATTGCTCTCTCAAGGTTGCATCCTTGAAAATGTCTCCTGCTCTGGGAGGGACACTCCAAGGAAAAGGCAGGGGATGAAGAGGGCTCTAAATGCCCGGGTCCAACCCCTGGGTCAACTAGCAGTCATATCCTCTTGATGACCTCCTCCAACAGGAGAAAAATAAATTCCAAGTATCAATTGATTACAGAGTATTCATTATATCCTTGTCTCTCTCTAGATAGAAAAGTGATTATCTTGAATTGTGATGTAGCTTCACAAAGAAAGGACATTTTAAGATTTTCATTTACTCAACTATTGATTGCTATTAAGAAGAGGCAAAGGGATAGAAAAATAACAGAGTGGCAGTAGTAGCAACCAGTTATAGAACTTCCACATTATCCTACAATGTAGATGATTTTCCTACATTGTCTCATGTAACTCTTTCAAGAAAGTTGTTATTATCTTCGCTCCCAAAGAAGTAAAAGAGTTCCTGAAAAGGATTTATTAGTTTAATTTTAGATGCATAAGAAAGCTAAAATTTAAATATAGTACTTCTGAATCTAAACCTTTTTTTTTTTTTTGATCTACTCCATACCTTAAAGGTCTCTTATTTGAGGGGGACTTTCTAACGTCTTGGGAATAAGCTTATGTGCTAGAATTCTACCAAAATTCAGAGTGGAAGATGTATAAAGAAGGAAAATTACCATATAAATCTTGAAGAATGACTAGGAATTTTACTAGTAAACAAGGTCATCAAAAATGTACAGGGATGGGAAGGAGGAAGAATATATTTAAGAGAAATCAACAGCTTTTACAAAGGTTCAGATTTATTAAGGGGGGCAATAAGGTATTTTGTGTGACTAGATCATAGAGTACACACCAGGGGGTTTCAGGAGCTGAATTTGGAGGTTGCAGCCAATAGACTGAGATACATTTCAGAGATCAAAAAGATAATAAAAAAGCCAAGAATGTAAGAACTTCAAAGAGAAAGTGATAGCAAATAATATTAAACACTGCAAGAGAGTGAGCTGGATGAGAAATTAAAGAGGATGCTATTCTCAGTAAATAGGTTATTGGTTATCTTTGAAATGCAATTTTATTGCAGTGGGAGAGAGGTACTGCATATGGAGGAGTGACTGTATGGTAAAAAAGTGAAGAAAGCAAAGATAAAAGTCTCTAAAGTATTAATGGATTTTAAAAACTGCTACATTTGTGATGCTTTTAAATAATTTGTCCTGTGACCTTTATAATATTTGAAAGATAAGGGTTCTCAGTAGATTGAATTTTCTTAAATTTTTCCCAATGTAGGAATGCCACACTATTTGACCTTTTAGTATTTGATAAAATATTCACAACTTCTTTTAGATTGATTTTGTTCTTCTAATCCAAATAGATTTTACATTTACACTATCTCGAACTAAAAGGTGAAGTTGTGAGAGCCATATTTTCTCTAACCAAATCAGTGCTTCCTGATATATATGGGCAATCTGAGAACAATGATTCTTAGAGAATGAAGGTATAACAGAAAGAGAACTGGGACTCAGAAGTCATTGTGCTGAGGCTGAGACTAAAGGGTGGATTGGATCACTGAGCTACATAGAATCCAAGTATGAAAAGATCACACATCTTTGTGCAATAGTTTTTAGCCCATAAATATTCCTTTGTAAAGCTTTACTCTTTACAAGCTTTGAGTGACTATATGTACCAATTTCCTTAAGTCTACAAAGCAGTTCATCAATGAAATACAGCGGCAGTTGTTCATCCACTCCTAGGATTCAGCTTAGTTACTTGAATCTGCAGGTGGAAAGACAGATCCAGTACTTTCCAGTTAGAACTCATTTTCTCTTTAATTATCCTATTCTGATTTTTTTCAATAGCTCTGAAGTAGACAAACACACATATTACACACATATAATATACATATATATGCATATCTGTGTGCATTCATGCCATATTCATATGTTCACATTCATATCATATTCTTACTTATTTCTCAAATATATCTTCTTGTGACCCCATTCACTAGGTTTCCATTTAAAAGAAAGCTGATGCATTCTCTAAATAATAGCCCATTGAAATGAGCTTTTATATCAATCTGTGTCAATCCTTTATTGATCCAAAATACTACTAGTTTTTTATCCTTATAATAGGGTTTTAAATTCAGTTACTATCTTAGTTGACTAATTCTTAATATGAAATTTAAAAATATATACATATATTAATGTGTCCTCAATATTGAATTCCACCCTTTTTTCTTACACGTCTAAAGAAAAGATTCCATAGTGATGAACAAATGGTCTCATTCAACATAGCTACAGTAGCAGAACTAGTAACCTACCCAACACTTCAGACATTAATTAAAATCCTCCATTCGACTCTAGGAGCTGCCTGTAGGATTGATTCTTATTCCTTAAAGTTGCAAATTTCACTTACAATTTTTCTTTGATTTCCAGAAAAACTTTACTTGCATCGTGGGCACACGATAGACCATATTGAATAAAATTCATTTTTATTTTAATTACCAGGATTATTAGTCCACAGTTCTGATATTCTTTGAGTTCTCACACAATCATCTTCTTTCCATCATCATCATCATCTCTCTAAACAAATTATTCACATCTTTTTGACAATGCAAGTGTCTTCTAGCTCCCAATAACAAAATCCTCTCAACTCTTATTTAGCAACTTTATTTCTCAATGCATTAAGCAATTCATCCCCCTCAAAAAACATTAGCAATGTTATGTTGAGAAATTGCATGTATGGCTACTATGGTAGAATGCTTTTTCTACAGATGAGCTCTCCAATGTTATATATCCCACCCTTCATGCTTTTCTTACAGTGTAACATTGACTCTTTTCCTTTGAGAGACTGGGTTTATGCTCCTTTCCCTTGAATCTGGGAAGAACTTTATAAATGCTTCTCCCAAAATAATGAAGCAGAAGTCATGCTGCTTTCTTTCTGAGACTAGAACAAAAGAGCCCACACTACATTTACTTTTGCACTCATACTTTTGGAGTTGCAAGAGCCTCCATGTAGGTAGTTCAGCTACTCTACAGCCACATTGCAGAGACCATGGGAATAGACCACGAAGAGGTAGAGAAAGATGCCCAAGGAGCTCTGGCTGCTCCATGCTCTGGCTATTTAAGTCTTCCTGGACCAAGCACCAGACATTTGAATGAAGAGGTCTTTGAAATGATCATAAACCGGGCGGCACTCTGACTGCCTCATGAGCAATCAGATGAAATTCCCAGCCAGAAACTCCCAGATGAGAGGCTCCAAATTTCCTGACTCACAGAAACGCATAGAAAATAATAAATTACTATTGTTTTACACCACTAAGCATTGGGGTGATTTGTTATACGATGATAGGTAACCAATACAGCTACCAAAAATGGATTCACTTTTGGAATATCAAACATATCACTTCTGTTAAAATTCATAAATTAAAAAAAATTCTCTTTTAGTCTTATATTATACTTATTATATTGCACCACATCTGATGTCTCTAGTATGTGATAGTGAACATCATATGAAGTTACTATTGCCTATAAACTTTAAATTTAATCTTTGTAATTTTTTAATCCCCTTTGGTTGTGTGGGTTCATGTTACCAAGACACACACTAAAATGCAAGTTCAATGAAGGCAGATGTGTTTTATTTCTGTGATCTCTGAATTGCCAATACTTAATATGGTACTTAGCATAGACCTTATTAATTTTGTTGAATAATACATGGTTCCATCAATCTTCCGATGTATTATTACAATCAAAATATTTTTAAATAAATGAGTTGGACTATGTGTGTGATAATCTTGTAATCAGTGTTTAACTTACCTAATCAAATAGGTCACCTTGGCTTTTAGAGAAATTCTGAATATTTTCTCTGTCCAGAGTAATACAAGCAAATGTGCTGTATGAAACCAAACGATGCCAGAGTCTTTTTCTGCTTGTTTCCTACAGTCTTCTCTGTAATCATGCTTTGCTGACCTTATAGTCATGAATATTTCCATTCCCTATGTATGGTTATTTAAAGAACAGTCAGCCATTAATACTGCCACATGTGTTTATAAAATGTTTGGGTTGAATCATTATGGCTTCTGTTTGACATACAGGAAATAAGAGGGAATGCAAAATGTGATCCTGGCTATCAATGAAACTAGACTTCAAAATTAGAAAATGCGTTAGCCAATTCCTGAAAGACAGAAGAACAAGGATCACTGAAAATATGTTTATATAAGAGGAAAGAAGTACTGCAGCCATAGGTGGAGTGTCAGAGCAGGATGGATCAGTGAAACGAAGTCTAGGTGCTCAGATAGAAATGGGGCCTTGATATAAGTGAGCAGATAGAAAATTGCCTCAAAATTTCTCAAGGCAAACGTGGTCTACATAAAGACTATATCTCTTTAGAATGTAGACAGGTCCATACACCACTGTCAATTCTTAAAAACTTTCAATCTGTGTGTTAAGAAATAAATATACGTCTATCTCATTATAACCTCAAAGGTACAATAAGTGAACCAAAGAGTAAGATGGCAGAGTCACCCCTGGACCTACCCTGGCCGTCATTCTTTGTTTTCAGCTCATGCAGATACATCCCTTCTTGTTCAGCACAGCATGCCAGGCAACAACTAGGAATGTGCTTGAGTGTCTAGTTAAGTTGTTTTTTAAATTTATTTAACACATACAAATGGATGACTGTCATGTGTGAATATTATCAATAATAGAATGGTAGTGAGCATCAAATTTACTGAGCATTTTTACAATGCATTTTATAAGATGTCCTGCTGATTTTCTTCCTTTTTCTGTATGCCATGCTGTACAGAAGATACTGGACACTTGGAGACAATAGACTGTTGTTTATCTCCCTGAGAACTGTTGTCACCTTTTTAATAGTAGAGCTAGTGTGAGGTTTTTAAAGTTCAATATGTGGAAAAAAGGTCTATTTAGAATTGCTTGACTTTAAAATTAGGATCCAGTTTATTAAAGTTATAAATTACCTTGATTGTATGAAATTAAGGCAAAATATATGTTTTATTATTCTACTTATTAATCTAATTAATTAATCTTTACTTCTCATTGATTAATATTAAATTAATGCAGTTGGAAATAAATTACTTTAAACAAGTTTATATCCTTTGTAACTTAATTATATTTCCTTTGGACTTATAAAGTGCAATTATAAATATAATTTTTTTCATTTTATGTTAAGCACTTCCAGTATGTAATAGAGCAAACATATGAGCCTAACAAACAAAAATTCTGGAATAGTTAAACAATTTTTGTAAGTCTGAGATATGAATGTTTCCTTCATTTTCTGTCAACCTGAAGACATTCTTTTAGCATATTTTGTAGTAAAGTTTTACTGATATTTTTCTTTCTTTATGTACTGAAAATTATTTATTTCTTTTCATTTTTAAAGGCTATTTTCACTGTATATAGAAATCTGCATTTATTCTGCTCCCCCCCACCCCCTGCTCCCGGTTCTAAAGATGTTGTTCTAGTGTCTTTTGGTATCTACTGTTTACTGCACGTCAGCTGAAATTATTTCCATCTCTTTATGTAATGTGTTGTTTAACTTTGGCTGTTTTCCAGACTTTCTGTTTTGTCTTTTTGTTTTAGTTGTTTAACAATGATGGGTTTAAGTGAGGTTTTCTTTGAGGTTTACTAGATTTTCTCAATCTATAAGATAATGTTTTCAAATTTAGGGAATTTTTAGCAACTCTTACTTTAAATATTTTTTTTTCAGTCCCCATTCTGCCTCTTCTATTTATGGAACTTCAGATATGCATATGTCAGATCTCTTGATATAGTCCCACAGATTACACAGTGTTCATTTAAAAAATTTTATTTTTCCATCTGTTCTAGTTAGATGGTTACTATTGATCTATATTCAAATTCTCAGGCCACTTTATGCTCCAATCTGGTGTTAAACTAATCCAGTTAATTTTTAACTTAAGATACTATACTTTTTAGTTATAGAATTTACATTTCCTCTTTCATATAGTTTCTATTTATCTGCTGATATTTTGTATGTATTCACTCACTATGAGAATATTTATCTTTAAGACTTTGAATGTATTTATAATGAATTCTACAAATTTCTTGTCTGCTAATTTCTGAGGATTCTTAGGGCAACTGAAATGCTCATGCACTGCTTGTGAGAGAGAAAATTGGTTCCACTTCTTTGAAAAACTCTTTGACATTATCTATTCACATTAAAACATACACAATTGTCCACTGAATCAACACACATA
Source organism: Hippopotamus amphibius kiboko (assembly GCF_030028045.1). Classification (NCBI taxonomy): domain Eukaryota; kingdom Metazoa; phylum Chordata; class Mammalia; order Artiodactyla; family Hippopotamidae; genus Hippopotamus; species Hippopotamus amphibius. The sequence goes on along the minus strand of NC_080195.1, from coordinate 98,063,477 downwards.
TTCCACATCTTGGGAAGTATTGCTGCTTTCATTATAGAGTGCTTTGCCTTTGATTAAAGAACAGAGAAAAAGTAGAGCTGATCACAATTAGCATTCTATTGACCATACACTTTAAAATGATTGCAACTTGAAACCACATTAAATGAATTGAATAATCTAATGGAAATGTTAAGAACATTGGTATGCTGTTAACAAAAAGCACATTGTATTACAGTGTGCTATTGTACATTTTGAAGTAACAGGGAAGTGTTTCCAGACGTGGTTTCATTTGTGCTTTGAATTGGCATCAGTACTTTAGTGTTTCAGAAGTTATGTTTCTTTCTATAAAATTAAGTCTGTACATTCTTCTGATAGATCTGCCTTAGGAGTAGAGACAATAGCCTTTTTTCCAGGGAAATGCACACATACACAACACACACATGCACACACATGGAATTAGATGAGGTGGTCAGTGACAGTGTACTAAAAGATGTACATAAAATTTGTGATACTCTCTTGGGGCCCAGGAGAGTAAATGCAGTATATCTGGGGATGGACTATTTATTTTTGAACACCTCACTTCTCTATCCAATATTATACTATGCATTTTTATGATTTTTATGGTATTTGAACAAAGCAGGTAATTCTAGTCATTAGATGATGTGTCTTTCATTTATTTATGTTTATAATACTTCTTCCGGAGAAATACTTACATCAACTTTGAATTTTTATGTAAATTTGCAATATTTCTCCTTGAGTGTTCATTAGCATGTTTAATTCTTTTTTTTTTTTCTTTTTAAAGATTTTTTTTTTGATGCGGACTATTTTTAAAGTCTTTACTGAATTTTTTACAATATCGCTTCTGTTTTAAGCTTTGGTTTTTTGGCGCCGAGGCATGTAGGACCGTAGCTCCCCAACCAGGGATTGAACCTGCACCTTCTGCATTGGAAGGCAAAGTCTTAACCACTGGACCATCAGGGGAGTCCTGGCAATGTTTAATTCTTAACAAAATGTTAGCAATAGGATATCTGACACAAAATACATGAGAGGTTTTGGAGAAAAAAAAACACCTTTGTGATTTTTTATTTATATTGATCTACCGTTTGATTTTATCTAATGAAGAATATGATGTCTCTTGAAGACAGCAGATATGGAAAGGTCTTTTACACTTCAGGTGGCCAAGCACAATGTTCCATTGGATGATGCAAACTTAACAGATTCTAGAATAAAGCTTTAGATATAAGACTGTTTCTGAGCTTTGTTAAATGTTGAATTTTTAAATTAAATTGAATCATATACTGATAGATCTTTTTTTTCCAAAAATTCTAATTTTATTCCATGTTGCTTTAAATAGTTACTATGGCAATTTTACCACATGCTGTCTAACTGCCTAAGTTAAATATGGGCAGTTCATCTGCTGAATGTAATTCTGAAAATGAATCTACTACTTAGAGTTAGCAATAGCAAAATATAAGTTTTTTTGGTGTTCAAAATACTTTCTTCCACTTCAGTTGTGCAGGTTACAGGGGGCCTATTTTTTCCTAGGAGAGAGAATATATATTTTTATTTATTATTAAATTCTTCTTCCTCATTGCTCTTCTGATATCACCTCCTCCAAAAAGCATTTTTTGATTCTTTCATGTAAGTGTGTGCCTATTGGCTTAATGTAATTTCAACTCTCACTAAACTAAGCCCTATGAGGGCAGATTCTGGGTTTTACCCCCCTATATACAGAATGCCTCATTCTTTGAGAGTGACTGGTACAGCCCAATGTTTGCTGATGAATTACTTATGTTTCACTTTGATTTGGGTATTTTTAAAATGGCTTAATGGCTAAAATTTGGCTATAAAACTGTCAGCACAGCCTTCATAACTATTTTTGATTTGAAAATAAGACAATAAAACTTCAAGCATAATACCTTTTTCAGGAAGGTGGCTACTGAGAATGGTCTACTTGCTAATCATTAAATATCCATAGAAAGACACAATGACCTATTTTAGGCTCAAATATGTGTGTGAAAATTGTGGAATTGTGCTGGCTAGCTCCATGAGAAGGGTTAAATCAACATACTGAGAAAGAAAACCAGTAAGTTAGAAGATCATTCAGACAACAAATTAAACAGCTCTTGGAAGTGCTTTACCTACAAATTTCTTAATAAGTGAGATACTAAATATTATCTTCTTTTTAGGTCACTTTGATCTTGGGTTTTATTACTTGCACCTGTGGCATCAAAAATAATAAACTTCTTAAATGTTTTATTTAAGAAATTTTTACTAACTTGTGTTGAAATGCTAATGTTTTAAATCTATGAAATGGCTATAAATGCTACATCTAAATAATCCTTTTAATTGTCTTACTCCTAATGTGATGAAGCAAGATTTAAAGATTCAAGCAGTAGAAATGTTATTAAGAACTCCTCAAGGAAATGCCATATGAAAAACAAGGAAAAGATTGTTGAAATGTGCCACAAATTGGCCAAATTTTATCATCTGGTCAACCAGCAATAAAATTAGCAGGTATAATGTTTCTCTTTGTGTTGTTTCTACTAGTCCATAAGTATAGCCCTAATCTACATATACATACCCACCCCCCCACCCCCCCACCCCCCCCACCCCCGCTGGCAACAAGCCGATAGCTATGGAAGGGCTGAGTCATGACATTACTTGAATGGTGGAATAAGAGATCCCCCACTCATATACTTTGTCAGCAATAATTTGGGAGCCATACATGAACACAAGTGACTTTGTGGCATCTTTGGGATCCAGGTAGGAGATTTTGAAACTTCAGTGAAGTTCAAGACAGAGGAGAACCATTTTCATAGGGCAGGTTTGCAGCTGGCTGGCTGAGGTGCTGACCATGGTACCGGCTACAGATCCAAAAACAGCTCTATACCTTTGAAGTCTCAGCTACAGCCCTGTTTGGCCTTGAACTTGTCAACAAATACAATATGCCAAGGAACCCAGGAGGCGTTGCATTCACTCATGCCTCAGGTAATAGGTACACAGAATTGATCCTGGCTGTAGACCCTGAAGGAACTCATGAGCTGACTCCAGCTCCTCTCAGCCATGGTCCAGGAGCCCCTAAAGGTAAGTCTGCACAATTTGGTCTGATTGTAAATTCTGAAATGGATCTGTAACTGGACTCTGAGCACTCCCAGCTGTAGTCCATTAGCACTCTTGCTAGCCCTGGGACCTTGTGGGAGACACTGTTGTCTGTGTCCCCTGGAGATCCTGAAAGAACCCTACTCTCAGCTCCCACCTCTCCCAGATTTGGTCTGTGAAAAGTACTGCTAGCAAAGAGACACAGCAGAAAACACTCCAATCTGTGCCCCCAGGGATCCTGAAATAGTTCTGTACCAGGGTTTAGCCCTTTCCAGCCACAGTAAGGGAGAAGCCCTGCCCACCCAGGGATCCAGCAGGAGTCATACCTTCCACACATCTAGTAACAGACCCACTGTCTGAGGACCCAACTGCAGACCCTGAAGTGGATGCTTATTCCAGTGCCATCTAGTAAATAAAGTCTTGCAGGTAGTCTTGTCCATCCAGGGACAAGACAGGATCTGTGCCTGCCTAATCCCCTGGTAATAAACCCACTAACCATAGACCAACAAGTCACAGCCACCAACCACATCTCCAACCCACCATGACTGTCATTCCAGAGGTAAAGCCATGAGCCCAGGGAACAGACAGGAGGAAGTTTTACCATTCAAAACCAGTCTGTAGTGCTTGCTTCACCAGCACATATACAAAACCAGTCTGTAAAGACTGGAAGAGGCATTTGCTCCCTTAAATGCCCAGACACTAACGTAAAGAAACAGGCAAATATGATACCACCAAAGGACACTAATAAAGTGCTAGTAGCCTACCCCAGTGAAATGGAGATCTATAAGTTGCCTGAACAAGAACTCAAAATAATCATTCTATGGAAACTCAATGAAGTGCAAGAAAACACAGATAGACATTTAAACAAAGTCAGGAAAAATGTATGAACAAAATCAGATGGTGAATAAAGAAATAAAACCATAAATGTAAGAACTACGCAGAAATTCTGGAGCTGAAGAATGCAATGATGAAACTGAAAAAATCAATAAAGAATTTCAACAGTAAACCCAATTATGCAGAAGAAAGAATGAGCAAATCAAAGACAAGTTATTTGAAAGTAGTCAGTTAGAGGAATAAAAAGAAAAATGGATGAAAAAGAGTGAAGAAAGCCTACATGAATTGTGGGACACCATTAAGCAAATGGCCATTCCTGTCCTGGGAGTCCCAGAATAGAGAGAAAAGGGCAAAAAAAAAAATTATATAAAGAAATAATAGTTAAAAACTTCCCCAATTTTAAAGAGATATGGACATCCAGTTACAGAAATCTCAAAAGACTGCAAAACAAGATAAACCCAAAGAATATTACTTCAAAATAAATTATAATCAAAATGTTAAAAGTCAAAGAGAAAGATAATTTTGAAAGCAGCAAAGTAAAAATGACTGATCACATACAAGGGAATCCCCATTAAATTATGAAGGAATTTCTTTGCAGAAACCTTGCAGTCCAGGAGTGAGTGAGATGATACATTCAAAATGTTGAAAGAGGGGGCAAAAGCTGTCAACCAAGAATATTACACTTAGCAAAATTTTCCTTCAGAAATGGCAGAAAGACATTCCCAGAACAAATTCTAAGGGAATATGTTACTGTTAGACCTGCCTTACAAGGTATGTTAAAGGAAAATTTTCAAGTTGAAATGAAGGAATGCTAAGTAACAACATGAAAATGTATAAAAGTATGAAACTCCCTGGCAAAGGTAAATATATAGTAAGATTCAGCATACCCCAGTACTGTAATGGTGGTGCATAAATCACTTTTATCTCTAGTATAAAACTTAAAGACTATAGTATGAAAAATAAATGTGTCTACAATAATTTGCTAATGGATGCACAGTATAAACAGTTATAAAGTGTGACATCAATAGCATAAAATGTGAAGGAAGGAGAAGTAAAATTGTAGATCTTTTGTAAGCAAGCAAAGGTAAGGTGTTATCAGCTTAAAATAGACTGTTCTATCTATAGGATGTTTTACCTAAGCTTGATTTGTGCTTCTTTATCACGTGTGGAGTTATAGATGATCCTTTGAGAAGGTGTTATTGAGACAAGGATAACATATCAAGGAAGTGGGATAGGGACAGGGAGAAGGTATAAAAATAGGCCCAGGGAAGTACCTGTGCAGAGACCTTGCAGCTTAAGTGAGATGGCCTTGGTCTTATGCCTGTGAGAGTAGTAATATTATACCCAACAATTAGCACAGATTTTAGCAAAAGCTTTTCTCTCCATAAATACTGACTGAAATATCATTTTACACATATGTGCAAGCACACAAGTACAAACGTTTATTATTTATAATAAGACTATATGAACATTTAGGGGGAAAATGTGCATTTGGCTGCTTATTTAAAATGTGCTGTTGTTGGGTACTCATGGAAGAACAAGGTATAATTAACAGAGGACTACAGTTAAGCTGGACTGAAGTAAAAGGGAGTTTCTAAGAAAATATAAATATATATAATGACAGCAAATATTGTACCTTTCAACTTTAATATTGCATGCAAAGTTATATGTTCTATTTTATAAAAAGTGTTGTTTGTGGGCTGAATTTGGAAATATTAAAATTTTGAAATGCCCGTATTCATCGAAAACAACTTTTTTTAGTGTTTGCTGAAGAGAAGTAAATGAATTGATCTGTGGGACCAGTTATTACACAAAGTCTAAGATCTTTTAGCTGGTTTTTGTATCTTATAATTAAGCTTTAGAATGCAGTTTAGAGAAGATGAAGTTCTTTGTTTCTGTTCATAACTCCTTTTTCTCTCTCTTTTTTGGTTAAGCCAATTATTCCCAGTGAGTAGTGTTGCATAAAATATGTCATTACTCTGGATAAAGAAAAAAGAGAGATGGGGAATGGAAGAACTGTCTTTCATGTTATTACATTAGGTATTTGTTTTATACTCCTGACCCTAAATATTTGGTATGGGTAAGTTTATTTTTGTGTTGTGCTATGCAAAGATTCATCTAAGTGACAGAGACTGCTTTTTGATGAAATGAATTTAAAAATTGTTCCTTTGAATGATATTACACAGAAATCATCTGCTTTTAGAGTCAAAATTGTAAGTATATAATATTCTTACTAAATTATTACTCATAAAAATAAATTTAATATAAGTTTGTGCTTAGGAATTCCATTCATATTTATGTGTAGTTTTATAAAGGAACTTTAGTACTTTTTATTTAAGAACTTTTATTGAGATACAGTTAACAGACAATAAACAGCATATATTTAGAGTGTACAATTTGGTATCCCAATCTCCCAATTCATCCCCAACCCCAACCCTCCCTGCTTTCCCCACTTGGTGTCCATGTGTTTGTTATCTACATCTGTGTCTCTATTTCTGCCTTGCATTTCCTTTCATAGTTGTTAGCATTTGCCTTATGTACTGAGGTGCTCCTACATTGAGTGTATATATATATATATATATATATATATATATATATATATATAATTGTTATCTCCTCTTCTTGGATGGATCCCTTGATCTTTATGTAATGTTCTGTCTTGTCTCTTGTGACATTTTTTCTTACAAAGTCTATTTTAGCTGATATGACTATTGCTACTCCAGCTTTCTTTTGATTTTAATTTGCATGGAATATCTTTTTCCACCCCCTCACTTTCAATCTGTATGTGTCCCTAGGTCTGAAGTGGATCTCTTGGAGACAGCATATATATGGGTCTTGTTTTTGTATTCATTCAGCCAGTCTGTGTCTTCTGGTTGGTGCATTTAGTCCATTTACATTCAAGGTAATTATCGAGATGTATGTTCCTATTACCATTTTCTTAATTGTTTTGTATTTGTTTTTGTAGGTCCTTTTCTTCTCTTATGTTTCCTGCTTAGAGAAGTTCCTTCAGCATTTGTTGTAGGGCTGGTTTGGTGGTGCTGAATTCTCTTAGCTGTTGCTTGTCTGTAAAGCTTTTGATTTCTCCATCAAATCTGAATGAGATCCTTGCTGGGTAGAGTATTCTTGGTTGTAGGGTCTTCCCTTTCATCACTTTTAAGTATATCATGCCACTCCCTTCTGGCTTGCAAAGTTTCTGCTGAGAAATTAGCTGCTACCCTTATGGGAGTTCCCTTGTATGTTATTTGTTGTTTTTCCCTTGTTGCTTTTAATAACTTTTCTCTGTCTTTAATTTTTGTCAATTTGACTACTATATGTCTTGGTGTGTTTCTCTTTGGGTTTATCCTGCCTGGGACTCTCTGCACTTCCTGGAATTGGGTAGCTGTTTCCTTTCTCATGTTAGGGATGTTTTCAACTAGAATCTCTTCCAATATTTTCTTGGGTCCTTTCCCTCTCTCTTCTCCTTCTGGGACCCCTATATTGTGAATGTTGGCGTGTTTAACATTATCCCAGAGGTCTCTTCAGCTGTCTGCAGTTCTCTTCATTCTTTTTTCCTTATTCTTTTCCACATCAGTGATTTTCACCATTCTGTCTTCCAGGTCACTTACTCGCCCTTCTGCCTCAGTTAATCTGCTATTATTTCCTTCTAGTGTACTGTTCATTTCAGTTATTGTGTTGCATATCTCTGTTTGTTTGCTCTTTAATTCTTCTAGGTGTTTAGTAAACTTTTTGATCTTTGCATCCAGTCTCTTTTCAAAGTCCTGGATCATCTTCACCATCATTATTCTGAATTCTTTTTCTGGAAGGGTGCCTATCTCCTCTTCATTTAGTTGTTTTTCTGGGGTTTTATCCCATCCCTTCATCTGGTACAAAGTCCTCTGCTTTTTCATTTTCTCTATCTTTCTGTGGCTGTGGTTTTCAGTTCCACAAGATGAAATACTGCTGATACTGCTTGATCCAGCTGTCTGCCCTCTTGTGGAGGAAGCTATCTAGGAGGCTTGTGGGCACTTCCTGATGGGAGGGACTGTTGGTGGGTAGGGATGGGTGGGTGGAGCTCAGTAAGACTTTAATCTGCTTATCTGCTAATGGGTGGGGCTGTGTTCCCACCTTCTTGGTTGTTTGGCCTGAGGCTACTTAGCACTGGAGTTTACGGGCTCTTTGTTGGGGCTAATGGTGGGCTCTGGGAGGGTTCACACCAATGAGCACTTCCCAGAACCCCAGCTGCCAGTGCCCCTGTCTCCTTGGTGAGTCACAGCTGCCCCCCACCTCTGCAGGCAACCCTCCAACACCAGCAGGTAGGTCTGGTTCAGTCTCCTATGGGGTCACTGCTCCTTCCCCCTGGGTCCTGGTGAGCACACTTTTTTGTGTGCCCTACAAGAGTGGAGTCTCCATTTCCCCCAGTCCTGTGGAGGTCCTGCAGTCAAATCTAGCTGGCTTTCAAAGTCTGATTCTCTGGGGATTCATCCTCCCATTGCTGGACTCCCAGGTTGGGAAGCCTAATGTGGGGCTCAGAACCCTCACTTTAGTGGGTGGACTTCTGTGTTATAACTGTTATCCAGTTTGTGAATCATCCACACAGCATTTATGGGATTTGATTTTAATGTGATTGCGCCCCTCCTACCATCTCATTGTGGCTTCTCCTTTGTCTCTGGATGTGGGTTGTCTTTTTTGGTGAGTTCCAGTGTCTTTCTGTTGATGATTGTTCAGCATTTAGTTGTAATTCCGATGCTCTTGCAAGAGGGAGTGAGCACACCTCCTCCTACTCTGCCATCTTAATCCTATCTCAGAACTTTAGTACTTTTAATTGAAGAAAAAGACTATTATGTTTCTAGCCTTTATTCCTTGGTATCTGTTCTGTATGAGGCTATTTTGGTAAAAATAATATTTTCTTTATCATATGCCAGGATACAGAAAAGGTAGAGGTGATTTATGTTGAACAAACTTTGCAAGCACAATGATAACACCGAACCATATTTTTAAAACCTGAACATTTTCACTGATATTAAAGCAAACCAAAAAAATACCACCCAATATTTTTTTCTGATTGTTATAGATAATAAATAAATAAGAAATATTTTAGAAAGTTCAAATATTTTGGCAAAGTTAGTTCAAATCTTGTTTCTTGAATAAATACAAATATTAAAATATAAATTTTATGCATAGCATCTATGTGTTCCATAATATGTTTTTGTTCTTTCTGATTGATGCAATTAAATTAAAAATGCAATGAAATATGAAGCATGCTGAACAAATAACATACACATATCAAGACATGTTATTTGGAAAGTTATTGAAAGCCATTTAAACACTGGTTTTATTTACTTAAACTTTCTGACAAATAGTCAATAAAATTATATTATATTCTTAAAATATTGAAAATATACAATATTTATGTGGTACCAGGTAGATTCTAGGATGCTTTTTCATATATTTAATTCATTTACCATTTAACTCCTTTATTAATCTGCTAGGAAGGTATTAATTGTCTCATTTTACACATAAAGGAACTAATGTTCAGAGAAGCTCAAAACTGCGTGGCTAGCGTGTGGTAAAATTAACACTTGAAGCTACGTTTTCCAACAGCCCTTTTCTCTCCCAAAAGTCACATATATTTTACAATATGTTCACAAATACATTACTTTTCTATTAGCTTACTTGAAAATACATTAAAAAGAGATTATTTGATGTAGTGGATCAGACAGTGAGTTTGAGATCTAACAGGTGTTTTCAAATCTGACTCAATTATGTCCAGCTATGTGATCCAGCACAAGTTACATAATTGGGAATAACAATGAGATACATTGTAGTTATTTTATTAACTTTATTGCCTATCCATCTCAGGTGGCCAAAATATAATATAAAATGACTGGGTGATTGTGACTATTCTAAGACTCATTGTGTTAGTCTGCTCAGGTTGTCATAACGAAATACCACAGACTGGGTGTTTTAAACAATGGAAATGTATTTTCTCATAGCTCTGGGGTCTGGGAGTCCAAGATCTAGGCGCTAGCAGGGATGGTACTAGTGAGACTTTTCTTCCTGGCATGCAGAAGGCAACTTCTCTCTGTGTGCTCACTGATTTTTCTTCTGTGTGTGCAGAGAGAGACAGAAAGATCTCTGGTGTCTCATCCTCTTCTTAGGACAGCAGTGCTAGTGGATTAGGGTGCCACCCTTAAGACCTCATTTCACCTAAATTACCTCCTTAAAGGTCCAATTTTCAAATACAGCCTTATTGGGTGTTTGAGCTTTAACATATGAATTTGGGGAGCACACAATTCAGTCCATAACATTTATAGAAAACATTAGATAAAGACACCAAATAGGTAACATTATGGACCCAAACAGTATGGTTAACAGATTTGTAAGAAAAGATACAAGTGTTGTTATTATAATCTACTCTTTCTTTTATTCACTTTTAAAACAAATATTCTTGAAGCATTTGCTACATGCTGGGCCAACTTCTACGTGTTGGAAATGACAGAGTTTACAGTTAACATTCCATCCTATTTCCCTTGGATATCACATGAGGCTAAGTCCATTTCAAGAAAAAAAGGAAGAAGAGGTAGTTTCAGGTTTTTTCTTTTTTTAAAATTATAACTTTTTGCCTAAGATTTCTAGGGAAAGAAGCAAGATGAGCCACATATTAATCCAATATAAAAGAACCTCAGGTCATCATAGGTTGGGCCTTACAGCATCCTTAGGAAGTTAAATGGTCCAGCTACCATACATATGTCCCTGATGCCTACTTTGGGTAGAGGAATGAGAAGAATTATTTCCACAGGGAAAGTTACTATTTTTAAAATATTTGTCATGTCTAACTACAAATATAGCCTCTGTAAGTATATTACTCTAATTTGATCAACAGTGTAAAGTGCAATAAAAATTTTAATTATAATCTCTACCTTCATAAACTGTAGTTCTTATTGTTATTAACTTTCCCTTCTTTGATGATTAAAAGAGGCGTTGAGGTTTAAGTATGAGAATAAGATTTTTAATTTTGAACTCTCACTAATAATTTATTACTTCTTAAATGCAAAAATTCATTAATATTTAAGAAGTTAATCTCAGGTAAGCAAAAATATGTCTTGAGTATCCCTTTTTTTAATACAAAAAGAACATTTATAGGTGTAATTTTAGAGAAAATTAGACGGTAGATTAGTGGTTTGTGCTTAGTTCTAGAAAGTGGCCAAAACTCCTCAAATGTTAATTTATTAAATATATATTTATTGATTACCTACTATGGATTGGGCATGATTACAGGCATGGTTGACACAGTGGTAAAGAGGGAAGAAACCAGCCCTAACTCATGGAACTTTTATCCTAATGGTGGTGGTGGAGGGCAGAGGGATAATAAATGTATAAATAAGTAGGAGACTATGAAGAGCATGATAGATAAATGCCACTGTCAAAGTTAAGCATGGTATTATAATAGGACAATACAAGGAGTATATTTGATTGCATGTCTGAAGAAGGCTTGGAATAGGAAGGGGCTTTTAAGATGACACTTAAGTGACTAGAATCAGCTTGCCTACAAATCTTGAGAAGCGCTTTTGTGGGATATTACTACCCTAAAGTAGACATGTTACCAAACCAAAACTTGAGCCCACTCACCCACACACAGTAAAGCCAATCTACTGACACTAGGTTGTGGTGAAGGTAAGTGCAGTGTTTTATAAGGAACCACACAAGAAGTCTGGGAGAGGTAGTGCTCAAAGAGCCCAAATGCACCAATAGGCTTTATAACAAAACATTTTTAGAAGCAAGGCAAGGGAGGGGAGTCCCAGAGTATATGTTCAGCTCATTTACAACACAATTCTCTAACTGGTTGACAGTAAAGTAAAAAGGAGATATGTTTTTGAACTATTTCCTGGTTCTGGCCAGATTCCAAAGGGGATGTGTTACTTTCTTCCATTTGGTGGAGATTTTAGCATCTATAAAACAACTCAGGAATTGTGCATCAGATTCTATTATCTAGGTACTTCAGAGAGGAGTTAAGCAGAGGATATGGGGGAAGAATCTGTCCTGGAAAGGCCCCACAAGTTCTTGGTCAGTTATAGACACAAGCTTTGTATAATGAAGATGGTAAAGAAAGCAAATGTGTACATAGTAAAGAGAAAAATGTTGTAGATGAGGGCAGAATGGTGGGAAAGTCAAGGAGCAATTAAATTATGACTTTATAGAAAAAATAGTGGATTTACATATTATTTTCACTGCAATCGGCAGCCATTGAAGAGTCTTGGCAGGGAATGGAAATGATGTAAACTGTGTTTTTGTTTTTATTTCTCATTGTACACTCAATGGGTAGTTGATGGTAAAGGCACAAGACATAAAGTAGGAAAGATCAATTTGGATGACACTGAAGAGTTCAATGTGAGAAAAGATCTTTTCTTGGCTTAGTGTTTTCAGTATGTATATGGTAAGAAATCGTACATTTAGAGTGACTCTGGACAAGCTTTTTCATGGTTTGAATGTGTGGGGAAATTTTGTCTTTTAAAAATGATTTGAGGTTTTACCATTTACTTGATTAAAAAAGCTGGGTGAGAAATAGTGTGTGGGCTGGACATTTGAAATATCAGTAAAAGTTTACAGGTAAGATCATGCTGTAGACAGAATTCTGGATGTAATTAGAATAGAAATGTTTTTAAAAGCCACATCACTGGATGACATCATCTAGAGAAAAAAAGCAGGTAGAAAAGGGGCCCAGAACCCAGTCTTGGAACATTATAGGATGCACAGTTTCACTTCTTCATGCATTTATTTTCAAATTAAATCTTACTTTATCTGACTTCTTGGATCCAGGCATTCCAACTATAGCCCTAGTAGACAGAGAGTCCAAAGGTGAAGAACATCATCTTGCAATATTTTCATCTCCAGGAAACTTACACACACACAAACATACACACACACACACACACACACACACACACACACACCCAGAGTCTCATTTACAATATGAAATGGTTGCTGTCTTCATTGTCCCTACACAGTTTTTGTAGTTGAATTTCTTAAATGGCAACTCAAGGGTATAATATAAAAATTTCCAGCAATAAAGGTGGAATCTGCCTGTCTATTATAACCTGGCCTCAAAAGCCATAGTCAGGGATTAAATTGTGTCCCGATGAAATTCACATGTTGAAGTCCTGACACCCAATGTTATTATTTTCACCACATATCATTGGCTTTTTGTTGATATTAAATCTCTCTTCTCTCTTAGTTTTATATTTAGATTAATGTGATGGCCTTTATCTATTAGAACTTTGCATATAATCACTCATGATCTTTTGTTAATATACCTCATGGTGATAGGTTTGTGATAATTATTACACTGTGATTACTTTGCACTGGAAGACTCTGAGTTCTATGTATTTACTTTTTAAAAAAAAATTGAGATATAATTGACATATAACACTGTGAAAGTTTAAAGTGTACATGTTTCATTAATACATTTATATATTGCAATGTGATTATCACTTTAGCATTAGCTAATACCTCTATCACATCATATAATTTATGTTTCTTTTTTTGTGGTGGGAATATTTAACATCTAGTCTCTTAGAAACTTTGCTTTAAGCATCATGTTTATCCCTCCATTTGTTGTTGCAATAGAATGTAAGTATACCCTTCCACTGTCTAAGACAAACAGTTACCCGATTAGAAAAAAAAAAAAAATTACACCTGCTGGAGAATTTTGTAAAACTAAATTACTATTATTTGAAGTCTCTGATATCAATCTCATTATATCTCAACTCAGTCTTTTCATTTTTTTTCTTTCTTTTTGAAGAAACTTGGATCCAAGAAAGAATAAATTCTCAGTATATTTAATAAAGCATTTAGAATTAGGATAATGCTTTAGTTTCATTAACAACAATTTAATATTTAAGAAAAAAATTCCTGGGTGCTATCAAACTGATGGTAGGCAAATTCTAGAGATTGGACGAGCAATGAGGAAGACGTTTTTCTTGGTCTTTGAAGTCTCTGCATCTTTCAAGTTTTTGTTTTTGTTTTTGTTTTTCTGGGAAGTGTTTTGTTTTTTTATCTAAGTCATGAATACTCTGCTTTTCTGATTATATTTTCTCATTACTGTTATCTTTAATGGCCTGATGAGCATTCACTAAACTTCATTTTTAAATGAAGTTTAGTGAATGCTATAGACTTTTAAAATCCCTTCTCTATTTGGAGCCAATCTACATAATAGCCCTTCTAGTTTCTAGGAGATTTACTAGAGAAATTGCACCCAGATGATGTACCCTCTAACATATTCCAGAGTCAACCCTAAGAGCCTTATGTATGTTCACTTCTGAAATTCATGGCAGACATGTTCAAACAAGCTGACAATGAACAAGAACTTGTTCCTTATTACTGGAGAATGAAGAATAGTCATTAAAAAAGAAGCACCCTGTTAATTAAATGGAAAAAAAAAGCATATAATATTTTGAACAGGAGGAAAACAGCACTATTTTTGTACATCAAACAGACCCTCATTAAGAATACTATTGTATATCTGGCTTGGCTTGGAGCTATTACCTAAATGGAAAGAAAATGTGTTTTGTAAAAGATGTTTTGTATACAAAATCAGCATTTATATATTCTGTAGGTAACATTTACTACTTAGATTCCATGGAAACAGATGCTATACAAATGCACAGTTCAGTAATTGTTCATGGATCAAGAGTTTTTATGTCCCTGATTGGAGTTTTTAAATATAATAAAAACAAGAATCTTCCTCTCTTCCTACCCAGAGTGTTATACATTCTCTTATATGGTTCTGCCCTGGCAATAATTATGACAAAGTAATTATATTTTTGGCCCAAACATTGGTCTGAACAAGGTTGGTAAATGTCCTCACAAAACACACATAAAGTGAAACTGACTGAATCAAACGTTCTCTTTTTATTAATGTGATCTAACTTGGGCTGTCGTACTTTGTTTCTGTTCCTCATATTTTGATAACTTGTCCTTGGAGGACAGCTAGAGGAAATGTGCCTGTGGGAGAAGTGAGTGGTGGTAGGAGACTCTGTGCAGTACTGGGAATAGAGAAAAGAGAAAAGACCATGAATAATTCATACATCAGCTGAGAAAGCGTTGAGACTAGAGAATTATACACAACGTCGTCTCAGTTCTGGAAAGGACATAGTCAAAAGCAGAATAAAGGAAGACATAGGTAGCATGGAGCTTAGGAATTGGGGACAGAGGCAGGGTTTATAAAATAATAAGGATAAAGATAAGCTTTGAAGGCTCCAAAAGTCCCTTTCCTTAACTCCGTGGGAATTATTTTATTGCAGCAGGAGTATTTACTCGTCACCAGTATCCTACCGCTGGATGTTTTGTTTAAAGTTATCATTCCTGCTATTTTAGTCTCTCTCTCCCTTATTTTCCACCTCTACCGTGGTGAATTCTGAGACTGGCTAGTTCTTTGTGTTTCATCTCCATTCACAGGCTTGTTGACAGCTTGAATTCCCTGTAACAGTTTGCTGCTTTTTTTCTTGAGTATCTCTCCAGCTTCTGATGTCCGATTTTTCTTCAGCTGATCCGAATTCATGCCCTTCCTACAACTCAGACTCAACATGACCAGAATGGAAAATGAGCTAAAATTTGTTTGCACCAGACACACACATGCATAAACACTCACACTTCCATACACGCATATAGTTTTCAATCTTCCTCACAGTCAGTGAGATCTTGGTCCCACCTTTCATCATCTTTTTTTTTAAAGCATCTGAGGATGAGCTGGAAGGTTAATGCAGTGGTGGAGGGTGGCTTGCAGCCAGTAAGCAGGTGCATTTACCTTCTGTTTCCGGTGCCTTCTTCAAATATACTAGAGGCTTGTATTTGATTGTGGGACATTGTTACTTTCAGGTTTGAGGATCCTTTGACTCAAAAATGACAGCCCCATTGCTCTATGGCTTGGGGCCAAGGAGTGTGTGCCCTCTGGGGGACTTGGATTTGGCTCACACAGCTGTGACCTTTTCCTAGGTGTCTACCTTAATCCGGGGCATCTATTGCCATATTACCAAGATAATGTCTCAGGTTTCTATATAAGATTTAGGGGAGTTTTATAGGGTAAACAGGTGTGAACACAAAAATATATCTAGATTGCTGTTTCATATTCTTCAGTTTCTCACCATCATTGGCATTATCAGCCCCACCCAAGGCTATAAGAACTTGATTACTAGAATACTGGAACACCTCATCTATAATTTTCCCATGGACTTTGTCTCTTTATTTTATTTTTTATTTTTTATTTTTATTTTTTTTGGGGTACACCAGGTTCAATCATCTGTTTTTATACACATATCCCCGTATTCCCTCCCTTCCTTGACTCCCCCCCCTCGAGTCCCCCCTACCCTCCCTGCCCCAGTCCTCTAAGGCATCTTCCATCCTCGAGTTGGACTCCCTTTGTTATACAACTTCCCACTGACTATTTTACAGTTGGTAGTATATATATGTCTGTGCTACTCTCTCGCTCCGTCTCAGTTTCCCCTTCACCCCCCGCCCCCTCCCATACCTCGAGTTCTCCAGTCCATTCTCTGTATCTGCTTCCTTGTTCTTGTCACTGAGTTCATCAGTACCAATTTTAGATTCTGTATATGTGAGTTAGCATACAATATTTGTCCTTCTCTTTCTGACTTACTTCACTCTGTATGACAGATTGTAGTTCTATCCACCTCATTACATATAGCTCCATCTCATCCCTTTTTCTAGCTGAGTAATATTCCATTGTATATATATGCCACATCTTCTGTATCCATTTATTTGTTGATGGGCATTTAGGTTGCTTCCGTGTCCTGGCTATTGTAAATAGTGCTGTGATAAACATTATGGTACATGTTTCTTTTGGGATTATGGTTTTCTTTGGGTATATGCCCAGTAATGGGATTACTGGATCATATGGTAGTTCTATTTGTAGTTTTTTAAGGAACCTCCAAATTGTTTTCCATAGTGGCTGTACCAACTTACATTCCCACCAATAGGGCAGGAGAGTTCCCTTTTCTCCACACCCTCTCCAACATTTGTGGTTTTCAGACTTTGTGATGATGGCCATTCTGATTGGTGTGAGGTGATACCTCATTGTGGCTTTGACTTGCATTTCTCTGATGATGAGTGATGTTGAGCATCTTCTCATGTGTTTGTTGGCCATCTGTATTTCTTGCTTGGAGAAATGTCTATTTAGGTCTTCTGCCCATTTGTGGATTGGGTTATTTGCTTTTTTGGTGTTAAGCTGCATGAGCTGCTTGTATATTTTGGAGGTTAATCCTTTGTCCGTTGTTTCATAGGCAATTATCTTTTCCCATTCTGAGGGTTGCCTTTTAGTCTTGTTTATGGTTTCTTTTGCTGTGCAAAAGCTTTTAAGTTTCATGAGGTCCCATTCGTTTATTCTTGATTTTATTTCCCTGATTCTAGGAGGTGGGTCAAAAAGGATGTTGCTTTGATGGGTGTCATAGAGTGTTCTGCCTATGTTTTCCTCTAGGAGTTTTATAGTGTCTGGCCTTACATGTAGGTCTTTAATCCATTTGGAGTTTATTTTTGTGTATGGTGTTAGGAAGTGTTCTAATTTCATTCTTTTACATGTTGCTGTCCAATGTTCCCAGCACCACTTATTGAAGAGGCTGTCTTTTTTCCATTGTATACTCGTGCCTCCTTTGTCAAAGATAAGGTGCCCATATGTGTTTGGGCTTACTTCTGAGTTCTCTATTCTATTCCATTGATCATCCTTTCTATTTTTGTGCCAGTACCATACTGTCTTGATCGCTATGGCCTTGTAGTATAGTTTGAAGTCAGGAAGCCTGATTCCGCCAACTCCATTTTTCCTTCTCAAGATTGCTTTGGCTATTCGGGGTCTTTTGTGTTTCCATACAAATCATAAGATTTCTTGCTCTAGTTCTGTGAAAAATGCCATTGGTAATTTGATCGGAATTGCATTGAATCTGTAAATTGCTTTGGGTAGTACAGTCATTTTCACGATGTTGATTATTCCAATCCAGGAACATGGTATGTCCCTCCATCTGTTTGTGTCGTCTTTGATTTATTTCATCAATGTCTTAAAGTTTTCTGCATACAGATCTTTTGCCTCCTTAGGCAGGTTTATTCCTAGGTATTTTATTCTTTTTGTTGCAATGGTGAATGGGAGAGTTTCCTTAACTTCTCTTTCTGCTCTTCCGTTGTTAGTGTATAGGAATGCAAGAGATTTCTGTGCATTAATTTTGTATCCTGCTACTTTACTAAACTCATCAATTAGTGCTAGCAGTTTTCTGGTAGAATCTTTAGGGTTTTCTATATATAATATAATGTCATCTGCAAAGAATGACAATTTTACTTCTTTTCCAATTTGGATTCCTTTTATTTCTTTTTCTTCTCTGATTGCTGTGACTAAAACTTCCAAAACTATGCTGAATAATAGTGGTGAGAGTGGACACCCTTGTCTTGTTCCTGTTCTTAGAGGGAATTCTTCCAGTTTTTCCCCATTGAGAACAATGCTGGCTTTTGGTTTTTCATATATGGCTTTGATTATGTTGAGGTAATTTCCTTCTATGCCCATTTTCTGGAGAGCTTTTATCATAAATGGATGTTGAACTTTGTCAAAAGCTTTTTCTGCATCTATTGAAATGATCATATGGTTTTTATCCTTCAATTTGTTGATATGATGTATCACGTTGATTGATTTGCGTATATTGAAGAATCCTTGCATCCCAGGGATAAACCCCACTTGATCATGGTGGATGATTTTTTTAATGTGCTGTTGCAGTCTGTTAGCTAGTATTTTGTTGAGGATTTTTGCATCTATATTCATCAGTGATATTGGTCTGTAGTTTTCTTTTTTTGTGACATCTTTGCCTGGTTTTGGTATCAGGGTGATGGTAGCCTCGTAGAATGAGTTTGGGAGTGCTCCGCCTTCTGCTATATTTTGGAAGAGTTTGAGAAGGATAGGTGTTAACTCTTCTCGAAATGTTTGATAGAATTCGCCTGTGAATCCATCTGGTCCTGGGCTTTTGTGTGTTGGGAGATTTTTAATCACTGACTCAATTTCCGTACTTGTGATTGGTCTGTTCATGGTTTCTATTTCTTCCTGGTTCTGTCTTGGAAGATTGTATTTTTCTAAGAATGTATCCATTTCTTCCAGGTTATCCAATTTATTGGCACATAGTTGCTTGTAGTAGTCTCTCATGATGTTTTGTATTTCTGAGGTGTCCGTTGTTACTTCTCCTTTTTCATTTCTAATTCTGTTGATTTGCATCTTCTCCCTTTTTTTCTTGATGAGTCTGGCTAATGGTTTATCAATTTTGTTAATCTTCTCAAAGAACCAGCTTTTAGTTTTATTTATTTTTCTTATGGTTTCTTTCCTTTCTTTTTCATTTATTTCTCCTCTGATCTTTATGATTTCTTTCCTTCTGCTCACTTTGGGGTTTCATTGTTCTTCTTTCTCTAGTTGTTTGAGGTGTAAGGTTAGGTTGTTTATTCGATCATTTTCTTGTTTCTTAAGGTAGGACTGTATTGCTATAAACTTCCCTCTTAAAACTGCTTTTGCTGCATCCCATAGGTTTTGGGTTGTTGTGTTTTCGTTGTCATTTGTTTCTAGATATTTTTTGATTTCTTCTTTGATTTCTTTAGTGATTCCTTGGTTTTTTAAGAGTGAATTGTTTAGCCTCCATGTGTTTGTATTTTTTGCAGTTTTTTTCCTGTAATTGATATCTAGTCTCATGGCGTTGTGGTCTGAGAAGATGCTTGATATGATTTCAATGTTCTTGAATTTGCTGAGGTTTGATTTGTGACCCAAGATGTGATCTATCCTGGAAAATGTTCCGTGTGCACTTGAGAAGAAAGTGTATTCTGTCGTTTTTGGATGGAATGTCCTATAAATATCAATGAAGTCGAGATGGTCTAATGTGCCATTTAAAGCTTGTGTGTCTTTATTGATTTTCTGTTTGGATGATCTGTCCATTGATGTAAGTGGGGTGTTCAAGTCTCCCACTATTATTGTGTTACTGTCGATGTCCCCTTTTATAGCTGTTAGCATTTGCCTTATGTATTGAGGTGCTCCTATATTGGGGGCATAGATATTTACCATTGTGATATGTTCTTCTTGAATGCATCCCTTGATCATGATGTAGTGTCCTTCCTTGTCTCTTTTAATAGTCTTTACTTTCAAGTCTAATTTGTCTGATATGAGTATTGCTACTCCAGCTTTCTTTTGACTTCCATTTGCATGGAATATCTTTTTCCATCCCTTTGCTTTCAGTCTATATGTATCCCTTGGTCTGAAGTGGGTTTCTTGTAGGCAGCATATAGAAGGGTCTTGTTTTTGTATCCATTCAGCCAGTCTGTGTCTTTTGGTTGGAGCATTTAATCCATTGACATTTAAAGTGATTATTGACATGTGTGTTCCAATTACCATTTTCTTAATTGTTTTGGGTTTGTATTTGTAGGTGTTTTCCTTTTCTTGTGTTTCCTACTTCGAGAAGTTCCTTTAGCACTTGTTGTAAGGCTGGTTTGGTGGTGCTGAATTCTCTTAACTTTTGCTTGTCTGGAAAGCTTTTGATTTCTCCCTCAAATCTGAATGAGATTCTTGCTGGGTAGAGTTTTCTTGGCTGTAGGTTTCTCTCTTTCAGGACTTTCAGTATATCCTGCCATTCCGTTCTGGCCTGCAGAGTTTCTGTAGAAAGGTCAGCTGTTATCCTTATGGGTTTTCCCTTATATGTTATTTGTTGTTTTTCTCTTGCTGCTTTTAATATTTTTCTTTGTGTTTAATTGTCATTAGTTTGATTAATATGTGTCTTGGTGTATTTCTCCTTGGGTTTATTCTGTATGGGACTCTCTGTGCTTCTTGGACTTGGTTCATTATTTCCTTTCCCATGGTGGGGAAGTTTTCCACTACAACCTCTTCAAATATTTCTCAGACCCTTTCTTGTTTTCTTCTTCTTCTTGGATGTCTATAATTCGAATGTTGGTATGTTTAAGGTTATCACTGAGGTCTCTGAGACTGACTTCTATTCTTTTTATTCTTTTTTCTTTTTCCTGCTCTGTGGCAGTTATTTCCCCCATTCTATCTTCCAATTCACTTATTCGTTCTTCTGCCTCAGTCATTCTGCTGGTTATAGCATCTAGAGTATTTTTAATTTCAGTTATTTTGTTGTCCATTGCTGTTTGTTTTTCTGAGTTCTTATGAACTGTTTCTTGTACTTTCTCTATTTTGTTATTGAGATTTTGTATCATTTTTACTATCATTACTCTAAATTCTTTTTCAGTTATTTTTCCTACTTCCTCCTCATTTATTTGGTCTTGTGGGTTTTTTTCCTGCTCCTTTGCCTGCATGGTGTTTCTTTGTTTCCTCATGGTTGTCCAAACTTTTGGGGTTGCTTGTCCTGGTGACAGAGGTGTTTATAGAAGACTGTCCAAGCCTCAGACTAATGTCCAAGTATTGGATTAAATGAATATTAAGTCTAGGAAACACATACACGTATAAGACACACAATTACTGAATCCGTTAGGACATAAGGCTCTAGAAAGACCTGACAGAACCCCAGTGTGCTATCAGATATTCAAAGAGAAACCCAGCAGAAATTGACAACTGAAACAGAACAAATCAGAGACAAAAGCAAAAGCAAACAAACAACAAATAACACCCTACACATACAAACATCAATCCAGGGAGATTTTGTAAGCTAGGATCAAATATAGAAAAGAGCTGGAGTACCACCAGAAGGAATGGAGATTCTCAGAATGTAATTAGACAACTGTACTAAGAACTAAGATAAAGACAAAAGCCTAATATTAAATACCATGGCAGTGCGTCATCTGGAGAATAGAGCAAGGAGTCTGAGCAGACCGATAGTGTTGCTTATAAGTATGTTAAGATAAAATAAACTTAAAATGGCTGGAAGAAAGGGGAACAGAAGAGTGTAATGTGGTTGGAAATATGCAAATAAAAAGAAAGGAATAGAAATGTATAAAAGATAGGGACGAAAGGAAAGTATGAGAGATATTTTGTCCGTACTACCAAAAACTTAGCTAGATATAGAAGTATATAAAAAGGCAAAAAAAAAAATCATTAAAAAATTATGTTATAAAACTTGTAGATCCCTTAGGGCTAAGATCATATTTAATAAATCAAAAAAAAAAAAAAAAAAAGAGTGAGAAAAAGAAAAAAAAAAAAAATCCAGAACTGATCCCAGAATGGACCAGTTCAATAGGTATTGATACTACTATTTCTGTTTCCTTAGTGTCTCAGCTGTAAGTGTCCTTCTCCTTGCCTTGCGTTTTTTTTTGCGTTATTCTGTGACCAGCAGAGGTTCCTTTATTGTTCGTCTGTAAGCGTCGGTGTGTGGGGAGGGAGAGGGTGCAATAGTGGCTCCTTCTCCTGGGAGTGAGTGAGCAGTGGCGCACTGTTGTATCAGTCGGGCTTGGAGGTGCCTGTTGCAGAGGGCGCTGGTGGCTCAGGCGTAAACAGAAAGTCTTAGAGTTGGGCCTCTCTCGGGGTTTTTTTCTTTTTGATGCTGGTTTTTTTTTTTTCTCTCGGCAGCCTCCCTGCTGCTGGCGTTGCAAGGGGTTTTAATCTAGCCCCGCCCGAGTGCCTGAGGGTGCTTGTTATCCCTGAGAACCTTAGGTGGCCCGCAGGGCGTCTCTCCACTGCCTGTTGCAGAGGTGCCAAAAGAGAGGGCGAGGCTAAGCGTGCGGCTCCCCCCCCCCCACCCCCGCCCATGAGCCTGCAGCCTCCAGCCGCCATCATGGCTGGGCAGCTCTCAGGGACGGGCATTCCTCTCCGCGGACCTCCTCCCTCCTGTCCTCTCGGTCCGTCACCCTACCGGCAACAATGTTTCTCCCCCTGAACCAGCTCTCCGGTTCCCACGCTCCCGCTCCTGGACCCTCCGTTCAGCCGTGGATCAATGTGTCGGTCCGGGAACGCTGAGCTGCACTGCGGACCCTCCGTATGTTTCTCACTCCCTCCCGTCTGCCACAGCTCCGCCGCTTCACCCTCTTTGAGCTGTCGTAGATGCCTCCCTACCCGCTATGTCGGGCTCCCCGCAGCCCTTTCTGGTGTCCGAGGCGGTCTGCTGGTGTTCAGCTGGTTCTCTGTGGGAATTACTGCATCCTTCCGTGCATTTCCAATGCATCTGTGGAGAGGGATGCACTCCACGTCTGTCTACTTCGCCGCCATCTTTTCTCTGGACTTTGTCTCTTTAAAGGAAAATCTTCCCAAGAGAACCAAAGTGCCTTTTGGCAAGTAAGATTCACTATGTGGAATTCTGAGACTTTTTCATGTTACCTCTTAATAAATCTAAGGGGTGTGGTAGGGCTTGAGCCCTAAGGTGTCCCAACCATTGCCTTTGCCCTTTATCAGCATTTCACACCTTGCTCCTCCTCCCCCAAGAGAATCAGTGCAAGTTTGATCATGTGCCTGGTTTCTGCCCATAGCAATCTTAAATGCCCTCCATTTATATGCAGTGTAGGTGTACATCTTTGTAACTACATTGAAAAAGTGTCCAGATTTTCTGCCTACCTTGGATGGATCTCGATGTTAGTTATTACAGTGTGGTGGACCAGAGCATGACCTCCATTTGGCGAGTAGAACTCCCTCCTCGTAGGAGACTGAGTGAAACCAGGACACTGTTAAGTCTTTGATTTTGTTTCCTGGTCTTTGGTTTACAACCATCTGTGCAATTTCTCCTCAGTTGTAGGCAATAAAATTGAGAATCATTATATCCACGTTGACCATATAACATTTTTGCTGTTGGTTTCCGTGGATTTCTCTCAAATCCTCTTGAACAGTTTATAAAGCTTTCAGTCTTCCTTTTCCAGAAGGCCATGTATCTGTCAGCATCACATTCATGGCCAAAACTGTCCAAAACTATAAAGGGTCTAAGATTTTTTCCTACTTGTAAACTAATTTGTCAATGCCATAAATTGAATATACTACTTTTCTTGTGTATAGACATGCAATTTTTATGGGTATACAAACTTCCATAATTTCTTGAAGACATATAGATGTCTTCAGCATATAGATTAGAGTGACAGAATAAAGATCATAAAGATGACTAAGTTACAACTTGACAGGTTTGTCTCCTTGGCACTAAAATGTAAAGAAAAGTAGTTTCATCCCTTGGCATTAAATTTATAATTTATATAAATTGGAATAGGAATGAGTGCATCTACTTGTATGCTAAAGAATACATGTTATGTGGGTTAAAGCCCAATAAAATAACTTTAATATTGCATTTCTTTACAGGAAAAGAGTATGGGTCCTATAAAGAAAATAATGTAAAATTTAGTCTTACAATGTATAACTGACACTACTTGTTCAGTAGTTTTCTATAAAATAATCATATCTAATATTTTCCCCATAACACTTGCTTATAATTGGTATCTTTTAGCTAGCAAAATGATTCAATATATTCAAATTTCTCCTTTTCTTGCCATAAAAAATAGAAACTTCATTTTAGAAAATGCATAACTCTGTATAATATCTTTTATTGAACAACTGATTAAAAAGGATCCATTTTAACTGATGAGCTTTCTCTGTGGTATGATGCCTATGGAAGCAGAACAGTTTCATCAGAGGCATTAATAAGACATGTTACCCCTTGGTACCTGAAGGTGAAAATATAATAGGTCTGCCTTCAAATAAACATTTCAGAAATCATCTGGTGAGTGAACCAATTACTCACTTGAAGACATCTTACCTAATTAAATCCTACAGAAGAATTTTCCAGGGTATTACTTTTGGGAAATAAAATGCTTCTTTAGTGTATCGTTCTTTGTTTCTTAAATGAAGAAAGTTAGACTCAAAGGACATTTTGGTAATGAATCTAGAAATAAGTGCATTGAGTTGAGTTTGCATTATGTTGTTTACCTTCTTACCAGAGCAAATTTTTGCTGCAATAAGCATGTTTGTATTTTCCAAAGTAAAGCATGTTAGGTCACTGAATCTCTTAAATGTACATACAGAAGATGAGTTAACATTGCAAAACAATTGTTAACGTTTGTTACATTACTAATATAGCTCTCTCTTTATTTTTATCTTATGGAAATGCAGAAAATTCAGTATCAAAATAATTGACACTGGAGCTATTGTTAAAGTGGTGGCTGACTTTCTAAAATATCTGATTGCATTTCACTATCCTTTGACAACTCTTGTCTCAGATTCAGCATATGGCATCTGAGAGATATAAGTAATCATTTTATAGGAGGAAGTAGTCAGAGAAGCAGAAACAACACTGAAATGAGTAAAAGGTCAAAAATGTATTAATTCAAGAAGTACCAATATGTTAAAGAACATACAGAAATCTTTTGTTTAGCAGACTTTAGATTAATATCTGTGATTCACTTGTTCCAGAAAATATATTTTAGAATATTATTTTATGAGATTTTGAGGAGGCACAGCTACTAATCATATTATTTATGAAACATTATGGTCATGTAGTTATCAATTTTAAGGAGACTGGTAAAAGTTTTTACTATATTTTGGATATAAAAATGTTCTTTAGAGAATTATTATTTTCATTATGATATTGTCTTCTCTCATTTGGATGTTATAAATCTAAGTTTGGTCTTATAATGCAATGAATGTTGACAGAAACTTCTGGCTAGCATGTTTATAAATTCAATCTACAATATGCTGTGTAATAAGTGGTCGCTGTTCAAGTGTTCTTCAGAAAAGACATTTTTAGAATAAGGGAATGAATTTTTAGAATTGCTGACTCACTCTGGAGAGGGCCGTCAGAAAGGATAACCTACTTGAAGGGAAAGATGGACCTCTAAACTATGGGAAAACCTCCACTTCTCCAACTCCAAATGTGAAGTTAGGTCTAGAAAACTGGAAAACTGAATTGTTTATTCTAGAAAGCTGCATTCCTTAAATTATTCTATGGTTTTTTGTGTGTGTTTCATATTTTTTAATTGCAAAAAATCCCTCGTGATCCAAGTTTAAGAGGGTTTAAGGCAATGTCAGAAACATATACTCATTCTACATGCCTTGAAATCTACAGAGGGAGAAAAAAAGAAGTCTTGTCCTATTGGATGCTTAGTAAGCATAGATATTCTTGCATGAGAAGGGTCTATTAAATAAATTTGTGGTTAGTGGATATCATTCTCATTTTAATATATAAATAATTCCATATTCAATAAAAGTAATGGGGATACATTTTGCACTTTCTTTACAGATTGAGAATGTACAGCGCCATTAGAGGTTCTAGGATGGTAACAATCATTCGCTGAAATGAAAGCACTCAAATGTGCAGCTCAATAGCCATCACTTTATAATTAACCACTTGTTTTTTTCATTAGCAGTTTACAAAGCATTTTACTAGTATATTATATTTTACTAGTCAATTACATGGAATATTTTCTATTATTCTTTTGTTCATTAGCATTAAGGCTGCTAAAATATATTAAATACATAGATAATATTAGTATTTCAGTCTAATTTATTTCAATTTCTGCAGTTATATTTTAGCAAAATGTGTTTCACAGCAAAAAGAAACTTAATATTGAAATTCAATTTGAAATGAAGACTTGACCCTTAACATAAACCATGGCTGACATATTGAATTAACATGGCTATTATCTAGCTATCAAAAGGTAGCTAATAAAAGAGCTAATACAATGCTTATTTATTCACCACATATTTATTGAGGGCTTAGTATATGTCAGAAACCATCCCAGACACTGGCCATGGAGCAGGGACCAAAACAAACAGAAATGCCTTCTCTCCCACGAGTCAAGAAAAGGTTTACTGAAAGAACAAATTTTAGCCAAAACCGGAAGTAGCTGAACACTTGAGGCACATGGCTCTGTGGAAGGAGAGTTTTCATGCTCAAGGGAAAATAAGCACGAATCCATGAGGCATAAATATGCCTGTTGTGTATAAGTATGGAGTTAGTGTGGCTTCTACAAACAAAAGAAAGGGAGACAGTGTTAGTGGGTATAATTTAAAAGATGCAACAGGGATCAGATGATATAGGGCTCTCTGTACAACTGTAAGAACTTTGACTGTTACTATAATAGGTTGGGAAACTGTTGTATGTTTTTGAGAGATAAAGTATGTCTTCTGCTTTAACTGAATAACTCTTGCTATTGGGAGAGAATACACTGAATGGAAGATGAGGGCAGAACAGAGAGACCAACTGGTAGGCAATTGAAGTAAAGGTGATATTGGCAGGAAGCAAGGGGGTAGAAGTGGAAATGATTATATATGGGCACATTTTGAAAGTATGTAAAGGCAACATCAATAAGACTTGCTGACATCTGAGACATGAAATGAGATAGAGGAGAGGAGGAAGCTAAATGTTTCTTGTTTCTACTTAAATTGTCAGCTATTTTAAGAGATGTATTCAAAGCTCTTGGAATTTGTACCATGTCACATTGCTACAAGTTATCCTGGATCTGTGTGGTGCTAAGTTCTGAAGATTATCTTAGATGTGTGTGGTGTGGAGTCCTAAGAAGGTTGAAGAGCCATTATCACTTCCTTGGCCAAGTCCTTTGTTTCTCCTCTTTAAATGGGTCTTCTCAAAGTGCGCTGAGAACTTATCAGCCTCCCCCTTTTCCCCAGGAAAATTCTAACCTTTACAGAAAACTTAATAAAACCCACAAATTCCTTTTTATCTACCAGAGTATACCTCCTATTCTTTATCTTTATTTACCTATCTTTATCTAAAGACTTGCATCATGCTTACAAAATGCCAAGTACTATATCTAATTTATATATAAAGCTTTATCATTCATCTAGTTTTACAGCAATTTTAAGGTAAGCACAGTAATGATCCTTAATTTACAAATTATAAAACAGGCACAGGAGACTTGAATGACTTTGAATCAGCCAGGATTCAAAGGTTTTGGGAAAGCCCATGCTGTTATCTACTCTCTATAAACACTATGCTGTTTAGTACCCATTAAAATTATTTAGCAAAGCTCCTGAGCATCCCACACATTTCAATAAACCGTGACCAATGAAACTTACATAAGATACACATATAAACATGTTTTTTAAATTAAAAATAAGTTTTGGAAATTTGTGATAGAAGATCTATAATTTTACATTCTGTCCCCTCATGCCTTGATTGGAATTAATGTGAAAAAGGGTATGCTTTTTTGATATTTTATATCCTAAACCAACAATTTAAAAATGCCTCTGGGATACCTACATTCAGTTTATCAGTTCAATGGCCATATAACTTATTATCAAACTGGAACAATTTTGAGAGTGAAAAGAAACTGTATTGATAATTATTCTGGGACAATAACTGTAGATAAGGACTGTCCTGAGCAAACTTGGCTATCAAGTCACCTTAATTATGGATCTATGTATATACAATAGAATGACTTTATTTCTTTGACATAAACTGATAGATTCTCTAAGTAAAATAATTCAGTTAGCTTTTCTGATACTATACATTACTTTTTAGGAAACAGGCTTTTCAATTTACAAAGGTAAAAATCTGTTACTCTAGTAAACTAATATCTATAATTGTACGTTTTTCTTGATTGGTCAGATTTCCTACTGTTGTAATTGCTTTCATTATTCAATCACTGGGTCATGAACATAAGCAAATCCATGGGACATCACATTGTAAAATAAGAAAATGATCTTCACATTTGAAAATCCTGATTTCAAGATCTCCTTTATGTTTGTTTTCTAAAACTCTCTCCTCTTTTCCCAATGTTTACATTAGAGCAGGATACTCTTAACACAGTCCTGTGGCTCTGGGTAAAATACTATAGCTATGTAAATAGATGTGTTGTTTTCCTTTTCTTTTGTTAGCAACATGATCTTCAAGCTCAGACAGACATTTTTCCCCTCACGGCCTTTCCTGGGGAGTAGAATGTTCCAGTACCTAAAGCCTGACTCTGATCACGATATTCCCCTGATCTAATGGAGTCCCAACAATTACAATGCAAAATGTGAGTTCTTACCCTGGTTTTGGGGTATTAACTTACTCATTTTCATTGATTCCAAGATACATATTTTCTCCCATTTTAGCATCTGTGAACCTAAGAAGAAAATCAAAATCAATGTTTGTCTGGCAGCAGTCGTGGTGATACACTATATATTTCCTGACTGGTCTTGCTCAATTTTTTTATATCTCCTCCTATGTCAGCATTTCTATTATCTTATATCTATAACAAAATAAATTTTTCAATTAATATGACACATCTGAGTGATAGAAAATTATCGTGTCATACTTTATTTGGAACCATGATTTTTGTTTAAAAATGCATATAAATCAATGATGCCTCTTACAATCAATATATCTTAAATTTGATGGAACATAAAGGATTGTAGAGTTTATTTCAAAATGGTTTTGTTCATTTACCTCATACCTGTGAATTATTATCTTACCTTATAAATATTACCAGTAACAATATCGCATCACATACCACTCGATATGAAGCACAGGGAATAACACAGCATTATTTCCATGGTGTATATTAGACAAAACTAAACTGATGGGAATTCCATGCAATAACTGACCAATAATTTTCAATAATTTCAAAGTCATGAAAGATGAATTGTGGAACCATCCTAGATTGGAGGAAAATATGACAACTAAATGCAATATGTGGTCCTGAATTGTATTCTAGGACTAAAAGGGAACTTAATGGTACAGTTGGTGAAGTTTGAATAAAACGTCTAGATTGGTTAACAGTATCGCATATATTACAGTATTACAAATTAACAATGTTAATTTGTTCTTTTTGATAGTTGTACTTTTTTTTTTTAAGTATTTTATTTATTTATTTATTTTATTGGCCATGTTGGGTCTTTTTTTTTTTTTTGCTGTTCACGGGCTTTCTTTAGTTGCAGTGAGTGGGGGCTACTCTTGGTTGTGCTGCGTGGGTTCCTCATTGCCGTGGCTTCTCTTGCTGTGGAGCACAGGCTCTAGGTGCATGGGCTTCAGTAGTTGCAGCACATGGGCTCAATAGTTGTGGCTCATGGGCTCTAAAGTGCAGGCTCTATAGTTGTGGTGCACAGGCTTAGTTGCTCTGCAGCATGTGGGATCTTCCTGGAGCAGGGCTCGAACCCGTGTCCCCTTCATTGGCAGGCAGATTCTTAACTACTGTGCCACCTAGGAAGCCCATTGATAGTTGTACTTTGGTTTTGTAAGGTATTGTCACATGGGGAAGCTGGATATGTAAATGGACTCTGTACTATTTTTGCAACTTTTTTGTGTATGAAATTATTTCAAAATGAAAAGTTAAAAAATAAAAATATATAAAGTAAAATAAATTTCATTTAAGGTGAAAGAAAGAGACACTAAAATTTGGAAAGACATGCATGTATGTCAACAGTGTGATTTCACTGATTGAATTGGGAAACTAGAGAATGTGGAGATGATAGACTTGAGGAATTAAATAAATAAGCATAATATGTGGCCACACACACAATGCCATGTCCTGAGTACGTGATTTTGTGAATGGCTACTATACATCAGGTACTGTCTATGTTCCTGGGATTGAGTAAATAATAACATGACTCAGTGAAAGACTTTACCTCATACATTCATTTACATTACTGTACATTATTGTTAACATGAAAAAATAAGTACCTTGAAAATAACCAGTATTTTCCTCTTAATCCTATTTAAAGAGAAATTTTGAAGATGAACTTCTAAGAGGGAACACTGTCAAGAAATAATTGGGCACTTACATATATGATTAAAAACATTTCTTAGGGCTATGATAAGCTAGACCTTGTGATAAATGATCACACTAAATATAATACAGACACAGAACCAATTTTTCATGGTGAATTCAGAATATAAACAAACCAGCTCAATAAATGTTTGTAAATTAGGCCTAGAGGGGGCACAGAGAAGTAACTAAAAAGATGAAGTTAAAAATGAAGATATTTTGGAAGGGTAGAGCATTCGAGGTTGATAATTATTGATACTTTGAATTCTTTGAAAACATTTTTCCATTATTATTTGGTTTCCACTGTTGCTGTTGAAATGTTAGCTGTAAGCCCTAATATTGTTACTTTGCACATAAAATCACTTTTATGCCTCCATCCCTGGTCCTGCACCCCAGTTTTTGGCTGTTTTTAAGCTTTTTTCTTTATCTTTGGTTTTTAACAGTTGTGTAATGTTTTTTGTTTTGTTTTGTTTTGAAGTCTGGTGTTCTTTTAATTTCTTACTTAGGATTTATTGTATTTCTTTTATCTGTAGCTTTATATCATTTCCAGTTCTTGATAATTCTCAGACATAATTGCTTCAATTGTTGCTTCTTAATAATACTCTCTAATCTCTACTTTAATTAAATATATGTTAGAATTTTTCATCATATTACATGTGCTCTTTCACTCTAATCTACATTTTTCTTCCTTATATTTCCTGTGATTTTCCCTAGATAGTTACTTCTGATATACATTTCTGTTCATTAACTTTCTCTTCACCTGTGTTTGTAATCTGCTATTACAAACATACACTGAGTTTCCATGTCGAATTTTTTTTTTTTTTTTGGTTCTGGAATAAACATTGCTTTATTTTTTATAAACGTATTTGGAAAAATCTATACTTACATGTTTCCTTTAAGTCTATGTTTCATAATGGTTTGCAATATTTTCTGATCTTTCTGGTTTGTCTGGTAATTCCTGATTCAGTGCTTGATTGTATGTGAAAATTACAGAGAAACTGAGATTAAAAACAATGCTAATTTTTATCAAGAAATATATACTTCTGTTACAAAGAGGCAATAAGTAAACGCATATCTGCCTTAATTTAATCAGAGGTTGAGCTCTTTCCAAGGGAGACTTTAGTCTAGGAGGAAACAGATTTTTATCATTTTCACCTTTGTTTATATAGTGTGCATAGGTCAGAACCTCAGCTGATTCTCTGTAGCTTACCAAAAAACGTATCCTTGGTATCCTTGTTGTGTCCTGAACTCCATTGTTTTGTGTTTGTAGTATTACATATCCACTTAAAGCTCTGCTTAGCTTCTCAGCTTCTTGTTCATCACTTGAAACTGACAATTTTCTTAAAAGAAGTGGTGCTACATTCCAGGACCATTTCTGTGGAATTATCACTTCTCCTGTATCACAGTTTTAGAAATCCTCTCAGCCTAGGCAGTGATTTAATGTCTCAGTCTTTACATGCATTTATTTCAAAAATACCAAAATGAAAATAAAATAAATAAAAATTATTTTATGATTGCCAAGTCTCTCCCTCTCTTTCTCTCTTTCTCATATACACACATGCACACATACACACACACACAAATAAAAACATTCTCAACATGTACTGGTCTCTGTGGATCAAAAGAGGTATAA
This sequence comes from Hippopotamus amphibius kiboko, assembly GCF_030028045.1. Classification (NCBI taxonomy): domain Eukaryota; kingdom Metazoa; phylum Chordata; class Mammalia; order Artiodactyla; family Hippopotamidae; genus Hippopotamus; species Hippopotamus amphibius. The sequence goes on along the minus strand of NC_080195.1, from coordinate 98,031,313 downwards.
GATATCTTCTCTGCCATTGATGTACTCAGATTTGAATAGACACAAACACACATGCACACACATCTATAATATTAGGTATTATTTAATATATAATATACATATTTGCATTATCTCAATTTTCACATGGAAACTATAATATTTTATGAGCCACACAACTGTATGGTATGTTTTCAAAATTGTTCTGTTTCTTCAATTTTACTTTTTTCTTAAATACAACATTTATAAAGTCATTTATAGCTATATAGTGTAACCTTGCTACCCTGAATGATTCTACATATGAAATACATTGTAATAAATATTATATAAAATATAATAGTAGATGGAACTGTTATAGATAAATCTTCTAGCATGTCTTGGACATAGCTTTTAGATTTTTTTTTTCAAGATCCACTTTAAATTTTACTTGGTCAGTAATGACTTTTTCCAACTTTTGAATCATTGTGCCTTTGTTTTAATGCTTTTGCTGCTTATTATCACACAATGATTTGTTCTATAATTTGCTTTACTATCTGATGCTGTCTCTTAGTTACATTAAGAGACATTTTGGATCCATGAACCATGACTTAATGTTGTAATTATCCCTTCAGATCCTAGAACAGCATTAACTAATACTAGAAGGAGTTTAATTAAAACTTGCTGGTTGTCGATAGATAATAGTATAGTACAGCTTCATAATGACCTGTGAGGAATTTTACCTTCTTTTATTATCTATGTATAATTGTTTTATACTAAGACTTTATAAAAAAAAATTTTCCATGATCTGTTATCTTATATATATACTTACACAGTAGCATCTCATGCTCATTTTAAAACTTATGTTACTAAGTCCACAAGTCAATGTGGTATACTATATTGCTAAAGTAAATATCTCACAGTGTTCTTCATTTATATAGAAACCAATAATAATTTATTACATTGTATGAATTCTCTTAGTTAACAAACATATTGAAAACTTACCTTGAGACAAGTGCTTTATTCATAGCACTTGCTATACACCTGTGAATGGAACAAAAAGGCCTGACTTTGTGGTGCTTATATTCTAGTTGAAGAAAGGAAACATTAAACAATTAACATGGAAAGAGTAAACTACTTTGAATGATATAGAAAAATATAACAGGTTAAGAAGGGTCAGTATGGGTGTAGAGATGTATGATATAGAAATTTTAAAATAGGAAGGGTAAAACATATCAAAAACTGTGTTAGTTTTCAAGGGTTGCTGTAATCAAGTACCACAAATGGTGTGACTTAAAGAACAGAAATGTGTAATATCACATTTCTGGAGGCTAGATGTATGAGATCTGCGTGTTGGTAGGATTAATTTCTTCTGAGGGCTGTAAAGAAGATTCTGTTCAATGATTTTCCCTTGGCTTATGATGGTTAATGACAATCTTTGGTATTCCTGGCTTGTAGATGCATTGATTTCTACCTTCATATGGTGTTCTCCCTATATCTCCTCACATAGTCTTCCCTCTGGCATGTCTGTCTCCAAATTTCCCCTTGTATAAGGATATCAGTCATGTTGGATTAGGGGGACACACTACTCCAGTATGACCTCATGTTAATTATATCTGCCCTGACTCTTAACAAATACGGTAGCATTCTGAGGTGTTGAAACTTAGGACTTAACATAACTTTTGGGTGGAACACAACTCAAACCATAACAGAAGCTGATTTTTGAACAATGATTCAAATAAAGGAGTGAGCCATGTCAATAAATGGGAAACGAGCTTTCTTTTCAGAAGAAAATGTCAGTGCAGTGACCCCACAGTGGAACTGTACCTGGTGTATTCTAGAAACACTACGGAAGCCAGTGTGTAGAGGTAGGGAATGGGAGATGGGAAGGAGGTGAGCTTAGAAAAGAGACCCAGAACCAGAGGTGTAGGATCTGGCAAGCCATGGGAGAGTGGTGTGTTTCCTCTGAGTGAAATGGGGAACCACTGCAGGTTTTCAGCTGAGAAGTAATAGGATCTGACTTGGGTTTAACAGCATCACTCTTCATTGGCACTGTTTCGGAGGGCAAGATAGGAAACAGGAAACCAGTTAAGAGGCTACAGTAGCAATCCAGGTAAGAGATGACGGTGACTTGGGACAGATGTGTAGTGCAGACACATGGCTCCATTCTGGATATATTTTGATATCAAAAGGTATACTGTTTAGTGTTTTGTTTGTGTGTGGCCGAACCACACCAACTCCATTTTATTAGCTCCATCTTAGGCCCACAGTCCTATCCCCTCACCTTTCTGCATGACTGAGCTTTAGCCTACTCAAAAGAATGTCCTCCAAGCTAGATAAGTTCCCTGTCAACTTTTACCCTTGCCTTTATCTGATATGAAAACTAGAAGAATGCCTTTTGCTGAGAGAGATATTTAATGGCTCATGAGGAATAATTTTCACAAGATGCCCAAGGGGAGGAAAAACACCCTGGTTGCAGTCAGTGCAGACATGCTTCTCCCTTAGTAGTCAGAGTCTATTTTTAGCTTTGGCTCCTTTAAGTCCCCCTGTGCCCCTTTTGTCCATGGAATGCAGCTGCAAATGCCATTGGATTGTCCTCCACCCTATCCTACCTGTATGCAAGTTACTAACAATAAACCTCATAATTGCACTTTATGGAGTTGCCTGCTTCATTTTTTGGTCTCAAAGTTTCTTCCCAGTTCAGAGAATATTATTAAGAATCTCTACCATCCAAAAATTCAACCATATGTATGTGGGTCTTGAGATAAAAAGAAGAAGCAAGGATGATTCCTGACGTTTTAGAACAGACTTTCTCTCCCAGGGGATTTTAAAAAATATTTCTTTAATATTAAAAAAAATATTGGTTATGGATACAAATGCATTCACTTTTTACCCCTAAAGATCCCCTCTGCAAATAAAGTATGCAAAGACTTTAAATTAGAAGCAGTCTTCAACCTTGATTTTCTTTTATGACATGTTAGTTTATCTGCAGACAAGATCTTCTCTCTATTCATGTAAGACTTTGCATTCAATAAAATGAAGTATTTCTCATTGCTTTATTTCTCTGTTAGATATTATAAGATACTTTGTATAAAGCTCTCAATATAAAAATAAATTGAATTGAGTTGGTTATAGCCTTTATCACAGAGGATAATTGTGACTGAAAAGAAAATCAGCAGGTAATTATGTTTGCATTCCTATTTTCAAAATGGCATGCATGGAATTTTCTGTGGGAACTATGAATACACAAACTAGCATAATAGTTCAGATCTCTGTTACAACTTTTGCTTTTTATTACCTTTACTTTGGTTTTAAATAAAATTATCTTTTGTCCCATATTAATAAAGATTTATTTTTTAAAATAAGCTATTGCATACAAATGGTCCTCTAATCTTTTATTCATATGACTAGAATAACCTTGGATGTAAAATTTGAAAAGTATTGAAAGGACAAATATTAAAATAATCACTCTATATTTGGCCAGTTTTTAGTTCCCTAAGGTTGTCTTAACAAAGTACTACAAAGTGGGTGGATTAAAACAATGAAATGTATTGTCTCACAGTTCTAGAGACTAGAAGTTCAAAATCAAGGTGTCAGTAGGGTCACACTTCTGTGAAATCTGTAGAGGAGAATCCCTCTTTTTCTCTTCCTAACTTCTGTTGGTTTGAGGGTCATCTTTAGCATTGCTTGGTTTACAGCTGCCCCACTGCAATCTCTGCCTCTATTGTGACACAGCAATGCCTCGTGTGTGTGTGTCTTCATACCTTCCTTCCTCTTTTTATAAGGACAACAGTCATATTGCATTGTCCCCACCCTACTCCAGTATGAATTCATATTAGTTTATAGAATTATATCTGTAATGACCCTGATCTCGAATGGCCTCGGGCAGCAGCAGCTTGAAGCAGGATCTCAGTTTCCACATCAGAGATTGAAGCCAGGCTGCTGCAGTGAGAGCACTGAATCCTAGTGACAAGGTCCTGGCTTCTCTGCTTCTCTGCTTTGTAGAAATTAATCTCAACAAAGAGACAGAAAGTAGTGAAACAAGTTAAGTGTTTATTAGGAGGAAGAAAAAGTATACGTGAATAGGCCCACACGGGTCGGCTCAGAGAAAGTCATGCCTTCATGGTAGTTTAAATCACTTATATGAGGCATTTCTTCTGGGTTTCCTCTGGCCAATCATCTTGCTTTGCCTTGTTCTGGGTTTGTACTTGGTATAACTCAGCGTTCTCCCCTGTGCCCACACATATCTCTTAGCCAAGATGGATTCCAGTGCAGAGGCCTGTGGAAGGTTGATACCACCTATTTTGGGGTGGTGCCTCCCCCCGTTTTGGCCCCCGGAGAGCCTTTCTGTGCATGTGTAGTCAAGAAGGTCTGCTTGATCTCAAGAAAGAGAAATATGTGTCCCTTTATCTTTTACCTGGGCCATGCCCAGCTCTTCCCTGCCCCTGCCATTATCTTTATCTTGAAGTATCTGTCCACAGGGGACAGACTTCAGCTGCTCAGCCTGGAGCCCATCTATCTCCCGCCTCAATGCTATTTCCAAGTAAGGTCACATTCTGAGCTACTAGGAATTATGACTTCAATTTATTATTTGAGGGGACACAATTCAATCCATAACAGGCAGCATATGCTTTTTCTCTGCAGATTGTAAATCCATTTCTTCTAATACAAGTTTTATTAGCCGTACTATGGTTTCATTAACAATAAAAACCCTAATTATTTTAACAATTATTGAAACAAAGTCAATACAAATTCATTAAGAGGCTTACATTTGTATAAAAATTGATTAACCTGATATTTTTGAAGTTCCTTTTTTCAATAAAACTTTGCAGATATGGTTTCAAATGAACATGCACATTGAGAAGGCAAATTTTATATTAGAGATTGTTCTCCAGAAAAACAGAATTATTAGAATGTAAATATAGCGAGAAAGAGATTTATTATAAGAAATTGGCTTATATGATATGGAAGCTGAAATGTCCCAAGATCTGCAGGGTAAATTGGCAAGGTAGAACACAGAAGAGCTTATGATGTAGTTCTAGTCAGTCTGAAGGCCTGAGAACCAGGAGAACTGATGGTGTAGTTCTAATCTGAAGACTGGTAGGCTCAAGATTCAGAAAGAGCTGATGTTCCAGTCAAAAAATGATGTCCCAATTTCAAGAGAGACAAGCAGAAAGAATTCTCTTTTACTCAGGGAGGGTCAGCCTTTTTGTTCTATTCAGACCTTCAACTGACTGATTGAGGCTCACACACATTAGGAAGGATAATTTGTTTTACTCACTCTACCAATTTTTTTTTTTTTAGCAGTTGTACTTATAGTTTAATATGCGTTTTTTTAAAGTACTTTTATTGAGATACAGTTAACAGACAATAAGCAGCGTATATTTAGAGCGTACAATTTGGTATCCCAATCTCCCAATTCGTTCCCCCACAACCCTCCCCGCTTTCCCCACTTGGTGTCCATGTGTTTGTTCTCTACATCTGTGTCTCTATTTCTGCCTTGCATTTCCTCTTTCATAGTTGTTAGCATTTGTCTTATGTATTGAGGTGCTCCTATTCTGGGTGCATTTATATTTATAATTGTTATCTCCTCTTCTTGGATGGATCCCTTGATCTTTATGTAATGTCCTTTCTTGTCTCTTGTAATATTTTTTATTTTAAAGTCTATTTTATCTGATGTGACTACTGCTACTCCAGCTTTCTTTTGATTTTCATTTGCATGGAATATCTTTTTCTATCCCCTCACTTTCCATCTGTATGTGTCCCTAGGTCTGAAGTGGGTCTCTTGGAGACAGCATATATATGGGTCTTGTTTTTGTATTCATTCAGCCAGTCTGTGTCTTCTGGTTGGTGCATTTAGTCCATTTACATTCAAGGTCATTATCGAGATGTATGTTCCTATTACCATTTTCTTAATTGTTTTGTGTTTGTTTTTGTAGGTCCTTTTCTTCTCTTATGTTTCCCGCTTAGAAAAGTTCCTTCAGCATTTGTTGTAGGGCTGGATTGGTGGTGCTGAATTCTCTTAGCCGTTGCTTGTCTGTAAAGCTTTTGATTTCTCCCTCGAATCTGAATGAGATCCTTGCTGGGTAGAGTATTCTTGGTTGTAGGGCCTTCCCTTTCATCACTTTAAATATATCCTGCCACTCCCTTCTGGCTTGCAGAGTTTCTGCTGAGAAATCAGCTGTTAACCTTATGGGGGTTCCCTTGTATGTTATTTGTCATTTTTCCTTTGTTGCTTTTAATAACATTTCTCTGTCTTTAATTTTTGTCATTTTGACTACTATATGTCTTGGCGTATTTCTCCTTGGGTTTATCCTGCCTGGGACTCTCTGTGCTTCCTGGACTTGGGTAGCTATTTCTTTTCCCATGTTAGGGAAATTTTCAACTATATCCTCTCCCAATATTTTCTTGGGTCCTTTCTCTCTCTCTTCTCCTTCTGGGACCCCTATAATGTGAATGTTGGCACGTTTAACATTGTCCCAGAGGTATCTTAAGTTGTCTTCAGTTCTTTTCATTCTTTTTTCCTTATTCTTTTCTGCATCGGTGATTTTCACCATTCTGTCTTCCAGGTCACTTATTCGCCCTTCTGCCTCAGTTAATCTGCTATTGGTTCCTTCTAGCTTATTTTTCATTTCAGTTATTGTGTTGCATATCTCTGTTTGCTCTTTAATTCTTCTAGGTGTTTGGTAAACTTTTCGATCTTTGCATCCAGTCTTTTTTCAAAGTCCTGGATCATCTTCACCATTATTATTCTGAATTCTTTTTCTGTAAGGGTGCCTATCTCCTCTTCATTTAGTTGTTTTTCTGGGGTTTTATCCTGCCCCTTCATCTGGTACAAAGTCCTCTGCTTTTTCATTTTCTCTATCTTTCTGTGGCTGTGGTTTTCAGTTCCACAAGAGGAAATACTGCTGATACTGCTTGATTCTGCTCTCACTCTACCAATTTTAATTCTAACCTTATCCAAAAATACTCACAGAGAAACACCCAGAATAATGTTTGACCAAATATCTGGGAACTCAAAGCTGACATAGTAAATGAATCATCACAGGTTTTATTAATTTTTCAAATTACATTTAATTAAATTATCATTGCCATAGAAAGATATTGATTTCTGCTCTTTGGCACTCTGTTTGAAAGATGGGTAAAAAACGAATAATAAGTATAAGCCTCATCTATTGATTACCTACTGTATTTTCCAAAATGTTTTCCATAGTGGCTGTATCAATTTATATTCCCACCAACAGTGTACAAGGGTTCTCTTTTCTCTGCATCCTCACCAATATTTGTAATTTGTGGTCTTTTTGATGATAGCCATTCTGACGGTGTAAGGTGATATCTCATTGTGGTTTTGATTTGCATTTCTCTGATGATTAGCCATGTTGAGCATCTTTGCATGTGCCTGTTAGCCACCTGTATGTACTTGTACATCTTCTTTGAAAAAATGTCTATTCAAGTCTCTGTCCACGTTTTAATCAAGTTGATTGTCTCTTTGATATTAACTTGTGTGATCTGTTTTTACATTTTAGATATTAAGCCCTTATCAATCATATCATTTTCAATGTCCATCAGCAGATGAATGGATAAAGAAGATGTGAGATATATATATAAACATGTTAATATAGACTATAGTATTATATTCTCTATTTGTTATTTATCTATTTCAAAAATTAATGTAATAGGAACATTTATAGAAAGAAATTCTCTCTTCTACCAAATATGTATTTTTTTAATCTTTGTTTTGAATGAGGACCTAACTACTAACCTGTCAAAAGTACCCAAGTGTCTGTCCAGCCCTGACATAAAGCTTTAATGACAGGCAGTTTCTAATTGGGTTAAGCTCATTTTCCTGAATTTTCACTGAGCTGTTTCTAATTTCTATGCACTTGCTTTCTGTTAAAATCCTTTATCCCGAGAGAGGATCACTTCTGAATATAAAATTTTCTTTTCTTACATCTTGATGTTTAAGCTATGTTTATCACTTCCGTCTATTTTCTTGATTCCTTTCCCACTTTTGAGACCCAGTTTATGACTTTTATGTATCTTGTTTCAGAAATTATAAGAAATTAATTCAAGCTTATTGTATTTAATGTAATATAATTTCATCCTCTGTTCATTTTAAAAACCAGGACTGTGTTTTTTGCTTTTTGTTTTTTTGATTTGTTTTGTTTTTGTTTTTTAATCCTGCCTTGGAAACATCTGGCAAAGTCTATGCTGTTATTTTATGTGGCAGACCACCACCTTTTAATCCTTCAAGCACCAATTTAGATAAAATAGAAAAAGAAACCAATCATGTGCAAAAATAAGATATGCATCACCATGGATCTGAATCAGAATTGCAACTCATAGTTGTGCTTGGGCCTGGAACAGCAGGACTGCTGGGCTCCAGGACAGAAACTAGGAGACACAACGGATATTTTAAAGCATTTGGTTTGGAGCCTCATGAAGCTCTCTCAGCTGGACCTGGAGGTATGGTGTGAATCTTGGACCTTGAAAACAAATGCTAGAATCTCATGACCACTGAGAGACTGGTGTATCTACTGCGATCTTCCTGTGATGCTAGAGGGAGTCAGGACCTGGAACATCTGGGCCTTGCCTAGGTCATGTGCCAACATGGGAATTAGATCTGCAAAATTTCCAGCGATAAGATCCTCAGCACATCAGGTTAAAATTTGGTGCTGTAGTGGGGAGCTTGGGAGTTCAGATAGAGTAAGCAGACATAGAAGGATGATTGTAGTGGAAGGAAAACATACACGCTCCCCTCCACAGAACTACCATTCATTGTTAGCACTACAATAATGCATTCTATCTATTTACCATTTTGTAAGTCTGATTTTAGTATTCCATTGTATTAAAGGAAGTGCTATATTATATAAATGAAGCTTCATAATGATATTTGAAAATACCTTAAAAATATAAAATAACACATTAGAGAAAATAATGTATATACACATTCTCACTCAGAAAGTACTTAAGTATTGTTTTTTTATTTTTTCATATCTTGCCTGCTTATAAGTGAACAAAACAACAGTGTTTTGCTTGTACTGAACTTTTATTTGTGAGGGTTTTTAATTAGATTTCTTACGACTGCTATATACAAAAAGAGAATCATTAACATGGCTTAGTATTATGCTGATGAAACCTCAATCTACAGAGAAATAATTCATAAGAAAACAATTCTTAAGGCGACATAGGCAAAAACGTTTCCCTTATACTAAAGTGAAAACACTTCTATTTATCTATTTTTACTTTAATTCACTTTCATTATATACACCAACTTCAGTAATATATTAATGCCTTCTGAGAATAAGAAAAAACTTTAAAATTTAGGATTATCTTGCAAATGTTAGCCTAGGACTATATATATATGATAAGGTTTATAGTCACTGAAGATTTAATTTACCTTGATAGCATCAATTTTTGTTTGCTTCTGTCTATAATGACAAATATTATGGTCAACAGTGTTTCCTTTTTGGTAAACATTTTAGTACATGTTACTGTATTTTTACTCTGATGTTTGTCACCGACTTTCAAATATATCTACTTTTCCCAAACCAAACACTGAAACCCAATCAGAATAGTACAGTGAATTCACAGGGTTGTTTTAAATTTTTAAAGGATTCTATCAGATGATTGAATTAAGTTAATTTAAATGATAAAATTAAAATGACAAATTATTTTAATTATTCAAGGAAGCTGCAAAAACTGCTAGCACAAAGTAATTTACAGTTTAAACATCAGATCACTAAATTTCTTTCTATAGTGTCTTACCATTGTGAAAGTGATTTTTCAGTGATGACTAAGATAAAGCAGAAAAACAATGTAGATAAGAAATCAAAGGTGACAGTATCCAGTCTCAGTTGGAAGTTTAAGTTGTTCTGCACTGATAGTTGTTAAGAATACTTTTTAAGTTGTTAGACTTAGCTAATATAAATGCAGCTTTTAGATATTCCCTTTGGCCTAAGGTTGCTTAAAAGAAAAAAAAAAAAGATAAATACTAAAGAATGCCATGAACAGAGAAGATTTGGGAGCCTGTGAAATATACAAAATATCAATCATAAAGTAAATGGATTTTTAATAGATGCTTGTTTTCCAATCAATCCAAAGTAAAGATAAAACGTTTCCTTAATTTTAAGTTGGTGTCTGTTATTCCATGTTTAAATCCAATAAATATTCCTTTTAAATAAATTAACAGCACATATACACACAACTGTGATAAGATTCCTATAGATAGATACTATGTGATAAGAGTTGTCATATACCATAGTCACACACACACAGACACACACAGAATGATTCCAAGCCAGTTGTGGCCTCTTGGACTCCTAGACAATGGAGAAATAAAGCATGTCCAGGAAAATATCACACTATATACAAAACTAAGTAGGTAGAGATAATTATAAACATCAAAATATTTTTCTCTGGTTCTGCTCCTACTTGCTTTATGGGGATTACGACCCCCACCAAGCACATCTCAAATCATCCAGAACATTCCAGGAACTGGCATCTCCCCATACATCAGTCTCTGTGGGCATTGTATGGCAAGTATCAATTTCCTCCCCGATTCCACCTGTGGTTTTCTGTGCTTGGAGTAACCACTAAGGCACTGATAGCTGATAACTGGCAAGACAGGAGCTCCACAGTGCTGCTGCCCAGGCTCCACGTGTGCAGTGCCACCGGTGCCTGAAACTGGCCCTGATGTCTGTGCTGAGGGCAGTTGCTCTGGAAGCTCTGAAAGCTCTAGCATGATTGCCAGTCCTACCAGGGTCAACAGCTGAAATGTGCATTCACCTCATACTCTCAAAGTCCCATGATGATGCTAATAACATCTGTTTTTTAAAAGTATCATGTGCCTTAAAGGCAAACCCACTTCTCTAAGGCTGAGGCTCAAGGACACTTGGTATAAGCTGAAAGGAAACTTGAGTTATGAGCCCTATATTAAGTATGACTCCCCAGATCCAAGCTGTATCTTTACCTTTGATGCATATCTTAGTGCTCAGCTGCTTTTCCCTTGAGATGAAATGTTTTCTGGAGTGATCTTTCTCTCTCTTTTTCTGTCTCTGTCTCTCTCTCTCATATGTATACATATATATAAATATATATACAAGAATATATATATGCACAGCCCTCTGGGCAAACACAAAATACCTATATAGCTTGCCTGTGTCTCAGAATAAGTTTAAGATTGCATTTAGGCATATATATATATACATACACATGAGGAGATGTATATATACACACACACATATATATGTATGTATTTTTTTTTTATTCATTTGTTTATTGGCTGCATTGGGTCTTTGTTGCTATGCACGTGCTTTCTCTAGCTGCGGTGAGTGGGGGGGCTAATTTTCATTGTGGTGCGCAGGCTTCTCACTGTGGTGGCTACTCTTGTTGCAAAACACAGGGTCCAGGCTCGTGGGCTTCCATTGTTGTGGCACGTGGGCTCAATAATTGTGGCTCACGGGCTCTAGAGCACAGGCTAAGTAGTTGTGGCTCATGGGCTTAGTTGCTCCACAGCGTGTGGGATTTTCCTGGACCAGGGATCAAACCCATGTCCCCTGCATTGGCAGGCAGGTTCTTAACCACTGCACCACCAGGGAAGCCCCATGAATGTATTTTTAAACTGAAAAACAAATCACTCTACATTTTTGAGTTTGTGAATGTGAAGATGTGTGTTTGTGGGGAGGGCTCTGTCTTGCTTCATTACTAGGAATCAGGTCGGCTGCCTGCTCTCTCTCAGGCTCAGTGCTTCTGTCTTGAGGACCTTCATAACAAAGCATTCAGTTAGGGAAACATGTAAAAGCACATGTCTTCCAAGCACAGTGAGGTTATAGTTATGAAGAAGACACATTGCTTGTGATTATTCTAAGAAATAGAATAATTTTATTCATGAAAAATAAAAATTTAAAAGCCAACAACTTTAAAAGAAGATAATAAAAATGTGTTTTTTTACCTGAGAATAACATTTTGAGAATGCTTAAATTAAAAAAGTTTTAAATTATAAAACTTCAGGGGTATGTAAGAGACATCTATAAAAGCCAATGTCAGGGTTTACTCAGACATGACTGTGCATTATGTCAGGTACGCATATGGGCTAGAGAGTAGGTAAGAAGTCCCTAATTACATCTGACAATAGCCTATTCATAAGATAATTGACAATATTAACCTGTGAAATCTACATAAAGAGGGATCATGGGAGTTCTAAACATATATGGGAATATATCTGCACACATACATTCATGCATATATATTGCAGGATATCAGGCTTTGCTTGAGATAAAATAAATAGGAAATTCATTATTGCTTCTGTATTGTGGGTATCAACATACTTCTAGAGATTGTCTATAATAATTCTATCATCAAAGAGAGAGAACATCAGAACGGAGACATAAAAATTGTTGCTTTCTGGTGAGTTTGACCTCGGGGTCTCTGAAATTAGGAAAACAAAAAGATGAAGCATTTTCCCCGCTTTCTCAGAAAACTATTTAATGAAACCTTCAGTCTGCTCTTGTTACTGTCAGGTTGGAACATTTTTCTGTTTTACTCTACTTAATATTTTACCATATAAATAAAAATTGAATTTAATTATAAAAATAAATTTAATTACCAATGTTGCCTGATGATAAATATATCTGACTCGTGGTCTTATGTAATTCACCTCGGCACCACTCATTGAATAATTAATAGCATTGATTTTGTCACAACTTCCACATGCTCTGTGGGAAAATTAATTACTTTTATGAAGAAGCTGACATAGGCTAGCAAAGCTGTCATAAAAGTTCTAGGTTGTAGTGTTTTATTCAGGGCTTCTTTAACCCAGGTCAGCTTTATTCAGGATCACTGCTCCTGTTTGTGTGATAGCTATGATGAGTAGATTTCAGACTGGAGGGCTGGAGCTCATTCTTGTTCATAGGTTGAATAATTGCTCCAGGAATATTTTGAATGAACTACTCAACATGTTCATCTTAATTCTGTCTCCAGCAGTCATATGATTTTGTCCATGTCTCTGATTATCAATTTCTCCATGGCTAAAAGTATGGAAAAAATACCAGTTTCTAATCAAATCTGTCAGTTTTCCTCTTGTAATTTTTTTCTTCGGTATCTAAGCTTAAAACATCTTTTAATATCTCATAATAGAAATATTTTATATGTTCATATAATTTTAATGCTTTGGTTTATTTTTCTTTCATGATTAACACTTTACATGGAATTAATTGTTTTGTGCATATAAGATTAGAATATAAATTGATATTGTTTTCAAGAGCAGTAGTGGTGCTGCACCATGTAGTAAAAAACTACTCTGTTCCTGCACACATCCCTGGAGCACTACACATGGGAGCCTCTCCCTCCACCCCCGCCCCCACAATGTTCCCCTGCGTTGCTCTTAGTTAAATTAGCACACAACCACAAGATTTAATTTTACACTAAATGTGAGTACACAGGAGTGCATTGAACTTTCTCTTCTGGTCAAGTTCTAGGCATACCAGCTTTCTGTTTCACTCCTGGATATGGAAATAGGGCGATGGGTGACCTTTTTCCTTAGGCCAGGCATTTCACTTCTCATATGGCACAGATAACAACAGTTGTGATCCGTAGACTCTGACAGGACATCAGTTTGATCATTTGCATCATATGAAGTTCTACCTTTTTTGTGAAATTATAAATATAGGGCTTAGTTCTTCATTCACAGATTTGGTAAATCTCAGAGCAATTTTTTTCAAAAGATATTTGGTCAGAAGCTCTGAATTCTCTGAGATGTCCACAATGATTTCTGCCAGGATTATTCAGCTAATGATATGCCTTCTTTATCTTTTGCTGCACAACGCTTTCATTACTCAACTGAGTAGGTGGGGTTACTTTGCTTTCAACTCAAATTTGCCCCAGTCTTATGGGGGGAAGTCACACCTTACCAATATGACCAAATGAGTTATATTCTGGTAAAAGTTTAGGTTAAAGAGACTCTCCCCTGTGATATGCATTTGGAATATGTAAAATGAAAGACTATAGCTCTGGCATCAAGTAACAGAAGGAGTTTGATATGTTATGTGATGGAAGAGATTTTCACATATGGAGGTGTGGAGATGTCATTCTGGCTTATACATAACTTGAACTTTATGCTAACTAAAACAGCCTGTTTCTGGTCTATCAAGCATACATTATACATATGCTTTAATTATCAAAGAAAAAGGCACACTGGCCAGAAGTAAAGAATGTCTATGTTAAAAATAAAGATTAAATTCTTCCCTTCCTGGAACACCAATGCTGGTACTCCTTCGAGAGTAAGACTCCCTTCCTAGGTGCTAAGGCCATACTGACTCGCTGTGTACATGCTGATCTGTTGTTTTCTTTTTTAAACCTGGAAGGAATATATTCTTGACTTGTTTGATGTTCTTTGTTCTGACACAATATATAACTGTGCTAAAAACCATGCTTCTCCGGAACAGTTTGTCAGAGCTATCTGAGAGACTGCCCTCTGGGCTATAGCCCTCAGTTTGGCTCAAATAAAACTCCTTTCTATTCTTATTATTGATTGTTTATTGGTTATTTGTGTTGACACATGTAACTTTTGACTCCATCATGGATTTGAATGATGGAGTATTTATAGCCAAATGGGATTTTTAAAAATCTGGGTTGGTAGATGCATCCTAAAACCTCCAAACAAAACTGTTTAGTAAAAGATAGTTTGGACAATGCATTTTGGATTATATTGTCTCCCACTCTAAAATTTTAGAATTTGAACTCTGGCATGTCAAGGAGAAAGAAAACAAAAGAGAGGGCTGAAAAGAGCAATAGATTGCCAAGCTGGCCATCAGGCTATTTACTCAACAAGCAGCATGATGGAGGGTGTCTGCTTCATCCACCCCATCACCAGCAGGAACAAAGAAAGTGCTGAGGTCATCAAGGACAGAGAGAGGCAAGGGGAAGGCATGAGGAAATGAACAAGCCTTTTCAAAATTGCTTATTCTGTGGAAATCACCAGTTCAAGAGGTTTTTATGCTCTTGGAAGCAGGAAGTGAGGAAGGATGAGTACAGATTCACACTCTGTGTTTAGGCTTTTGTAAAGTTGTCCAGTGTTGATTGTCTCCCAATAATACTCTAATAGCCAATGGGTCATTTACCTCCTCTCCTACCTTGGGGAAACCCAAATAAGGCAGTGGGTACAGATGTGGCACTATCCTCCTTACCACTCTCCCACCTGGGAAAACAATAGTCTCCTGTTCTGTGAACGAATTTGAACCCATGAGAAGACCATCAAGTGATCCCTTCTTCATTGTACAACTTATATATACAGACAACAGGAAAGAAAAAAACTTTAAAAATTAATCAGAGATGAGGACTTGGCTTCAATCATTAACACAACTCTGAGAAAATAGAAATCTGATGTGAAGCCTTAGTCTAAATTATCTGATGCTCTTCAATATCTGCTCTATACCCAATAGACCCAACTGCTTTCGGAGAGGGCACCCGTACTTAAGATGGTCCTGAGGAATTGTCTGAGGCTCCATCTCTTATATTAGATCAAACTTTTCTACAGACTCTAGTGGAATCTTCACTTTAGGTGAAACATTGTTTTTAATGTTGTTGTCTATCACATCATTTTCCCCAACCATGTTCTTGATATTTTACATTGCCACTCACTTATTGAGATAACTCTAAAAAGGTACATGCCTAAGTTCAGCCTTTATTTGTTTTTCAAGCAAAAGGATATTTCTATTCATTCTTACGCTTTAGCCCCAACTTCAAGTAGCTTCATGAAAGTTGAAAGACTTGAGCCCATGACTGATACAAAATAAATGTGTCAAAGGAAAAGGTATTGCTTAATTAAGTCAAGTGAACAATGGAAATAGATTTGACTAAAAAATAGAGAAAAGTTGATTATATAGCATTGAAACAGAAAATTCAGATTTTTTTTTTGTTATTTTCAAGAAGATTAAATTTTCTTAAGATATTGAAAAAAAATCTAATCTAGCAGGTATATTACCTAAGCTCTTTTGTTTGCAAATAAATGCTTACTAAAACTGATTTAAGCAAAAAAGAAATTTGTGTTAGAGTAGAGAATTTAAGGATGGATTTATCAACAAAATAACAGGAAAGGGAGGGATGCGGGGTGAGTAGTAAGGAAAATGGCAATTGGATAATGACATGATGATAAAGAAAGCTCAAATTAAGTAATTGGTAAGTGAATAACTAAATAACTGAAGATGCAATAATTTGCAAAAACATGAGTCAGAAATGTCTCAATATCTGGCCAGTATTTCTCTCAGCACATTTGTGTCTTTTTGTCTCAGTGCACAGTGGCATCCTCTACATGGTGAGCAACATGCCCATGTGGTTGATAATCCATCATGCTCATATTTTGCAATTCACAGTTTACATCATCATATCATTAAAGAAAGACTGTCATAATGGTTTCTGTGCTACCAAATTCAAAAATTCCATGGAAAGGACAGATTAGCTCTACCAGAATCAGATATTTATCTTCAGACAAGTTAACTATTTGGATTAAGTGCTTGTCTAATTTGAGTCAGGTCTGTGTTAAAAAACAAACAAACAAACAAACAAAAACTGTGTTCAGTCACTTAAGAATATGTCAGCTCCCATAATGGTTGTGGGACTGCAGGATGGAGTGGAAACAGTTCCTATGTTAAAGGGATAGGGATGCTGGAAGATGTTCTTCAAAGATGTTCATTACAGCTGAATTATGGAAGTGAAACTATGATAATATATTATTATACAAGGAACAATGCTTATAGGAAGTTAGCTCACATGTAGCTTAAAGAGCAATGGAGAGAATGTAGGAACATCCTAAAGAGAAGAAATCCTAAAAAGCTATGTGTGAGCTAACTTCCTTCATTAAACCTTCATTAAAAGGGGATCAGAATATTCTTAAGCTTTGGCATTTTGTCCTATATTCATTTAGTATTATTTTTCAACTACCTAATGTGAGTTTACGTCATTGTGAAACACTTAATATCTAATATAAATTAAAATAACTATTCAAGGTGAAGACCTTTGTGTAATAGCATTTGAAATACCTTAATTGTTATAAAATGATCTTCAAGTTTTTCGTTTCCATAAGCCATTCAAAGATAACTTAAAACTGTTTACAATTTTAAGTCTGTTCTTTAATATTGATATTATATAGATAACTAAGTGGTACAACCAGAATTTAAAACTTAGAATTTAGAAAAGGGTTCTTCTAAATCAATGAGCTTTTCAAACCTTGTACCAACTGATAAACTTCTTGTTTTCTAAACTCTTTATTGGAATATAATTGCTTTACACTTTTGTACCAGCTTTTGAGGTACACCAAAGTGAATCAGCTATATTTATACATATATCCTATCCCCATAACCCCTCCCTCCTGAGGCTCCCTTCCACCCTCCCTGTCCTGGCCCTCTAAGGCATCACCCATCATTGAGTTGATCTCCCTGTGTTATACAGTAACTTCCCACTAGCTGTCTATTTTACAGTTGGTACTGTATATATGTCTATGCTACTCTCTCACTTCATCGTTAAATGCACATTTGAAGGGCAGGAATGTATTTTCTTTCCTATGTTCTGACTTAACCTCTGTAGTCTCAGAGTCGAGAGAAATTCTTTATAAGTTGTGGCAGGAAGCCCTCTCGCCCACAGTATCTCAGCTCCACACGATGGATCAGCTCTTTGTTCATGGTGAAAAGTGGTGCGAATTTTAAAATTCATAGAATGTAGGCTACAGAGATTATATGTTCTGTTTATTTACCATTTGAACAAAGAGTTAAGAATATTGATATATGGCCTGTTGCAGTATTAAAAGTACTTTAATAAAGGTGCAGTTCTTATTGATGATACTCATTGCCACAACGCCGAGATAAGGGCTTTGTTAAAAACCGATGCTAAAACAGCTTCTGCAAATGAATTGAAGCTGCTCAGTCAATCTTCGAAGGTTATAAAGTCACAATGCTGCTAAAACACTCTCATTCTAATTAATTTTAAATTCAAAATCAGGTTATGTAAATGTGTGAACATCTCCTGATGTACTCTTCAAGTATTTGATTTGCATTCTTATTTTAACACTAATTTTATCCTTCCCTCTCTGTGCAGCATGACTCTCAGCATAGGTATTTTTAAAAGCTTTCCTCTTCTGGTGAGAAAGTTTGCAGATGGCTTCTTCAATCATTGTTAGCTCATTAAGGAACTAACCTTTTAGTAATAACAATTGTTACCCTCTATGAATAATTGGAGATGTATGTGGATGTCAAGTTAGCTACACTAATGAAAGAGTTTAGGTATTTCAGATGACTGGGAAATGGAGTTTATTTAATCAGGCATTTGGTGTTGTCAAGTTTGAAAAAGAATGCTATCTGGAGCCCGGAGGTTTAGCTTCAGGTCTGCAATATGTTAAACAAGGGTTTCTCAACTTCAGTGCCATTGACAGGTTGGGCTAGATTAACTCATTGTTTTGGGAGGCTGTGTTGTATGTTTCATGACATCCTCGGTCTCTACCCACTAGATGCCAGCGGCAAACTCCTGCCTCAGTTGTGACAACCAAAGAGTTTCCAGACATTACCAAATGTCTCCTGGATGATCAAAATCCTCTCTGGTTGAGAACTCTTGGTTTAAACCAAGCTTGATTCAAGGCACCTGGTAGTGACCCGTGATTTGGGAGATGGCTACACAGGACACAGAACAAGCAGGGCACCAAAATTTGTGTTTTAGGAAACACTCTAACAGTGTAAGTGCTGAGAGAATGGCATCAATCTCCCTCCACTATTCATAGTGACTAGAGATCTTGGTCATTAGTAGACCAGTTGTCAGGACCTGCTCTATGTGGCAAAGAGAAGCAGTGGTAACACTGATCAAACTTCAGAGTCTGTGCAACAGGAACTTGGAAGTCAGCCTAGGTGTCACCCTGTGGAGGTTCCCTTTCAGAGATCATGATAAAGGATGCAGAGGAAGTATTTCAATTAAAAAAAAAAAGGAGATGATTTGACATTTTGAGTTTATGGATCTAATTTATTCCAGTTATACTTTGAGATCTTTATCTTAAGAACCATGAATCTTTATGCAACATTTTAAAGCCGTTATCAAAGACTTATTTAGTCTGTGGCTATAACCTTGGTGGGTGGTATTCACAAATGATTACATTGACTACCTAGCTAAATTCCAGAATATTTCAACCTCAACAGCTTATAAAAGGAACAGTTAAATTCAGCCAAACAGTAACATCAAAAAAATACAGTGAAGGTATAAAATTTAATGATAATTTAAATCTCAATGCATTTAAAATCATTTTCTAAGGGATGAAACAGAGGATAGTGGAGCCCTGAAAATGGTCACATTAGAAAAGTTCAAAACAGAGCTGAGCTCAGGTCATCCATGTGAGACCCTAATCAACACTAGGAAGGCATTCTCTGACCACTCTTCCTTACCCTTCTCTCAGGATACAGAATAGAATAAAGCTCAACTCTTCAGTGGTAGCTCAGAGGTAATAAGGGTTTCAAATGAATTAATCTGGGATAAAATGAGATAAATAGATATTGGGTTGGCCAAAAGTTCATTTGGGATTTTCTTTAAGATGATACATAGGTAGGTAGGTAGATAGATAGATAGATACCTAATTACACATGATTAGAATGAAAAGAAATAAGAAAAAAAGTTATGAGAAAAGAATATTAAACAAAAACCTACAAAGTTCTTTTTGTTTGTTTTTAAAGAAAAAGCATAGCAAGTAACAACCTGAGAAATATGCAAAGAAAGGCAGATGGAAATTAAATAATACTTTTATTTAAAGTGAGGGACTTCCCTGGTGGCACAGTGGTTAAGAATCTGCCTGCCAATGAAGGGGACATGGTTTCAATCCCTGGCCCAGGAAGATCCCACATGCTGTGGAGCTACTAAGCCCGTGCGCCACAACTACTGAGCCTGTGCTCTGGAGCCCATGAGCCACAACTATTGAGCCCACATGCCACAAACACTGAAGCCTGCACGCCTAGGGCCCGAGCTCCACAACAAGAGAAGCCACCACAATGAGAAGCTTGCACACTGCAACAAAGAGGAGCCCCCGCTCACTAAAACTAGAGAAAGCCACTGTGCAGCAACAAAGAATCAATGCAGCCAATAAATAAATAAATAAATAAAGTGAAAAGCTGGACCTGATTTAGGTATTTTCACAATGGGCTTTATAACAGAGCAACTCATTTTAGGAAGGCCACCCTCCCAGGTCAGAAAACCATGGGCCTGCCTCACAGAGACAGAAATTTTACTGTTAATCTTATGGCATATTCAAGACCAACTGAAAACATATGACATCTTTTTTTTTCTCCCATTAAGTGTATATTTTACTGTAACTAATTGATACGGATATTTTAAAATACTAAAGCTGTGAATAAATTTTGTTTACAATTATCATTCTGGTCTTTGCACGTGAGCATGAGTACATTCTCCATCCTGAAGACACACAATTGCTGAAACATGTTCATTTTAATATAACATGACATTGTCACATATGTATTATAACATATAACATATGACATCTTTGAGCAGACAAATATTAACAGAAAATTATATGGGAAAAGGAGTGGACTATATATAGTAGTTCCACATATATACTCAGTTAACTAGATGATGGATACATATATAGATAGATAATAGATAGATAGATAGATAGATAAACCACTTGCTTGGAGAGAGTAAACAAAGAAGGAAGAAAAAAGACCAAGAACGCCAAGCTAATGGACACTCTTCCACTTAGATGGAAACTTTAAGAGTGGTGGTGAATATGTTACCCTTTCACAGTCTTCTACACCCGCTCTTAACCCAGCAATACTGGAAGCCTAGGGGAGAGGCACTCTTGGACAAGTAATTTGGAAGGGGAAAATCAGCCTGCCATTAATACCTATGAGAGATCTAAGCAGGGAAAAAAATGCAGAAAATATGTATCATGTAGCAGACTGTATAAAACCAGTTTCGACAGTGATATCATGTAAAAGTGAGGTACCTAAACTAACTCAGCCTGGATGAGCTGGGATATGTACTTTTTACTAAACTGATTCTGGTTACTTGAGTTTATGAACTACTTAAACCCAGAAGTGTTTAGAAAACTCAAGAAAGAAATATTTACATTCTACAAAGTTCTTATTATTACAGTGATAAATTTAAATGTACAACCTTTTAAAATTTAATTTTAAATAAAACTAATATATATATATATAAATATTTCAAGTGACCAATTTTCACCTTGAATTTATGAGTCAGATAATACCATGTATACATTTGCTAGAGATAAGTGAATATATCTGGATTGCATATTAAATTAAAAATTTTTTAGAAGTGGAACCTATAGACTATATCTTACTAATTTTTGTATCCCCTGTATATAAGACCAAAGTTTTTAATGTTTCATAAGTATAGACTATGCAGATTGCAGGAGGGTTATGCTAATAAGTGGTCAGCCAGTCCAGCTCATCATAGATGCATATACTATTTGATGCTTGAAAAATGTAGATATGCGTGCACAAGTGTATGTGGTTGGCATCAGCTAAGAGGTATTTACCCTTTTGCTGTCTTCAGAGTCTCTAGATGATTTGTCAACAGTGGCTTGTGCAACTCCAGCTGAGAGACACTTAGTGAGTCAGTGGCCTTATAACTAAGGATGCTACCTCTGCAAGTAAAATGCTCTTCTCCTTGTTACCTTTGGGTCCCTGGGCAAGTTTTGTAACCTCTCTGTTCCTCAGTTTTCCCACCAGTAAAACTATAGTTGTAACATAACCACCACTCACATTACAAGACTGATATGATAAATTAATAATGCAAAATTTTTATAAGTGTCTGACATATCCTAAGCATTCAATAAACATCAGCTACTGGTTTAAGGATGAATCCAATACTATGATTAGAGAAGAAGGAAAAAAGGACTTAGGTCTTATCTGTACTCTGATGATGCTCTTAACATGAGAAATGTGGACAATTTTCCAATCATAAAAGAATTTGTAGCTATGGATCAATAGTAACCTGTCAGTTGCTTGAAACTCCATTTGAATCAAAAAGAGATTTACTGCTTTTGGGTGAAGCAGTAATTCAAAGAAATGGGTTGTTGCATACTTTGTAGGTACTTCTTGTCACATGTCAGAATAACCTCTGTCATGGGATAAGTGGTCCATTTTTACCTGAATAAACATTGTCTCAAGTTCTGAGAATTTCAGGCACACACTGCAAAATGTCTTTCAAAATTGAGCTCAGAAGGACAGATGTGGATCTAAGCATCCTTGACATCTTTGTCTCTGATTAATAGTGTATATATATTTAAAAGTTTCCCCTTATAGAACTGGATGTCAGAATATTTGTCAAATGCATTTGTTTATTTAAAAAATTGTGTATATCGATGAGGATATTTTAAGGACAAGGAAAGAGTATATCATATTGCCATTAAGTTTTCTACTTGAGTGGTAGGAAAACTTGTAGCTCTGAAAGCTTAATATGTACCAACTATTGAAAAATGACCAATTTTTTTTTTAATGTTGTATTACTCTCCTATGGCTACCATTAACAAATTACCACAAACCAGGTGTCTTAAAACAACAGAAATTTATTCTCTTACAGTTTTGGCAGCCAGAAATCTGAAATGGGGCTTACGGGACCCAAATCAAGCTGTTGGCAAGGCTGTGCTTCCTCTGGAGGCTCTAGAGAAGAATCTGCATCTTGCCTTTTCCTACATGTATAGCTGCACTCCTTGGCTCATAGCCCCTTCCGCCATCTTCAAAGTCAGAGGCCCAGATAGCACCTCCTGTCTCTGACTCTGCTTCCCTCTGGTCTTTTACTATGCCTTCTTCTCTTCCATTTGTAGTCCAACGTCCTTCTGACTTTTTTTGTATAAAAATACTTGTGATGTCATTTAGGACCTACCTGAGGATAACCTCATCTCAATATTCCTAACTTGATCACATCTGTAAAGACCCTTTTTGCATATAAGACTCACAGATTCTAGGATTAGGACCTAGATATTTTTTGGTGGGAGGGGCACTATTTAGCTTACCACTAATATGAAAGTATCATTGGAAAAAAAGTTAATCTTTCAGACATCAAAGTGAAATTGTTAATCTAACTGGCATAAGCTATTATTAATAAGGCTAGGAGTTTGAATGAAAGCCCTCATATAGCTACAGGATTGCTGTAAAAATCAATAGCAAAAAAACAAAAACAAAAACAAATTCTAATCTTTTAAAGACATTATTAAAACAGCCAATCAATATAAATTGGTATAATCAATTCTGCCTTTTAAATTTCTGGTTATTGTAAAAGTTTATTTATTTTTACAATTGCTTCCATTTCAGCATTTGCAAGGATAACCATAGCAAAATTTTTTATCAAATTTTTTATCATATCCTAGTATATGCCTAAATTCTTAGGACATGACATTTTCTATTTGCAAACATTCACTCTTTTAAACATACTTTGAAATGATTGATATGTTCATACATGTAAAGTAGATTCTACATAATAAAAAATTAGAACATCAGGCAATCAGGAACAAAAGTTTGCAAGTTAGCCTTGAATAGGATCTTTATAAATGAGTATTTTATTAGTTAGTTCTGGCATTCCACTGTAACAGAGTACCGTATACTGGGTGCCTTAAACAACAGACATTTATTTCTCACAGTTCTAGGGGCTGGAAATCTGAGATCAGCCTCGTGGTCAGCGTGCTTAGATGCCAGCCTGATCAGATTCATAGTGAAGGTCTCCTACCTGCTTTCCAGATCACTACCTTCTTGCTGATTCCTCACATGGAGAGAGAGAGAGAGCTCTAGTCTCTTCATCTTATAAAAGTACTAACCCCACAGTGGGGGCTCCACCTTAAGCACCTCATCTAAATCTAATTACCTCCCAAAGTCCCCACCTCCATATATCATCTCATTAGGGATTAGGGTTTCAAGATACAGATTTGGGAGGAACCCACATATTTAGTCCATAGTAAGTGGCAAGCAATTACTCCCTAAAAGTATTTGATTTCAGAAAGTATATTTTACTGCAGATCACTTAGGATACATTCGTAGTATCTAAAATATTTGGGATCCATTATCTAACCTTTCAATATTAGCATCCAATTCATATCATTGCTTGAATAACAAGACAAGGGTATACTGATTTCTTTTCAATTTTGGAGAGAGATTAATGAATCATAAAGAATGACAAGATTAATAGTTGATATATTCTTAAAGTTATGAGAATTAAAATATGCATTTTTTTCATCACAGGGGAGAATATGTTTACTAATTATCAGATTGGAAAATTGAAATGATACACTTCAGTTCATCCCCAAAATGTAATATTACTTAAATGGTAAAAGCTTAATAAATGTATTTTTGAGTGCAGTACTTGAAAATTTGAAAAAATGCTATCCTCCCCACAATGAGGGGGCTTTGATTTTAGCTAGTTCTTATTGGTGGTTTACCCAATGTTAGTAACTTTGTCATGTAGAGTAATTACAGAGTATAACCAAATGGATGACTATTAAATAAACTATGATTTCTCAATTGAATCTGTTAATTTCACAAGGAGTAAATGTCTAGTTCTTAAGAGCCACCATAAAATAGGTAATAATAATGGAGTTCTTTATAATACTTCACAAATACCCAGCCAACCCTTGTCAATTAATTTAATTTGCTTAGTGGAATTTAGATGGCCTTCATAAAATATCCTGTCAATTTATCTAGTCACCTTGTAAATAAAATAATTAATCGAGGTAATACAAAGGAAAATGAGTTTCCTTTCATGGAATTTCACTTGGTAGAGAAGTATTAAAGCTCCTTATTCATATATGGCATATATTCTGCTGCTTTGATTCGTTTTTGGGATGAAGTCATAAATAAATGTATATGTAAGTGAACCACAGCATTTTCTCTTTAGATGATTCTAGCATTTTCTAGTTACCTAGCAAAACTGGCATGCATGTATACGTATATATGCATATATGTATATATATAACATATATGTCATATTACTGTATACATATATGCATACATATACATAAATATCAGTCTTCAAAATTTAAATAAATTTATCAGTTGTTGACATACAGTTTTTCATGAAGGAATTTTTTAAGACAGATTAAAGACAGGAAGATTAGAAACTGCAAAAGAGTGCCTCTATAACATTTCATCTCTAAAACATAAACTACATTCTGTCAAGGATAGAGACCGTCATCAAGGATGGAGAAGTATAGTGAAATTGAATTTTCAGGTATTTTAGAATTAACAATGTGATGAGAGTGACTTAGTGTGATATTCACACATGAGGGATGGAAAGTATCTGGTTGACTTATTACAATTGCAGCAATGATTTTGTCATTTTATCACAAAAAAATAACCCAACATCTTCTACTTGAATAAGATTATTTAAGAATGTAATAAGATTACTTAAGAATGCATAGAACATAAAATGGCTTTTAGCTCATGGAGTATTAGGTGGTTCAATTTAATCTTTTCATGAGAATAACTAAAAGGGTTGACAAAATAAAAGAGAGATCTTATTGGTGGTGTAAAATATAGCACAAATACTGGGGAAAATTTAAGTACTGACAGCTGATTCTGCTAAGAGGGAAGGCATAGTCTGATCTAAAAAAAAAGCCTCAAAAATTGGCTTTTTTGATGTCCTCAGGTTATGGATGCTCACGTTCAGGATGAGGGCATAACAGAGGAAGATATTATGCAAAACCATCACTAATTTAAGCTTTTTTGGTTTCTTTTTAGGTTTAAACAAGAAACCAGCTAAAGGATCCATTCTAATTCACTATTTTTTCTAACTCTCCCTCCATCCCTTTGACCCCTCTCTCTTGGCAACAACTAACTTAAGCTTGTATTCCCCAAAACTATGCAATGAAATAAAGATGAACCATAAGTTAAATAGTTCTAAAATGAAGACTTATGGCCCTGTGTTGGATCACCCAAGTGATTTGGAAATATTCAAATATTAAAATTGGAATAATATAGTTCTAGACTAATAAAAACATCAGAAGACCTCAGGAGAAAGAAACTCTTTTCTGCTTCACAGGGGAAAAATATTCTATCATCAAGCAAAGAAAGATTGATTGGAAATTCCAATAAATTGTTTCTCTAACATTATTTCCAATATCTGAATGCCTGAAGGTAACAAGCTGACAAAATCATGTAGAGATATGTGTGAACTTGATTTATATTTTGGGTACCTATGAGTCAAGATATTCCTTGGATAAGAAATTGTTGTTGCTGCCATTGGCTGTATCAGGCAGACAGACCATTGTTAATGGCTCAAGAGTCTATAAAAATATAGATGAAGAAGTTGTTGGCCAGGGCATCCAGTGCTAAGATGACTACTGGAAGTATGTCCGAATATGTTGATCCTTGGGTCCTGTCCTTTATTAGGGGTGTCCTGGTTAAGGGATGAAAAGCAGCAACTCTCCAGTGGGTTTGTCAGGCATTATGGTGGTTTGATACCATGTGCACAGTGTATGAACTTCAAGTATGAACTTGAAATTTACTCAGCTGACCCCAGGTTCTCCTCAGTTAGTCAAGGGATCTGCGAGAGGGATGATTTCTACATTACCTGGGCATCTGTAAGAGTCTGAGGACAGGAGAGGTCACCCACTCCTGTGTATGGGTTATGACAAAGTGCCCAGGTGTAGCTCCATCTTGTGACAGAATTCTTAATGACTGTGCTGAGCTGGTGAAATGCTACTTCCATGACCCAAGGCATAATAAGCATCTGTGTATGTAGAGTCATGGATCCAGTGTGGGTGATCATTTCTGTTTCCAGAATAGCCCAGTTTGTAGAAAGCAGTTGCTGGTCTGATGTTATACAGTGTGGGGACAGGGGAGGCAGTTTTTTGTATGACAAGCGAATGTGTAGCTTGTGCATCACAAAGAACAATATGTGGCCCTCACAGAGTTCTAGACACTCCAGAAGACATGAAAAGAGTTGCTAAAGTTTCCATAGTAAAGGGTTTCTGGGGGACACTACAGGCAGTGCCTGCTGTATTGCAATTTGGATAGATTCTAGAGACTTTTATTGGAAGGGGCCCCATTCAAGGAAAGCAAATTTACAAGTAACTGTATAAATTTGCTTAAGTACAATTTTAAAATGAGAAACCTATGTTGTATGGAGAGCACACCAAAGCCTAAAATATGTTAAGATTATTTTAACATCAGGGATGCTGAGAAAGTCAATAGCAATTTCTTGACAGTATCTTGAGGGCAGAGCAGCTCTTGAGTTACCAAATAATTTTTAGGAGTTTAACTGAGGTTGGAAGCCCATGCAGGCAATGACCCTTCCTATTTTGTGTGGGCTGCTTTGTATTTATATGTCCTGGATGATTGTGTCAAATAAATGTTCTTGAATGTGGATGTCACCAGGGTAATGTTATACCTGTGCTGTTACAGAAATTTGAATTCTGTTAAGATCTCTACAAAGATTATGTGTGATTTCAAGGCTAAGATACCTTGTAAAGTAGTCACATAAAGATATGTTTTGTCCCTTTGGAGGTGAAGGCAAATTACCACTGAGAAGCTGTTGAAATAGTCACTGAACAGAATATATTCACCAAATACATAATGAAAAATTTACTTTTTGCTCATTGGAGAGAGTCTGTAACTTCAGTTAGTGGGTATTGGGCCCCAATGGATGAAATCATGGCATTAAGTTTATAGTAATAGATAGTGAGATGCCATTCATTCTTTCTAAATTTAAAAATGGGCAAAATTGTGATTTTTTAAAAAAGTTATATTTTTTCTTCCAGTTTTATTAAGATATGTATAATTGACATACAGCACTGTATCAGTTTATGGTGTACAGCATAATGATTTGACTTACATACATCAGGAAATGATTATCACAGTAAGTTTAGTGAACATCCATCATCTCATATGGGTACACGAGAGAAACAGAAAATAAATTTCCTTGTGATGAGAACACTTAGGATTTACTGTCTTAACAAATTTTGTATATAACATATAGCAGTGTTGATTATATTTATCATGTTATAAATTACACCCCTACTACTTATTTATCTCATAACTGGAAGTTTGTATCTTTTGACTGCCTTCATCCAATTCCCTCTCCCTACAGCCCCCACCTCTGGTAACCACAAATCTGATCTCTTTTTCTGTGAGACTCCCTTTTTAAAAAAAATAAATAAAATAATTAATTAATTTATTTATTGGCTGTGTTGGGTCTTTATTGCTGCACATGGGCTTTCTCTAGTTGCGGTGAGCAGGGGCTACTCTTCATTATGATGTGCAGGCTCCTCATTGTGGTGGCTTCTCTTGTTGTGGACCACAGTCTCTTGGCACATGGGGTTCAATAGTTGCAGCACACAGGCTCAATAGTTGTGGCTCATGGGCTCTGGAGCTCAGGCTCAATAGTTGTGGCACACAGGCTTAGTTGCTCTGTGGCATGTGGAATCTTCCTGGAGGAGGGATCAAACCCATGTCCCCTGCATTGGCAGGCAGATTCTTAACCACTGTGCTGCCTAAGAAGTCCCTCTCTGTTTGTTTGTTTGTTTGCTTGTTTTTGAAGTATAATTGACCTACAACATTATGTTACTTCCTGTTACACAACATAGTGATTCAATATTTCTATACATTTCAAAATGATTGCCAGAATAAGTTTAGTTACAATATGTTACCATGTAAAGATATTACTTAGTTATTGACTATTTTTTCCACACTGTACTTTCATAACCATGGATCCTTTATTTGCAACTTAAAGTTTTTACCTCTTAATCTCCATCACCTCTTTCTTTCCACCCTCAACTCCATTCCCCTCTGGCAACCATCTGTTTGTTCTATCTGTAACTATGTTTCTGTTTTGTTATGTTTATTCATTTGTTTTGTTTTCTAGAGTCAGCATATATGTGTAAACATACAGTATTTGTCTTTCTGTGACATCTCACTTAGCATAATAACCTCTATGTCCATCCATGTTGTTGCAAATGGAAAAGATTTTATTCCTTTTTATGGCAGAGAAATATCCCATGGAATACATATACCACTTCTTTAGCCATTCATCTTTTGATGGGCTCACAGATTGCTTTAAATCTTGGCTATTGTAAATAAGGCTGCAATGAACATAAGGATGAACATATCTTTTTGAAATCGTGTTTTAGTTATTGTCAGATAAATACCCAGGAGTGAAATTTCTGGATCATATGGTAGTTCTATTTTTAATTTTTAAAGGAATCTCCAAACTGTTTTCCAGAATGGCTGCACCAATTTACATTCCCACCAGCAGTGCTTGAGGGTTTGCCACATCCTCACCAACACTTGTTATTTGCTATCTTTCCAATAATAGTCATTCTGACAGGTGTCAAATGATTTCTTGCTGTGGATTTGATTTGCATTTCTCTGATGATTAGTGATGTTGAACATCTTGTCATATGCCTGTTGGCCATTGGTATGTCTTCTTTGGAAAAATGTCTATTCAGATTCTCTGCTCATTTTTCATTTGGGTTGGTTGTCTTTTTTGATATTGAGTTGTATGACTTTGTATATTTTGGATATTAACCCTTTATCAGATAAATCATTTGCAAATATTTCCTTGCATTCAGTAGGTGGCCTTTTCATTTTGTTGATAGTTTTTTTTTTTGATAGGCAAAAACATTTTAGTTTATTTCTGTTTTCATTTCTCTTGGTGGAGGAGACATATTCAAAAAAATATTACTAAGACAGATGTCAAAGAGCATACTGCATATGCTTTCTTCTAGAAGTTTTATGGTTTCAGGTCTTACATTTAAGTCTTTAGTGCCTTTTGAATTTTGTGTGTGTGTGTGTGTGTGCATGCTATGAGAGAGTAGTCCAGTTTGATTCTCTTGCATGTAGCTGTTCAGTTTTCCCAATATCATTTATTGAAGTTTTCTCTATATTGCATATTTTTATCTCCTTTGTTATAGGTTAATTACCTACATAAGTGTGGGTTCATTTCTGGGCTCTCTATTCTGTTCCATTTATCTATACATCTGTTTTTGTGGTTGTACCATAATGTTTTGATTACTCTATTTTTATAGAGTAGTCTAAAGTCAGGGGGAGTGATACCTCCAGCTCTGTTCTTCTTTCTCAAGATGTCTTTGGCTATTGGGTTCTTATGTGGCTCCATAAAAAAATTGGAGTTATTTTAGTTCTGTGAAAAATGCCATTGGTATTTTGATAAGGATTGCAAAGATTGCGTTGTATCTGTAGATTGTCTTGGGTAATATGATCACTTTAACAATAATAATTCTTCCAGTCTATGAACACAGTATATCTTTCCATCTATTTGCATCATCTTCATTTTTTTCATCAGTGTCTTTTAGTTTCCCTAGTATAAATATTTTACCTCCTTAGTTACGCTTACTTCCAGGTATTTTATCTTTTTGATTCAATTATAAATGGAGTTGTCTTTTTAATTTCTTTTTCTGATAGTTCATTTTTAGTATAGAGAACTGCAATGGATTTCTGTACATTAATTTCTTATCCTACAAATTTATGAAATTAATTAATTAACTCCATTAGTTTTTTTGAGATGTCTTTAGGATTTTCTTTGTATAGTACCATGTCACCTAAACAGTGACAGTTTTAATTCCTCCATTTTAATTTGGATTCCTTTTATTTCTTTTTCTTTCTGATTGCTGTGGCTGGTACTTCCAATACTATATTGAATATAAGTGATGAGAGTGGGTATTCTTGTCTTGTTTCCGATCTTTGAAGAAATGATATCAGCTTTTCACCACTGAGTATGATGTTAGCTATGGTCTTTTCTTGTATGGCTTTTATTATGTTGAGGTAGGTTCCTTCCATACTTACTTCATTGAGGGTTTTTCATAAACAGATATCAAATTTCATCAAAAGCTTTTCTGCGTCTATTGAAATGATCATATGATTTTGATTTTTCAAGTTGTTAATGTGGTGTATCACATTGATTGATTTGTAAATGTTGAGCCATCCTTGCATCCCTAGGATATAGTCCATTTGATCATGATGTATAATCCTTTTAATGTATTGTTGAATTCAGTTTGCTAACATTTGTTGAGGTTTTTTGCATTTATGTTCATCAGTGATATTGGTCAATTATTTTCTTTTTTTGTGTGTGATCTTTGTCTGGTTTTGGTATCAGGGTGATGCTGGCCTTGTAGACTGATTTCAAAAGCATTACTTTCTTTGCAATTTTTTGGAATAGCATTTACCTGTAAAGCCATCTGATCTTGGACTTTCGTTTGCTGGGATTTTTTTGATTATTGATTCAACTTCATTACTGGTAATTAGTCTGTACATATTTTCTATTTCTTCACTTATCATCCTTCGTTTCTTCCTTCCTTCCTTCCTCTGCCTTTCTCCCTTACTTCCTCCTCCTCATTTAGTTGACATATTTTGGTGTATGGGATTCTCTACCTCACTTATGTTTCTAAGATTCTTTCTCCAGAGAACATCAAATCTGTATGGTCACATTTAGAGGCCTCATTCTTTTCTTTACTGGGTTCAAAGATCCACCTGAGCTTTAGTGGCTGTGCCACAAGGGTGCCATGGTTGTGTTTTCCTACAATCCTGAAGATCATTATCTTTGTTTTGACAGAGGCATAAGCAGAAAAATCATTTTGTAGGGTTCTAGTGAGCCATCTGTCTTTTGGAATGTGAATCTCAGTAATTAAAAATTTTAAATGACTTCTCTACAAATATTGACTGTTCTTCCTCCACATGTGTGACCATCCAATGAACCCATATATCACATAGGGTATAATTCTTTTCCTTGAGTTTAGCATCCTTCATGGATTTTGTTGGAATTGAGATGTGATTCATTTTAAGACATACAGATAAGTCTGGGCTGAAACACTCCCCAGGGCCATTTTGAGGAGCCTCTAGTCCTATACTTCTGTCCCTAAATGTCAATTATCAAAACTTCTGTTTTGGTCACTTAAATCTATAACAGAGGGCTGGTAAAAATCAGCAAATGTGCACAAAGCATCACAGCTTAAAGTGCTAGCTACCCAGTAAGAAGCAGCTCAAAGTTCATGCTCACCAGCAGACAGTAGAGCCAGTTAGCAAACCAAAGCAAGAGAAGAAAGACCTTGGTAGTGTCTTCATCTGGACATTCTGCTCAGGGCGCCAATTGTTTAGTCCATCCTGCAGAAGTAGTATGGACACCCCTTAACCCAAAATTTTTTTCAGGTCTCAAGATTGATGATGCCACAAATACACACCAAGGGAATATGAAAAATTTATTATTTTTATATAATGAGGCTTCATGAGGATAGCAGGATTGTCCTTTTAAGTTGTCTTCTTAACAGTAGAGAGATTTGGGGGCTTTACTGTTGTAATGGGATAAGTACTTACATGTGGACAGGGCTTTGCATGGTTTAAACTCTCACCAGCACCAAAAGAGGGAGCACTTGGGCTTTCTTATCAGCTTTCACAGATTTGGGGCAGAAGAAGTAGAGGTGAGCTATAAAAGCTGTCAGTGGTCAAGCATAAAAATGGAGTCAGACTTTGTATTACATGAGCTCTGTGCCAGAGAAAAACAAAACAAAACAAAAATAAAAGCAAGCCCTGCCAGTGCTCATCTCCAGAGAGCTGCCAAACAGGTCAAATAGTGATAGTAGTCCAGGCTTTTTGGGGAGCTCCAAACTTGCTTCCTCAAGTTGTTTCTGGGATGCTGGTTTTTATAGCTATTGTGTTTGAGAATCTATTGGAGAGAAGAAATTTTGGAGCCGGGATGAGAATAAGGGAAACTTAAAATACCACAAAGCTCACTGTTCTTACTGATATTCAACCATTTTTCTTAATTAAATAGTCCTTGGAAGATTGCAAGCTTTGGTTAATTTCTAGAGTTCGGAGAATATTGATTTTGAAGTTTTTGTTAGTGTTTATATTGCTTTTCTGGAGGAGTGGATGTCTGGAGTGTCTTATTCTACCATTCCATATATGTTTGTCTCCTAATTCTTTTTTTTTTAACATAGGCATATAGAAACATGAATCTTGAGTCAGTCCTCTGAACTCTGAAACATCTAGAGTTCATTTTGAAGTAAACTGATTAAACCAATCATGTTTAGAAATCTTAGGAAACAAAAATACATATTACCAGATCCTTCACATTATCTTAATTTTTTTAAGGTTGAGGTGTTATAATAAATTTAAGCAATTTAGATTATAAATGACAATCGAGAAATAATTGTTACTCTTTATTTCCCATTGGATTGCCAATATTTGCCAAGAATAAGATACCCTCACTCTTCAAAATTATTTGTGCCAGAGAAAGTACTGGAAAAACGGAATAATATTTGAAAATATATACAATATTTTTGTGCACACACACATCAGAAATTCTACAGAATGGTGAGTTTCCAGCAGAAACTCAGACATCAGTTTTCTTCAAAGAAGCTGTATGTGAAACAAATTGATTTCACTTGGAATTGTTTAACTTTTTCTCCACAAGCTATTTATATTAAATTTAGTCATTTATTTTGTCTTTACAGTTGAAATAAAACAGTAATGCTAATACATAGAAATACACAGTCTGATATGCTGGTTGACATTTCTGGACTGTTAAATATTTCTGTTAAAACATAGAAAATGATATAATCATCATTAGCACTTTTATTTCTTCTTTAAGCTTTAAGCTTTTATCCACAAGCAGAAAGGGTTACCAAGAATTATTATACTTTTCTACATATGTTGATACCTTTTTATTTTTTTCAACTGTGCTTTTCTACAATCAACCCTATAACTGTCTGTATCACAGTTTTGATGTACTTAAGTCAGTGACTTCCTGACTCTTGATCCTGCCCTGTTGTGGGTGTTTATAGTGGTATTAACCCTCCCATAAACTATGACTTCTTAATTTTTAGCTCAGACTGAACTGGCATTTATCTAGAGTGCCTAACAGATTATTTCTAGAATGAGGTAAATAAAAGGAATAAGAATTCTACCAACAACCTCTAGCAGAGATCCAAGTTCTCTCCTCTCCTATAGTCATCACCATAAACATAAAAATAACAATTCATAACATGGACATATGGGTTTGTTAATAAACTTGAATCTTTCTCTAGGCAAGGGCAATAATGGTCTCTTGAACAGTTAGTTTGAGCAATATGATTTGGGAACATTATCCCCAAGTGATTTTTCTAATGCACTGAAGGAATTGTTACAGGCATGACTGAACAAGTTAACTCCTGTGGTCACTAGGGATCAGGGACTCACTGTATTTCATAATGTCAGAGAGAACTCATTGCCAGCAGAGTAATGTGAGTGACACCTTTAAACGTTGAGTCATACTGAGTTGGTGAAAATTGATGTTTACAGACAAAGCTACAGTTTTTGTCTTATTTGGCACATTTTAAAAAGGGAGTCAAAGAAGAGAGTGGTCATTTAATTTCTCCGACAATAAATGTTTTTATAATTAATATTTTGGTCCATATTTGTAAAGCAAAACCCTCAGTTAAACATCTTCTTTATCTAAAAATGTTTCTTTATGGAAATTTGTAGGATATATTTATTTAAACGTCTGACTAAACACATAGGACAACTCAATAAATAGTTCTAACTGAGTATCATTAGAATACTTGAGAAGAGTTGAGACTTCTTAGAAACAGAAAATGTTTCAGGGCAGGAAAATAGAAGTTCATTAACAAACTTTCTATTTTTCAGATAAAAATTGTTTTTATGAAACAGAGCTTTTAAAAAACATTGTTAATGAGGGTAAGAACTGGAATTCAAGTTTTTGTCTGTTAATACCAAGTTGATCCCCTGTCCTAAGTCTTCTCTGTATCCAGGTTTGTGCTAAGTTAATTTATATTGGTAAATGAGTTTCTTGAATATGTTCGG
Source organism: Hippopotamus amphibius kiboko (assembly GCF_030028045.1). Classification (NCBI taxonomy): domain Eukaryota; kingdom Metazoa; phylum Chordata; class Mammalia; order Artiodactyla; family Hippopotamidae; genus Hippopotamus; species Hippopotamus amphibius. The sequence continues at coordinate 97,996,559 of NC_080195.1, read as the reverse complement.
ACAATATGCATGCATATTAGACTATGTTTGCATAGATACTTTGATGATTTTATTTACTACCAATTTTCAGCTTTCATTTTTGCTTCTATATACTATTTTTTAATTTTATTTTTCTATACACTATTTTTATTTTATTTTTGCTTCTATATAGTATTCTTTCTGGTTCTAGTCATTTCATAGCAAGATATGTGGTCCTAGAAAACAGCTTTAGCAACCAATATTCATAAACTAAATTGTACTTCAAATAAAATTCACTTATGAGATTTTGATTTTGAGGTTTATAGAAAATGAACTGTCCACAAACAGAATACTCTTTTTTAAGCCCCTAAATATTTAAACACTTTTAAATGAAATCAAATAACATTTTCCCACTCTTTTGTAAAATAGTCTCAAATGGAAACTTTTTTATCTGGGAAGAACTTTTGGGGAGAGGAGGAGAGAAAATACTCTGTAACAGATGTTGTTGTCACCTGCCTGTGGCTTTTCGAGTTTCACTCTATGTATGCACACCAGTGGTTTCTTTCTGAGGGAGAAGCCAGGCTTCTCTGGATGTAAGAGCAAGCTCCTTGTGCAAAAGGAGCAGAGTTGCTGAAGAGTTGAAGCCCCTGGGAACAAGTTCTTAACAACAGGGAAAGGGAATTGGTGAATAGATAACCATCTTCCCCTCCTCTCAGACAGGAAGCTCAGAAGCAATCCCTATGCAGTGACCCAGCTATCCCAAGTCAGATCGAGTCCCAGTTGCCCACCCTGGGAACTTGCTTCTTAACCTTGGTGTTGTCTTCCTTTCCTTCTCTATCTCATTTTCCTGCTCCCTAATAAACTCTTCCTAGGATTGTACCCAAAATGACCCAGTCTGGGGTAATCCTAGCAAATATTCATTCTCAAACTAGTCTGACTTAAAATCATAGAATGTGGAGATATTTACATAATGACTTGAGGTTTGAAGTAAAACAATTAATAGGATTCTTTTTCCCTACTCAAGTCATGAGCCAATAACAATAGTAGTCAAAATATGAAGGCAAAATACATCATCATTATTGTTGCAGATGATCTTGCAGAATATAGGTTATATCTGAGGGCAAGAAAGCTTCCCAAGATCCAAACTCAGTATCATATAAATTATTCATCCAGTCACAGACATAACTTGACCTCTGCAGCCAATCCACCCAACCCTCCCTGGCTTGATCCCTTGCCTTTGCCACTCTTGGTGGCAGAGATTCTTTAAGGGCCAATTGAAAGCACGTAGTATTCCACGAGGGAAGAGAAAGGAACTGAACTGAATACACCCAGTTATTCTTTCTAAATTTACCAGCGAGAATTCACCCCTCCCTTTTGTGGGCAGGAATGAGTGAAGAGGAAGAACGAGGATGTTCATGTTTTTAGTGGAGCTTCTGCTACATGGAAGGAAACAATAAATCACAAATGATCAATCTGGTCCCATGGTGGGTACTTTTGTAATTGTACAGTTAGGCCAAGGGCATATATTGCCATACCTTTTGATTTCTTTTTGCCTTCTAGCTAATGGTCTGTTTTTGACTGGTCTTAGCCTGGGCAAAATGGAGGATCCTTATGTATCTTTTACTCTGTCTGGCTTCCTTTATTTCTTCTAGATAATTACACACCAAAAAGATGATTCATATTTTCTCATAATGCAAACATGAAACAAACCACAATTAAAAACTTTGTTATAATGGGGATATGTGTATAAAAACAGATGATTGAACTTGGTGTACCCCCCAAAAAATAAAAAAAATTAAAAAAAAACAAAACTTTGTTATAATTTTCCTCCAAATCTTTCTAAACAAAAACATTTCCTAATGGGTATGTAGCTTAGTTTCTGTCTCTTAACTGTGTGGTCTCACTTTCTTCATCTATACTACCAAGTATAATACCAGATGATAGAGATTCTTTCAGATCTAACAAGTTCATGATTCCACCACAATGTCTTGAATTATCTTTATTTAAAAAAAATAATTAGTTACCTGTCTGTAAAGATGATTGTGATTCCTTTTTAATCTTAAAATTCACTTTTATTATAGACATGTGTAACTTGGAAAAATTATTTGGAAAAACACTAAAAGCTACATTCGTCTACTCTAATTTTCTACATATTCTTTCACTCTCTGAAATAAAGTATTTGTTTCTATAGCACTGAAGAAAAATTTCTATTTTTATATTTTAAATTTTTAATAATCTAAATCAGACTGGAAATCATGTCTGCATTTTCTCTGTAAATGTAGATCAACCATCCATGCTTTTTTTTTCACACTGTTTCCCAATAGTTTTCCTTCTTTACTCACTGCCCTGACCTTTAACTTTTTCCTTTCCTCTTCATTCTTTCCTTTATTTTCCCCTTACTTTCAATTGCCTTCCTTCCTTCTTTTGTCTTCCTTCTTTGTTTCTCTCTTTGTTTATTTGATTTTTGTCTGTCTCTCTCCCCTCCTTCCCTCCCTACCTCCCGTCCTTTCTTCCGTCTTTCCTTCCTGCTTTTTTTTCTTTCCTTTATCAAATTTGTCTTTTTACTGCCCCACTCATTTAAATCCTCATAATGAATGGCTTTTATAAAAGCCTTTAATCTCTTTTCAAACAGGCATCACCTATTGAAAAATTACTTAATTCCATTTATTAGAAGAAGACCTTATCTTTTTCTCCATTCTTCTATTCTCCTGGTCAATTTAACCACCCCTCATGCCTTTTCACATATATATATATATGAATATGTACACATATACGTATATGTATGTGTGTGTGTGTGTATATATATATACATACACATTTTATATTTATTAGATGTAATCAAAAACAAAATTTAGCAATTGAAAAACACATTTACAGGTTGGAACAACATTTACAAGACTTCACTAGGAGAGGAGAAAACCGGTAATGCTTCATGTGATGATTTGGCACTGTGTCTAATGTGTCTAACCTGGAGCTAGGTTTTCCCATTGTCCTCTCCTTTGTATGGTTCTGAGTTAGAGTTGATCTAAGAAACATCACCATGAGCTTTGGAAATTGGAGGTGAAGCAGGAGCTGTTGTTTTACTAAGGTTTCACAATTACATGAGATGAGAGCCAGATGCAGAGATCCTAATGGATTCCAGCTTGTCCTGGCTTCCTCCTATTAGTCATCCAGCCCTTTTTTCCTAATGCCCTGATGACCCACAATGGACCCAGGCCCACCAAAGGGCACAGAGGTAGCAGCTCCAACTGACTCTCCTTTACAGTGCCTCTGGGGCATCTGGGTGGGCCAGAAAACTCAAACTTGTCTCCAGATCCCAGTGCTTCAAAAGCACCAATGAGTAATTTTTCTCTGACCTTTTAGCTCCACCTTCCAGACCTTATCTTCCCATCTCCTCCTCCATGTGTGTGTGATCTACCTCTTGCAATCCCTTATTCAGAACATTCACAGTGGTTACACTTCCTAATACATAGTAAAGGAAATAAAGCTAAGGCCAGGCACCCAGTAGTTCTGTAATGAAATCTCTTCTTTTGCTCATTATATAGATGGCAAGATTTCTGCTGTTGTAACAAAATCTGAAGGAAGCTCTAGGGAACACACCAGTAGACTCATTTCTTTCATGCCAAGCAACATCAGAACCCAAGTAAGTTATCCTATGTTCCAGATTTTTAAAAAAAAAATCAGAATTCACAGCAAGAATTACCAAATAATGACCATAATAATGTGATAAGGGAAACCATAGTCTTTACGTGAAGAGGCAATGCTAAGTCTCATTGATTTTTGTTACCAATTAGTATTCACTGAACAGTCTCTGTGTAATTGCTATGATATTGGATGCCCACAGCAAAGCCAATGGAGAAAACTGCTCACTTCAGGAAAAGAGTATTTGTAAAAAACTATAAGTAATTAGATTTATAGGACAAAAAGCAATAACATTCATGTGGGTGCTTGAATAAATTTCTAGAAAATCATTATAAAAACATACTTTAAAAATTAAACAGTTGAAAGAAAGTAGACCTTTTTTTGCCTCTCTTCTATGTGGTTTATTATATCTTAAAGGGAATATCATCTTAATCTTTTTAACACAATAATTCATTAGATGGTTCCTTCAATGTCATCATAAGGATTTTGATTTGTAGGATAATATTTTCTTGCCCACGTGAATTGATAATAGATGAAATTCTCACTTTTATTAAAAAAACTAATTATGAAACATTAAGCTTTAACCAATATCCTAAGGAATTACTTCTATACATTTTGTAGGCTAAAGATTTTAAGCTCAATCTCTAATGTGGCCATAATAATCTTCAGGTCAATTCTATGTGTTTGTGTGTGTGACATAGGTGTGTATGAGGGGGCTTCCCTGCTGGTCATTTTTCTGTGATGAATTTTGTCTTTATCTCTTCCATCCCTCAGAGAAATAATGGTACCCTTGCAGGTTGATCAAAGATTTTCTTTATTGAAAGCTTTTTGTGGGGAAAATGAAGCCAATGGAACTTCAGTCTCACTTGGAGGTTTGCTCTAAATCCAGGTGGGACTTTACAATAAGAGAAAAGTAACGTGTAGAGGGATACTAATCCACAAACCTCAGGTTTATTCTGATATCATGAAAGTCTCTTCTGTACAACAGTTTATCAATACATGGAGATTGAAACTACTATAAGGCCAGTCTAAAAAAGACAACAGTAACTGGTGTGCTTGGACAAAAATCTGAGGTAGAATTGTTTCATTAGTCCTTATTTACAGACTGAAGAGAACATTTCTATTTATACCTTTCTCTTTGGTGGTCCCCACTAAGCAAGTTTGTGCATGATTAACTAGAATTCTAACAGAAGCTGATATAAGGAAACAATTATTCTAATTACCTCAAAAGATTTGTGCTAAAGTGTAGATAATAAAATGACATCTTGGTTAGTTAGATACATGCATATATAAAAATATAGTTCCACATATGATGAATTTTTTGTTCTAATTAGTATTGAATGAAAAATGATATAATTCAATTTGTACCTTCAGAAAACAGTCTATCAGGTGAGATGGTTAAGTTAGTTAGTTACAGCCAGACTTTAGGAAGATATATTAAAAGTGCATCAAATCATCAAGATATTGTCAATGAGTAGCCATCACCTGGACAAGGGTATCAGAAAAGGCTTCTAGAAGAAAGTACACTTGAAAACTTGAAAGATAACTAGAATTTCAAAGGAGTAACAACGTTAAAGGTCTTTTACATAGAGAAAATGTCACGAACAAAAGAGCATATTTAGAGGAGATTCTGAGCTCTTTCCTCACATTTCTAAATTTATTTTCTTTCTGTCTCACCTTTACTGATTTTTTTCCAGCTTTAGCTGGTCTGCATGATTTTCCTCCAACCCCAGCTATATTACCAACTCAGAGAATTGGCATTTGTCATGCTTTTCTCCCACATGACCACGTATTTTGGTTTCTTCTCTTCTCAAGTCATGGTACAATTGCTATTTTCCTACTGAATCCTTTCCTGACTTTCTTATTTCAAAGTACAACTCTGTCTCCACAACCCTCCCACATCTCTGACTTTTTATTTTCTATTTACTTTTTTCTATTTACTTTTTCTATTTTCTATTTACTTTTTCTTCAATACCTTATCACCAGATGACATAATATAAATTTCCTTAGTCTTTGGTTTACCTTCTATTTTCTTCAACTTAAATATGAGATCTGTGAGAGAGGGATTTTAGTCTGAAGTGTTGACTCTTGTGTCTACACAATTTAGATAGATTTATCACATAATAGGCCCTCATTAAGCACTAATTGAGTAACCAGAAGATGAAATATAAACTAAAAGCAATGACTGGCATAGTTATATGATTAAGGGAATTACTTGCAGAAGAAATATAATATTACATTAGATAAGAAAAGAAGGAGATTCAAACTGGGTTATATTTAGCTAGGAGTCATCAGAAGCTCATCATAATTGTGATTTAAGACATAGAAGTTTGTCCTTTCATGTAAAAATCATGCTCCATGCCCAGTTTCTTAACAGTTTCACAAACCTGAATACGTTCTATTTTATTATTCCGCTATAGTTCTCTATTCCCAAGGCCACCAAACACGTCTCCTTAAGTTTCAGTAAAAACTTATTCATTCCAGCCAACAAAAACAACAAAGAAGGAGAGAGAAGAAATTCACCTTGTCCTGATTTAGGCTTCCTAGAAGTTCCTACACCACTTCTGCTAAAATTCTCTGGCCAGGATTTGTTCCCTTCCACACACATTTAGTAAAGGTGCTGGGAACTTTTTTATTTCTGTTTAAAAACAGTGCTTTACTTGCTATGAAAGAGTGGAGAACACATCTTGAGAAACCGTCTCTGCCATACAAAGGAAGAGGAAGAATGAACATTTATAGGGTATCCGCCGTGGTCCAGCCACTGTGGAAAGAGCTTTGTAAGTATTATATTATTTAATATTGCCAGGCTTTATAAAACACAGATACCTGGTCTTGTTCACTATTATATTGTTAATGCTTTAATAAGTATTTGTAAAATTCAGAGGAAGGAAGATATCCCACATCTATTTAATACTGAATATTATGACTTTTCTACTACAGAAATGACTACAATTACAAAGAGGGACAAGATCTCCCAAGGCCTACAGATGCCCCTGCTTTACATCGTCACTTAAAAAAACAAACAAAAAACTATTCCACTAATAAAAACAAATGCAAACATTTATTAAAGATTTGTAAGGATAGTTTTCATACAAAACCCAAAGCCTATTGAAATCATATAGGCCAAAAAAATCTTGGTATTAACTCACAGACATAAGTTTTGGATAAATATGTATGAAATATGATGAAGTCAAACTAAAACAAAATTCAGTTCAAATTAAATTGTGATAATAGAGATGGAAACGTGTGATCACATCAAGAAAATTATTATGATGTAATGATAAAAATGTATCATTCCTTGAAGTTACAGAAATTTTAACATTGATATGTACACAAGATGATGCAGTTTTAGAAAGATTTCAACCACTGTTTGTCTGAAGGACTTCTTTAAAATATGGGTTTGTTTTTTTGTTTTGTTTTGTTTTGTTTAGTTGACTATAACAACGCAGTGGTTTACTTTATGAGTAATAAATTTTATTGAGATGGCCAAAAATTTATTCAGCTTTTTCTGTAAGATGTTGCCAATAGAAACCATTAATAATTTCTCTGGTAAACTGTCTCTGAGCAGCCCTTATTTTTGCGTTTAAAAAAACAAAAGATTGTGAAATTGCACAAAGTTCACACACAAAAAGATGGGGAAGGACTTCAAGTTTTAATTAGTATACAGGTAAACAGGAAGGCTTCATTATCTGTCAGTGAGGTTTGAATCCTGCTTTAATCACAGTACTGTTACACTCTGTAGGGTTTTGAAACACAGATATAATGATCTGAGTTTAATCTGCATTCAATGGAGTATTAAAACTTCTTCCAGGAGTGTAATAATTGGCGATGTCAAGCTTAACACTTTGAGGCAGTAGGTACAATAATTATATGGAGAAGTAATGAGAACAAGAATCTGCCTATTGGTGGTAGAAATAGGTAATTTTGAAATGAAACTTAAAGTGATTTTTTTATTGACTTAGAATGGATTGGAGATAGAAAAGGTAAAAAATTTCATTAAAGTAATAAAACTTGACCGACAGAAGAATGCTGAGGCTTTAAGAAAATAAGGAAGTCAGGAGGAGAAACTAATTTAGTACAATGAGTTTAGTTTCAGTCGTGCTGAAGAACAAGTCCTGGAAGAACATTCAGGAATTTGAGAGCTAGTTTTTGTTTCAGAATGTAACTTGAGAGTCATTCAATTACACCTTTAAAAGCAGTATAAATCGCTAAAGTTAATAGGTGACAGATAGATAAAATAGATAATCTTTATATACATATTTTTCTGCTAAAATTTAATTTTATTGTATAAGAAGACAGTGCTTATTCATCTCTGTGCTACTCAGAGTTATATCTTAATAAACAAATAAAACTACCAGCTTTATTTTTAGCAATGAAACTTCACTTGATGTCATCTCACACAATAGTTTACAAACTGGCTACTCATTAGACAACTAGGTAATAGTATCAAAACCACCAATTCCCCAACCCTAATCCCAGGTCAGCACCTTGGTATCTCTGAATTGTGGCATTGAGGTGTGCCTTGTAGAGCTAAACTGACAATCTCTATTATCACCTTACTCTTAAAAACAACATAACAATTTTGAAATATTTTAAGTATTAGAATCTGGTTGATAATAGGTGGACTAAGATTTGTGTTTATGCTGCTGTGGCAGGAGACTGAAAATGAATGGAGAAATGAATTGGATAAAAATATTATATTTACAAACCATACTTTTCAGGATGTTCATATTAACACTAGGCTGCAGGTTTAGAACTCTTATTGACAAAAACTTATGCCTTAGAAAACATATTGTTAGCATATTGCATTTTGGCCAAAATTGGCTTTTTCATAAAAAAAGAGGACAATGTACTTTAATATACTTTTCTAACAATTACACTTTAAATGACTACCAAGAATTTATATCCAGCTATAACCTGTTAACTAAATCAACAATTAGCTTTCAGAATTGAAGCATAATAAAAATATTTGCTAATTGCTTTACTTTCTTTTTAAAAATATTCACTGGAAACAGAGAGCTCCTATTTAGAATTTTTACATTCACTTTATTTTGATTCTATTCTTTGCTTATACTGAGACATTTGGTATATTTGGCCCATACTTTTGTGGTTAGTTATTTAGTTTTATAACTAATATTTTTTAGGAAAAAAAATGAAACTTTTAAGATGGTAAAATATGGAACTTGATTCTGTGTTCAAGTTAAATAGCTTTTGTTTCTGAAATCATGTTATTTTGGGAATTGGATGAATTTCTTTGTGCTAAATTATCATAAACTGTTGTGACACATTTTTATGGTCTTCTGTTGCCTTTCTTTTACTTACTTGGGATTCAGATGCACCTGGCAACTCATGTAAGTCAATGAAGTTTATTAATTATTTCCTATTATTTCAGTTATGATGTATGATGGCTTCCACACTGAGAGACTTCAGAAATATCTAAAACTGATGCTTTCGCTCTCCTCATTTGAAGATGATGGCAAAGATTTCTCCTGAGAAAATGACCACCTGGGTTCAGTTAGCAGCTCCTAGTCACCCCAGATTGCTTTTTTAGACAGTTGAAATGTATTCATGTTCCACTTGCTACTAAGTGATTACAATGCCTTTCAACTTATTTGAATCCTTTTGGTAGGAATACACCCTTTATTGTAGTTCATTTTTTACAAAATAAATGACTACTTACTCTTCACTGCATTCCTCTTGATTTTTGAATTATTCAGTCTCAATGAATGGAATAACATATCAGAATTAATAACAAAGAAAATATCTGAAAGTACATAGGTGACAAAAATGATTTTCAGATTCATATGTTTTATAAAGAGTTAATATATTTCTGAAAAGAAAACACTTGTAAGCCAATACCTTCCTTACTAATTAAGTTTGAATATGATGGTTTAAATTATTTCACCCTGTCTGCATTAAAGAGAGAATTCCTACATTGTAAAAATATGAATACATTTCTTATAATTGTTTTGAATTTCACAGAGAAAGTTTAGGAAGCTGCAACTTCTTAGTCTGTCCCAAGAACCTACAATATTAATTTTGTTAAAGTAATGCCTTTTCAATATGATTATAATAATGGCCATAGAAAACACCAAATCTAACAAGTCTGAATTAAAGTCATATTCTTGAGTCAACATATATTTGAGTCTATCATTACATGACATAATTACCAGGGTAGAGAAAGAATTACTTAACAAAGGTGGGTAGAGAGGCCTCAGATTCTTGAGGAAAATAATTCAACACATTTTCAAAAGGAAAAAAAAAAAAAACTTTACATTTCAAGGTAAGTGTATTTTTAATAGGAAATACAGGCATTAAGAGGTCTTTGACAAGATAACACTTTTCTAAAAGAGAAGGCAAAAGAAAATCTCATATTATGATACCAAATTTTATGTTGGCAAAAAAAAAAGACTGATTATTTCTGATGAGAAAAAAGATGTACAGAAAGAAGTTCCAAAATAGCCTGAGATTATAGAAGTCACACACACACACACACAAATGAAAACCCTATGTAAAAATTACTGTCATGAAATAGATCTCATCAAGACTCCCTGACATGCTTCAACAGAAAAACTCAAATCTGTTAACTCCTTTTACAAATTTATAAATTCACAAATTTAACTCTTGTTACATTCCCTGATAACTTCTCCCCTTTAAGACTGCTCAAATGGATGTTATGACAGTTACTTTATGTTTACTGAGCATTTGTGGGGGGGGCGGGCAGGGGGAAGGATGAACAGGGTTGATGCCAGAAAAGATCTGTTGCAAATAGATATCTTCCAATAAATCAAACAAAGGAAGCTTAAAATTTCTTTGTTCTCATGAATGAGTTTAATTTTTGGATGTTGGATTCAGTCAATTATTTTACTACTCAATATAACCATATCTAAATTTTATTTTTCTTAAAAATAGAAACATACCCTGATCTTCTTGTTCTGCATCATTTGTGCCTGGCCTAAATTTCAATTTGCTATAATTTATATTAACTCATCTATTTATGTATTTTCATCTAAATATGCAATCTTTAAGAAATTCACATGGAAAATCTTATACTTTCTTTTTTCTGCATAATCAATTTTTCTTCACAACACATGTCTGTAAGATTATGTTCCCAAGTACTGAAATGAAAATAAATAGGTTGAGAAAAAGCAGAGCTGTTTCTAAAGAAAAACATTTGGATAACAAAATTAAATTTGATTGTAACTGGAAAGTGGTTGCTTCTGAAATGAACAGTGTTAACTTTTAGCTTCAAGGCTGTGGGAAGCATGTATGAGGGCATTAGAGAACTGTTCAAGTTCCTCTTGAGCAGAGCTTTAAGAACATGTCAAGTAAATCTAATATTTTTCAAAAGTTGTGATGATCTATGCAGGGCATAGAAGGAAATTTAATGGAGCCTTTCCTAGATTCTACCCAAGGAGGAATACAAAACAAAGCAAAAAACAAAACAAAACAAAAACCCAAAACAAAACCAAAACAAAACAAACAAAAAAACAAAGCTAAAGAATGCCCTGGAGGTGTTTTTGCTGTTTGTTTTAAGTTTAAACTGAAAATGAAAGAAAAAGAAGATACATATATATATATATATATATATATATATATATATATATATATATTTTTTTTTTTTTTTATTATTTTTTGGGGGTACACCAAGTTCAATCGTCTGTTTTTATACACATATCCCCTTATTCCCTCCCTTCCTTGACTCTCCCCTCCTCGAGTCCCCCAAGAAGATACATATATTTTTTAAATTCAGGAAATGATTGTTAAAAAATGGAAATTCTTAAATTAAAATACAATTATAGGAATGGCAAAACAGATACATAGAATACATCTGTTAACTTAAGCATGGTGAGAGTGAAAAGTGGAAGGAAAGGAACAGGATCTCCAAGACAGGCAACACACACATAATTGAAATCCAAGGGGACTGGAGAGAGAGAGACTGAGGCAGAAAATGTTTGAAAAAATTATAGCCAAGAATTTTCTAAACTAATGAAATACATCCACTTACAAATTCAGGGAAACCAGAGAAACCCAAACATGATGAATAAAAAGAAAATCATACCAAAATTAAAATTACTAAATGCTATATATAAAAGATAAGAATTTTAAAGTAGTAACAGAAAAAAAAGATATATCTTAAAAAGAACAAATAATAAGACAAACAGCTCATATAAAAAAAACTATTGAAATCATAAGAAAATATAATAATATTTGAGGAGTCAAAATAAGGTAGCTACCAATTAAATTCTATACCTAGGAATAATATCCTTCAAAAAGAAAAGTGATATAATGGAATATTCAGATAAAACTGAAAGAATTTATCAGCAACAGACCCACAAGTAAAAATTTCTATTATTTGTACTTTTCTGTTTCTCACTTAAGGAATTCCATCATTCTTTGGCAGTCACATAAATATTGTCTTTTATTGTTTTCTAAAATTTAATAGCTTTACCATTTCCAATTAAGTCTTAAGTAACTGGTATTCATTGATACAGCTGACCCTTGAACAACGTGGGTTTGAATTGCATGGGTCCACTCACAGGTGAAACATGCTGTAGTACTACAGGACCAGTGGTTGGTTGAATTGAGGAGCCAAAGTTATGGAGGGCTGGGTGGAGGGTTAACTGTAAAGTTATACATAGATTTGCCACAGTGCAGAGGCAGTGACCCTCAAATCCTTCATTGTTCAAGGGTCAACTGTATGTTATAAGGGGATAATCTTCATTTTCCCACAAAGTATCAGGCTTATTTATTGAAAACCTCACTTATCTAAAATGAAAGCTATTTATAAACTGGATTTACACTTTACATAAAGCCCCAAGCTTTCTACTTTGTTTCTTTTATCAATTTATCTATCCTTGGGCCAAACTCATAACTGTCATAGGTTACTTTGCCACGTTATCAAACCTATGCTGGCTTTATAACAATTCTTTACATTTTGAAAGGAAAATCTACTGATAACTATCTTCTCTTGTAAACTGATTATTCTGGGCTTTTGTACTTAATATAAATTTTTGAACCAGCTTGTCTAATTCTATAAAAATTTCAATAGAAGTTTTAATTGAAAATAATTTAAATCTATACTATTTGGAAAATATTGGAGATATTGGTATTCTTGTGATATTGCATCATCTAGTTCATTAACATGTATATCTCTTTTTTGTCTGCTTTAATATATTACACTTCTCTTATTTTTCTCTGTGTAATAATTGGATATAATAAGTTAGATTTATTTTTAGAAAGGATATCTTTTACAAAATTACATTGTCTAAGTGTTTGTGGCTCATGTCAATGATGAAATAACCACTTAAATTTAAAACATTAATAACATTAATAAATTGTTCATAAAGTGAATTCCCTAAGAGGAACCGGTATACAAATCAAGAAATGAGCTCCGAAAAGAAACCCATTGCCTCTTTCCACATACTTGTCCTGAGAATTAACATTAATGCCACTTCTAACATCGTAGAATAATTGTGCCCTTTTTTCGAAGTGTATGTGCCATGTGCATTCATTTGTATCTAGTTTATCTTGTTCAACATCTTGTTTCTAAGATTCATCCGTGTTGTTTGCATGTAAAAGTAGCTCATTCATTTTTATTGCTGAATTACTGTATATTTCTTCACAATTGCCATATACTTATGACACAGTTTATGTCTCCTTTTTAGTGCTGATGGATATTGGTGTTGTGTTCAGATTTGGGAAATTGCAAACACTGCTGTTATGAACCTTCTTATATGGGCATGTGATGACATAGATACACATTTCTGTTGGACATATTCCTAAGAGTAGAATGACTGGATCAGAGAGTATATAGCCTAAGGAGATTCTGCTGAACAGTTTTTAGGAGTGTTGTAGTAATTTAGGGGTCCATCTGCCATGTATAAGAATATTCTATGAACTCATTAACACTTGGTTATGACATCTTTTTGGTTTATTTTTTAATTTTATTGTTGTTGTTGTCATATGTTATTTTCTTATGTGGCACTATCTCTCTTCGATTTTAATTTTCATTTGCCTATTGACTAATAAAATTCAGCCTCTTCTCACCAATTTTCTTCTCTATTTTGGTATCTCTTTTAATGATATCCAAATTCTATTATTCCTGTGTTTGGGAGAAATGAAAAATTGAAAATAAATGAACAATAGAATCATTTTTGTTGATCTCTGCAAAGAAATAAATTTGGTGAATGGAGCAAATATCCTTGAAAATAATACATATGTTTCATTATTCATCAATGATCTCTTCCTTCCCCTCTCCTCCTCCTCCTTCTCCTCCACCTTCTCTCTCTCTCTCTCTCGCGTGCATGCACTTGCTCGCTCTGATTTTCAGATAATTTTTGTACTTCACTGGTTTATATTAGTTCATTCTATCAATGACAGGTACACACGGTTATATTTAAAGTGGATAACCAACAAGGACCTACTGTATAGCACAGGGAACTCTGCTCAATGTTACGTGGCAGACTGGATGGGAGGGGAGTTTGGGGGAGAATGGATATATGTATATGTATGACTGAGTTGCTTTGCTGTACACCTGAAACTACCACAATTTTGTTAATCGGCTATACTCCAATGTAAAATAAAAAGTTTTAAAAAATTGAAAAATGTTTTAAAATCTACAACTGTGTTTGTTATTGGTCTACTTCTCTTTCTAGTTCTGTCAATTTTTCCTTTATATATGTGGAAACTGTGATTTTAGGTGTATACAGTTTTAGTATTTTTATGTCTCCTAGTGGATTGATCCTTTTCTTATTATATATGACTCCTTTTTAAAGTCCATATTAATATATTATGCCTTAGAGTTTTCTTACATTTTTTAATCTGATCCAATATCTTATATTGTTTTTACTTCTTTTATATTAATGTGATATAAATAAATTAATCCATTTTCTTCTAAGTTATTAAGCATGCATTACTTAATTATTGTTTAATGGTATCTTACAGATTAAAATATGTATGTATTATAGTTCCATAGAAAAATTTTTACATTTACTATTTTTCCAAAAATCCTAGAAGGTGGAATTATATAATTCCATTTACACTCCTTCCATCTTTTGCATCGTTGTTACCATGCATCTCAATACTACATAAGCATATTTTAAAATCAAATATTATTAACTACCAATATTCATTTATGTATACCTACATGCTTACATCTTTCTTGTTTTTTATCACTTCCAACAATTTTGTGTTTGTCATTGGTATAATTTTTTTCTAGCCAGAAGTCCTCCTGTTAGAAACTCAGTGAGATATTTTACTTATATAAGATCGAAACACGGTAAAATGACATCTCTAAATGCTATTGTGCAAGCTGATTCAAAAGAAATACTTTTACACTTTTTGTGTTAGTTTAAATTATTGCAACCATTTTGGAAAAGTATTGGAAATAACACAACACTCAAACATGTGTTGGTATAAGCCTATTTTTTACCTGATCCATCCCTCACCCTCTTCCTGCTCTACTGTTACAGGAGTTTGTCACTATCATTCCTGCCTTTGCAAAGGGAACCCAGTAGAACTCAGCTTTTACAAAAACCCTTCCTGCCATTGCCACTTATGCCCAAAGGTAGTAGGCACTTCCTGCTGCTATCAGTCTCTGCTTTCTTCACTGCCTCCTGATGGTCTCTCATCTGGGTACCCCATTTCCTACAACATACTCCCTATGGTTTAAATGCTCATTTCTGTTTTTTAGATTTTTTTGTTTTGTTTTGTTTGTTGATTTTTAGATTCATGAACAAAACAATTTCATTCCTAGATATCATCTTGCACATAAGCATCAAGAAACAAATGCAAAAATGTCCGGAATAGCGTTATTTATAACAGTTCTACACTGGAAACCATATGAATGCCCATCAGCACTAGCATAGAAAAAACAAATTACAATTTACATATAAAATGGGTTTCATCAGTGAAAAATAAAGTCTAAAGTTAACACAACCACATGGATGCTTCTCAGGAACATAAGGTGGGGATTCAAGCAAGTCAAAAGTCCCATGCACAGTGATTCTATTTTTATAAAATTTAAAAAGAAACCAAATTCTGAATGGAAGTAAGAGACAGAGAAATTTAAAAAAAAATGAGATCAAATGAAATATTGTTCACACCTGTGTGAGGAAGAGAAGGCGATTGGATAAGGAAGGAACCATAGGTTCCTCTCAAATATTTGTAATATGGTAATTATTTTAAATGGTGTGGGTGTCTAGGTGTCCTTTTTTATTTTTTTTCTTTATATACTGTACGAAATTTAAAGTGATCTTTCATACGTTCCCAATAAATAATTAAATATTCTATAAAATGATTTATCATGAGGAATTTACAGTTTAGATAATATGCTATCAATTTCTTTCTGTTTCCTTTTTCTTTTTAAAAACAAGTTATTTATTTATTTTATTTTTGGCTGCGTTGGGTCTCTGTTGCTGTGCGCAGGCTTCCTCTAGTTGTGGAGAGCAGTGGCTACTTTGTCATGGTGCGTGGGCTTCTCATTGCCAGTGGCTTTTCTTGTTGCAGAGCTTGAGCTCCAGGCGCAAGGGCTTCTGTAGTTGTGGCACATGGGCTCCGTAGTTGTGGTGCATGGGCTTAGTTCCTCCACAGCATGTGGGATCTTCGTGGACCAGGGTTTGAACCCATGTCCCCTGCATTGGCAGGCAGATTCTTAACCACTGAGCCACCAGGGAAGCCCCATCTGTTTCCTTTTTCTCATCTTTCCTTTTTTAGACATGATACTTTAATTTAGCATTAACTGTTTTTTATAATTTCCTTTAGAGAAAGCACAATATATATACTACGTGAAAAGTACTTATTAAAGTCCTGTTCACATAATGAACAAAATGAATGTGTGTGAATATGTATATGTATATATGGATAAGCATATCTATGTATGTATATTTGCATATATATGTGTAAATATAACTATATATATGCTGTGGCATATGTTAAAATAACTTTGCAGGACTTCCTACATGGCACAGTGGGTAACAATCTGCCTGCCAATGCAGGGGACACGGGTTCGATCCCTGCCCCAGGAAGATACCACATGCCACGGAGCAACTAAGCCCATGAGCCACAACTATTGAGCCCATGTGCTGCAACTACTGAAACCCATGCACCTGGAGCCCGTGCTCTGCAACAAGAGAGGCCACTACAATGAGAAGACCATGCACCACAAGGAAGAGTAGCCCCCACTCACCACAACTAGAGAAAGCCCGTGTGCAGCAACAAAGACCCAACACAGCCAATAAAATAAATTTAAAAAAAATGTTTGCAATGAGTTGATTTCAATTTCTTACTTGATGATAACTATATTTCCAAAGATAATTAATTTTGAAAAGGATACCCCTTATCAAATACCGTGTTAATGATAGTCTTTAATTCTTACAAACACATAGCTTTCATATATACACATTCAGTGAAAAACAGGGATTTTTTTATTTGACATTTTTCATATTATATATTTTACACAGTAAGTATATGATAAATACAGTCATTTCTTTCAATTATTTAAGTACACTATATGCCATGCTGATAGCTATCAAACAATTTAATGTAGTTAAACTGTTTGTGGTCAAGAGGATTGCAAACATGATTTGTTCTTTTGAAAACTTTGATATGCTTGTCTCTGATAAATACAGTGAATCTAATCTAATTTCCGTTCCCAAAGAGATTTGCCTAGCCAATATTTAGATGAAATAAAAACCTCTCCATTTTCTCTTAAGATTCTACTTTGAACTCAGTGAATCACTGCCTACTTGCTTATCTAGTTATGTTTTTTTCTCCCCCAGATTTCAGACTTCCATGGTTAAACACATCCTTCTTTTTGTAAAACATATTCTAGAACTCTGTTGTTTAATATGGAAGCTGCTAGGCACATGTGGTTGCTGAACACTTGAAATGCAGCTAGCCTGGATGGAAGTGTGTTTGTACACAGAATATGTACTGAATTTCAAAGATTATTAACAAAAAGGGATATAAAATATCTCATTAATTTTTATGTTGATTATATCTTGACATGATATTACTTCAGATACACTGAGTTTAATGAAACACTATAAAATTTATTTTCAACTCTTTATTTTTACCTTTTAAAAATGTGTCTACTAGAACATTTAAAATTACATGTGTGGTTTGCATTTATGGTTCACATTCTATATTGTTTGGGCAGTGCTTTTCTTGAAGATAAAGTCACTACTTCTTTCAGTCCCACTATTAATTTTTTAAGCTCTTTATTGGAACTTAATTACCTTACACTATTGTGCCAGTTTTTGCTGTACAACAAAGTGAATCAACTGTATTTATATATATACCCCCATATCCCCTCCCTCCCGCAAATCCTTCCCACCCTCCCTATCCCATCCTTTAAGTCATCATCCATCATTGAGTTGATCTCCCTGTGTTATGCAGCAGCTTCCCACTAGCTATCTATTTTACATTTGGTAATGTATATATGTCAATGTTACTCTCTCACTTCGTCCCATCCTCCCCTTTGCCCTCCACCCCATGTCCCCAAGTCCGTTCTCTACATCTTCATCTTTATACTTGCCCTGTCACTGGGTTCATCAGTACCATTTTCTTAGATTCCACATATATGAGTTAGCATACGGTATTTGTTTCTCTCTTTCTGGCTTACTTCACTCTGTATGATAGACTCTAGGTCCATCTACCTCACTACAAATAACTCAATTTCATTCCTTTTTATGGGTGAGTAATATTCCATTGTATATATGTGCCACATCTTCTTTATCCATTCATCTGTCGATGGGCATTTAGGTTGCTTCCACATCCTGGCTATTGTAAATAGTGCTGCAATAAATACTGTGGCACATGTTTCTTTTTGGATTATGGTTTGCTCAGGGTATAGATGCAGATGTAGAGAACAGACTTGAGGACACAGGGTACGGGGTGAAGGGGGAGCTGGGATGAAGTGAGAGAGTAGCATTGACATATATACGCTACCAAATGTAAAATAGATAGCCAGTGGGAAGATGCTGAATAACACAGGGAGATCTACTTGAGGATGGGTGAAGATTTAGAGGGGTGGGATAGGGAGGATGGGAGGGAATCCAGGGAGGGAGGGGATATGGAGATACATATGTAAATACAGCTGATTCACTTTGTTGCACAGCAAAAACTGGCACAACAGTGTAAAGCAATTATATTCTAACAAAGAGCTTAAAAAATAAAATAAAATAAAGTAAAATTGATCATGAAAAGACATTACCTGGTTTTTGAAATCACAATATTTTTATCATTCTAAATGTAATTTGAAAAAGAAAAGACACTTTCAAATATGGTAGTACTAGTTCCATGAGTCATGAACAGATAATGTGGAAACTTAAGACCTTTAATCATACTTCGATATTTTAAAACACCATTGATCACATGGTATATTGTAATAATATTTACTAAAAGCTAACTTATTAGTCTATTGATAAATTAATAACATTTAGTACTTTTATATGTGGTATGGCAAGTCTCCATTTATTTTCTTTCATTTCAAAGTTTCCTTTACTCTTCTGGACCTTTAATTTTTCACAAGAAATTTAGAATAATTTTGTTTATCATTGCAAATACTATTTCACTATAAATAAAACTGATGGGCTGTCCACATTTAATTAATGTTACTTCTTGATGAACAATCAATAAAAGTATTTATAATTATGACTAGCATGTTTCATCTTTTCAGAATTGTTGAAAGTAAATTACTTAAATGCCAGACTGCATTTGCCAAAAAAAATGATATTTGCTTTAAAATGGCACCTTAATCTTTCTGGATGACACTAAAATTATAGCAAATTAATGAATTTTTTTCTCCAAAATTCAGTCAACCAAGTATTCTTCCTTTTTAACTTCCACCTGTAACATGAAATGTGGAGAAAGATAAGCTTTACGCAAATAGAAGCATGGGAACAATAGCTGTGTGATTAGGACAGCAGAGCAGAAAGATGGAAAAACCCCGAGCTACTGCTGGTATCATGAAAATTCTGGGACAGCCTTGTAATACTTACATCTTCTCCAGCGAAAAAGTGAAATCTACCCAAATTTGGTTAAACTATCAAATTTAGAGCCATGATATGTGCTGCTAAAAAAAATCTAACATATTAAGGACATTTGATGGTGGCATCGTGTTTGTGTGTGTTTTATCGTCTATAGCGCAAAACAAGCAAACAAACAAACCAAAAAAACAACTGTTTTCCTGGAGGATATCTGGTCAAGATGACACTGGGAAATTTATACTGTAAAGTCTAGCCAGTCTCCCACTCTCTAATCTGATTCACACTCTCTCTGACTCCCCAGATAAATATCTTCTGAATATATATGTACATAAATATGATAGTAATACTTGTAGACTACATAACACAGAGAAGGAGCTGAAGGTATATGTCTCCTGAACTCTGGCTCTGGAAACAAGCAGTGGTGGCAAAAATTTGACTTCTGCAGGGTGACTGGACAGAAAGACTTCCAAGTATGATGAAGCCCAGAGCCTGGTTTATTTCTTGAAACTGAGCACTGTGGTAAGGCTCGTGCAGCTGTGGTAAAATGTTAATGGCAGCTGCACCATCTGCATGGATTTACTGCATATACACAGTGTTAAGGGGACAAATAGCTTCTTAAAAATAAATTTCTCTATGAATAACCTGCACATCATTTTATCTTCCTATTATGATGTTACTGTGCATGTGGTGTGGGGGATAAGGTGGGGGAGGGGGAGGGGGAGGGCAAGGTACTTCTCTGATATGTTTTTTTGAAAAGAGTAAATAACTCTGGCTAGGTATCTTTGGTTAGGTGTTTGCCTTCCAGTCTTTGGTGGCAGGGTGGCCTACAGAGAAAACAGCTGATCTTGTTCCACGCCTTCCTTTTTTCTTCTCTCCTTAAAAATTAGTTCAGAGGGACTTCCCTGGTCGTGCAGTGATTAAGAATCTGGCTGCCAATGCAAAGGACACAGGTTCGATCTCTGGTCCGGGAAGATCCCACATGATGCGGAGTAACTAAGCATGTGCCACAACTACTGAGCCTGTGCTCTAGAGCCCACGAGCCACAACTATTGAGGCTGTGTGCCACAACTACTGAAGCTCTCGAGCCTAGAGCCCGTGCTCCATAAGAGAAGCGACTGCACTGAGAAGCCTGTGCACCACAATGAAGAGTAGCCCCTGCTTGCCACAACTAGAGAAAGCCTGTGCACAGCAATGAATAAAATAAATAAATTAAAAAAAAATTAGTTGGGATTTCCTGAGCAATAGAGTGTCTTGCCTGTGTCCAGCCTCATTTGTAACTGGATGAGGAATTTTGCCTAATTCTGGGAGTCACTTAATTAATACATCTGGACAAAGACCCAAAGTCCACCTTGTCCACAAGGCTTTACCAGTAATAAAACTTAGTTTGGCTTCAAAACTTCTCATATATGTGTTATTTTTCAAACTATTCAGAACCTGGTAGGAAGGGAAGAATACTATTTATCAGACTTCCATCCCTCAGACCATAACTTGGTTGAGAAAAGAATTCGGAGATCCATAATCTGCACTTACTGCTCTCGGGATGAAAAATTTTAGCACCTTTTTTGAATTTTATTCACTCTATTTCTTTCATTCTGTATTTGTGAAACTGCTACTCCAGGAGAGTTTGTACTTCTTAATATATCCACCTGGTCTGTCAACATCTTTCTTGAATTTTTAAATACTTTATTCTTCTAAGTTGTATTCTAAGTGGCTTTAACAGTAGTTGATTATAATGCACTAATTCTCTCTGGGTCTCTACTGTTGATGATTTACCCACATAAAGAGTTGTTTACTTCTATGGCTGCAGATTTGATTTCTAAGATATATATTTGGTTTATATTTTCTATTCATTCTTTTAGTTCAATTTACTTGTTATAATTTTATCACTTTCAAAAATAGGTCAAATATTTCATGTTTTCTATTAGTTTAATTTTATTGGAGGTGATTTTTGTCTACACTATTTCATATTGGTGGGTATCTTTATTTATTTATTTATTTATTTATTATGGCTGTATTGGATCTTCGTTACTGCGCCTGGGCTTTCTCTAGTTGCAGAGAGCAGGTGCTACTCTTTGTTGTGGTGCATGGGCTTCTCATTGCTGTGGTTTCTCTTGTTGCAGAGCACAGGCTCTAGGTGCATGGGCTTCAGTAGTTGTGGCACACGGGCTCAGTAGTTGTGGCTCATGGGTTCTGGAGCACAGGCTCAGTAGTTGTGGCACATAGGCTTAGTAGCTCCGCCGAATGTGGGATCTTCCCAGCCCAGGGCTCGTGCCCACGTCCCCTGCATTGGCAGGCAGATTATTAACCACTGTGGTTGGCTTTCTTAATATTTACTTCCTTTGTGTGTTTTAGAGTATTAATGTCATTTTGAATAGAAGGGGTTTTTCTCCTGGGTCCTGAAATTGCTATTGCCTGATTGCCAATTTTGTGTTGCTGCTAAAGAGATACAAGACCAATCTTTACCTGGGGGCAGGAAGAGAATCACATCTTACGGGATGTGATGTAAGAGAGGCAGGAAGGAGGTACATAACGGGACATTTGTAGGTGGCGGTAAAGTACTTGAAGGAATTGTCATCTGTTTCCCACCTGTTATTATTATTATGTTTTCTTCTCTCATTTTATACATTCTCCCTAGACAACCTCACAGAAAATTGTAAATGCCATCATGGATATAAAATCATCAATCAAAATAAAATATGCCTGCTTAGTTTATCTTTCGAAGCACCTACTGGCTATATTCTCTTTGGTAATTCATACTTACATAAAACACTTTGTATCTATCTAACAATCTATCTATCATCTATCTATCTATCTATCTATCTATCTATCTATCTATCTACCTATCTATTTATCATCTATCTATTCAGCTATCTGTTACTTAGTTGTCAACACCATAAATCTGGGAATTATCTTTAATATTTCCTCCTCATTTGCCCATATATTGAAAAAAAAGTTGAAACTATTTTTTGGTGAGGGAGGGGAAACTGCAAATTTAGCATCTAATTTTATCTCCAATTCTCCTCTTTTCCATGTCTATACTATTGCTGGGTTTTTATCTCTGACTGTTTCTCCCTCAGATCCCTGCTGTATCCTCCTCTGAGGTCATCCTGACTATGGAAGACCACCTTCCCTTTCCATCATCTTCTACACCATTGCTCAGCTGTTTCTTCTATATGTCCTAATGTTACTGTTAAAATACTTTTAATATATTGCTCTACAGGTAGAGAATCTGAGGCAGGAATTATTCAAGTATATTTAATAATATAACAGGAAGACAAATTTTCTCAAGCTATGAGATCTTCAAACATAAATTTTAAAGTTTGAGAAATACAAGACTGTGATGTAAGAGCCACACCTAATTGTACTAACTGTGGAATGGTGAGAGAGGATAAAAAGGAGAAATTGTTACTGAAAGTGGGATCTGGCTGCTTGCCCCACTGAAGCCAATAAAGAGGCAAGCTTGATGGAAAGGAAAGTTTGCTTTGTTTTGGATGCGGGAAACTCCTGTCCAAAGGCCGACTCCCCTCTCAGCTGACAATCATGGGGCAAGAGCTTTTATAGATAGAGGGGAGGCTACATGCAAAAGCAGCACAGTCAGCTGTGACAGTCATCTTGAAATTGGTCATGAAGTGGTCTGATCAGTGTCATCTTGATTGTTTTCGTACAGTTAATCTTCAGTTCCAGGGTCGGTTTGTTCCCATTTCTTTGAGGCCAGATCTCAGAATTGTGGCAGCTTATACCATGGCTACAGTCTGGTCATCATCTAGTTAACTTCTTCCACCTGTTGGGGGTTTTAGTATCTGTAAGACAGCTCAAATGATATGGCTCAGAATATTATCTATAGCCCTTGAAGAGGAAGCAAAAGTCCTTGACTCCGCTTAACGACTAAACTATTATTATTTAGTCTTGTTGGACTGTTTTACTTTGTTTCTGCATTGTCTCACCTCTCTGATTAAGCTTACTCTTTAGCTAAAGTTTTACCACAAAAGGCAGACTAAGGACATGGAGGGCAAGGACCATAGGGTCCTGCTTCGTTTCAAAATGAGTGCTCATGTGCCTGTAAAAATTATTTTTATAATTATCCTCTGAAAGGAATGGAAGGAAGGATACTGCTTGTTTCTAAGTATTTTATTTTGCTCAAATTAATAATCATAATAATTTGTTGTATATGCACTGAGATTTTACTCTGGGGATGAATTTCAACTCTACTCAAATCATGTTTGTATAAACAATGCAAATGACTCTAATGTCTTAAAATGATTGAAGATTATATCACAATTGTATAATATCTACACATTTCAGGAAATTTGAGCTTTCTAAACTTTTAAAATTAATATTGACATTATTATTATTATAGTTACCTAATCTTGTATATTTCTTGGTCAATCGTTTCTCTTGTGTTACACGTGTTAAATATCATTTTTCACAGCTCATTATTTTTTGCTTTAATACTATGAAGCTTCAGGATTAGTATTACAAAAATATAACTCAAATGCAAACAGTGATTCAATTTTATCATCTATTCTGATGTTTTTACCCACATTAAAAAATTTGTGAATAAAATGTATTCTTTTGCTTGAGGTGAATTCTCTCTACACTTTCTTCTTGTTTGCCATTCCGAAACAACTTAATTGGTACACTCCTACAAAGAAGCCCACTGGGAAAAGTGCTCCCACATAAAGAAATTTCTTTAAAAGCATCCAAGGAGATCAAGGAGGTTGGTTGTTATACTAAATCTGGATTATTCAAAAGGAGTGGATAAGTTGATATAAAATAGACAAATTTAGCTTGCTGATAGAGTATGTTTATAGAGAGAACACCTCTAGTCAACTTTTTTTTGAATTTCCTTTCTGCCAAATGATTACTTGTTTCCTTTGTATTATTTACCTAGCACACACAAGACACTTGAACAATAGTACAAGAGACCCAGATAAGCAAGTGGCAAAATAAAGCAAATCATCCTTATGTTGTACTTCACTTGACTCTGCAGTTTTATTCAGATTTATTTCAAAGTGGTTTATTACAGGAATTGATGGGATGCTCTTCAGTGCCTCTTGTGATTGTGAATATAAACAGCAATTGAAATAATATAACTGTATTTCCTAACCACACTGGCAGTGTCAGCTAACACCTTATGATGGAAAAGAAATTTGGTGCAACAAATACTAGGCACAAAGTAAAAGTAGGGAGACATGAGTAAAAACATCAATGAGCAAAGGTGATTCAGACAAGGGATTACAAAATTAATTCTACCGTTTTAATATGGAGCATCTAGATATTTTAGGAGCAGAAGAAACTGAGTCTTTGGTTCCTGATCCTTGTGGCTTTCCTATAAAAATTAACTTTAGTAGAACCAAGTTCAATGATTTTTATTAGTCTAGCTGTTCTTACCCATTGCTTAGAAGAAAATTGAGATCCAGCATAACTGATTATAAGCTTTCTGTTCATGATAATATCTATTTCACAAATTGCTTAAATTTCAAAATAAGAACATGTAATATCCTGTCTTAGAATGTTGCATGGCATAAAATAATGAAAAAATAAAGTCATCAAAAGTATATATAGTTCATCAATTTTTTTACACTGCCATGATTTGGCAATTTTTAAATTATGAAGAATGATTTAATTTAAAATACCATAGTATCATTAGTGTTATCAGAAAAGCAACATGGTATAAAGTTATCATAACTATACCTCTGAACAACAATGTAAGTTATACACCTTATGATGCTGAGTATGATTTTTCTTCTTTTCTTTAGATAATTTCTTCTACTAGCTGACAAATGAAGAGATTTGCTATTCCTGTTGATATGTTACAGATTATACAAGCTAAGTGTGAAATATCACATATAAATATGATTATGGTGCATTCTTTAGTGTTAATGCATTCTTCACCTATGAAACTGACGCATAGTTTTAAAAACTATATTTTACATATCATCTCATAGTCTTACCATGTTGATTTTATTTGCTTTGAGTCATTTTAAAACTTCTATGTTTGAGCACCTGCAAGAGATGTAGAAGGGTAAGGTGAGCTTGAGAAATTGCTAAATTATTCAGTTTTGGCTAGGTTAATAGGAAAAGTTAAAGTTTGCTGAATGTTGATACTTGGCAGAAGCTTATAAAAGGAAAAAATATTCAATATAACAGTTTATAATTGGATCAGAGTATTTCTATGGTTTGTTGAATTGGGTCAGAATATTTCTATGATTTGTTGGTTTAAACTTGAGAAATATGATCACTTAATGTAAAATAATTTCAAGTATATAGAATTTTCATCATTTTTACCTAGGTAGATAAATCATCTGCATATTTGCAACAGAAAAAGAAATTTTGTTGAATAATAAACTGCGTACAACTTCAGTGTTGATCTGTCACATTTGAGCAATCCAGTAAGCTTTTAACTATTTTCTGTTACGCTAATTTATTTTTTCAACTCAAAAATACCTGAAACACTGGATGATGAATAATAAGTGTACACTTCAATTTCAGAAGGGATCACTGTCTCCAGATGATGCATTAGTTTTAATTAATTCTTTAATTGTGTGGGATGATTAATTAGGGTCATTTGGAGGATTCAGTGTCATTATCTCAATTTGCATCCTTATCTGAAGAGCAGATTAAGAGAAATGTAATTTTAGAACCCTAAGAATATCCTTTATGGATTTATCCTCTTGGAAAAGGGGGATGAGTGATGCTATTATAAAATTTTTCCTGATCCAATACCAATAAGTAACGACTGCTTGTCAGAATTTTCCCACATATATGTGCAGAGGTCAGCAATTCTTTTTGATTCCCTCCTGCAAATAAGAAGACTAATACAGAGGCCAAGAATACTTTGTGAACATTCATATGTTTCTATATCTGTAGAGGTTTATACTCATTATAATTATACGGATATTTTAGTAGCACATCTGATAAGGCTAAAAATATAAGTTTCAAAACTAACTAGAAAAAATATTTAAATACTTTCAAGTCAAGCATGTAGTGATTTGAACTACAGTACTTCAGAATAGCTTCCATTTTCTATATTACAAGAATAAGTAATTGTTGGGAGTTTGAGTCAAAGTGATTAAATCACTTCTCTGTGAGATAAAAACTGAAAAAAATAAGTAAAATGTTTAAAAAATTCTGTTAATGTACACAGGAAAATAGATAATTCTTTAGCAAATGTGACTTTATTATCTGGAATTAACAGGTCTATATTTTGAAAGTTAGTATAAAAGATTAACATCTTTATTACTCAGAGCTGTGCATTACTGGGATATAGTGGATCTCTCTTTTTTTTGTCAGTTATTTTATTGGGGGAGATAACTTTCTCAAATGTTGGCTGGCTGAAGGCAAATGAATCTCTTGATGTTCTAAAATTTCATAATTAAAAAAATGGTTTAAAGCTGTTTGTATATTTTGGAGAATAATCTCTTGTAGTTTGCTTCATTTGCAAATATTTTCTCTCATTCTGAGAGCTGCCTTTTCATTTTGTTTATGGTTTCCTTTGCTCTGCAAAAGCTTTGAAGTTTAATCAGGTCCCATTTGTTTATTTTTGCTTTTATTTTCATTACTCTAGGAGGTGAATTGAAAAAGATCTTGCTGCGATTTACGTCAGAGTGATCTGCCTGTTTTCCTCTAAGAGTTTTATAGTATCTGGCCTTACATTTAGGTCTTTAATCCATTTTGAGTTTATTTTTGTATATGGTGTTAGGGAGTGTTCTAATTTCATTTGTTTATATGTAGCTGTTCAGTTTTCCTAACACCACTTATTGAAGAGACTGCCTTTTCTCCTTTGTATGTTTTTGCCTCTTTGTCGTAGATTAGGTGACCATAGATGTGTGGGTTTATCTCTGGGCTTTATCCTATTCCATTGATCTATATTTCTGTTTTTCTGCCAGTATTATACTGTTTTGATTACTGTAGCTCAATACCAAAAAAGTAAACAATCCTATCAAAATATGAGCAGAAGATCTACATAGACATTTCTCCTAAGAAGACATACAAATGGCTAAAAAGCACATGAAAAGATACTTACCATTACTAATTATTAGAGAAAGCAAATTAAAACTATAATGAGATACCATGTCACACCAGTCAGATGGCCATTGTCAAAAAATCTACAAACAAGAAATGCTGGAGAGGATGTAGAGAAAAGGGAACTCTCTTGCACCATTGGTGGGAATGTAAATTGGTACAGCTACTATGGACAATAGTATGAAGGTTCCTTAAAAAACTAAAAATAGAGCTACCATATGATCCAGCAATCCCACTGCTGGACATATATCCAGAGAAAATTGTAATTCAGAATGAAACATGCACCCCAATGTTCATTGCAGCACTATTTACAATAGTCAGGACATGGAAGCAAACCAAATGTCCATCAATAGAGGAATGGATAAATAAGATACGGTACATATACACAATGGAATATTTTTCAGTGATAAAAAGAATGAAATAATGCCAAGTGCAGCAACATGGATGGAACTAGAGATTGTCATACTGAATGAAGTAAGTCAGAGAAAGACAAATATCATATAATAGTGCTTATATATGGAATCTAAAAAAAGGGTACAAATGAACTTATCTACAAAACAGAAATACAAATTTACAGTTGTCAGGGATTAAGGGGTGGGGGAGGGATAAATTTGGAGATTGGGAGATTAGCAGTGTATATACACACTACTATAAATAAAATTGATAATGATTAAGGACTTACTGTTAGCACAGGGAACTCTACCCAATATTCCATAATGACTATATGGGAAAAGAATCTAAAAAAGAGTGGATATACGTATATGTATAACCTACTCATTTTGCTATGCACTTGAAACTAACACAACATTGTAAATCAACTATACTGCAATAAGAATGCTAAAAAAAAAAAAGAAAAAAATGATTTAGAGTTGTGACCAACCCAGCCCTGACAAAGTTAGGCTTTATTATGCTTTCTTTGGTCACTCTGCTCTTCCTTCAAGCAACAAGCACATAGTTAAGTAATAAGTTTAGCCATGTGAGTAATAGTTTAATGTTTTTCTGCACCCGAGGGAGTTTAAGTTCCATGAAAGTGTGGGTGTGTCTGCTTCACTTATTATTTTTTCTTTGACAATTAGCTTATTTCCTGTAAAGCGAAAGGGATAGGAAGGGTAGATGCTTAAGATAAATTAGTGGAATAGATTAACACAGAAATGAAAATGTGCGCATACTATGATTAAACAGTGTGCGCAGACTAAGGAAATGTGGAAATGTATGCAATAGTTGCTTAGCAGACTGCTACAGCAGTCTTCCTAAGACTAGGATTTTCTCTTCCAATTTACGCTTTCTTGAAACAGTAGAGTTTCCCTTCGAGTGATAATTTAATCACTCTGAAAACGTGTTTGTTGGGACTCCATATTAAAGGCCAAGTTATAAGGTAAGTGAAGAGTAAATATCCATAGTCATTCTAGAATTTTCTTTAGATATATCAAAAAAAGGAGGAGCTGCCATTTTATTATTTTTTATTATTTTTTATTATTTTTTATGTATTTATTTTTTGCATCTAGAGGAATTTAAACTTCATGAAAGCCTAGAGGACTATATCTGTTTCGATTACCATTTTGTTGCCAACAGTTAGCTCTGTTCAGGGGTAAACTTTCACTTCACTGCCCTCAGGCTAAAATCCCAACCCTTACGGATTCTGACAAGGCTATATATGACACTGTCCCTAAGTGCCTCTCCTACCTGTCTACTTCTCCCTCCATCTGCCAAGAACAGCCTCTATTTGTGCTGCATGTTATACTTGAAGCCACACTGAACTCTTTGCATCCTTGTCTCTCCTACTAATATTGCACCCCAATACTCACCAGAAGGGGGTAGAAATCCACTGTAGGCTCTGAATCATGCTGTTCACACACAATTCTCTTCTCATAGACAACTTCACAACCCAAGCTCTTCTTGACCTACAGCTAAACTAAGTCTAATGATAATTTAGATATCAATTTCCCAAGATTTTATGATATGTGAAATCAGGGTTATTTCCCTTTCTATTCACTCTCATTTCCTCCATCACAGCAAATTTCCTATTTATATTATTATTATTATCCTCTTACATATATTAACCATATATCACCAATCTGCCAAGAACAGCCTCTATTTGTGCTGCATGTTATACTTGAAGCCACACTTAACTCTTTGCATCCTTGTCTCTTCTACCAATATTGCACCCTCAATACTCACCAGCAGGGGAAGCAAATCTACAGGCTATTAGGAGGAAATGTGTATTTAACTGAAGATTTTGGACAGAAGATTTAAGAGGTAGTCTCTGTATCTTAACCTGAAGCATTTCATTCCAACATTTTCAAGTAGACTACTATTTCAAGCATAACTTTTGGGCCACAGATCATAGCTCTTCTCTTTCTCTTTTAAACTTTCTCCATTAGTTAAGCAATAAATTTGTCCTGCGAATTATTGTAGCTATGACAACAAAGGAAGTGTAAGAACTTCATTTTTCTCCTTATAAGACAAGATAATATATTAAAACAAATAAAAAAATAGTAATTTGATGAAAATCCCCCACCTCTTTTTTTGGTAGATCTAAAGAAAATGTTCAGAATGATTATGGAGATATAATCTTCATTTAGCTCGCAATTCAGTCTTTCAGGCATCATCTCAAGAATCAGGTTTTCAGAGTGCTTTTGAATCTCAAATTATATAAATAAATGAAGTGTGTTTTATATTTTAAGGTTGAACCTGGAATTAAATAATGAGATAATTTATATTGCTTAATTATGAATATATACAAAATCAGCATCCTGATTTAAATGAATAATTCATATCTTGAGTGTCCTTTACTTTCTGTTTCACTTTGCCTGAATGCTGAAATCAATATGTGTATTCCAAACTTCCAAGATGAATGATTTGCATGAATAATTGTACAAATAAAGGTTAACATAATTTTCTTTTCTTGTATATAATTCATTTACTTTTGCATTATCACATAATGTATGTAGCGAGAGGAATATTGGCTCCATTTAGTCCTTTTAAATAGTGAGATATTGAATTGGTGTACAAATTAAAGATACTGATGCATTAAGCATTTTCTTAAAAAAGCTGACAATGTTGTAACAAATAAATGAAATTATTCATGCATGAAGATTTCTGTTTCCAATTTGGATCATATCAGTGAATCCCAGATTAGCATATGCAAATGCCATCAAATTACCCACATTTAAATAACTACCAGGCATCTCAAACTTATCTAAATAAAACACTTGCTCCTCTGCAACTTCTCAGTCTTGCCCATCTGAGTTGGGGGCAACACCATCATTTCAGCTGTTCAGTCTAGAAACTTTGAAATCATACGTGACTCCTTTCTTTCTTGCTATATGATGTCCAAAATGCATCAGCAAATTTCACTAGCTATACCTTCAAAATGTATTTAAACATGAACTACTTCTCACTGCCTCTGGTGGTACCATCTTCGTTCAAATCACCCCTTTGATGGCCTGGAATTTTGCAATATTCTTTTACCTTCTCCACCCAGCTCCAGATCTTCTCTTAATGCAACAGCTAGAGACAATCTGTACAAATTTAATTCCAATCATGTCACTTTTCTGCTAAAACCCCCCAAGGGCATCTCTTCTCTCCCAGCATAAAACCAAAGTCCTAATTAAGACAAAGAAGGCCCATAATAATCTACCTCCACTCCTCTGCTTTCCTGTTTATCACTTAGCACTCATCTGCTCCTTGGTGTCTGCCTTTCTTGGTTGCAGTTGCACATATTAGCCAATATCCAGGCACATGTCAACCTTAGAGCCTTTAAATAGTCTGTAACACTTCCCATCAGATATGCACAAGATTCACTCTCTCTCAAACTCATCAGGTATTGACACAAATATCTTATCTCTAAACTCCAACTCACTCTTTGCTCTATCCCTTCCATGGTCATTTTATTTTTCCAGAATGCTGGTCATCATATGACATAATACATATTCTATTTGTTTGTATTTTATCTACCTGGCCATCATTGGAATGTGTATTTCATCGGTGCAGGGATTTTTGAATGTTTGTTAAATGCTTTATTCCCAGTGTCAAGGACACATAGTTAGCACTCATTAAATACTTGTTGAGTGAATTCATTATGAAAGCAAAGTATTTGAACTAGATAAGAAATAATGCATTGCTTAAATTATTAATGTTATTTCTATATAATATTGTGAGGTAGGTAAAATTGGCACTACAATATCCACTTCGCAGTTGAGGAAAAGGAATATAAAGAGATTCATAGAATTTCCTATATTAGAACCTAGGCTTCTCAAATGCTTCAAACTTGTCTTATATATTAGATTCCTATTGCTGGTATAACAAATTACCACAAATTTAGTGGCTTAAAACAACACAGATTTATACTGCTGGAGGTTAGAAGTCCAAAACAGGTCCCACTAAGCTAAATTCGAGTGTCAGCAGGGCTGCGTTTCTTCTTGAAGCTCTAGAGGAGAATCTATGTCTTTGCCATTTCCAGCCTCTAGAGGCTGCGTGCATATCTTAGCCTATGTCTTCTGTATTCCTCCTCTGTGTCTGTGTTCCTCCAACTTCTGCTTCCATGGTCATGTCTCCTCTCTGACTCTTCTGTCTCTCTTTTGATACTCATGATTATATTTGTCCAAAATAGATAATTCAGTACAGTCTCCTCAGTTCAAGATCCTTAACTTAGTCATTCCTACAAAGTACCTCTTGCCGGGTGAAGTAGCACATTTCTAGTTTCGGGGATTAGGAAGTGGTCTTCTTTGAAGGGCTATTATTCTGCCTACCACACCAGAATACAATAAGTCCCCTACATACGAACCTTCAAGTTGTGAACTTTCAAAGATGCGAACATATGTTCGCATGTCCAATCACATAAGTTAGTTCACGTCTGGCATATTTTGTCACATGTCTGCATCCTCTACAAGTGGTTGTACTTTTCTTTACTTTATTATACAGTACTGTATGAATTTACAGTAGTATAGTATCTTTATTTCAAGCCCAGGATGTCCAGAAGCAAGTGTAAAAGCAGCAGTGAAGAACCAAAGAGATTCACGATGCAGGAAATGGCAAGGGGGTTTTCTTTACTTAAGGAGGCACTGTTAGTTTTTGAGGTACAAGACCCGAACATAGAACTGTACTTGAAGGTTACAGCAGCCATTCAGAATGCAATCCAGCGTTACCATGTCATCTGTGATGAGAAAAAAGGGGCTACTACCCAGGCATTGCTTGATCATTTTTTCAAGAGGGTAGATAGAATTGAATCCAGCAAGGAACCAGAAGCTGTGCCATCAATGTCAGGTATGAGTGAAATTGCAGCTTGCCCTCTGTCTCCTATTGCTGATATTCCTTCAGCTCTACCATCTCCCACCTCCTCTCCCTCCTCCAGTCAGTAACTCTTCTTGCCTGTTCATTCAATGCCAGCCCCTGTATGCCAGCTGTTTTACTGTACTACTATACTTTTCATGGTACCGTACTGTAAGATTAAAAATGTTTTCTTTATGTTTTATGTTTGTTTTTTTATTTATTATTTGTGTGAAAAGTATTGTAAACCTATTACTGTGCAATACCATATAGCCAATTGCGTTCATTCGGTACCTAGGCTAACTTTGTTTGACTTACGGATGAGTTGAACTTAAGAACGCACTCTTGGAATGGAACGCATTCCTATGTAGGGGACTTGCTGTAGTATCAAATACTCTATACCATATCATAACTGTAATCTTGTAAATCACATGTTTATTTTTCCTAGAAGTTTTAAATTCTGTAACTTTGATTTGTAAATTCATTTCAAAAGTTGTTAATCTGCATCTTGTACCACAAGATTATTTTTTGTTACTAAGCATCTTCCTTTGAGATGTCTAATATATTTATTTCTTTAAACATTTTCAAATCAAATTCAGTGTATAAGGCCATATGCTATCTGGGTGGGTAAGGATACAGATATGTGAAAAAAATGCATGAATTCAACAAAATAGTATATTGATATTTGAATGGAAGTAAATGAGATGGTATGTCTGTAACTGAGTGTCTCCAAGCAAACTTCTTTTTACACCTCTCTTTCATCATGGTGCCAGTTTTAGCACTTCCTCAGCAACTGATATCCTGATGAATGTCCCATAAATTCAAAGTTGTTATTATGAATGATTTGGTTAAGAATCCGCCTGCCAATGCAGGCGACATGGGTTCGGATCCCTGGTCTGGGAAGATCCCACAGGCTGCGAAGCAACTAAGCCCATGTGCCACAACTACCGAGACTGTACTCTAGAGCCCACGAGCCACAATAATTGAGCCCATGTGCCACAACGACTGAAGCTGTCACACCTAGAGCCCATGCTCCACAACAAGAGAAGCCACTGCACTGAGAAGCCCACGCACCACAATAAAGAGTAGCTGCAGCTCTCTGCAATTAGACAAAGCCGCACACAATGAAGATCCAACACAGCCAATACATTAATTAATTAGTTAATTAATTTTAAAAAACAAAGATATGATAACTATCATAATACTCCCATTTAGAAAATGGAAGCATATAAAACAAACAGCTCGTATGCCACGGCAATTGCCAGTACATATGAGGCATGAATATGATAAGTCTTTGCCCTGGTGTTCAAGGAAGTCTTATTTGATATTATATGACAGTTTTGGGTCCTGTTCTCTTTGGAGATGCTTTGTTCATTTTACTCTGTGGCCACATGATGATAGCATTTCTAATAGTATCATTAGCACTTTGTTATATAATATATTATCATACTGTAACCTGGTAATATAACTTATTTAATGTCTATCCTTTTACTTTTAGTAAGAGTATTTTTAACAGGATACACAAACGCCCGCTGCAGACTAAAATTTCTGGCCTCTGGCAAGTGTCTTTAGCATGAAAGCGTGTACCTTCCCTTCTCTTTCCCATCTGCAGACTGCAACACAATTATTGTGTTGAGTTAACCTCTACCAAATAAGCCCATAATGCATTCAACAGATGGACTGCTTCCCAACAACCTCAAGCTTCCACATCTGCCTTTGGCCACCAACACAACTGTCCTGTAAGAATGAACAAATTCTGAATAGTGTTTGAGTTACTGTGTTTTTTGGTCCTTTATGCAAATAGCCTAGCTCATATCCCAACCAATCAATTTAGTAGAAAGATGTAGAAAAATTCTGGACAAAATAATAAAAATAATGTGGCCTGTCCTAGTAGAACAGGAAGAAAGCTGAGCAAGGACACAGCAATTCCTGCTTGAGTTGGAGGCCTCCGATAAGTCCTGGTGAAAATGTCACCAGGGATCCTTTGGAAGACAGATCATACACCAACAGAGCTTCATCTTTCTGCAAATATTGTTGGACATATGCACAGTTTTTTTTTTTCTGTTTCTTATTACCTGTAGTAAAGTACAGATTGTTTTTTAAGATTCCTCTACTCTAAAGAGGCAGCGTGAGTGGCAGGGATAAGTTGGGAGATTGGGATTGACATATACTCACTACTGTATATGAAATAGATAACTAGTAAGAACCTCTGTATAGTAGAGGGAACTGTACTCAATACTCTGTAATAAGCTATATGAGAACAGAATGTAAAAAGCAATGGAGATACACAACATTGTAAATCAACTATACTCCAGTAAAAGTTAATTTAAAAAAAATAAAGAGGCAGCCTGAGCAGGAGGCAACACTGTGTCTCTAAGTTTTCCTCCATCTCTTCAGCTAGACTTTGGAAGCCAGTCCAGCTTCAAGTACTGAATTAAAGATATTTATTTTCTTTAATGCTCCTTCCTCTTGCTCCAGATGACCATAGCGCAAGATAAGAGTGTAGAGATGAGTGATGCACTGCAGTGAAGAGGGCAGATTAGGGCTGAAATCTAGCTTCGGCTCCATTCAACATACAACAAGATTGGCTGCTGTGAGAGGAAGAAGCCCCATTTATTTCTTACACAGTTCCTGTCCACCTACTGAGTCAATACCTGTGGGGAGTACCTCAGCACAGAGGGGGACCCTCTTTCTATTCTTTTCATCCAGAGCAGCATGGTACCTCATCGCAAACTCTCACTTTGAAGCCTGCTTTACAGTAGTTGTCAATATCAACAGAAGGGGATAGTAGAATTCCAAGGCTAATAATTTTTAATTAAAAAAAATTAGAGAGTAAAACAGACACTCAGCAAGGTAAACCAACTATTTAAAGATACAATCTTTGTTGTAGCTACTATCATGTGGAATTTATTAGAATCAAGTAAACTGGAATTTTACTGTGCATTTTGTGGGAGCCAACAAACCATAATTACCTGGATTGAAAAACCCTGGGAATGTGCGACTGTTAGCAACTCTGGGTTCCAAGCACACCCTGCAAAAATCAGAAGAATATGTTGGGCAGATTTCAAGGATATAATTTCCCTTTCTATCAGTATCATCATTGTGGCCACAGAGTAAAATGAGCAAAGCATCTCCAAAGAGAACAGGATACAAAACTGCCATATAATTTCATGAATAGGACTTCCTTGAACACCAGGGTAAAGACTTGTTCATGCCTCATATGTATTGGTGATTGCTGTGGCATAAGAGCTGTTTGTTTTATATGCTTGCATTTTCTAAATGGGAGTGTTATGGTAGTCATCATATCTCTATTCTTTTTTAAAATTAATTAATTAATTAATTTATTGGCTGTGTTGGATCTTCATTGTGTGCGGCTTCGTCTAATTTGTCTAATGCAGCTACTCTTTATTGCAGTGCATGGCTTCTCAGTGCAGTGGCTTCTCTTGTTGTGGAGCATGGGCTCTAGGTGTGAGAGCTTCAGTCATTGTGGCACGTGGGCTCAATAGTTGTGGCATGTGGGCTCAATAGTTGTGGCTTGTGTGTTCTAGAGTGCAGTCTCAGTAGTTGTGGCACACAGGTTTGGTTGCTTCGAGGCATGTGGGATCTTCCCAGACCAGGGATCAAACCCATGTCACCTGCATTGGCAGGCAGATTCTTAACCACTGCACCACCAGGGAAGTCCCCATATCCCTATTCTGTTTTATGTTTTGTATGGGAGAGGATTTGGTTTAGTATTTGATTTAAAAAGCTGCTAGAAATGATTATTTAACATAAAAACATTGTGGAATTTTACCTTGGTGTAGTAAGTGAAGGGGTCCTTGCATTGCCATTATTGGTTTAAGGATGAGTGTATTTTATTTGTGGGAAGAAGCATCTACATGATCACCCAGCTAAACATTATGCTGTCTGCCTTCATTAGGTGTGTGACTTAATGTTCTGTTTTGGGTAAGGAAATATGAACAGAAATGATGTGGTCAAATTCTAGATCATTTGCTTTAAACAATATGAATTACCCTCTCTTTTCTCTTTTTTTTTTCTCACTGGCTGGAACTCTATTTGGTATTGTGGACAAAGGCCGATGGTAATGGAAAAGTAGAAGATGAAAGAAGTCTGGTTTCCTAGTATGATCAATATACCTGTACCATAAAAGCCCTGGAATTTCTGTCTGATGTGTTAGATGAGAGATACATATTTTCTAGGCATTGTATTTTGAGGACTTATAATTTATAAGATTAGGTAAGTCAGTAATAAACTATTTTGAAATTTCACTATGTTTGAAACCTTGCATGGAGATGAAATAGGCATTTTGAATAGCGGTTGTGGTTTTCTGTCCATCATTTTTTGCACTCTGAATAGCCTACTGGTGCATAAAATGATTTATACCTAGTACGTATCTGGCACGCAGCATTCATTCAATAAATGTTTGTTGAGTGAATTCATTTAAAATTTTTTCATCATTTATTATTCATCATTCATTCTTTCCAAAGACAAAAACTATGCCTGGAGAAAGTTTTGTAATCTCCGTAGGGTTACTAGAATTTTAATATTATTCTAATTCCTTTATCAAAACACAAACATATGAGCCAAATTGCCCTCACAAAGCCAAAATGAAATCAGCATCTGATAGAGCAATTCCAAAATAAATTATCCCAAACAGGCTCTTTTCTCCATTGTAACTGCAAAACTCTGCTGTTGAGCAAACAGGCTTCTGAGCTGAATAATGAAATTTACGTGATCTGCTGCTCCTTTAGCTTTAAGCATCATTTTGCTCAGAGCTAGTTTTGGGGCTCAGTTTTAGTAGCTTCTCATTAGCTACATTTACTTTGTAGCTTT
Organism: Hippopotamus amphibius kiboko; assembly: GCF_030028045.1. NCBI lineage: Eukaryota > Metazoa > Chordata > Mammalia > Artiodactyla > Hippopotamidae > Hippopotamus > Hippopotamus amphibius. The sequence goes on along the minus strand of NC_080195.1, from coordinate 97,958,841 downwards.
TTACATAAAGAGCATCTATGAAGCAGAAGTAAAGGTGTGCAAGTGCAAGGGGATATTTTCCTCACACAGAGATGAGCTATGTGGTGAATAGTCGTCAAGGTAGGAACAGATTTCATACACGAAGCATCCGTTATTTCACTTTTGTCATCTTACTTTATTTTATAGTATATTATGTGCTCTTATAGGAACGCTGGATTATATTTTAAGCCATTCCAAAAATACAGAGTAGGTAGAAATGAAATAGTTAATGAATATAGTTCTCATTTCCTTTTTACATTTGTATTTTAATTTGATTAGTTTAAAAAACCATGGACTGAAATATATTGTTAGTCCTACTTCAATGTGAACTATAATATATTGGCAAGAAAAAAAGATGACAGGATAAAGAATGAAGTCAAAACTAAAGGATAAAAACATATTAAAGGTGATAAATGAGTAAATACAGAAGTTCCCCCACGTACACTATCATTATGTTCTGGTTAGTCTTTATTTAGCTGTATTCTATATGCATCATATTTACAGATCTCTCTTTTTTTTCATTCATTTTCCTCTCAGTGCTTCACTGAAGATAATTTCCATTGAACTCCTTCAATTCACTGATCCTTTTCTCTGCTGAGTCCACTGTTTACTCCCTACGAGTGTTTGTCCATTCCTTTATTAACAGCTACACTTAGTTCACGTTTGCTAAAGTCTTGGAAGCATGATTTGATGTGTCAGTATTGCAGGCCCCTCCTTACAGTGGGGTGTTGCCTCCTAAGTACATAAGACTGATAGATTTCACACTGACTTTTTTTTTAAGGATTTTTATTGAGATATAATTGACATACAATAAAGTGCATACATTTAAAGTGTATAATTCATTTATTTTTTATTAGTAATGTATATGTCAATCCCAATCTCCCAATTCATCCCCTCCACCTCCCCCCCCCACCACCCCACTTTTCCCCCTTGGTGTCCTTATGTTTGTTCTCTATATCTGTGTCTCTATTTCTGCCTTGCAAACTGGTTGATCTGTACCATTTTTATAGATTCCACATATATGTGTTAACACATAGCCTTTCAAATCCAGTGCCTCCCTGCCACTGTCCCCACATCCCCCTCTCCCCGCCCCAACACAGCTCATAGATATAAATTTCTCAGGGCCTCACTTCTTCCAGAAAGTTCTGTCTTTTGGGGATTTAGAATTTAGCTCGTTAGATTTTAACCACATGCTGTTTCATAAACTGGCAAATGTCTAGAGTGGTAGACTTGCCTTACATATGTTGAAAGTTTCCCTCTCTAGGCTGTCTCCTGTGTATTGCCTAACTGTAGGGGCCAGCACTAGGGCCATTCCTCAGTTGTGCTCCCAGAAGCAGTAGATCTGAGTTCACATGTTCATAATGAATACAGTTTACCAGTTGCATCACACAGATCTACTTTCTAGACAGCGTTACAGAATATCTCCCTCATTTGCCAGGGGCTTCTCTTTCTGATGTGAAATTTAGAGGTGAGAGATTAAGGGATACACTATAGATTGTGTTTGTGCAGATGATCTTCAGGTTGCAATTGGTACTTGCCCTCACCAGCCTGATCTATTCATTCTAAATTCCCCTCAATCCAGCTATCCCTTCAGCTATCACGTTGGTAGTTTTTGGTGACTGACTCATTAGCAGGACCCAAGCCCTTATTACAGAGGGATCTGAGTCTTTGGGAGTTATACTCTTTTCAGGATAGGGTTGCTGTTCCTGTCCATTCACAATTAGAATGGATCAATGAAGAACTCAGAGGCAACAGTGGTCACATGTGTTCCACACATATTCCTCCTTGTCCTCATTGCTTGACAGCAACTCAACCACGGTCTGCTGATTAGGGTCATTTATCCCTGACTGCGTGGCAATTCCTATCAAGCTGGCCACGAGAAGTTTGAAATATCCTGGAAACAGAGTTTGTAGTTTATTGAGACCCTTCCCAGGTGGTTCCTTGACAAAAATGTGTCTGCATAGCCCAGAACTGCAGGGACAGGAAGCAAAAAAATCTCTAGCAATAAGTGTGATAACTGGGTGATTCCTGCATTCACACTCTTGGATCCAAGACACATAGACATATTCTTCTGGTTAGAGACACAGTACAAAGTCTCTGATTTAATGCATACACTGTATCCTAAAGGGATCTTTCCTCTCTGGAATTTAAATTCATATAGTCTCCCTTGCTTCCACAGCTATCTGATATTTTTAAACCATATTTTTTAGTATTATTAATTACTTAATTGTTGCAATGAGTTTTGTTTAGCTTCTACATACAGAAATGGAAATTGTTCCAGTAATAACCATTCATATAACAGGAAGAGTCTGGAGAAAACAAACCAAGTTATTAATGTGTAAACCTCTGGTTAGAGTTAAAATTATTGGAGTTGATGCTTATAGCATACTTTAAAAAAAATGTTTGTATTGTTTGGAAGTTTTATATTTATGATGCATTTATGAACTTTCTTTTTTTCAAACTTAAAGCAAACCTAAATTTTATAGCAAGAATACTTTGCTACATTTATTTATTTTATTTTATTTTATTTTTTGTTTAAGAAATGGCAACTCACCAGGTGTCCAAGATATTTCTTCACCAAGGCTTTAAATAGAGATTGCAAGGACACAAATATGTGAATAGCTTGAGACCCAAAAAACATTAAACATTCTATAAAAAGAAGTTTAGGTATATCTTTGCAGGCACACAGAAAATCATATGTGAAGGCACAGGATGGGAAAGAGTTTAATTCCTTCCAAGAACTTAAAAAAAAAAAAAAAAAATTGCTTCTCTAAATAAAACAAGGAGAGCCACAGAAAGTGTTCTAAGATAAGATTGAAAGATGGGCTGTGGTTAGTTTGTGGAAGGCACTTTATTACATAGTAATTCTTTTGATATTTTTCCTTAGTTATTGGAGAGCTGTGCTAGTGGATGAAAGACTAGAGCTTCAGAATTCACTGTGTCCAAGAGTATTAACAGTTATGAAACTTTCATTGCAAGTTATACTCCTGACATACATTAACCATGTGATGCAGAACTAGGCAGTGCCTTCCTATCTTAAACTTTTATACTACACTTTTTAAAGCTTTTATTTTGAGGAAGGGAAAAGGACATTTGTCTGAGTATGAATTCTAAGTTGTATATATTTCTTGCAATTCTAAAAAAGTGAATTCCTGAAGCAAAATTTTGCTAAATGTTAAACTTTAAAATTTAATATACCAGGTTATTAAAATACTGCCTCTAACTAGTTCATGGAATTTAAAATATGTGTGACTATTAAAATTATATGAAGAAAATTTATTTTTTGTGTAATTGGAATTAAAAGAAAATCTTAAAATCTTAAAATTAAAATAATACTTTTCAACAAAGAGCTTAGTGATTAATATAACAAGAACAAGATATGTGCTTGTTAGACATAAAGCATATGTAAGCCAAGTTACCAAATAACACAATTCAAGAATTAAGTAGAATTGTAAAATAAAAAAAAAAAATCCATGCCTTAAGCTCTAGAACCTGTGAATATATTACCTACATGGCAAAAGAGACTTTATAGTTGGCTAAAGTAAGGATCTTTAGTTGGGGAGATTATTTTAGATTCTCTGGGTAGGTCCAACGTAAACATAGGGTTTTTTTTAAGAAATAGAAAACAGCATCAAAGTTACAGAGAATATATGTAATGGAGGAAGTAGAGTTGGAGTGATGTACTTTGAATGGAGGAAAGGGCCACGAGCCAAGGAATACAGGTATGCTTTAGACACTGCAAACCTCAAGGCAACAGATTCTCCCCTGGAGCCTCAGGAAGGAACTCGTGTCTGTCAACACCTTGATTTTGGTCCAGTGAGATGCATTTTAGATTTCTGACCCCCAGAACTATAATAGAATACATTTTCATTATTTCTGTTGTTTTAAGCCACAAAGTGTGCGGTAGTTTTTTTTAGCTGCAGTAGGGAATTAATACAGCATCGCTTCTGCTTATTCATTCTTATAGTCATATTGGTTTGCTTAACCCTGCAGTTTCAGAGAGATATTACCCTCCATGGGGAGGGAAATGACAGAGCAGTGAAAGAGATGAAGTAGCCCGGCCTTCAGGAAGGCTTCACAGGAGGGTAATGGATGCCCTGTGGTCACTGACTCTGATTTCTGACAGGGAGAATATTGCAGTGGGTATGTCTAGATGGTTGTCTCTTTCCCATATTGTCCTGATAATTGATCGGTTTTCCAAGTTTCCTGCCCTGAAACTGTACTTTTCTTTTGAGTGATCTTGACTGTGAAGGGACAGACAAGCATCAATACAACACAAAACCTGTCAGGCTAATCACCTTTGTGAGTTTGCATCACTTATTAACCAAATTTAACAACATCAGAGCAATGGAAACTTTCATGGAAAATAGACAAAATCTGAACACAAGAAACCATATTCCAAGAAGAATGATTTAAGTACAAATGTTCTCTTTAGTGAGATCACTGCGTAGTAGCAAATCTGTATTAATCTAGTCTACCAGACAGAATCAACACAGCCACAGGGTGGAGCAGACCAACTTGCCCCTTAGATTCAGGCTTTTAAAAGAAAGCAATCATTGTACAACTTGCAGTCTCAGTAAAAAAAAAATAAAAAAAAAATATCAAAATAGCTATTACCTTTGAATAGAAATGTAAATAGATTTATTTTGAAAATTTTGTGCATAGATATAAACCTAGTACTTGCATAGTTCATTCTAAGGCAAAAATTAAACAAAACAAAAAAGGCTGATGAATTTAAAAATGAAAGTCTGGTTGCATTATTTCTTTTTTTTTAATTTAATTCACTTTTCATTTATTTCCTTTAATTTCATTTGTTTCCTATTCATATTAAATTGCTTTACTGTCTTTATTTTATCCTTGATTTTTTTTGACTCCGTGACATGCAGGATCTTATTTCCTCAACCAGGGATTCAATCTGGGTCCTTGGCAGCAAGAGCACAGAAGTCTAACCACAGGGAATTCCTGCATTGTTTCTTTATAAATTCTATCATCCCAACATTCCAGGAGCTGATAAAGGCAGTGAGACTAGATCCCAGCTCTTCAAAATGAGGTCTGAGCAAACACTGAAGTCCTAAAAGCCAGATTAATTTATAATATATTCAACACATCACTGTAGGCTCTAACATGACGCTGAATTAAGGTCAGGGTCAACCAAAGAATTTGAGAAGAAGCCTGACTAGTGACAATTTCTTTGTGTCTCCCTGTGACAGGAAAAAGATTTGAAATCTTTTCCTTGTTTTTCTTTTTCTTCAAGCAGACTTTCATTAAGGCTGAAATATGTAGAGTGGTGACATAAATGTAATACTAAACATTATAAGCAGCCTTAATTAGTGTGATTATGTAAATAATTATGCATTGCTTTGTTTATTTTTAAATATTTTATCTCTACTCTAAACTCAACTTATACTTTTATTCATAGCTGGTTCACCAAGCATGACCTCAACTCACATCTTGAATAAGTGTAGAAGAAAACCTTAGAAAGCAAAATACAGTTTGGTAAAGTTATGGTATCTACCAAATGATAATCACATTTTTTAAATGACATATACAGCATCATTTAAGAAATTCTTCTTTGTATTCAAATACTCTATGTTATATACATCTGTATAAAATTAAACTAAAAACAGCACATAAGTCACATACTCTTTAAAACATGAAATATACATTGTGATATCTGAGAAGAACAAATGTTTGAAGCAATAGATGGCAGTATTGTTGCATATTTTTATGAAATGTTCTAAAGCTTTTGTTTGCTTTTACCCCTCACCCAACAGCTTTCATTACTTTCTAAAGTTTTATAGGTCATTGTATGAAGACATTAGAAATTTAATTTGAAGACTTTGTTTTTAACCTAAGCAACTGTGATTTGCATTTCCTCTCTGTATAAAGGACAGTACCCAGAGAAGGATAGAAGTGGGAATAAAATGTTTCCATCCTTTCACATCTGGTTTGCACAGTTAACCCACAAGGCCAAAGGATTGTGAAGCTGGCACAGTGAGCTGCTATGAGTTAGTTCATCTTATTCTTCCTTAATTTATTGAGTGCTCAGTGTAATTTCAAAACATGCATGTTATAAAATCTGTTTAGCTTTAAACTCTCCTTGATTTCAACTTTTTTTTTGATACTGGGGTTAAATGGTATCTATTTCACATAACTAATCTGTCATCCAGTAAGTGTTTTTAAGGATCGTTTTTCAATGAATGACTAGATCTTCTAAGGGAGAGAAAATTAAACTGTTTATCTTTTAAACAGCACTAAAGAGATGTATAAAGAAAAGCTGTGATAAGGAAGTAAGCTATACATTCAGAAGAAGGGAACAAAAGGGAAAATGAGTAACAGGTCATCCAGTTAAAATTGTTTTCTAAAATTTCGGCACATAATTTGAACTATAGGACCAAATATATTGAGTTTAAGCTTTTGCTGCACCAGGAGTAGTGTTTAATATCCAAGGAGGGAAAGAATATTTCTTGCTGCATGCAATGAATTTACTCATAGTTGTGCTGGATATTTCTTTCACGTGTACTGGTTCTCAAAAAAAAAAAAAAAAAAAAGAAAAGAAAAAGAAAAACAAATCTTAAAAGCTGTTCTCTATTTCCTTTTTATTTTTCATAAAAAGATCAGATATCAATTGAAGTTAATAGCTAAAGTAAGAAAGTACCAATTTCATCTCATCAGTTTTTTGGTCAGGGCTTTCAGCTCTAAGAATACAGTATTAAAGTGTCACATTTAAGTGAAGTGCTATCAATGTTCCTTTTTTGTATCTTCAAAGTAAGTTGACAGTATTCTGTAATTTCACAACAATAGCAATGAATGTAGGAGCAAGCTGAGCTTCTTTGTGCACGTTATAACATAATCACAACACTATAAATAGTCTTTCTTTTGAAATATCTAAACGTGGCCAGGTAACACAAAATGATCAGAATCAAATTTTTTTTTTTGAGCTTTGACACTTCCTCTAATTTTTGGTCCCTAGTTTTAATATCCAACTGAAGCAAATAGTGACAATTCATTTTTCTCAGTGTTAATTCTTCTTTGTGATTTTCAATAAGCCTTTATACATACTGCATAATTCTATCCTAGAAACTGCCCTTTAAGAGAGCTGGCTAAGTTTTTGCAATTCCAGTCGCCATTTGTGAACAACTAGACACAGTTGGAACACATCAGATATCCTCAGTCAAATAATGACCAAATGGCAGAGGCTACAAAGGACAGTTCTGAGAATCTGACTCTGGAACTTTCTGTTACCCAGGAAGCTTACAATTAAGAAAATTAGTTAGTATATGAAAATTATTCCTCTTAAAGACTCAATGAGCATTGAAAAACATTTTGTTCATGTTTAGAAACACAGATAAACATACAAAGAGATAATTTAACTGTCTTTCAAAATGTTGTCATATGAAGTAACAGAAATTAGTAAATAAAATAATTTATTTTTAATAATTTATTTTTATCCATAAAGTATTCCATGTATACTGTTTGAAAATAGCCTATATGATAATTTATTAAAACTACAGATAATTTTTCAAATTTATGAAAGTATTTTTTAAATTATAAAAGATAATTTATAATATTAATAAACTAAAATAGCTTTCTTAAATAGTGAAATTGCTGAGTGCATCATAAAATAATGTCAATAAATTACAATAGTAAGGGAAAGAAGCATCCCTCACTAAAGTTCTTTGCAAAACTGTAGAAACATGATCTCTGTATATGTGATGTGACTTCCGCAGAATCTGTCTTCAGTTCATTAGCTAGGCCAGATCATGAAGTTTATTCCAAGTTAAAAATGCAAAGAGAATGGAGACAAGCAGATATTTCAAGATTGATTTCACTGTGGTGTACAGGTGTACAAGCAAAAGAGCAGAGCAAAGGAGGCTATGCATCAAATCAGAGTTGAAATGAGTTTTTTCAGTGTTCTTTCCCTTGTTCCTAATAGACATGGAGGAATCGCATATACACAGGGAGGACTATAAGTTATATGCAGATTTTCCACTGTGAAAAGGATCAGCACCCCTAATCCCTGAGTTGTTCAAGGGTCAATTGTATATAGCACACCTTCTTTATCCATTCATCTATCGATGGATGCTTAGGTTGCTTCCATATCTTGGCTATTGTGAATAATGTTGCAATGAACATTGGAGTACAAATATCTTTTCAAATTAAAGTTTTTGCTTTCTTTGCGTAAATACCCAGAACTGAAATTTCTGGATCATATGGCAGTTCTATTTTTATTTATTTTTGAGATATCTTCCCACTGTTTCCCATAGTGGCTGAACCAATTTACATTCCCTTCAATGGTGCACAAGTATTCTCTTTTCTTCACATCCTTACCAATACTTGTTTAGTTACCTTTTTGATGACAGTAATTTTGACAGTAATTTTGAGGTGGTATCTCATCTTCTATATGCTAATAGTAAACTATCAGAAAAAGAAATTAAGAAAACCATCCCACTTACAATTGCATCAAAAAGAACAAAATACCTAGTAATAAATCTAACCAAAGAGGTAAAAAACTTGTACTCTGAAAACTGTAAGACATTGATGAAAAAAATTGAAGCCATACATGCATACTTAATTTTAGAAGATTATTCCAAATTGTTTTCCAACATATTTGTGAAATTTTTCTTTTGAGGAACATGAGAATTCTGGTTGATTCAGATATTCTCCAAATCCATTATTTTCAGACTTCAATTTTTGCTAAACCTATAGATGAAAAATAGAATCCTAATTTTTTTAGTGTTTTAATTTTTATCACCTGGCTTTCTGATGAGGCTGAGCATCTAGTATCAGATTTGTTGCCTATTTGTTGTATTTACTCTGTGAAATATTTATGTTGTGTATCCATTTTTCTTGTCAAGTGTTTGTATCTATTTATTGTTTTATAAATGTTTTATATAGATTTGCATTTACTTTCTGTTCACAGATTGCTTTATATTCTCTGTCTTTAGGACATTACACGCTTCTGAAAATCATAAAGATATTCTCTTGTGTTATATTCAATCAAAATTGATTTTTTTGATGATGAGAGGTCAGCATTCTTTTTTTTTCCAAAATAGAAAACTATTAAAAATGATTAATCATCTCCCTACTGATGAAAGAATTCACCACCTTTGCAATCAAGCCTAAAGTTTCCATATGCAGATCTACTTTCTAGTCATTCTAATGTATACCACTGGATTATTTTCAGCAATTTAATATGTCTTTCCCTTCTTGTAATATTCTTTAAAATGTTTTACATTAAAAATATTTTTTCCTGTAAAACATGGTGTTCCTCCCTACTCCACTCTTTCTAATATCTGGAAATATTACTTTAATTCTTAGAAGCATTTACTAGTAAAATCAACAACATCTAAAGTTTATTTGTTGGCAAGTTCTGTTTTTCATTTTAAATTTGTGATAATTTACACATAATGATATTCATCTCTTTAAAATATCAGATTGAGAAAATTTTCTTCTATGCCTGGCTTATTGAGAATTTTTATAATTAATTGATTTAAATTCTGTCAAGTGCTCTGTGCATCTATTGATAAGATTGATCGTAGTTTTCTGTTTTGTTGTGTTTCAGCCTTTTGAATAGGCCATTACATTGACTGACTTTTGAAATTTGAAGTAACCTTACATTTCTGGGATAAATTATACTTGGACATAATGTTTATCCTTTCTATAGACTGCTGGATTTGATTTCCTAGTATTTTATTCAGAATTCTTGCACTTATGAGGGATATTAACCTTTAAATTTAGTTTTGTTTTTTTATTTATCTGTGTCTTAGAACACATTTGTCTGGTTTTGGTAGATGATTTCAGCTTCACAAAATGAGTTGGGAGATGTTTCTGTTTCTTACTTTCTAGAAAAGTTTATATAAGACTGGTGTTATTTATTTTTTTCCTTGAGTATTTGAAAAAAATTACCAATGAAGCTATTTAAGTCAAGATTTAATTTCAGGGAAGGTTTTTAAATTAGGAATTAAATTTTTTAAGTAAATACAGGATAATTTGTTATCTACTTTTTTTTGAGTGAACTTTAGTAGTTTTTTTTTCTTTTTTTCCCATGATATTTGCACTTTTAATCAAAATTGTTGAAAGAGGGAAGCTTTTGAAATATTTAATTTCTTTAATTGTTGAGAATATTCAGGTCTTTTACATTTTTTAAGTTAAAGAATGTTTGTGTTCATGAATTTTCTATTCTACCTATGTTTTTACATTTATTGTTATCAAAGTGTTTCTAATTTTATCATATATTTTTAATATCTCTAGTACCTGATCTTAGTTTTTTTTTTTTGTTTTCTTTTCTTTTCTTTTTCCCTGGATCAGTCTTTTTAGTTACAATTTTATTAGCCTTCATAAAGGAATAAATTATGGCTTAGTGGGATTTTTTTGATAAATTAATTTTTATATTTTGTTTTATCTTCTTTCATTGATATCTGTTCTTAACTCTATTATTTGTCTCCTACTTTTTCTAGATTTAAATTGAATCTAAGTTTTTTCAAACTTTATGATACAGATTCTTGAAATATTTATTTTTAGCATCCTTTCCTTTCTAATATAGCATATGAGGCTATGAACATTCTTAAAGCCCTGCTGAAATGCATTGCATGAATTTTAATGTACTGTATTTTACTGTAATTCAGGTGAAGATATTTCATGTTTCTTTGTAATTTCTTTCTTCACCCAAAGATTATTTTGAGTTTCGTTACTTAATTCTAAATATATGTAACTTATTTCTGCTCTGTTCAGGGAACATAAACAGATACAGTCCTTTAAAATTCGCTTGTCTATTTTTACAATCAATTAACCATTTTTACCAATCAATTTTGGTAAATATTTCATGCCAGCATGAAATAACGCATAATTAAATTTTTGAGGTGCAATCAATTTTCCATAAAATTCATTTAAGTTGGTTTTGTTAACTGTGTCAATCAGATTTACTATATCCTTCCTGAACTTTTGTCTGGTCTAGTAATCCATGCAGAACACTGCAACAGGGTTTGTTTTATTTGTTCATAAATAAATCCACAAATTAATCAACTGCCTAGAAGAAGTTGTGGCAGGAATATTCCATTGCTCTCTTAATGCTTCTTTTAAACTATGTTTAATTATTTTCTTCTGCTTATATTTCATTAAGAAAAAAATACAAAATATTGCATTTTTCCTTCTGCTAATATCAATTACAATTTCCCAACATGTGATTTGATGTAAAATTTAAAATCTATAATAATAATTTTAAAACCTACATTCATAACTAAATAAATATATAAGAAAGAAACAGTACTTATGGATTTAATAGCTCTCAAATAATACATTTCCATTTTAATTTTTTTCTGTAACTTTAGTGTAACCTATACCACAACCATAACATACCATGATACCATAATATATATCATTTTGCATGGTGAATTACATGGTCTTCTACTCTGAAATCAATAAAATTAAAAATTCCCCAATGTGTGCATGATTTGGCTTATACTAAAAATAAGAAATGAATATAATTTGGAAATAGAGGCTGGCAGAAATTAGTAGAGAGCATTTATTTCCAGTTTGTAGATACTTCCTTTTCAAATCAGTTTTCAAATGTGTGACCTGAGAGGTAATCCAATTGATAACATCTTAAAAATCTAGAGTGATTTAAAATATGAGTAACATATGTATAAGCTGAGTAAGCATGCACAGTATATTTTCTGGTGACTGATCATTTTTTAAGTATTTAAGCACATCTTCACTAACAGTAATTATTTATGTAATTTATTTCATAAGGTTATAGAGGCCAGACACCAGGATGAGTAAAGAGAATTAAGTACCCAACGTGCATCATCATGCTGCAAAGTATATTAACTTTCTTTAGTTCTATGGCCTTATAGTTTGAGACTTCCTTGATTTAATGATAATCAAGAGTCTCTTTTTCATGTCATTAATAGATTAATCAGCCATTAAATTTGCTCTAACAGTTCTTTGACCTGAATGAATAATTTTAATTTTTTCTTTGGATCATTTTCCGTTAAACACTATATTTGGTTTCAGAAAAATGTATTTTTCTTCTTTTCTGGAACCTATGACTCTCATTCATTTTCAAGAATTTTTTTGAAAAGATGCTTTATTCATAATTGCTCTTCTTTCCTATAAAACAAGTGCTACAATGTTTGATCTGTCTAACCCTGAGAGAGGCCTCATTGAGTTGATCTTAAGTCAATAAAAGCTGTTAAAAATGAATGAGTTCTGAGAATGAGTATCCCAGATTTTCCATCAGCAAAGTTCAGTTTAATTCCTAGTTGAAGAAAATTTCCAGGTTGTAGCACCAGGAGAGGGCACACAGGTGAGAATGTTCTTCTTACTGAGTTACAGTGATTAAGCTGTCTTCTGGGGAGGTCAAGACAGCTAGAGTTTCAAGGCAGACTATCAGAGAATAAAAAGAAAAGAACCACCCAAAAGTGTTGCAGAAAACAATACTTGGAGCTAACACAAGGCAAGGAATAGTATCTATCATCATAAGCTAGATGGAAAACTTGATAATTTATGGGTCATGTTGAAGATGACTCAGAAAGTCCTTGCTCTATTATTGACTTATTGAAACATAGTAATATTAAAGTTAACTATATTACCAAATTAACCATATAACTATTGTAATTATTGAAAATAGCCATATATCTGAAGAATATATCCAAGTTTTTAAACCATATCACAGAACAAACTATAGTATTGTTCTAGAAATACACAGTATTTAGGACCCCAAAAAGTAAATTCTCAGTGTCTGTCATCCAACCAAAAATTACCAGACAGGCAAAGAAGGAAAATATGACTCATAATATAGAAAAAAATTCAATCAACAATGACTCAGAAATGACATAGATGTTAGAATTAGCAATGAGAATATTAAAATAGTTATAACTGTGTTATATATCACTAAAAAGCCAGAAGTAAGATTGCACATCTTAAGTAGAGACATGAATACAAAAGAGTCCCAAATCAAATTTCCATAAAGAAAGCTAAAATGTTCAAGATTAAAATAAAAATGCACTAATTGGGAAAAACAAAATCTTGAACATTGAATGAGTAAACAATAGTTAACTTGAAGACATAGAAACAGGAACTATCAAAAAGAAGAAAGACACAGAGGAAGAAGATTGAAATAAAATTCAAAAGCATAAGTGAACTGTGGAACAACTTCAAGTTGTTGGCCTGAAATATATGTAACTGAAGTTCCCAAAGGAGAGGGAGATAAGAGTAGGACACACACACACACACATGAAAAATTAATGGCTCAAAATTTTCCAAATTGAAGAAAGAGTAAACCCATATATTAAATCATCTGTGTTTAATTTTACTAAGGAACACAGTAATATATGAATATATTTTGAATAAATACTAAAGTCACCAATACAAATGCTTGTGCAAAGAAATATAGTTCCACACAGGAACAAAACCTTCTGGACTATTTTAATAATTCTATTATATTTTCCCAATATGTAATAATTTCTGCATTTGTGGTACCTTACATATTAAGACCATTTTTTTTTCTTTGCATTAAAATATATTATTTTTCTGAGCCCTTCTCCACCATATCCATTTCCTCCTTTCCTTACATTGTTTTGTGTCTCTAGAGGTCAACATCTATTCACTCCATCATCAGGCTCACTGTTAAGTCTTCTTTTTGGGTTTTCCCAATAGGACATATTATCAGTGTCTCTTCTTAATTCTAGCAGTAGCTGAAACCATCTAAGATTATAATTCTTGTTGGAGAGCCCTTCAATTTTTCTGGTTCCAAATAATTTGTCCTTTACTATTTAAAGTGTAAGAGTAGTTATAGATTTCCATTGTTACTAGTATCTGCATTTTCCCCCATTCCCTTTGATTCTCCTAACCCCAATTATACCCCTGTACAATTTTTCTTTATTGTTTTCTCTTCTGTTAAATTCATTTAAGTGTGCAAACTGCCTCCTGTCTAATGCACTATAACGTATCTTTCTCTACATAACATTTTGACTTGCCATTTCAGTGGCTGTTACTTTTCCACACTGTGTCATAATCCATTAATCTACCTTCCTCCTTTTGGAGTATTGGTTTTTGTGCCTGAAAAAAAAAGGGACTAGCACTAAGGAGGGTACTAAGCTAGGGTGCAAAATAAAAACTTCTGGTTATGAAATACCACTAAAATTGGGACCAAGAGGAAGATGTACTGGACATCTACCAATGTAGCATTTTATTATAACCCCCACACCTCCCTTAAATAAGAAGTACCAGTTGTAACAAATTGCATCAAAGATCATATGCCTAGAAGTTTATGACAGGCATGTTCAGAACTGCTGGACACCAAAAACATCTCCTTTGTAAATATATATATGAATATTTGTCTATCTAGCAATATTGTACTGTCATGCAATACAATTGTTATGACAAAAAATTAGAAATTTTGCATGCTGTTTTGTTTCAAACAATTAGGCTCTCAACTATTACTTATTAGATACAAATTACGTGCAAGGCAATACTGGACATATCCAGATTTTTTTTTTTTTTGTTACAGTGCTTATTTTAATCAACAGAAATCATTTTATATTTATTGCAGGAGCTATTTGGACTTCTTTAGACATAATTTTGAAATCACATCACACTTATGCATACTTAAAAAGGCACACTATAGGCAAAATAAATTAGATGAGGTATAAACTGCTTTGTGTGCAGTCTGACTTTTTTTGCTTTAACTGAATCACCATTTTACTTTGTCATGGACATTTGTGCTTTTGTGTATCTGTCATGTCCTGTGCCATCAAGATGTTGATGATAAAGATGCAGTGTTTTTAGGATAAGTGCTTCTGTTATTACCTCTGGGATATATTTTCTGCAAGTTTTGATGCTGTGTTTTCCCTTTGAACCCATATGTATCTTTTTCCTCAATTGTAACATATGTCCTTGGAAGTTAAGTGTTTTTTGATCAGGTCAGTGGGAAGTTTCTGACCACTTGAAGGACATATCCAGATTTATTAATTTTTTTCATCAAATATTTTACACTAGTTTCTTTTTTGAAATTTATTTATTTATTTATTTATTTATTGGCTGAGCTGGGTATTCATTGCTGTGCATGGGCTTTCTCTAGTTGTGTCAAGCAGGGGCTGCTCTTCATTGCAGTGCATGGGATTCTCAGTGCAGTGGCTTTTCTTGTTGTGAAACGTGGGCTCTAAGCATGTGGGCTTCAGTAGTTGTGGTGTGCAGGCTTAGTTGGTCAATGGCATGGGGATCTTCCCAGACCAGGGATGGAACCCATGTCCCCTGCATTGGCAGGAGGATTCTTAACCACTGTGCCACCAGTAAAGTCCCTCATCAAATATTTTAAAATCAACATGAAGTAAATACAGATACACAGTTCAGATATACACAACATTTATATAGTGGCTATATTCTTTAATAACATACTTACTCTTTTTATTAACATCTTGTAGGTGGGAAAACAGGAGTGATTAATGACAATATAATTAAGAAATTTGCCTAAGGTTACACAGTAGACTATTGCTTCTGGTGGATTTGAACCCAGGTTATCTGCCTTAAATCCATGTTCTTAGCTGATACATTATGGTGCCTCTCAAAATAATTGCAACACTTTGCATTTAATAAATATCATTAAAATGTTTTTTTCAAATCATTATCACTTGTTACTCTGCCAAACAGAGCAATTATCATAGCAATATTATTCTTGAGAGCAACCTAAATTTAAACAATAAAGATTAAAAATAGGGAAATAATGGTGGACTCTGGAAGGGCTCACACCAATGAGCACTTCTCAGAACCCCTGCCACCAGTGCCGGTGTCTCCTCAGTGAGCCACAGCTGCCCCCCACCTCTGCAGGCACCCCTCCAACACCAGCAGGTGAGGAAATGGAGGCACAGAGAGATTAAGTGACTTGCCCAAGGTTGCACAACCAACAGAAAAGATGGCGGTGAAGTAGAGGGACGTGGAAGGCATCCCTCTCCACAGATGCATTGGGAATGCACCAAAGGATGCAATAATTCCCACAGAGAACCAGCTGAACACCAGCAGATGGCCTCGGAAACAAGAAAGGACCGCAAGGAGTCCTACATAACCGGCAGTGGAGAGACGCCCGTGGGCCACCTAAGGCGCTCAGGGATAACAAGCACGCTCAGGCATTCAGGCGGGGCTAGATTAAAACCACTTGCAACGCCAGCAGCAGGGAGGCTGCCGAGGAAAACAACAACAACAACAACAACAAAAACCTGAGAGAGGCCCAACTCTAAGACTTTCTGTTTACGCCTGAGCCACCAGCGTCCCTCTGCAACAGGCACCTCCAAGCCTGACTGAAACAACAGTGCACCACTGCTCACTCACTCCCAGGAGAAGGAGCCACTATTGTACCCTCTCCCTCCCTACACACCGAGGCTTACAGACGAACAATAAAGGAACCTCTGCTGGTCACAGAATAATGCAAAAAACCCAAGGCGAGGAGAAGGACACTTACAGCTGAGACTCTAAGGAAACATAAATATTAGTATCAATTCCTATTGAACTGGTCCATTCTGGGATCAGTTCTGGATTTTTTTTTTTTTTCTTTTTCGCTTTTTTTTTTCTTTTTTTCTTTTTCTTTTTTTCTTTATTAAATACGATCTTAGCCCTAATGGATCTACAAGTTTTATAACATAATTTTTTAATGATATTTTTTACTCTTTTTTTTTTTTTGCCTTTTTATATACTTCTATTTCTAGCTAAGTTTTTGGTAGTACGGACAATATATCTCTCATACTTTCCTTTCATCCCTATCTTTTATACATTTCTATTCCTTTCTTTTTATTTGCATATTTCCAACCACATTACACTCTTCTGTTCCCCTTTCTTCCAGCCATTTTAAGTTTATTTTATCTTAACATACTTATAAGCAACACTATCGGTCTGCTCAGACTCCTTGCTCTATTCTCCAGATGACGCACTGCCTTGGTATTTAATATTAGGCTTTTGTCTTTATCTTAGTTCTTAGTACAGTTGTCTAATTTCATTCTGAGAATCTCCATTCTGTCCGGTGGTACTCTGGCTCTTTTCTATATTTGATTCTAGCTTACAAAATCTCCCTGGATTAATGTTTGTATGTGTAGGGTGTTATTTGTTTGTTTGCTTTTGCTTTTGTCTCTGATTTGTTCTGTTTCAGTTGTCAATTTCTGTTGGGTTTCTCTCTGAATATCTGATAGCACACTGGGGTTCTGTCAGGTCTTTCCAGAGCCTTATGTCCTAATGGATTCAGTAATTGTGTGTCTTATACATGTATGTGTTTCCTAGACTTAATATTTGTTGAATCCAATACTTGGACATTAGTCTGAGGCTTGGACAGTCTTCTATAAACACCTCTGTCACCAGGACAAGCAACCCCAAAAGTTTGGACAACCATGAGGAAACAAAGAAACACCATGCAGGCAAAGGAGCAGGAAAAAAACCCACAAGACCAAATAATGAGGAGGAAATAGGAAAAATGCCTGAAAAAGAATTCAGAGTAATGATAGTAAAAATAATACAAAATCTCAATAAGAAAATAGAGAAAGTACAAGGAACAGTTCATAAGAACTCAGAAAAACAAACAGCAATGGATAACAAAACAAGTGAAATTAAAAATACTCTAGATGCTATAACCAGCAGAATGACTGAGGCAGAAGAACGAATAAGTGAGTTGGAAGATAGAATGGGGGAAATAACTGCCACAGAGCAGGAAAAAGAAAAAAGAATAAAAAGATTAGAAGACAGTCTCAGAGACCTCACTGATAACATTAAGCACACCAACATTCGACTTATAGGCATCCCAGAAGAAGAAGAAAACAAGAAAGGGTCTCAGAAAATATTTGAAGAGGTTATAGGGGAAAACTTCCCCAACATGGGAAAGGAAATAATGAACCAAGTCCAAGAAGCACAGAGAGTCCCATATAGAATAAACCCAAGGAGAAATACACCAAGGCACATGTTAATCAAACTAACGACAATTAAACTCAAAGAAAAAATATTAAAGCAGCAAGAGAAAAGCAACAAATAACATATAAGGGAAAACCCATAAGGATAACAGCTGACCTTTCTACAGAAACTCTACAGGCCAGAAGGGAATGGCAGGATATACTGAAAGTCCTGAAAGAGAGAAACCTACAGCCAAGAATACTCTACCCAGCAAGAATCTCATTCAGATTTGAGGGAGAAATCAAAAGCTTTCCAGACAAGCAAAAGTTAAGAGAATTCAGCACCACCAAACCAGCCTTACAACAAGTGCTAAAGGAACTTCTCTAAGTAGGAAACACAAGAAAAGGAAAACACCTACAAATACAAACCCAAAACAATTAAGAAAATGGTAATTGGAACACACATGTCAATAATCACTTTAAATGTCAATGGATTAAATGCTCCAACCAAAAGACACAGACTGGCTGAATGGATACAAAAACAAGACCCTTCTATATGCTGCTTACAAGAAACCCACTTCAGACCAAGGGATACATATAGACTGAAAGCAAAGGGATGGGAAAAGATATTCCATGCAAATGGAAGTCAAAAGAAAGCTGGAGTAGCAATACTCATATCAGACAAATTAGACTTGAAAGTAAAGACTATTACAAGAGACAAGGAAGGACACTACATCATGATCAAGGGATGCATTCAAGAAGAACATATCACAATGGTAAATATCTATGCCCCCAACATAGGAGCACCTCAATACATAAGGCAAATGCTAACAGCTATAAAAGGAGACATTGACAGTAACACAATAATAGTGGGGGACTTGAACGCCCACTTACATCAATAGATATATCATCCAAACAGAAAATCAATAAAGATACACAAGCTTTAAATGACACATTAGACCATCTCGACTTCATTGATATTTATAGGACATTCCATCCAAAAACGACAGAATACACTTTCTTCTCAAGTGCACATGGAACATTTTCCAGGATAGATCACATCTTGGGTCACAAATCAAACTGCAGCAAATTCAAGAAAATTGCAATCATATCAAGCATCTTCTCAGACTACAATGCCATGAGACTAGATATCAATTACAGGAAAAAAACTGCAAAAAATATAAACACCTGGAGGCTAAACAATTCACTCTTAAACAACCAAGGAATCACTACAGAAATCAAAGAGGAAATCAAAAAATATCTAGAAACAAATGACAATGAAAACACAACAACCCAAAACCTATGTGATGCAGCAAAAGCAGTTCTAAGAGGGAAGTTTATAGCAATACAGTCCTACCTTAAGAAACAAGAAAATGATCAAATAAACAACCTAACCTTACACCTCAAACAACTAGAGAAAGAAGAACAAAGAAACCCCAAAGTGAGCAGAAGGGAAGAAATCATAAAGATCAGAGCAGAAATAAATGAAAAAGAAAGGAAGGAAACAATAGCAAAAATAAATAAAAGTAAAACTGGTTCTTTGAGAAGTTTAACAAAATTGATAAACCATTAGCCAGACTCATCAAGAAGAAAAGGGAGAAGATGCAAATCAACAGAATTAGAAATGAAAAAGGAGAAGTAACAATAGACACCTTAGAAATACAAAAGATCATGAGAGACTACTACAAGCAACTATATGCCAATCAATTGGATAACCTGGAAGAAATGGATACATTCTTAGAAAAATACAATCTTCCAAGACTGAACCAGGAAGAAATAGAAACCATGAACAGACCAATCACAAGTACCGAAATTGAGGCAGTGATTAAAAATCACCCAACACACAAAAGCCCAGGACCACATGGGTTCACGGGCAAATTCTATCAAACATTTCGAGAAGAGCTAACACCTATCCTTCTCAAACTCTTCCAAAATATAGCAGAAGTCAGAACACTCCCAAACTCATTCTATGAGGCCACCATCACCCTGATACCAAAACCAGGCAAAGATGTCACAAAAAAAGAAAACTACAGACCAATATCACTGATGAATATAGATGCAAAAATCCTCAACATAATCCTAGCTAACAGACTCCAACAGCACATTAAAAAAATCATACACCATGATCAAGTGGGGTTTATCCCTGGGATGCAAGGATTCTTCAGTATATGCAAATCAGTCAATGTGATACATCATATCAACAACTTGAAGGATAAAAACCATATAATCATTTCAATAGATGCAGAAAAAGCTTTTGACAAAGTTCAACATCCATTTATGATAAAAGCTCTCCAGAAAATGGGCATAGAAGGAAATTACCTCAACATAATCAAAGCCATATATGAAAAACCAAAAGTCAACATCGTTCTCAATGGGGAAAAACTGGAAGAATTCCCTCTAAGAACAGGAACAAGACAAGGGTGTCCACTCTCACCACTATTATTCAGCATAGTTTTGAAAGTTTTAGCCACAGCAATCAGAGAAGAAAAAGAAATCAAAGGAATCCAAATTGGAAAAGAGGAATTAAAATTGTCACTCTTTGCAGATGATATGATATTATATATAGAAAACCCTAAAGACTCTACCAGAAAACTGCTAGCACTAATTGATGAGTTTAGTAAAGGAGCAGGATACAAAATTAATGCACAGAAATCTCTTGCATTCCTATACACTAACAACAGAAGAGCAGAAAGATAAATCAAGGAAACTCTCCCATTCACCATTGCAACAAAAAGAATAAAATACCTAGGAATAAACCTGCCTAAGGAGGCAAAAGTTCTGTATGCAGAAAACTTTAAGACATTGAGGAAAGAAATCAAAGACAACACAAACAGATTGAGGGACATACCATGTTCCTGGATTGGAAGAATCAACATCATGAAAATGACTGTACTACCCAAAGCAATTTACAGATTCAATGCAATCCCGATCAAATCACCAATGGCATTTTTCACAGAACTAGAGCAAGAAATCTTACGATTTGTATGGAAATGCAAAAGACCCCGAATAGCCAAAGCAGTCTTGAGAAGGAAAAATGGAGTTGTTGGAATCAGGCTTCCTGACTTCAAACTACACTACAAGGCCATATTGATCAAGATAGTATGGTACTGGCACAAAAATAGAAAGGACGATCAGTGGAATAGAATAGAGAACTCAGAAGTAAGCCCAAACACATATGGGCACCTTTTCTTTGACAAAGGAGGCATGAGTATACAATGGAAAAAAGACAGCCTCTTCAATAAGTGGTGCTGGGAAAATTGGACAGCAACATGTAAAAGAATGAAATTAGAACACTTCCTAACACCATACACAAAAATAAACTCCAAATGGATTAAAGACCTACGTGTAAGGCCAGACACTATAAAACTCCTAGAGGAAAACATAGCAGAACACTCTAGGACATCCATCAAAGCAAGATCCTTTTTGACCCACCTCCTAGAATCAGGGAAATAAAATCAAGAATAAACAAATGGGACCTCATGAAACTTAAAAGCTTTTGCACAGCAAAAGGAACCATAAACAAGACTAAAAGGCAACCCTCAGAATGGGAAAAAATAATTGCCTATGAAACAACGGACAAAGGATTAACCTCCAAAATATACAAGCAGCTCATGAAGCTTAATACCAAAAAAGCAAATAACCCAATCCACAAATGGGCAGAAGACCTAAAGAGACATTTCTCCAAAGAAGACATCCAGATGGCCAACACACACATGAAAAGATGCTCAACATCACTAATCATCAGAGAAATGCAAGTCAAAGCCACAATGAGGTATCACCTCACACCAATCAGAATGGCCATCATCACAAAATCTGGAAACAACAAATGTTGGAGATGGTGTGGAGAAAAGGGAACTCTCTTGCACTGTTGTTGGGAATGTAAGTTGGTACAGGCACTATGGAAAACAATTTGGAGGTTCCTTCAAAAACTACAAATAGAGCTACCATATGATCCAGTAATCCCACTCCTGGGCATATACCCAAAGAAAACCATAATCCCAAAAGAAACTTGTACCATAATGTTTATTGCAGCACTATTTACAATAGCCAGGACATGGAAACAACCTAAATGCCCATCAACAAATGAATGGATAAAGAAGATGTGGCATATATACACAATGGAATATTACTCAGCTAGAAAAAGGGATGAGATGGAGCTATATGTAATGAGATGGATAGAATTACAGTCTGTCATACAGAGTGAAGTAAGTCAGAAAGAGAAAGACAAATATTGTATGCTAACTCACATATACAGAATCTAAAAATGGTACTGATGAACTCAGTGACAAGAACAAGGATGCAGGTACAGAGAATGGACTGGAGAACTCGAGGTTTGGGAGGGTGCGGGGGGTGAAGGGGAAGCTGAGACAAAGCGAGAGAGTAGCACAGACATATATATACTACTAACTGTAAAATAGTCAGTGGGAAGTTGTTGTATAACAAAGGGAGTCCACCTTGAGGATGGAAGATGCCTTAGAGGACTGGGGCAGGTAGGGTGGGGGGGACTCGAGGTGGGGGGAGTCAAGGAAGGGAGGGAATACGGGGATATGTGTATAAAAACAGTTGATTGAACTTGGTGTACCCCCAGAAAAATAATAAATAAATAAATAAAATTTAAAAATAAATAAAAACAACAACAACAACAAAAAAAGATTAAAAATAGCTTTATGCTGAGGTATTTACCTTTTTATTTCCAGCCAGTCAGTCCTACATTGAAGGTTACAGGAGAATATAGAGTTCTGAATCACACTGAAGCTTTCATAAACCAGTAGTTAAAATGACAGACAGATGGTCCATGCAACCATTCAATCACAAGAGGAAAAGTGGTACCAATTGCATTAGCAGTAGAAAGACTAATGCATTTTTGTCCTAAAGGTTAGAAGACAAATAGATCTTTCAGCTCTGCAAGAGAGCACAACAAGCAATCCAAAATCTTTATTCATGCAAAGTAGTTTGTAGAACCTGTTCCATTCATCACAGGAACTAGTGGTTGAGGCTTGGGAAATTTGAGTTATGGTTCAGGCTCAGGATCAGTGGTCCCATGTTCAGAGCAATACCTTAGGTTTAAAGGTGATTGACATCCCCCAAAACACTGAACCACAGCAGCTACCGCCTAGATCTTCCTCCAATGCATGTTCTTCCCTCCCCCCATCTTCAGGGCCTTGATGCTCCTAACAGTGCCCTCCACACTATATCCTTTGCCTACACTTTCTCCGTGAGTATATACAATTCACAACCTGTAAATCTTTCTGCAAACACTTAATGCCTAATTAACCCAGTTCCTTACAGTTGAAAAAAAAGTAAAATATTTTGTGTCTCATACCTTTGGGAGGTTATTGGTGATAGCTTATTCAATAATTTCATCTTTGTTTATAAATTCAGATATTTTGTCTATCATAAATGTGTAAGTTAACTATAGCCTAGCCTAGTGAATGTGGTACTTGAGTAGTAATTTTAAATTTTTTAATCCTAAATCCTTTCTTAAAAGGATTAGACAAGGTAAAAAGTATAAAACACATAAAGCAAGGCTGCTTTGGATAGAGGGGCATAAGAGGAACAGAATCGTATTCACTGTACTTGAATAACAGAAATTAATGATTTTTTTTCCACCCATGTTCATTATCATGGGTTTAGCTTTTAAGATGCATGAAATCTTTCAGAAATTTTAGAAACAAACATTAAATACCATTCATACTAGATCTGAATGATCCTCAAATGTTTAATTCCTAGCATTATATAGTACACATAGTAAAAGTGCATATATATATACACATTTTAACGATGAAGGGATGTTTTAGGAACTGGCGATGTTTTTGAAATAGTTTTTTTTCAAATACATATTTAATTATGCTGTTGATTTATTGTTTTAAAAGAACCCCATAGGAATACTATTAAATACACTGCACAATGGAACATAGCACATGATGGAATAAAAGACATTCTGCTATAAAATTTTATTTGGGCTTACAAGTGATCAACACTATTGTTTCAGTCTTTCAGGGCTGCCATAACAAAATACCAGAGACTGCATGGCTTAAACAACAGAAATTTATTTTCTTACAGTCTGGAGGCTGAAATTCCAACCAAGATCAAGGTGTTGGCAGCTTTAGTTACTCATGAGGCCTCTCTTCCTGCCTTGAACCTGGCTACCTTCTCACTCTATCCTCACACAGCCTTTGCTCTGTGTGTATTCTTGGTATCTCTTCCTTTTTTCATAAGGCCAATTGTCCTATTGGATTGGGGCCCATGCATATAACCTCATTTAACTTTGATTACCTCCTTAAAAGTCCTCTCTGAAATACAGACACAATGGGGGCTAGACCTTGATGACAAATTAAAATTATAATGGAGTAACCACAGTTCAGGCATACAAAAATGGAGTTGGGCAGCCACTGCAGGTCTGGTCTCAGACACATGCATGCACCTCTGAAAACCTGAATTTTCTCTGAACAGTACCAAACCCAAGGACACTGCCCGCTCTACTTAGAACATTAACCAGTACAACCTTGGCTCTCAAGATTCCCCATTGTAACTATGTAACCATTTCAGACTCAGACTCATCTTTGCTTATCCAACACCCTCACTTCTTGACAGCTCCAATTAAAATTCTTGAAAAATAACGTTTCTAACTATAGGTTTGCAGTATTTGCCTTTTTAAACGTCCTCCATTTTTTAGCCTGGTGGAACATAATTCAAGTGCTTCTCAAATCTGTGTCTCCTGGGCTACATTCCTAATAAACCCCAAGTAGACACCTCTTTATTTCAATCAGGTCTTCATTTCTAAAATTTTGCTTCAACATGTAAATTTGGGAGGGATAGAATTTGACCCATAGAAATCATAGTGCATGAGTGGTCATCACCAGGATTTTGTTTTGGAAGAATAATTTTTATTCATAATATAAATCTCTAATGCTAAAGTCATGCTTCTTTGTTCAGTATTATGTGATTAAGAAGATTAGGGGATCATTTGGTGATAATGATCCTGAGTTATTGAAAGTAAACACTTCAAAATTATTTTTATTTTATTTTATTTAAATATTTTAACCACTTTTTCATGAGATGAAGACAATAGCCAATTCTAAATTCACAAAATTTAGCATTTTTATTATTATGTCAACTAACAACTCTCATTATTTTTAATGCCAATTACACACCTGTTCTATTTTTTAAAAGAATGCAAGTTAATATTTTGTGACTTTTTGTTATTTCAGATCAGCAACTGTATAATAATCCATTAATTATAGGAAGAAGAAAATTTTCTTTTCCGCAGTCTCTTTGCAGTTCTTATCATAACGTGTTTCGATAGTTTGGCTCATTCCTTCTAAAACAGAGATTGATTTCCAATATATACCAAAGGAAAATTAAAAGTTAATATTTGATGAGGAGCTTAAAAAATTATCCACGTATATATTCTCTAAATAGGTAAAAACATGTGTGTTGATTTTGTTTAAACTTTCTATATAATGGTCCCAAATTCAAGTACAAGTCTACACCCTTAAAGTAAATATCACAGTAAAATTTGAATATGCAAATGAAAAATTTAGATATTATGATTTCTTTATGTTACATACTATTTTGCATGCTTTAAAAAATTACAAAATGTATTTAATACTGTCTAATGAGAATGCTTCTGTTTCTCTTACTTACTACTTAAGGAATATTTCTGTACTCTCAATACTACTTGACTTCTGGTCACCAAATGTGTGGGTTTTCCACACGTCAAACAATTCTCCAACACCAGCTGGGTTTCCCAAAATGTAATTCAATTGTGACACTGACCAGCGTTGGCACAGTTCCCACAGGTTAAGGACTCAGTCTCCCAAGAACGTCCCCACTTCAGAAGCCCATGGCAAGTAATAGGTCCCCAGGTTAACCATACATTCTTTCTGACTTGGCTCCAAACTGGAGGTTCCTGCCACCCCCTGCTTGGATGCATCATTTGCTAGAAAAGCTCACAGAACTTGGCAAACACTTACTTATGTTTTTCAGTTTATTATAAAGTAAAGGCTATGATAGAAGGTACAGGTGAACACTCAGATGAAGGGGTACATGGGGAGAGGTCTGGAAGGATCCTGAGTACAAGAACTTCTGTCCCCACAGAATTGGTGTGCACCATCCTCCCAGCACATGCATGTGTTCACTGATACAGAAGCTCTTTGGACTCTGTGCTATTGGGATTTTTATGGAGTCCTAATTACACAGGCATGATCAGTTATTAACTCCATTTTTAGCTTATCTCTCCTCTCTGGAGAGTGATAGGTGGGGCTGAAATTTCCAAGTTTCTAATCATGGTTTGGTCTTTCTAGTAACCAGTCACCACCCAGGAGCCTAATGAGTTGCCTTATTAGAACAAAAGATATTCCTATCACCCAGGGAATTCCAAAGGATTTAGGAGCTCTGTGTCTGACAGTCCTATCACTCAGGAAATTACAAAGGTCTTAGGAGCTCTGTGTCAGGGACTGGGGTCAAAAACTAAATGTTAGAACCAAAGGTCTCTTAGTACCCTTATTTACAAGGATTTTAGGATCTTTGTGTCATGAACTACTAGGGTTGGATATATATATGTATATATACATATATATTAATATATACATATAATTTCAAAAATACATATTTAAATCATCACTCATTTTCTTTAAATGCAAGTATTATGTTAAGCATGTACTTCTAAACATTTGATGCACTTAAGGCAAACAACCAAAAGTACAATAATCATCATGAAGCACAAAGAAAGATAATTTGATGACTTGATTTTTTTGAGGCTATTTTGAGTCATATTTGCCTATCTCTCTGTCTATCTAACTAGCTATCCATCTATCAGACTTTTTAACTGTAAGGCATGACAATAGTTTGACAGAATCACCCATAATAATATGGTTGATATTAGATGTGTGTGAAATAGTCATCATATCATCCCTTTTATAGGGTATCTTCCTTCCTCCCTGTATTGGTTTCCTATTGCTGCTGGGACGAGTTACTGCAGACTTGGTGATTTAACAAAACTATGATATTAGATTCTGTAGGTCAGAAATCCAACATGCATCTCAGTAGTGTCAGGAGGGCAGCATTCCTTTCTGGTGCTCTAGATAAGAGTTATTTTTCTTGCCTTTTCCTGGTTTAGAGGCCTCTGTCTGTTTCTTGCACATAGCTGCCTGAATACCAGAACCAGCAATGAGGCATGATGTTCTTCTTATGCTGACTTCTTTCTCTGACCACATTTGAGAAATGTCCTCCAGTTTAATGGACTCCTGAAATTAGATTTTGCTCTGCTCAAATAATCTGGTATAAGCTACCCAACATTCACATCTTAATTTAATTGCTATTCTGTCTACTGACTGCTGATGATGATCCATCCAACTATGAAAACCTGATTTAATTTGGATCAGGGAGGGCCTCCATGGAACTTTGCTTTCAGACTGGGTGCAGGTCATTCTCTTCCATGGTGTCTAAAGCTATGAATTTTAAATTATGAAACTCTTAGCTGACATGTTTCTTACCATATGGAGGAAATATGCCAGTAGAGAGAATCCAGCACAGAGATTAAGAGACAAGAGCCAGAGATAAAGTGAGACTGATGTTTACATCTTCATAAGGCCCCTGAGGTCTAGCTCTATCTCTGCCCTTTCTACACCTGAGTAGTTCAATTCCACCTTGAATTCTAGGAACCAAAATTATTTACTTTTTTTTTTTAAACTAGGTCAATTTGGGTTTCTATTCTTACTTTCAAAATCCTAACTAATATGCAATAAATTGGACTTGCATAGAGATTTAGACTGAAAGCCAGTTCTTAACCAAATTACACTTACTTTGATTTTATTTATATCATAAACCAAATAATTAGATCCACTTCCTTATTGCCGCAGCCAGTGTTATTTCTTATTCACTCTGAAGTTCTTTTGATCAATATTATACAAATTTTAAGATTGGGATTGACATATATACACTACTGATACTATGTATAAAATAGATAACTAAGGAGACCCTACTATATAGCATAGGGAACTCTACTCAGTGCTCTGTGGTTACCTAAATAGGAAGGAAATCAAAAAAAAAAGGGGATATATGTATATGTACAGCTGATCCACTTTGCTGTACAGTAGAAACTAACACAACATTGTAAAACATTTACACTCGAATAAAAATTAAAAAAAAAAAAAAAAAACCACGAGCAAAGGAACTGAAGAGACATTTTCCTAAGAAGGCATAAAAATGGCCAATAGGGACATAAAAAGTGTTCAACAGAAGCTCCTGCCCCCTTCCATTTATAGGTTTATAATATTAAATCACCTTTGTTTTTCTGGACCAACAAAATGTAGTCATAGCCTACCATCTTTTTTCGTATACTGCTGGATTTGGTTTGCTAAAACCTTGTTTAAGATTTTTGCATCTCTATTCCTAAGTGTGACTGGCCTGACATTTCCCCTTTGGTTCTGGTTTTAATCTCAGAATAAGTTGGGAACTATCTCTCTTTTTCTCCTACTATGTGGAAGAATTTGATCTGTGAACAGAGTTCCAGAGCTTTATAGCGCAATAACAAAAGGATCTAATTTTTGTACCATTGAAGTACCAGAAGTAGAGCAAAAGAAAACGTGGACTATACTACCAACTGTAAAATAGTCAGTGGGAAGTTGTTGTATAACAAAGGGAGTCCAACTTGAGGATGGAAGATGCCTTAGAGGACTGGGGCGGGGAGGGTGGGGGGGACTCGAGGGGGGGGAGTCAAGGAAGGGAGAGAATACGGGAATATGTGTATAAAAACAGATGATTGAACCTGGTGTACCCCCCCAAAAAAATAAAAAAAAATAAAATAAAAAATAAAAAAAAAAAATTAAAAAAAAATAAAAAAAAAATAAAATAAGAAAAAAAAAAAAAAGTGTTCAACATCACTAATTACCAGGGAAATGCAAATCAAAACTGTAATGAGATACCACCTCATACTTAGCTATTATCAAAAAAAGATAACAGATAATGAATGCTGGCGAAGATGTGGAGAGTAAGGAATCCTCAGGCACTGCTGGTAGGAATGTAAGTTTGTGCAAACATTATGGAAAACAGTATGGAGGTTCCTCAAAAAACTAAAGTAGAACTACCATGTGATCCAGCAATTCCAATTCTGGGATTTTATCCAAAGGATATGAAACACTAATTTGAAAATATATATGTATTCCAATGTTCATTGCAGTATTATTCACAGTAGCCAAAATATGGAAACAACCATCCATCAATGGATGAAGGGATAAAGAGGTGGTATATATACAATGGAATATTATTTGACTATGAGAAAGAAGGACATCCTGCCATTTGTGACAACATGGATGGACTTTGAGGACATTGTGCTAAGTGAAATAAGTCAGATAGAGGAAGACAAATACTGTATAATATCATCTATGTGCGGAATCTAAAAAATCCAAACTCCTAAAAAGACAGAGTAGAAAACTGATTGGCAGGGGCAGAAGAAATAGGGAGATATTGGTAAAAGGTACAAATTTTCAGCTATAAGATAAAGAAGGTCTGAAGATCTAATGTATAACATGATGACTGTAGTTGACAACACCATATTGTGTAATTGAAATTTGCTAAGAGAGTAGAAATAAAATGTTTATACACACACACACACACACATATAGTGATGGATGTGTTAGTTAACTGACTAGGTGGAAGCAATCCTTTCACAATATATATGTATATCAAATCATCATGATGTACACTTTATCTTGAATTAAATTTAAATTGACAATTTTATTC
This sequence comes from Hippopotamus amphibius kiboko, assembly GCF_030028045.1. Lineage (NCBI taxonomy): Eukaryota > Metazoa > Chordata > Mammalia > Artiodactyla > Hippopotamidae > Hippopotamus > Hippopotamus amphibius. The sequence goes on along the minus strand of NC_080195.1, from coordinate 97,929,214 downwards.
AATTATCCTTTAACATAGCTGAAAAAAATTCTCTAAATTATAAAAGAAATCTACCTTACTTCTAAACCTTTGCCAAAGATATATATTAAATTCCAGAAATTAGTTATATCAAGTTTTTACATATTTTCTCTCCTTTACTCACTCACTCAAAATCTACTACACATTCAATACTTTAAGCCACTACCTTGTCTTAATCAGGAATGATTATTTTTTATAGCTTTATGTAGATTTTAGTCCAAGGAAACAGATATTTACACATTGAATAAACAGATAACCTCACAAATTTTACAAAGCCAGAAAATACAGCTAAGAGGAAAAGCAGAAGCAGAAATCACTTCCTCTTTCTGACAGGGCCACCCTGCTTTCTAATCTTTGCTGTTTTTCTCTATGTCTGCTTCATGCTCTCTATGCAAAATAGCTCCCTTTGTTCACTTGTGGATTCTTTTTTCCCAAAATTTTGCTCACGTATAGGTCTGACTGGTCAAGACAACAACTCTAATATCATCTCTATACAATATTTTAGTTCAAATGACTACATCATGTGATGTAGTGGCAATGCCCCAATGCACATTCCCAGGAAGGAGCCATTGCCTGGCCCAGTTTGAATTACATGTCCTTCTCTAGGCAATTGGCTATCTTTCAGATTTAGGTGATTATAAGACTTTCCTTTCCTTGGGCTTTGGGATGAGTATCTGCTCTACAAATCCGGATATATGTTTTGTTACTACTTTGCAGTATTAACTCATTTTTTAGATATAAACATTTCCAGTTTAATGTTTTAGCTTCTCTCTGCCAGCCACCATGTCTTACATCTCCATGTAAATCTTCCAAGACTGAACCAGGAAGAAATAGAAAACATGAACAGACCAGTCACAAGTAATGAAATTAAAACTGTGCTTAAAAGTCTTCCAACAAACAAAAGTTTAGGACCAGGTGGCTTCACAGGCAAATTCTATCAAATATTTAGAGAAGAGTTAACACCTACCCTTCTAAAACTCTTCCAAAAAATTGCAGAGGAAGGAATACTCCCAAGCTCATTCTATGAGGTTACCATCACCCTGACACCAAAACCAGATGAAGATATCACAAAAAAGAAAATTACAGGCCAATATCACTGATGAATATGGATGCAAAAATCCTCAACAAAATACTAGCAAACAGAATCCAACAACACATTAAAAGAATCACACATCATGATCAAGTGGGATCGATTCCAGGGATGCAAGTATCTTTCAATATCTGCAAATCAATCAGTGTGATACACCACATCAACAAATTGAAGAATAAAAACCATTGAATTATTTCAATAGATGCAGAAAAAGCTTTTGACCTAATTCAGCACCTATTTATGATAAAAACTCTCCAGAAAGTGGGCATGGTGGGAACCTATCTCAACATAATAAAGGCCATATACAACAAACCCACAGAAAACAGAAAGCATTTCCTCTAAGATCGGGAGTAAAACAAGGATGTCCACTTTCATCACTATAATTCAACATAGTTTTGGAAATCTTAGCCATGGAAATCAGAGAAGAAAAAGAAATAAAAGGACACCAAATTGGAAAAGAAGAACTAAAACTGTTACTGTTTGCAGATGACATGATCCTATACAGAGAAAACCCTAAAGATGCTACTAGAAACTGTTAGAGCTCATCAATGAATTTGGTAAATTGGCAGGATAAAAAATACTTTGTTTCTTAATAATTCTTTCCATTATCCATTTTATCAACTCAATCTCCACTTCATCAAAATATTAAATTAATACCACTATATAAAGTTCTCTCTCACAGCCATATGCCTAGACTCTGCATTACAAGCTACTGCTTTCATCTCTGAATTCAGGAACTACATGTTGGGCTTTGACTACCTCCTAAAACTCCCCTCCTATACTCTTTCCTGTGAACAGTTTCCAGTGATTTCTTCTGTATTCAAAGATAGATGTCATAATGCAGCAGATAATGTTGGAGTCACAATTTTATCTAATATCTCTAACATTAAGCAATATTCTTTGTCAGGGATTTATGACATCCATGCTAGTTAAAAGGTCTTCAGATGATAGACACTAAATAACATTGTTTATACTGACAATTATTTTCTAACGCATAAGTTTTAAAATATTTTAGTGGCAGATACTAACTTAAAGTAGTTATATACTTGAAATCATATAAAATTATACCAAAGAAAAGAATGGATGAAACCACAAAACTTACACATAAAGTAAAATAACATTGGGCTTCCCTGGTGGCACAGTGGTTAAGAATCTGTCTGCCAATGCAAGGGATACAGATTCGAGCCCTGGCCTTGGAAGATCCCACATGCTGAGGAGCAATTAAGCCCATGTGCCACAACTACTGAGCCCACATGCCGCAACTACTGAAGCCCGTGCACCCAGAGCCCATGCTCCACAACAAGAGAAGCCACTGTGATTAGAAGCCCACACACTGCAATGAAGAGTAGCCCCCGCTCTCCGCTATAGAAAGTCCACTCACAGCAACGAGGACCCAACACAGCCAATTAAAAGATAATAATAATAAAATAAAATTTAAAAAGAAAGTAAAATAACATTGGCAGGCTCTGGTTGAATCAAGATAGGAGGGCCCAGATTCTCTACAATTTTTGTCTCTCAATAACTTTCCCTACTAGGAGTTCCAAAAATTCCCAGTAAATCATTTTGAAAACCACTGGGATGGTGGATAAGACCTCAGTCCAAATTTAGAAAGCCAACATTATCCTGATGCAGCTTCTATATAGCTAATTGTGTGACTTTGGTCTCTGTGATCTTCAGCTTTTTCAACTTCAGTTAAACTAGTGAGGGTAGGAAGGAAGTAAATGGCTTAAATTACATCTCGGTTAAAACCTTTACAGTGTTTGATCTACATTTAATTACTTACAAAAATGGAATGGCTTAAGAGTTTACAATCAATGTATTTCTGAAGTCCAAAATGATAAAGTCCTCGGAGGAAATGTAGCAATAAATCATTGTTCAGACAGTTTGAAATAGCAAGCAACATTTTTTCCTTGTATTTCAGAGCAATTTTGAATTGCACATAGAACCCCTATGACTTTCTGTGATCATAAAAATGAATAACTAGAATGAAACAGCTGAATAGCCAATGGCTATAATGCATATTAATTGAATTATTTCCTAAGTACTTCACAAATATGAATTCATAATAGCCTATTACAGAAAAAAGAAATTTCAGTCTTTATCAGATCTAAAACTTGACAATCCATTTTAAGCACCTAGTGTTCTCTATTTCCTAGACTCAGTGTGTGGGGGATTAAAAGAACAAAAGAACCGGGGATTCTAAGAACAAAATACAGTCTTTTCTCAGATTTTCTATTTGCTTGTCAGCTTACTTTTTAACTTTTTAAAAATTTTTTTATTTGTTTTTACAAATCTACCTAATGATTTTATTTATTTTTATAAATTTATTTATTTATCTATTTATTGGCTGCATTGGGTCTTTGTTGCTGCACTAGGGCTTTCTCTAGTTGTGGCGATCAGGGGCTAGTCTTCCTTGCGGTGTGCGGGCTTCTCTTTGTGGTGGCTTCTTTTGTTGTGGAGCATGGGCTCTAGGAGTTTGGGCTTCAGTAGTTGTGGTATGTGGGCTCAATAGCTGTGACTCACAGGCTCTAGAGTGCAGGCTCAGTGACTGTGGCACATGGGCTTAGTTGCTCCATGGCATGTGAGATCTTCAAGGACCAGGGATTGATCCCATGTCCCCTGCATTGACAGGTGGATTCTTAACCACTGTGACACCAGGGAAGTTCCTTTTTTTGACTTTTAGAACACATGATGAGAAGTTCTGTTCATCATGAATATTCAATCATTAGTCTACTCTAGTGACATCTCAATTGAGTTGATCCAGATCTATGAAAAAACAAAATATTTTTGAAATAATCATCAGAACATTAATGAGGCTATCATACAGTGTTCCAATAGAAAATTAATTTGGGTAAATATGTAATCAAATACTTTAGAGAAAAACAAAATATTTTGCTCATAATTATGAATGCTCCGCTTTTAAAATTTCGGTGTTATGCTTCCTTACCATCCATTTGAGTCCTAAGTCTACTTTCTATTCTTCCCAATATAAAGATGTTAACTCACAGGAAATACTAAAATAATTCCTTGCTCTCTGAATTCCAGCTGTATTTGGCCAATGAGGAAGACAGAGAATACAGTCAGTGTACATACTTCCCTGGTCCCCCCCTCTGGGTCCCCAGTGTCCTTCAGCTGAAGATTACTGCTTCCCTTCATGTGGCCTTCTCTACAAGACTCTCTCCTCTGGGTCTAGAGGATCACTTAACCCACTAACCTTATTTAGGGAACACAAGCGGCAACCCTCTGATCTCCTTCTGTGCTACTGTAGTGTTCCCTGTGGGTTTTGCAAACCCTGCCTCCCTTTTTGTAAATAGCGTCTGTACGAAACCCTCCAGTAATTGTGCTATATGCCTGTGCACCTGTTTCTTGTGGTCATTAATTAATACCTGCTATACCTCATAGCAAAACATAGTACAAAATGATGCCTCTGATCTGAACCTTTCAAATTTTATTTAGTCTTTAAGCAAATACTAAATGAGTGCTCACACCATGCACAAAGCCCTCTGTTACATAATGAGGAAACAATAGTTTATAATTGTCTCATCCTATTCTGTTTCTAATAATATCTCTAAACGGCTACCACTTCTAAGACTTCCTCAGACTCAATATCCAGTTTTGAAAAGTCTATTTTCAAATACATAAGGCTTTTACCTTAACTCTTATTACAACTCAGAGGGAATTTTTGCCTTTTCTTCTTTAATCTGTTTCAGTTTTATTCATGCATTCATATCTTAAGCAGATACCCATCAAGCATCATTACTGGTCAGAAGCTAGAATAGATGCAGTGATCAAAATTTACAAACCTTTCTGCCTTCTGTAGCTTATATCCTGGTATCTATTCTTTACATTATACCACAAGACAGACACTCCTCTTCAATCTGACCAGGGAAACATTAATCTTTTCCACTTCATTCTGTTGCCATCATTTCATATCTCCAAGGTGTGGGAAACATCAGCTATTTTTTTACATTATCTTTATATGCAGCCTCAGTTCTTCAAACTGCTTCTGTCTCCGTACAACATCCTTCCGTGGCATTTTAGAATGGGTAACTCTTGTCGATCTTCAGCCTGTGTGTTATATTTCAGTGTATTCATATCCAAGCTATTAAAGAATTTTTTCCTATTGTTTTCTAAAAATATAAACATTGGAATGACATTAAGATTTAAAATAAATCGTCTAACAATTTCTTCTCATATACTAAAAGGGATATTACAGATAGAGCGTCCTGAGAAAGTTGTTTGGAATAGGCAAGAATGTTTCTGTTAGATCTTTCTATTTACTTTTGGCTGAATACCTTTTTAAATTTTATGTTGTATCTTTAGAATTATTTAATTAAAAGCAAAACAAAACAAAACATAAAAACCCTGTTGTCCAGAAGCAAATACCTATTTTCTACATGAATCCTAGAATCCTCACAGAGATGCGGAGATTTTTCTAGAGTACATATCTGAATTATGAGACAAACTGCAGCTGCAGGGTCTATACATGTTCTGGAGCCACCAAGCTCTACAGATATCAGCCACCTTTTGCAACTAAACACTGTCTGCTTTCCCGAAACAGAATGCTCCTGAGTGCATGGCTGTCTCCTGATTTCTGGCTATATATCCAGTTTCTAGTTACTGTGTAAACATTAAGCCTAATACGCAATCAAAATAAATATGGGTTTATGGTTATTTTGTTTCAACTTTTCCACCTAGTAGGTAAACATTTACCAATTTTTCTTCAAAGTAGGTTTGCTTTCAATTTCAAGACTGATTATAAAGATATCTTTGAATTCAGCAGAAAGCAGGAAGTAGTTCCACCAAGTTGCAAAGTGGTTACTATATGGCTGAAATCCTTTGAAATTTCTGAATAGGAAAGGTCAGATGAACCTCTCTCTCTGTGTCAAAGTGTCTTTTGCCTTGTATATATACTTTACTCTTCTATCTAGTTCAAGGTGCACCTTTGCCAGAGTCTCAATTTTAGGATTGATCAGAAAGAGTAATCCTGGTGTTAGATTGATTGATCAATATTTTTATTAATTTCTACTAGAACACACTCCAATATATTGTGCAAGTAGTAGAAGTGGAATCACTCTATTAAATGTACACATCCATGCAGGATCAAAATTAATATGTGTTTAAGATTTTAGTGTTACATAGTTATTATATATAATTAGATTGTGATTTATCCATTCTGAGAATTCTGTGTGCTTGCAGTTTCAACAGCTAAGGCTATGATTCACCCCGGAAAATGTGGGAGAAGAGAAAATAACACATCTAAAATCTTTCCCCAGGCTGAATCTTGACATGGGTACCTCTTCTGCACCAGACTGATGCCCCCACCACACAGTACGACTCAACCATCTCTTTCTGTATGTGTATTTCTCGCACAATGTTAGATGTATATCTCAGATCCATCAGCCTTCCTCTCATTTCTGTGTCAAATCTAAAGTAGATGGCCTTGTGTAACAGAAAATTCTCACCAATATAAATATTATCCCACATTGTTATGAAGTCCCACTCCTTACTCTCTGTTTTAGTTAGCTTAGATTAGATAATATTATAGAATTCAGTTAACCCCATCTCAATGGCTTAAAACAAGAAAATGTATTTCTCTATCAGGTTATATATCAGCTATGAGTTAATGGGGTAATTTCAGCTCCCCAATCATTCAGATACCCAGGCTGCTGGAGACACTCTGTGTTGGGACAAAATTCACCATGGATCACTTGTAGTCTGTATACCTTATAAAGAGGTGTTAGCAGCTTTTATTCCAGATTCTGTTTTTAAGAATGTTTGAATAATAAATAGTTTTGGAACAGCAATATCATCATCCTCCTGGAGACAGAGCAGCTTTGCTTCCTAACTGGGATAATGAAAATCCTGTCTCTGGAACAAAGTTTAGACAGATCTGCTAGAAGCCCCTTTAAAATATCAGAGGTTTCCTAAATTCTGTGTTCCTCAATTGAACAAACTCACTGTATGCGGCATTCATTTAATTTCCCTTGGGACTTAGGGGCAAGGGGAACCAATGTGAACGTGAAGCACCTGCTATTTGTTTTACTGTGAGGGATAAAGTCATTTGTCTCTGACCCAGGAGTCTCATGTATTCTGCTTGCTACCAAATAATATATTTCCATCTTTAATTTTTTCCGTGACTTTAGCATAATCTATATCACAACCATATAACACCATGATACCATACTATATATCATTTTGCATGATGAATTATATGATGTACTCTGCAATCAATAAAATTTAAAAAAAAATTCTCAATGCATGATCTAGCTCATACTAAAAGTAAGAAAAAATATAATTGGGGAATTGAGGTTGGCAGAAATTTGTAGACATCATTTATTTCCAATTTCTAGATGATTCCTTTTCAAGTCAGTTTTCAAATACATGACTTGAGAGGCAATCCAGTTGATAGCAGCTCAAAAATGTGGAGTAATTTAAAATATGAGTTACATATGAATAAGTTGAGTAAGAATGTTCATTATATTTTCTGGTGACTGATCGTTTTTCAAAAAATGAAACTGTGACAAGTTAATTGGTTAGTTTGCAAATAGGGTAAAATTACAGTTCCCGACTTTCTCACCTTCTGTACTATTTGGAACATGTCCTTCTACCGCTGCCTAGGAGATTCTAAAAAAATAAAGATGTCGTACCTAACTTTTTATGCTTCAATCCAAAATTGACACATTAAAAGACCATCGACTAGAATTTGTCACATGACCCTACCAACTGGGAGGGTAAATGTACCCTTCCTGGGTCCAGTTCTCCAGGAAAAAAGAGACCTGTATATTGATGAGTGCTGGTCATATTTAATCCCACGGGCTTCCTCTATCATGTGGTCTGTGGATTGCCCGCCTTCTTTTTATGATTGTACTTATTTGTAGCTTTCCAATTTGGGAATACTAGTATATTTTTTCTAGGTTTGTGTTTAAAAATCGTACTTTTTTTCCCAGGAAAGATTATAGTGCCTTCCTCTTAATGCATTATTTTACTTTTCACTCCTAGGCAAAAAATCTAATCTTTAAAATTTCATATATTTCAATAATTTCTATTTGTTGACATTATTCTCTCCATATTAGGCTGATATTTACCTTCAGTCATTCAATTTAGTTTATAAGATGAGTATTGAGAAAAGTGCTAACATGTCATTCTTTCCAGATGTTCCCAAGAAAGCTTTGGAGATCTTTAAATCACTGTACAATTCTTAGTAGCTCTGAGATATTCCATGGCATTTAATCCATCTCATAAGGTTTCATATATTCAGTGATAGGTAAGTTTAATCTCATAAATCATTTCTAAACTGTTGGTAGAGGCTGCTTGGATTATTTTGTGGAAAATTGCTGTGCTAGCTGCTGTGGGCCTGTGAGGAGGAGAAAATACATGCACTGAATAATATTCCAACCCAACTGAATCCTCTTTAGGCATATCACAAAAAAGCAGAGTTCCATTGAGAAGGAAAGTCTTATTAGATGAGGCTAGAAAGCTCTTCACTTGTCAGACTAAGTGGGTCCTCCTGGACAATATTATAGCTTTTGATCTTTATGCTAATACATTGGAAATCCACTAAATGATTTTAGTTAGGATCTGTCTGATAAATCCCCCCCCAACTCCCACACAATACTCACCATGTATGTGGCTGCTTTCTCTTTGAAATAACAACCAACATTTTCTGTTGATATATCTCCTAAGACTAACTTAGTCCATTAAAATATCTAATGCCACCTTGAAAGAAAGGATAAGGTGATGGAGAAAACTCAGAAGGTTAAACTATTTCTCTCTGGGCAAGGTGCTTGTTGAGCTACAAAGCTAAGGAAATGTCTTGGAGGAGGTTTAGGGGAGAACTTAGCAAACTGTAGTTTGTGTAAACTCCATTTTCCTGAAAACTTTGTCTAGTTCTCTGACTTTTGAAATATGCTCTTCTTTCATGCATGACTAATATTTTAATATGTTTTTGACAAGTTTTGGTTATTACTTGGTATTATACATTTATAACAATAGAAAATTAAATTTAATTAAATGCTTATCTATTCTACCATACTGTATTGTGAACATTTTTTCCTCTGGACTTGTACATTTGATCATTTGTGGATGACTGCTATGCTTTAATGGAAAATAATCTTAATTACTATATAGACTATATTTAATTTTATAATTTTGATAATCTTTAAAACAAATATTATTAAACCTAGGATTGTGATAACTTGCTTTAAAAAGCCACAGATTCAGTATGAGGGTGTGTCAAAAATTATCCGCACTTTGGCTGTAGAATTTATTTTAATTAACTTTTAGAAAAGACAAATACATCATTTTTTGACACAATCTCCTTGCTTTTCAATACATTTTGTCCATCTGTCAACAAGCTTTAGTATTCCCTCATTAAAAAATATTTAGGCTGAGCTGTGAGCCATGAATGCACCACTATCTTCACATCTTCATCAGAAGTGAATCTTTGTCCTTGTAGAGCTGCTTTCAGGGGACCGAACAGGTGAAAATCTGATGGAGCAAGATCACGACTATAGGGAGGATGTTTTAACACCTCAAAATGAAGTAATCCATGACAGACTTAGATTTCAAAAAGTTTGTGCGAGATGGATACCGAAGCAACTCACGGAAGAGCATAAACAAGTGTTTGGATATCTGCAAACAAAATTTGAAGTTATACTCTAAGGAAGGTGAAAATTTCTTGAAGAGAATTATTACTGGTGATGAGACATGGGTTCATCACTATGAGCCTCAGAGTAAACATCAGAGTATGAAATGGAAACATCCTCAATTGCCGACCAAGAAAAATTTCAAAAGTCAACCATCAGCTGGAAAATTGATGTTTACAGTTTTCTGAGCTTCTCAAGGGCCAGTATTGGAACATCATAAGGAAACAGCTCAACAATCAACAGTGCTCATTACAGAGAGATGCTTATTGAAGAATGATGCCTAAACTTCAGATTAAATGCAGAGGTCTGCTATCCAAGGGCGTTGTGATCTTTCATGACAGTTTACATCCACACACTTCTGCCCATGCTGTCAAAACTCTGCAGAAACTTCACTTTGAGGTGTTAAAACATCCTCCCTATAGTCCTGATCTTGCTCCACCAGACTTTCACCTGTTTGGTCCCCTGAAAGCAGCCCTGTGAGGACAAAGATTCACTTTTGATGAAGATGTGAAGACAGCGGTGCATTCATGGCTCGCAGCTCAGCCTAAAACATTTTTTAATGAGGGAATACTAAAGCTTGTTGACAGATGGACAGAGTGTATTGAAAAACAAGAAGATTATGTCAAAAAATGATGTATATGTCTTTTCTAAAAGTTAATTAAAATAAACTCTACAGCCAGAGTGCAGATAATTTTTGACTCACCCTCATACATTTAGTACATTCTAGGAAGTAATTAGCCAGAATGAAGTCATTATCTGTAGTAGTTTTATTGGAAAAAAAATCAGATAAATCTTCAACCCGTGAGTGCATTAAACATGGAGGCATAAAGTTTCTGGCTAAAATAACTGTGCTTTGTGGGCAACATCTTGCAACTCATAAAATAAATTGCTAATTTTTTTTAGCTTTCCCTAAGGATAGGAAATTTGCTTTTGGATTAATTCTGTAAGATGTAGGTCTGATTTTATCAGTTACGGACCCAAGAAGAGTGTTTATCCACAAGAATGCTATAGGCAGTTTAATTTTCTCATGATAACTGCTTTCTACCCCATGACTTATTCTAATTATTCTCTTCTTATGAATCATAAATAAAAACAAGCTTTTGAGATCGTGAAATAAAAGTGGTATCATGATTAGTAATACTAATACCATTTCCCAAATTATCTATGCAAACAAAACAGAGAAAGACATATATAAGGATAAGGGATGTGATTTACAACTGTACACACAGGCCTGCTATGAATACCAGGTTCAGAATCTATTTTGTAACATAACAGCTTTGGAAACCTTAAATACAGAATAAAGTTAACTGTTTTTCATCCTAAGTATTTAGTGAATCTTTCTCAAGTGAATGAATATAAATGACTAGGATCTACACAATAAAATTATCACTAATGATCACATAGGTTGAATATAACAAAACATTTTAATAGAAATGGATGTCAAAAGTGATTATTTTAGAATAATTAAAACCCCAACTGGATTCAAAGAAATGGAAAGATATTGCATGCTCTTGGATTGGAAGAATTAATATTGTTAAAATGGTAATATTACCCAAAGCAATCTACAGATTTAATGTGAACCCTATCAAATTACCCATGACATTTTTCACAGAACTAGAACAAATAATCCAAAAATGTATATGAAACCATAAAAGACCCAGAATTGCTAAAGCAATCCTTAGAGAAAAAAAACAAGACAGGAGGCATAACTCCCCCCGACTTCAGACAATACTGTGAAGCTATAGTAATCAAAACAGTGTGGTATTGGTATTAAAACAGGCATATAGATCAATGGAACAGAATAGAGAGCCCAGAAATGAACCCACATAGGTACAGTCAATTAATCTTTGACAAAGGAGGCAAGAATATAAAATGGGGAAAAGACAGTCTCTTCAGTAAGTGGTGCTGGGAAACCTGAACAGCTGCATGTAAATCAATGAAGTTAGATTCATACACCATCACACCATGCACAAAAATACTTAAAATGGCTTAAGACTTAAATATAAGGCATGACATCATAAAACTCCTAGAAGAGAGCATAGGCAAAACATTCTCTGACTTAAATCGTACCAATGTTGTCTTAGGTCAGTCTCCCAAGGCAATAGAAATGAAAACAAAAAATAAACAAATGGAACCTAATCAAACTTACAAGCTTTTGCACAGCAAAGGAAAGCATTGAAAAAAAAAAAAACAAAACTATAGAATGGTTAGAAAATATTTGCAAATGATGCAGCAGACAAGGGCTTACTTAATCTCCAAAATATACAAACAGCTCATACAACTCAACAACAAAAAAGCAAACAGCACAGTCAAAAAAGGGCAGAAGACCTTAATAGACATTTCTCCAAAGAAGATATTCAGATAGTCAGTAGGCACATGAAAAGATGCTCAAACATCACTGATTATTAGAGAAATGCAAATCAGAACTACACTGAAGTACCACCTCACACCAGTCAGAATGCCCATCATTAAAATGTCTACAAATAACAAATGCTGGAGAGGGTGTGGAGAAAAGGGAACCCTCCTACATTATTGGTGGAATGTAAGTTGGTACAGCCACTATGGAAAACAGCATGGAAATTCCTCAGAAAACTAAAAACAGAATTGACTTATGACCCAGCAATCCCACTCCTGGGATTATACCCAGACAAAACTAAAATTCAAAAGTATACATGCATCCTTATGTTCGTAGCAGAACTGTTCACAATAACCAAAACCTAAATGTCCCTCGACAGTTGAATGTATAAAGTAGGTGTACTACATATATACAATGGAATACTACTCAGCCATAAAAAAAGAACAAAATAATGACATGTGCAGCAACATGGATGTATCTAGAGATTATCATACTAAGTGAAGTAAGTCAGAAAGAGAAAGACAAATACCATATGATATCACTTATACGTGGAATCTAAAATATGGCACAAATGAACCTATCTACAAAACAGAAACAGACTCATAGATGTAGAGGACAAACTTGTGGTTGCCAAGGGGAATGGGGGAAAAGAGGGATGGACTGGGATTTGGGGGCTGGTAGATGCAAACTATTACATTTAGACTGAATAAAAAACAAGGTCCTAATGTATAGGACAGGGAGCTATACTCACTAACTCAATATCCTGTGATAAAACATAATGGAAAAGAATATAAAAAAAGAACATCTATATATGTATAACTGAGTCACTTTGCTGTATAGCAGAGATAGGCACAACATTGTAATTCAACTTTATACTTCAATAAAAAAAAACTCTTACTTAAACATCAACTTTCTAAAACACTAAAAATAAGAGAAAAATCAGCTTTTATTTTGCCAAGGACTTTAATGTTTATTGAACAAAATTACTAATGAGTCACATCAAGAAAGATATACTAATTATAATACAAGTGTTTGTAGAACATAAATTTCAATGAAATGTTCTAAAATGAATTTCTCTAGTCTATGGGATGTTTAATTTACAAATAAAATATATGTTTACTGAAAACAAGAGTCAATTAGAGTGTCAAATGTTTTAAGTGCACTATATATATTATTAAAAACTTATTTGTGGTGAGGTGGATGGACCTAGAATCTGTCATACAGAGCGAAGTAAGTGCGAAAGAGAAAAACAAATACCGTATGCTAATGCATATATATGGAATCTAGAAAAATGGTACTGATGAACCTAGTGGCAGGGCAGGAAAAGAAATGCAGACATAGAGAATGGATTTGAGGACACTGTGGGGAGGCGAAGCTGGGATGTAGTGAGAGAGTAGCATTGACATAAACACACTACCAAATGTAAAATAGATAGATAGTGGGAAGCTGCTGCATAACACAGGGAGATCAACTTGATGATTGGTGATGACTTAGAGAGGTGGGTTAGGGAGGATGGGAAGGAGTAGCGGGAGGGAGGGGATATGAGGATATATATAGAAATACAGCTGATTCACTTTGTTGTACAGCAGAAACTGGCACAACAGTGTAAGGCAATTACACTCCAATAAAGTGCTAAAAAAACAAAAAGAAAAAGAAAAAGAAAAAAAAAAGGTCACCAATGCATTGTATTTTTGTTTTATTTATTTACTTTTCTATAAAGTGGACCATGGGATGGAACTTAGAGACAACTCAAAATAATTATTTTTACAAAAACAATAAAATAGATATCTCTTTTATAGTTGCTTTGATACCAGAGACACCTAGTATATGAGGTCAGGGCAGCTTTGTGCTCTTTGTAGAAATTCTGAACTCTCTTTTGTTCAGACCAAAATACAGAGGTCAACAGAGTCCAGCCCATTTACTAAAAATGGACTCTGTGATATTGATACAAAATAGATTTAGAATACCTGGGACTGAATCCCAACCCCACCATCTACTTGTTATGTAAACCTGGGCAAGTTACTTAACTTCCTCAAGATTTTGTTTCCTCATCTGTAATATGACAACACTGAAGCTCATACTTACTTTAAAGAATTATTTTGAACATAAAGCAGATATTTTATGTGAAGCATATATTGCAGAGTCAGGAACACAGTAAATGTTTGAGATTGGTTTGCTATTATGATTATAATTTATATATGATATTCTTGAATTCTAAGGATCACAGCCTTTTCTACCAAAATCTCTGTTCTTTCTGCTGGTATCTGCTCCTATCTCCCCCACTCCTCTCTTCCCTGCAGTCTTCTTCGTTCTAATCTAATGAAGGATCTATCTTGTATCTCTTTCCTGTCTAACAAACACAAATTTTGATATAAATCTATAATAAAAATAAAACCTTGGAAGGGCTTAATATACAATCTCCTTAGGATATTTTGTACTGTAAATTAAGAAAAAATAGAACATTCCATAACAACTGCGTACCCTGCCAGCAGTCTCACCTCTGCCAAGCAGCTCACAGAAGCCACATGTGCATGATTTGATGCGGATCATCACATCTGGCTGGGGAAGTGATTTGTCTTAGTCTCTAATGGAGGCCCAAGGGGTCCTAAATTAGATCAGGGCCTTTCCTCTTTTTTCCAGAGACATATTTTCAAAGACCTGAACCACCTGTGTTGCTTCCTATTTGTTCTTTCTTGTTTGATCTGTCTTTTATGTTTATCTGCGAAGTAACTTTATGTGACTTGTGGAATTTATTTTTTTTGTCTCTTTGGCATATCTTTTTATTAGAATGCAGGGCCATGGAGTTAATCTTTTTTTTTTTTTTTTCTGTAACACAGTGCTGGTCTGTAGTCAGTGATCAACAGACGGCCATTAGCCATTCTCAACAAATGTTTAAGGAATTAATTTCAGAATTTTTCCCCTAACAAAATAACATTAAAATTGTCCCATTTTTAATAAACATAATTCTTGTACTTTTCCTCTGTGATAAGGCATATAATTAAGTGACAATTTTCATTAATTCTCTCTGAGGTGGAAACACTGTTATACTGGCAGGATCAGTCAAACATTTTTTCAGAACTTGCAGCTAATTAATTGAATTAGGTGGGATGGTCAACCTAGAATGTTCTTTTGTAAGTTTTTTTTTTTTTTTTATTATTTTATTTTATTTTTTGGGGGGGTACACCAGGTTCAATCAACTGTTTTTATACACATATCCCCATATTCCCTCCCTTCCTTGACGCCCCCACCTCGATTCCCCCCCACCCTCCCTGCCCCAGTCCTCTAAGGCATCTTCCATCCTCGAGTTGGACTCCCTTTGTTATACAACAACTTCCCACTGACTATTTTACAGTTGGTAGTATATATATGTCTGTACTACTCTCCCACTTCTTCTCAGTTTCCCCTTCACCCCCCGCCCCCTCCCATACCTCGAGTTCTCCAGTCCATTCCCTGTATCTGCTTCCCTGTTCTTGTCACTGAGTTCATCAGTACCATTTTTAGATTCCGTATATGTGAGTTAGCATGCAATATTTGTCTTTCTCTTTCTGACTTACTTCACTCTGTATGACAGATTGTAGTTCTATCCACTTCATTACATATAGCTCCATCTCATCCCTTTTTATAGCTGAGTAATATTCCATTGTATATATATGCCACATCTTCTGTATCCATTCATTTGTTGATGGGCATTTAGGTTGCTTCCATGTCCTGGCTATTGTAAAGAGTGCTGCAATAAACATTATGGTACAAGTTTCTTTTGGGATTATGGTTTTCTTTGGGTATATGCCCAGGAGTGGGATGACTGGATCATATGGTAGTTCTATTTGTAGTTTTTTAAGGAACCTCCAAATAGTTTTCCATAGTGGCTGTACCAACTTACAGTCCCACCAACAGTGCAGGAGAGTTCCCTTTTCTCCACACCCTCTCCAACATTTGTTGTTTCCAGACTTTGTGATGATGGCCATTCTGATTGGTGTGAGGTGATACCTCATTGTGGCTTTGACTTGCATTTCTCTGATGATGAGTGATGTTGAGCATCTTTTCATGTGTTTGTTGGCCATCTGTATGTCTTCTTTGGAGAAATGTCTATTTAGGTCTTCTGCCCATTTGTGGATTGGGTTATTTGCTTTTTTGGTATGAAGCTGCATGAGCTGCTTGTATATTTTGGAGGTTAATCCTTTGTCCGTTGTTTCATAGGCAATTATTTTTTCCCATTCTGAAGGTTGCCTTTTAGTCTTGTTTATGGTTTCCTTTGCTGTGCAAAAGCTTTTAAGTTTCATGAGGTCCCATTCATTTATTCTTGATTTTATTTCCATGATTCTAGGAGGTGGGTCAAAAAGGATGTTGCTTTGATGTATGTCAAAGAGTGTTCTGCCTATGTTTTCCTCTAGGAGTTTGATAGTGTCTGGCCTTATATGTAGGTCTTTAATCCATTTGGAGTTTATTTTTGTGTATGGTGTTAGGAAGTGTTCTAATTTCATTCTTTGACATGTTGCTGTCCAATTTTCCCAGCACCACTTATTGAAGAGGCTGTCTTTTTTCCATTGTATACTCGTGCCTCCTTTGTCAAAGATAAGGTGCCCATATGTGTTTGGGCTTACTTCTGAGTTCTCTATTCTGTTCCATTGATCTTCCTTTCTATTTTTGTGCCAGTACCATACTGTCTTGATCACTATGGCCTTGTAGTATAGTTTGAAGTCAGGAAGCCTGATTCCACCAACTCCATTTTTCCTTCTCAAGATTGCTTTGGCTATTCGGGGTCTTTTGCGTTTCCAAACAAATCGTAAGATTTCTTGCTCTAGTTCTGTGAAAAATGCCATTGGCAATCTGATCGGGATTGCATTAAATCTGTAAATTGCTTTGGGTAGTACAGTCATTTTCACGATGTTGATTCTTCCAATCCAGGAACATGGTATATCCCTCCATCTGTTTATGTCATCTTTGATTTCTTTCATCAATGTCTTAAAGTTTTCTGCATACAGATCTTTTGCCTCCTTAGGCAGGTTTATTCCTAGGTATTTTATTCTTTTTGTTGCAATGGTGAATGGGAGAGTTTCCTTAATTTCTCTTTCTGCTCTTCCATTGTTAGTGTATAGGAATGCAAGAGATTTCTGTGCATTAATTTTGTATCCTGCTACTTTACTAAACTCATCAATGAGTGCTAGCAGTTTTCTGGTAGAGTCTTTAGGGTTTTCGATATATAGTATCATGTCATCTGCAAAGAGTGATAATTTTACTTCTTCTTTTCCAATTTGGATTCCTTTAATTTCTTTTTCTTCTCTGATTGCTGTGGCTAAAACTTCCAAAACTATGTTGAATAACAGTGGTGAGAGTGGACACCCTTGTCTTGTTCCTGTTCTTAGAGGGAATTCTTCCAGTTTTTCTCCATTGAGAACAATGTTGGCTTTTGGTTTGTCATATATGGCTTTTATGATGTTGAGGTAATTTCCTTCTATGCCCATTTTCTGGAGAGCTTTTATCATAAATGGATGTTGAACTTTGTCAAAAGCTTTTTCTGCATCTATTGAAATGATCATATGGTTTTTATCCTTCAATTTGTTGATATGATGTATCACGTTGATTGATTTGCGTATATTGAAGAATCCTTGCATCCCAGGGATAAACCCCACTTGATCGTGGTGTATGATTTTTTTAATGTGCTGTTGCAGTCTGTTAGCTAGTATTTTGTTGAGGATTTTTGCATCTATATTCATCAGTGATATTGGTCTGTAGTTTTCTTTTTTTGTGACATCTTTGCCTGGTTTTGGTATCAGGGTGATGGTAGCCTCATAGAATGAGTTTGGGAGTGCTCCGCCTTCTGCAATATTTTGGAAGAGTTTGAGAAGGATAGGTGTTAACTCTTCTCAAAATGTTTGATAGAATTCGCCTGTGAATCCATCTGGTCCTGGGCTTTTGTGTGTTGGGAGATTTTTAATCACTGCCTCAATTTCTGTACTTGTGATTGGTCTGTTCATGGTTTCTATTTCTTCCTGGTTCAGTCTTGGAAGATTGTATTTTTCTAAGAATGTATCCATTTCTTCCAGGTTATCCAATTGATTGGCATATAGTTGCTTGTAGTAGTCTCTCATGATGTTTTGTATTTCTGAGGTGTCCGTTGTGACTTCTCCTTTTTCATTTCTAATTCTGTTGATTTGCACCTTCTCCCTTTTTTTCTTGATGAGTCTGGCTAATGGTTTATCAATTTTGTTAATCTTCTCAAAGAACCAGCTTTTAGTTTTATTTATTTTTCTTATGGTTTCTTTCCTTTCTTTTTCATTTATTTCTGCTCTGATCTTTACGATTTCTTTCCTTCTGCTCACTTTGGGGTTTCTTTGTTCTTCTTTCTCTAGCTGTTTGAGGTGTAAGGTTAGGTTGTTTATTCGATCATTTTCTTGTTTCTTAAGGTAGGACTGTATTGCTATAAACTTCCCTCTTAGAACTGCTTTTGCTGCGTCCCATAGGTTTTGGGTTGTTGTGTTTTCGTTGTCATTTGTTTCTAGATACTTTTTGATTTCCTCTTTGATTTCTGTAGTGATTCCTTGGTTGTTTAATAGTGAATTGTTTAGCCTCCATGTGTTTGTCTTTTTTGCAGTTTTTTTCCTGTAATTGATATCTAGTCTCATGGCGTTGTGGTCTGAGAAGATGCTTGATATGATTTCAATTTTCTTGAATTTGCTGAGGTTTGATTTGTGACCCAAGATGTGATCTATCCTGGAAAATGTTCCATGTGCACTTGAGAAGAAAGTGTATTCTGTCGTTTTTGGATGGAATGTCCTATAAATATCAATGAAGTCGAGATGGTCTAATGTGTCATTTAAAGCTTGTGTGTCTTTATTGATTTTCTGTTTGGATGATCTGTCCATTGATGTAAGTGGGGTGTTCAAGTCTCCCACTATAATTGTGTTACTGTCGATGTCCCCTTTTATAGCTGTTAGCATTTGCCTTATGTATTGAGGTGCTCCTATATTGGGGGCATAGATATTTACCATTGTGATATGTTCTTCTTGGATGGATCCCTTGATCATTATGTAGTGCCCTTCCTTGTCTCTTTTAATAGTCTTTACTTTCAAGTCTAATTTGTCTGATATGAGTATTGCTACTCCAGCTTTCTTTTGACTTCCATTTGCATGGAATATCTTTTTCCATCCCTGTACTTTCAGTCTATATGTATCCCTTGGTCTGAAGTGGGTTTCTTGTAGGCAGCATATAGAAGGGTCTTGTTTTTGTATCCATTCAGCCAGTCTGTGTCTTTTGGTTGGAGCATTTAATCCATTGACATTTAAAGTGATTATTGACATGTGTGTTCCAATTACCATTTTCTTAATTGTTTTGGGTTTGTATTTGTAGGTGTTTTCCTTTTCTTGTGTTTCCTACTTAGAGAAGTTCCTTTAGCACTTGTTGTAAGGCTGGTTTGGTGGTGCTGAATTCTCTTAACTTTTGCTTGTCTGGAAAGCTTTTGATTTCTCCCTCAAATCTGAATGAGATTCTTGCTGGGTAAAGTATTCTTGGCTGTAGGTTTCTCTCTTTCAGGACTTTCAGTATATCCTGCCATTCCCTTCTGGCCTGCAGAGTTTCTGTAGAAAGGTCAGCTGTTATCCTGATGGGTTTTCCCTTATATGTTGTTTGTTGCTTTTCTCTTGCTGCTTTTAATATTTTTTCTTTGTGTTGAATTGTCGTTAGTTTGATTAATATGTGTCTTGGTGTATTTCTCCTTGGGTTTATTCTGTATGGGACTCTCTGTGCTTCTTGGACTTGGTTCATTATTTCCTTTCCCATGTTGGGGAAGTTTTCCACTAGAACCTCTTCAAATATTTTCACAGACCCTTTCTTGTTTTCTTCTTCTTCTGGGATGCCTATAATTCGAATGTTGGTACGTTTAAGGTTATCACTGAGGTCTCTGAGGCTGTCTTCTAGTCTTTTTATTTTTTTATCTTTTTCCTGCTCTGTGGCGTTTATTTCTTCCATTCTATCTTCCAACTCACTTATTCGTTCTTCTGCCTCAGTCATTCTGCTGGTTATAGCATCTAGAGTATTTTTAATTTCAGTTATTTTGTTATCCATTGCTGTTTGTTTTTCTGAGTTCTTATGAACTGTTTCTTGTACTTTCTCTAATTTGTTATCGAGATTTTGTATCATTTTTACTATCATGACTCTAAATTCTTTTTCAGGCATTTTTCCTATTTCCTCCTCATTTATTTGGTCTTGTGGGTTTTTTTCCTGCTCCTTTGCCTGCATGGTGTTTCTTTGTTTCCTCATGGTTGTCCAAGCTTTTGGGGTTGCTTGTCCTGGTGATAGAGGTGTTTATAGAAGACTGTCCAAGCCTCAGACTAATGTCCAAGTATTGGAGTAGACGAATATTCAGTCTGCTGGTGTTGGAGGGTTGCCTGCAGAGGTGGGGGGCAGCTGTGGCTCACCGAGGTGACAAGGGCACTGGCAGCAGGGGTTCTCCTTTTGTAAGTTTTTAATATGCAGAGTTTGTCAGATATTTATTCCCTGTTCATACAAGGTGGTCATTTAAGGTGTTCCCTGTTCATTCAATAACTATGAAGCATGGAAGTTCTTTCCAGTGAACATATATTAAACACTATTAATTTCAGCAATTAATAATTATTTTTAAAATCTGCTATCTAGTTAATTAAATTTCTGGTACATATTTCTGTAAGAACTTACTAAGGTTTTAGTAGCCACCTCTGAACGTGGGTTCCAAATGTGAGACTTCTTAAACAAAATAAACAACACATGTGTATGTGTGAATTTCTGACTATAGTATTTCAAATTTTGAAATTTGTCTGTATATTACAGATTAATTTACACACAGTTGTATTATACTATTTTAATAAACATATTTGCTATACATATATTTGCATGTATATGTATGTGTATGTATATGTGTATAGTTATGTATGTATATGGAATATAATATCATTCAATGAATTTTAAGTGCAATCATCAATCACTTGATGTATAGGGAATGTGAGGGAGCAATATACACAAAAGGAAGAGATGGCCTTGGAGAAAACAGATAAGAAGAATGGAGGAAAAGGGACATATAGATACCCTCAAAGAAATTCAAGAAGGTATGACATCTCTCAAAAAGCAGCAGAAAACAAGAAGAATCTAGTGAACATGAAAATATAGTATAGTATCAAAACAAAAGAAACTTAAAGGTAAATTTAATAAACTCAACTGACTTCTAAAAAAAATATAAAACTATGAAAAATATAAGATAAAGGAGACACTGAACTTCTCTCCTGGAAGTTCCCCAAACTGAAAAAATGCAATTAAGGTTTTGTACTTTCATTAGAAAATGATTTAGAGTTTCTAAAATAAATCAAATATGCTTTAGTAATTAGTCATCTTTTGTATTTATTTTTCAAGTATGTATGTATATAGGTATGTATTTTATATGTAATATATAATTACAAAATGGTCTGTTTATTCATTCATCTCTGTCTGCCTGCCTATGTATCTAATCCATCTATCCACCATCCATCTGTCCATGCATTTTGTTCATGCATTCATTCCTCTATCTACCAATATAATGAATGCATCTTCTGTTTAGGTGAATTTTAGAAAATTTATATTATCTCAAAATGTAATAATGTGTTAATACATTAGACTTGCAGTATTTTTGTTCATATTTTTACTGTATCAGTTATTGATGCATAGCAAACTACTCTAATAATTAATGCTTAAAACAACAAACACACCTTAAGCTCACAATTTACACTGGACTCTGGTGGCTAGTATGGCGGATCTCAGCAGAACTCTCTCATGTGTTTGCATTAAGCGGAAGAATATCAAGTTGGCTTTGTTTCTGAGCATATCCTGGCTGTCTGCTGGACAATTTTACTTGCTCATGTAACAGAGGCCAGGTTTGTTCACATGGCAACAGCAGAGTTTTAAAAGAAAAAGCAGAAGCAAGATTTGTTGAGTCCATGGTAAAAATGTCACACTATCACTTTATGGCAGATGTAACATTAGTTAAGCAAGTCAAGGCCAGCCTACTTTCTGTTGGTGAGAAAATCAAAACCATCTCTTAAGGGAATTATCATCAAAGTCACATTGCAAAAGATGTGTGTGGAAAGAAGGTTGGCTATTTTTGCCATCTCAGTTATGATCTTATTTTTATCTTGTTACTGACAGAGGAATTTAATAGATGACCTTATAAAAAAGTTAAACTGAGTTTTGCCTTGTTTCTTTTTTGCTCTCCTTTGTTTTGTTTCAGTTCTGTTTTGTTGAGAACTGATCTCAGTAGTATCTTGTTTCTTGCAAATGCCCAGGGTTGCTGTGTGCATATGTATTGTGTGTGTGTGTGCTTATTTGATAACTGGATTATTTTAAAACTATGAGTTCTAGAATACCTCTTATAAGTAGTGATGCTAATATATCCAAAATCTGGTCTGGAATCCAATTTTATCTATCATCTATCTATCTATCTATATATCTACCTACCTACCTATCTATCTGTGAATATACATTTGACCCCTAAGCATCATGGTTTTGAACTGTGTGGGTCCACGTATATACAGATTTTTTTCCAATAAATGTGTACTATGGTTGTACATGATCTACATTTGGTTGAATTCTTGGATGCAGAACCATGGGTACAGAGGGCCAACTGTTGAATCATAAATGTGGATTTTGACTGCAAATATGTATATGTACATATGTATATTTCTTGCTTATACTACTAGTTTCTATTTTATATTAGAGAACAATGCAATTGTGACACTAATTACAAATTGGCAAGATAACAGGGAATTTTTAATAAAAAATTTTAAAAATTAAGTGAAAAGCCTGGTTGAGATGGAAAGGCTAAGCAAGCTGTCCACTTAAAAATGTTCAGTTACTTTGAATTTCATGACTCTAAGGAGGTAACTGATGCTTGTTTTCCTTGCCAAGTGACATACTCATGGTAAATATTTAAAAATAATTTAGGAAGGCCTAGTTTGAGGGCATTAGTTTAATAGTGCATGTATTGTTTTTTTATAACGAAGTCACTCCTGAAAGAGGAAATGATATTTTTAATAGAGAAAAATAAATGTTATAGATGCATATTACATTAAATAGTGATGACACAGAAACTCAGAATTGATTGATTAGTATTACACTTCTTTCTGTATTCTGCACCTAGACTTCAGTGATAAAAATATAAAGCAATGTATATGAAACTTTCAATGAAAAAGCATGAAAGTAAAAAAAGACGACTAATTCTTATAATTTAATTAGGTTATATATAAGAGCAATCTTACAGCTCAGTAAACACTGTTATACCCATTAAAAACAAAAATGAATTTTCTATGTAGGGTTAATTATATTTGCTCTCTTGTAGCATTATAATTTAGAAAATAAAATGTTTATTGAGAAAAATCCATAAACATGTAGATTGACTAGGTTGTTTTTAAAAAAAAATTTAGATTATTTTTGTACAACAGTTTTAGGTTAAAGAAAAGTTGAATAGAAAGTGCAGAAATTTCCCATATACCTCTTCAATCCTCCCCAGTTCCCCATATGTTTTACATCTTGCATTAATATGGTACTTTTTTTATAATTGCTCAACCAATATTGATACATTATCATTAATTAAGTTCATAGTTTACATTAGGGTTTGCTGTTTGTATTGTACATACTACGTGTTGACAAATGTATAATAATATGTATCCAGCATTATAGTATCATACAGAGTTGTTCCACTGCCCTAAAAATCCCCTGCGATCCACCTGTTTGTTTCCTCCTCCCTTCCAATGAACTCCTGGAAACCACTGGTGTTTTTACATTTTCCATAGCTTTGCCTTTTCTAGTATGTCACATTTTTGAACTCATATATTATGTAGCCTTTTCACATTGTCTTCTTTCACTTGACAATATGCATTTAAATTTCCACCATGCATTTTTGTTGCTTGATAGCTCATTTCTTTTTTATTTCCAGTTAATAATCCATTTTAGGAGTGTCCCACTGTTTGTTTATTCATTCACCTATTGAAAGGCATCTTGGTTGCTTTTGAGTTTTGGTGATTATGAATACACCAGCTATAAACAATTATGTCCATGTTTTTGTGTATGTATGTTTCAACTCCTTTTGCATAAATACAAAATTATGATTGCTAAATTATATGTTAAGAATATTTTTAGTCTTGTAAGAAACTATAAGACTGTCTTCCAAAGTGTGTACTAATTTGCATTCTCACTGGTGATGAAGGAGACTTCCTGTTGCTCCACCTCTTCATCAGCACTTGTCAGGGTTTGGATTTCCATTATTTTAATAGGTGTGTGGTTGTATCTCATTGTTATGTGTCATTGCATATCATTGATGAGGTTTCGGTTCTGATCTTTTACCCATCTTTTGATGGAGTTGTTATTTTATTGCTGAGTTTTACATGTTCTTTGTATATTTTGGATAATAGTTATTAATCAGATGAGTCATTTGCAAAAATTTTCTTCTAGTCTGTGGCTTATCTTCTCATTCTCTTGACAGTGTCTTCTGCAGAGCAGATGATTTAATTTTGATGAAGTCCAACTTATCCATTTTTTTACATGGGTCATAATTTGGTGTATTATTTAAAAAGTCATCACCAAACTCAAAGTCACCTAGATTTTCTGTTATGATTCTTCTTTGAGTTTTACAGTTTTAAGTTTTACATTCAGGTTTATTATCCATTTTGACTTAATACTTGTGAAAAGTATACAGGCTGTACCTAGGTTCTTTATTTTTTTGCATATGTATGTTGTGATATTCCATCCATTATTTTTGTTGAAAAGGCCATAGTTAGCTTTTCTAATTTTAAGTAATCACCAAAAATTTAGTGATAAAATTTACATGCTTCATAGTTAATGAACACCATTAATAATTCTTCTGTAACCATTGACCTTATGTTACTTACAATTCTATTTTAACAATTGCCTTAAGATAGGGTATCAGAAAATTTGTAATAGTAAAACAAGTATAGATGATAAAGATAGTTTTGCGGTTACTTGTACATCTTAACATGCACCTCAGAATCCTATTGTTATTGGATTTGATTTTTTCCATTGCCAAAATCCACAGCATTATCTCTTCAGTAACTCTTTAAGTGTTACTTAAGGTGAAATAGGTGCAAGAATCTTAGACAAATATAGTAAAACTCTGGAGAACAATATTCTGAGAATATTTTCTGTGTATTTATGGTGAGCACATGTTTCATCATAAGTCTGAGGAAGAAGAGCTATGCATAGCTTTTTAGCACTTTTAGGCTTCTGCACCTCTCTTCTGCTGAGTGTGTTGCTGTGCATGTGAGGACTGCATTAGGTCACCATTCTGTGCTGCATGCAACACCATTTCTTAAGCCACATGAATAAAAGTTGCTTAGAAGAGTCAAAGTTGAACACCTGATTCAGACCAGGGTTATTCCAATGAGTGGAGGAGTTTACAACTCCCTGCTGTGTATAATACATTCTCAAAATGTACACATATACAAGACATTTCTAAGAGAGCCAGTTACATGTATGATACTGGATAGTGTTATTTCTGACTTGCTTTCTACTCTCCCTCCTCTCAAATGTGAACAACATTCACAGGATTTATGGAGGTTAAGTTCCAAGATCTGGTATTAAGCTGGAGATCCAGGGTAGCCCACAGTGTAGTTTCAGTCTGAGTCTGAAGGCCTGAGAACCAGGATAGCTGAAAGTTCCAATTTGAAAGACAGCAAGTTTGAGACCCCCAAACAGCTAATGTTTCAGTTCAAATCTGGCAGCAGGAAAAGACCAATGTCCTAGCTCAGGCCTTCATTTGACTGGATGGGGACTGCTCATGTTAGTGAGGACAGTATTTTACTCAGTGATTGATTGATTCAAACATTAAACTCATCCACAACTATTTTCACAGGCACACCCAGAACAATGTTTAACCCAATATCTGAGCACCCTGTGGTGCAGCCAAGTTGACACATAAAATTAGCCCAAATAGGGGAAACAATGAAGTCACACTATGCATAGACATAAAGAAGAAATTTCTAACTCTTAAGCAATCTATTACATTAAACATTCTAAGCATTTTTTTGCATTATAAAATAGAGATGATAAAATCTGCATTAAATATTATAAGAATTTAAATCAACAAGCTAGGTATGTATTAGAAAGTTTGCACAGAATAGTCGAAGAAATAGATATAATTGTCTAGGAATTTGAATATTCAGTAACTTCCTGAGCCTATGAAATCCATGCAAAATAGGGCTCCTAATGGGACCCATGAAAATGGACATGGATTATTTCTCTCATTAAACATACATAGCCACCCAAACAATAATAACTTCATCAATTTACTTCTAATGTATGTAGAAATACTCATCTTTGTAAAAGATAGCATTATATTGATTTTATTTTACTTACCTGTATAAATATATATCCCATCTTCTTTCTAGAAATGAGGTAGCTGAAACCAAGTACATATTCATTTTCTTATAACTAAATAAGATTTTTATTTGCAAATACCTAATAATATGTAGCTGAAGTAATATGGCCACTTCAGAGCCATAATCTCACAAGTTAGAATTTTTGAAAGCTATGTTGACCTTTCTAAGCCTCAAGTGTATCATTCAGTATAATGAGTGCTAATTTCCTAAATAATATTCAAGTGGCCTAAAAGAGCACAACTTCTGAAATGGTTGCTTAGTCTCTCCAGTATAGTTTACAAAGTGGCAAAATTTAGTAAAGAATGCCACAAACTTACATTATTGGGAGAATACAATGGTTGCAACTATATTTTTGGTTGTTTTTACTAAATAATACTCAAAAGAATGTATTTCTAATAATGTAGTAAAATTTATATGCGATATGCAATATTAAAAGAACACTTTCCATTTTCATAAGTTTTACCAATCCTGTTTATGTTCATCCACAAGCCACTTTTAGGATATGAATGAGTATCAGTAAGAAAGGGCCATGTCAGGGCAAATTTCTTTAGGGCACATTGAATGATAATTTTCATCTCCTATTGCTCTCTGAGGCCTTTTTTCAGTTCTGTAAACTAATGTTTTGTTGTCTTAAAGCTTGAACAACAAATGAAACATATTATTTAGTCCAATGAAATTATATGCAGGCAAAATCCTACTTGTCTTGCATAATCAGCTTCTTTAGCTTTCTTAGACAAAATATGTCTGTACAAATCATTCCTTGCCCAATAAAGAAGTATTTGCTTTATTTGATTGATAAGCAAGTCATATTTGGATAAACACCATGTTGTTCCCATAATGTCACACACTAGGAATACTAGGAATATTTTACTTAGTTTGACAATGACCATAACTTCTATTACAAGATTTGGAGTAACAAGTTTACATTTAGTAATCGAAAACTATTTTTTCCTATGTGCCAAGGCTATTTATTCTAGTCTCTGGGCATTAGAAAGCTTTGTTATTCTACTTTTATAGTTTAAAGTTTGGGCAGAGAAAAATTTAATAGTGATGAACAAAGGCAGGATTTCTTCTTCATTTGGGGAAAATTTTGGATGGGATAACATTTGTATGTTGGAGGAAATTCTATATTTTGGATATGTTGATGAGAGAAATTTCATATGACTAGGATACAAACAACACAAAGAATGACTATAATTATACACAGGAGATAGCACATCTATTACATGCACATGCAGAGACAAAGAAAAATTAATATAGTAATTACAATGAACATTTATTGAAAATTCTGTGTTCAAAATTATGCTAAGAATTTTACATGTATTGTCTCATCACGTTATTAAAATAGCCTATGAAACCAGTACAATATAAACCCATTCTGTAGATATAGAAACTGAGACTTAGAGAACATCAACTCACTTGCCTACCATAAAGAGCTGAGGTGAAGAATTGATTGGGAGTAGTAAAAAAAACAAGTACAGTTTACAATGTGTGCTAGCCTGTGTGATGACTCATGTATCATTTTTCTTGCTTTTTACCACAATCTAAGATAATGCCGTATGTTTGAGATTTTTTTCATCGGATCTCAACTTAGTGTTACCAAGTTTTATTTTAGTGATTATAATGTTAGGTTACTGTAATGTGCAAATGAATTTTAATTTCTCTGTGGCCTAACACAAAAATAACTTAATTTCCAATGATGAAAAGTTCAAATAAGCAATGACTCCCCTTAGTGCAATGGGGAACACCTGGCCTTCAATGTGACATGGTAGAAGAAAAGAAAGATGGATGAAGCTGATTAGCTTTTATCTGCCTTGGCCTGAATCAGAAATACATCACTTTCAGTCACATTCCTTTGGCATGAAGTATTTGCATGACCTCAATCCAACTGCAAGGGGGAATGTAAAATGCCAGAATATCTGGTGAGTGCAGTATCTTTCACAGAGTGTTTACACTGTTTTTTAAATCTTGCATGCATTTTTTATTATATGTCATTGTTAGATTGGGTTCCCCCTAAAGCCAACCTTAACACAAGGAATCAAACATACATACTTCATTCAGCCAGAGAACCCAGGAAACATTGGTAGAAGATTGGGGAATTCAAACAAATCAGAGATGAAAGCCAGTAAAAGTCAGACTATATAGCAAGTTACAAGTGTGGAATAGCTTACTTTTGCTGGGAACTCTGGGAATAAGAAAACTCAAAGTCATCAACAGAGAAGTGAATAGGGAATATGGTTGTGATATTACCTTTACCTCCCCTTTTTAACTTACTTTCCTTCAAACAACAACATAATGTATAATTTGCTTTATTCAGTGATGGATAAAGAATGTACTGGTAACTGTGAGTTGAACAAAATGTTATGCCATTTTATTAAAAGAGTAAACCACTTATAACCTATTAATCTCTCTTAGCCTCAAAAATATGCAATTATAAACTGCTGTGTATATTCTTAAACCAGCTTAATTCATCAATTCTAAATGTATACTACATTACCAGATGTATTTTATTTCTCTTTTTCATCCTGTGATTTGAGAAGTTTTTTTTAATTAGTAAATATCCTGTATATGAGTTTCAAAACAGATATAGCCTCAAACTTATATCTTTAGAAGAAAAGCATTTCTTCTCAAGACTTTATTTCCTCATATCCAGCTCTAATTTTCTTACCATTTTCATTAAAGTGCTACATGATTTGGCTCCTTAATAACTCTCTAATATAATATCTTACCTCTTTGCCCATTGTTTATTTCACCCTACTTGACCACTTCCATTTCTTCATATATGTCAGGAATCCACTGAGCCTTCACATTTGTTGTTTTCATTGAAATTTGCTCTTACCAGTTATGTGCATTATTCTCTAAATATATTCAGATCTCTGCTAAAGGGTCAAACCATTAATTAGGACTTCCCAGGTCATGCTACCTAACATGCAACCCCAATTGATTCTGTCCCTATCCCTGCTTTATTTTATTACAAATGTTTATCAATCTTGAGAACATTCATAAGTACAGTTGCTTAAGAATGTGTGGTTTTCTCCTCAATTAGTAGGCAATCTCTATGATAGCAGGGATTTTACCTTAGTCACTCTAAAAATCCCAGTGCCTAGAACACTGCCTGAAATATAGAACATATTCAAAAATTTGTTCAATCAATACAAATCAATAAATAGATGAATGAATTAGTTTTAAAGAAAAGATTATTGAAAACATCAAAAAATTGTCTCATAATATGAAATAATTATCTTCAACATAAGTCATGTCAACTATAATACTATATAAACCAAGATTTTTTGATGGCCATACTTGAATTAATTTTTTTGTTCCTTTCAACAGCACTAAGAGTTGGGTTTTATTATTATTCCTGATTACTGAGGCAAAATAGTAGCTAAGTTCCAGATTTAGTCTATACAGACATTTACCATTTCATCATACATTTTTGTGGACTGGTTTGGTGAAATGGTTAACTAGCAAACATGTTTTTTGAAACCAAATAGGAATTTCTCAACAACAACAGAAGAGAATTTATACTTTTTGTTTGTTGGGAATTTTTGGTTTTGTTTTATGGGGTTGCTGAGTGATTGTGGTGGAGTTATTGCTTTAGTACATAGTAAAAGGTACAATTACCATGTTATATCAATCAGAGGTAGCAAAAAAAGATTCATAATGTGGTATTTAGCATATTAGAGAAACTTGGAAGAACCAGGAATATGAAAAATACTGAAGCAATTTATCATTCTGAAGGAGTATGTAAAGCATTGACTTTAGGCTTATCAACATCAGGGAGAAGAATGTCTAATCATCTTAAAATCATTGTAATGGGTAGTATCTCCTCCAGCAATCTTCCCTAGGTAGGACCATAGGCCAAGTTTCATTTTATTAAGCGTGGTGATGAAGCAAGAATAATCCAGATCAGAAATATACATTATCAAATATACACACCATTCCCAAACCAGTTTCACATCTGTTACATTAGGTTCTGTTCCATTTCTTTGTTAGAGCTTAATGTGTAGTTTGGACATTCTGTTTCTTTATTTCCCTATGGACTTCCAAAAAAATTACGTCCTGATAACTGAGGTTCATTGGAAATTACGTCTGTGTGTGTGTGTGTGTGTGTGTGTGTGTGTGTGTCTTTGTGAGTGTGCAGTTTTCTGGAATCTGGGATCAAACTGTTCAATAGAAGAAAAAGATGCTAGAAATACAAGGGAGATTCTGAAGATGGGAAAACAAAACATTGACAACAAACACTTTATATAGATGATAAAGGAAAAAGAAAAAACTGGTTGTCAGTGATGACAAAGGTACACAGCTTCACTGTTACCTTTGCTGGTAGATATGTAATGCAATTCTTCCCTTTGCCTCAATCTTTCTCCCATTAGTATTCTCTCAGGGTAAAAATCAGACCTCTATTCATCTGGAAAATATACATAGCAGGTGACCAAAGAGGTGAGTTTAGGGAAAAAGTAAGGTTAGAATAAATCAATGGTTCTGGAACTCAGATCTTCATTGCAATTTTATGGCGGGGGGCAGGGAGGGCTTTAAAAAAAGTATAGACTCCTGAGTTTCACTACCAGAACTGCAGATTTAGAATGGGGAAGTTTGAATGGTTAAATCTATACATTTAAAAAGCACCCTAGGTTGTTAGAATTATCAGTCAGGATGGGAACAACTGCAATCATAGACTTTATTTCCTCCTGCTCTAAGAGTCTAAGATGCTAAACTCTCCCTCCACATTCTCCTTCTTTTCTCTAGTGGCTACAGTGAGAAAAAAATAGCAACTCTCCATAGACATTGATCCACCTATGTGAGCATCTGTAGCCTGAAAGACTGATGGGTTCCCAGAACTCTCTGTTCCATAGCTGGAGACTGCAAATAGTGGAACTATGTTTAGAGCTTTTGCTAAACAAGCCACCTTAATCTGACAACAACCCAGGTGTATTTTACCTGCAGTTTTCCTGGTATGCTGAGGATGTACTGCATTGTTTTAAATTGTATTTCATAGTATCCTGGACTGTCTCTGCTGATCACCCTGCTTTTAGTCTTCCCACTAAATTCCATCTTATTGACACATAACACTACTATATTCAAAATAAATAACCAACAAGGACCTACTGTATAGCACAGGGAACTCTACTCAATATTGTGTAATAACTTAAATGGGAAAAGTGTGGAAAGAATAGACATATGTATATGTATAAATATTTTAAAAATTTACATAGCTGTTTCAATATATCTTACCAATTGAACTTCAGCCATGTGATCAGTATCAATGCACGTGTTTAGTATGTGACATTGGCAGATTAATTCTGTTCTACATCTTGGTATTACTGATTCTGTCTTAGTGTCATATTCTGTGCATGGGTGATAATGATGGTGATAAAAAAGGCATCAAAAATTTTAAAAAGGCAGATTGCAGTAGCTATGAGTCTTAGAACTTCAGTGTTATCATTAATATATATAATAATGCATATTACATATAACATATGATAAATATATGCTTAATATATAATGAATATGTTATTATTAAATAAATATATTGTTGATATGTAATAAATATATAATATATATAGTAAATATAGTATAATGATTTTATACAAAGTAATGCATAATTATATGCTACATAATATATAAACAAATATATATATATACTTGATTTAAATGAAAATTCAATGGCATATCTGTACCACAAAATTTACTTGTCTCTCAAAAGACATTGTAGCATTCTTGATTTGGTTTACTTCTTTTTTAGAGTTAAATATCTTCTCATAAGAGAGGCAAAAGCACTCAGTGTCTATTTTAAGATCATAATTTCAAGCGAAAAGTACATCTTTGTGTTCCATTTCCCCTTTGCTGGTTGGTGACATCAGACATTTCACATGGTCATCCTAGCATAGCACTGAATCTGCAAATTAATTCAGAGCTATTGTAATTTCCTTGTGCAACTGTCTTATTTTTTTCTGTTATGTAAATGATCCAGATGGCAGCAAGATCTTAAGAGATAAACAATATAACATAATTTGGACAAAATCATACATGATTATATCTATGTCTGATAATGGGAAAATGAAGGTAGTATGATGTCTTCAACTTTTAGAAATATAATTTCTTTTCCCAAGTTTGAATTATTTTTCTGCCAGTTGCTTTTTGGCTGTTGTTGAGCAAATTTTTGAATCTGGATTTTGGATCTAGATTGTCATTGATAATACAGGGAAAATAAGAGTCATCTTTCAAGTTCGTTTTCTTAAAGAAAAATATTTGTAAAATATCTGACACAACTTTTACTCAATTTTAATTCAAGTTATTTTTATTATTGTAGTCTCAAAGTCAAAACAATAAAGTAATCACACTAATAATCATATACTTGTATATAAAACTGGGTTATATATAATATACATTTAATTGGATATAGGGGCCATACACAATCATGTATATAATTGGACGTATGCAATTTGATTTTAAAGTATAATCAAAATTACTTTAAGTTCTTCAGGTTTGCAGAAGAAAATAGTTTTTCTTATACATATTTTCTAGAAATGTGACCTATTGCTTCATCATGACCACAGGTATAACCCTCTCCTTACACTTGCCTTTAGAGTTTGCACAGTATAATTCTGAGGTTGTGGATGTTTTCTTTCTTTTAGGTATTTCTTCCCATCAGTTAAGTTCCTGCTGGCCTTGACCTTCAGCAGCTCTGGCTGGTATAACTTCCTGTGTCCTGAACCCTTTGTCATAAACACTGCCTTAGTTCTCATTTGTGATACGCATCATGAACAAGCTCCACCACCACATATGACAAAGGTCTTTCAGTCCATCTATAAATGTCAGCTGTACTTGAATCTTAAAATGCTTCCTTCAGCTGAGTCTGATTGCTACGTATACACATTCACTCTATGATGAGAAAAAAACAACATTCAATTCCTGTAAGGTAGCAATCAATTTATTTACATTCCAAAAGAAAAACTCCAATCACCGTCCATAATAGCTGTTCTTTCCGTGAGTTCAATTACAGAATGTGAAAGAACTGGTCAATAAGAGGTCACCTGAAAGTGTTCTTGAATCTGTTAGCTGATATTTGCTGCCTCATCTCTCTGTTAGTCCTGCAGGAGGAATTACCTGGAGTAGTTTATAAGGCGCCTCTGTGTTCCCTACGCATGACTGCTCTCACACATTTGTTTCACTTGAGATCGCATCTATTGCTGTTTACATATCACTGCTTCTTGGTTATCATTATAGGACACATAACAAGGATATTTAGCTTAAAAGATGACAAAAATAGATCATTGGATGAAATGGAAGTATGCACTTTAGAGTGCGAATATAACCAAGACAGTGATTTTTAAAGGATCAATTTAGATTGTATTACAGAGCATTTAAAGAAACAAAAATTTCAACATTCACATTGGCAGTACCGGCGATTATATTGACATTTAGGAGTTAGAGATGAATCTTTACAGAATTCAGACAAATGCATGCTGAATGAATGAGAAATGCTTATAAACTTTGAGTTAGTTTGACACAACTTACACTGGTAAAATTAAACTTTATTTACATTGGTGATTTAGGTAACAAAATACTAAGTAGATTAATTTGAAAAGTTACCATTTTGTTCACATATGCAGATATGTACACACAAGCCCTCATGGGGGAAGATTCTTCATAAATATCTAGCTAATTAATTCATTAATTAAGTCAATATATACTACTGTGTTCTAGGCACTAGGACACACAGGAAATATAACAAGGAGTATGTTCACATTGAGGAGAAATAAAAGTTAATCAGTCAGTTAATGTATAGAAGTATGTTCTGAGAAATAAACCATGTACTTCATACTGTAAGTCAAGAAGCCACAACTTTAAAACTTCTTATTTCCGGAAAGATACACACATACACATATACACACCTTATGTATGCACAAGTATATTTTGTGTACTCCCTGCAGCGGTTGGAATTTACACATAAGTCAAGACCAAAAAAGAGTCAACTCTTGAGGACAGACTTAGGTGAACGTGTTAAAGATTAGAACTTTGAACAGGATATATAAAAAGATCTTATACAGAAGTGGTCTAGAATATGTGATTTCTTGTGTTCTTTGTTTTCAGGAAGAAGATGTAATGTTTTTAATTCTGCTCCAGGCTATAAGGAACACATTAACACACACAAGTGTGCATGAACTTATACATGTGCATGTGAACACACACACAACTGTTTTTGATCCTCTTGTGTGTCTTCTTCATCTGACTACTTAGCAGTGACAATCAACTTCAAGGCTAGGCAAAAAAAAAAAAAAAGTTTGTTTTCTTAATCTTGCCCCCAACCATCATCCTCCACTCCCCGGGTACTTCACTCTTCTCTGTGGATCCTCTAAACATGCACACACCCTTTTTAAGTAGTCTGTTCATTAAATTTCTCAACATTCTCAATATGAGTGTAACATTTGTTTAATGACGGAATCTGACTGATTTAGAAGGAAATCTTCAAATTTTATAGACTCAAAACTAAACTTATCCTCATCAACATCCCTTAAAGAATATTTCTTCTAATGTTATTTTGGTTCAAGACATTCTCCTTCATGTAGTTCAGTAAGCTAGAATCTTAGAAACATGTACTATTTTGTCTTTTTTCCTCATTCTCAGCAGCTATGTCTTTCCAAATCAGCTTGAAATTCTTAACTCCCCAAGCTTCTATTTCTTCCCATCTGCTTTGGATACATTGTTTTCTCTTTCCTGTTGCTCCTGATTCAAAAAGTGGTCCACACTTTAATAGAGACTTTGGGGGCTGTTTCCTCAATATGTTCAACTAGGGGCCAACCACATCTATAACTCCTACACAATCTTAGCTTTCTAGTGTGGGCAGGTCCATCTCTTACACAGCCTGTGTAACTTAGTCTAGAAAACTTTAGTCTAGAAAATAATTCATCATCTGTGCTTTTAAGAGTACATTTCATTAATGAAATTCTGAGCCTATTCTACGAGGAACCATCACAGTGATCCTGATAAACCTGTCTTATAGCTTGATTGCACTTAATTATGAAAAATGATTGCTTATTCTCCCAGTTAGTTAAGGTAAAAGGGTTAAAGGTTTCAACTCTAGTCAATTCAGACTTATTGATGGAACCTCTCCTAACATGGTTGAATGATGACTGATGACTAACAATGAACTCCTCAGCTTTCTTAGCCATCATCATACCCAGAGATGGACACAAGATCATCTTCCAATGGCAGTCGATCAAATGAATTGAGGAGCCTCTAAGCAGAGATCCAAAACACCGTCAACAAAAAGCAACACAGTTGCTCTTTCCAGATGCTACTGTTTCAAAAATAGTGATGCTGAGAACTTAAATTTTTTCTCCTGCAGATCATCTTCAGAAAATACTAACTTCCTGATTAATAAGGATGATTCCACATGTAAAAGTCATCAGGGAAGTGTAAGTACTGTCCAGTTTGGGAAGGCGGTCTTTAACCATTACCATTCCTCTACTGGCAACTGCTGAGTTGAATCTCATATTGTTCTGTCCAACTCATTTTGGGTAACCATACTCTAGAATCAGATGCTGAAATCTATGTTCATGTCATGGCTTCCATCCTCCTGGACCATGTGCTCTGAAGCCTTTTCCTCCTGACCTGAGCATCCTTATGCATTTTTTTTTTCTTTTTAATTCCTGACCATTGGACTGCTCAGCTGAACTCTGCTGAGGTGCACAGGTCTCTGTGTGGTTACTATATGGCATTTCTGTGTCTACTTCTAACTTGACTATTCCTCGTTAAATATAGATAATTGACAATGGCATTGGACATTTTGTTAGGTGTGCAGGCACCCCAACTACTCTTTGGGGATATAAACACAATGTGTTCTCTTCTCAAAAATCCTTACTCCTTCCTTTCTGCCAAATTTCCTCCTCTCTCTAGTTTTTTGAATATGTATTTCTTTTCCCTGTAGGAGAAATTCTAGCTTTTGCATAATTTTCTGTTGTTTCCCAGTCTATAGTTTTCATGGTATAAACTCTAGGCTATGAGTCTTTCAGTCTCTTGGCATTGCTGCACTAAAATTCATCTCTAAAACAGCCTAGCTTTCATACTAATAAAGGTGTTTCTGCTTTAAGACTAGTGTCTCTTGTAAACATGAAAAATAAGTTATTTAGAAATCTGCCATTCTCCCTGAAGCAATGAATGCCACTGATTGACATTACATACATTTTAGGATATCTTTGCCTGCAAGCAACAGAATTTTGTCTCAAGTTGGTTTAATCAATAATAAAATATATGTTCCTACATGAGGGAAATCTAGTGTGGGGTTGTCTTCAGGGGTGGTTGTTTCAACAGCTCAATAGTATTTTAAAAACCTGGACTCTTTCTATTCTGCTTCTCTTGTGTTCATTCTCGGGCTGGTAGTAAGATAGCTATATCCATTCTAATTTTCCCTGCCCCAGGCATACTTGCATCATAAGGAAAATGAGAATCCTATCTCTTCTTGTAGTTTCTCTTTGAAATGAGAAAACTCCCTGAAGTTTCTGAGTCCATTGCTGCTAGTCATATTAGTAGAATTGTAGTCCACTTCTACATCAATTTCTGCCATGATATTGAGAATTACCCAAGATTGATTTTGCCATGGATTCAGCTTCCCCTGAGGCATAATGGAGGCAGAGGGAACAGATATGCCATTTCAACAAATGGGTTCTATTAGGAAGGAGAATGGCATGAATGTTTATTGGGTAGGCAAACAGTGAAGTCTGCAACAATCTTAAAACAATGTTATTCCACAAAAATATACATGTGAGGAATTTAAAGACATCTTTGCTTTGGATGCTAAAGATTTTACATTTATCCCTTAGAGAAAGGGCACTGTTAAGTGTTTCTGAGCAGACATATGAGATGACCATATTTGCATTAAAGGCTGAACTTAGAAAATATGAGGGGAAATGGAGTAATGATGTATGTGTCAACTAAAAAAATGCACAACATGAGAGTTGTGAGTTAAGTTTTATTTGGGGCAAAATGAGGACCATAGCCCAAGAAATAGCATTTCAGATAGTTCTGAGAAAATGCTCCAAAGAGGTAGCAAGGGAAGGTCAGTACATATGTGATTTTGGTGAAGGGGGAGTACATGCAATCAAGCACATATTTCTTGCAAAAGGTTACTATGAGGAGCAGACTTCACAGTGAATGACTGTAGTGCTTTTCTAGATGCAAGGAGATGCAAGAATTGAGCTCGCAAAATCTTCTCCTGAAAATACCTATCTGAAGACCCCTTCTGCCAGTTTTTCCCAGAGCACAGAGTGCCTCATTCCTGATCTCCACCCTGAACACCCTTCAGGAAGTGTTGACGGTCAGCAGCTACAGTGGTTCATAATTTGATCCTTGTAGAAGCAGATGGTGGAGAGGAAGCTACATGCAAAATTCCAGAAAGCCCAAAAGCGTTTTAGAAAGTGAAGGGAAATTGCTCAAATAAAAAGAGTGAAGAGAGAGAAGAGAGGTTTTTATATTACTGCTTTTTCCACTGTCCCTTCTTTCAAAAGAAACAGTTTCTGCCTCGATTTGCCTCTTCAGAGACAAGCTTCCATAAGAAAGTGGAATGGGTGGGCTGCCCCTCTAACTGGAGAAAGGAGAAGGTAAAAATAAAGTGTACATTTCAGAGAATATGAACATGAAATGCAAAGAGGAGGATCAAACACCATATCAACCTAGGCAGGGAGAAAGCAAAAAATGGATTTAAATAAAAGATTCCACAATAATAGACAAACTGAATGAAACCCTAAGAGATATGGTTGGCACTGATAAGGAAACCAAACTGGTTTAGATCACATGCATTTTTAGATCATTTTTTCCTTTCATTTGAGGATGATAAGGAGCCTAGACTTTGTGATCAGACAGAGCTGGGTTTTCATCTTGTCATTGGCAATTAAAAGCTAGGATACCCTCTGCTACTTTGGAGAGTGTTTTCGGCACAGACTTGCACTGGAACTCTATCTCTATGCCTGCTGTGTGTTACACATAGTGATTCAGGCCATGGATACTGGAGAAACACTGCCAGGGTTTTATTCCAGTTTCACTGCTTAGTGGTTATAACCATGAACAAGATTTTAGATTCCTCTGTATACATTGTCTCATCTGTAAAATGGAAATAATTATAGTACCTATAATACAATGTTGTGTGGATTAAATACTGGGTATATTTTTACTTGTGTTTGTTTATACTTCATGATTTTTTTCTTTTTTTAATTTTAAAGTTGTCTCTTGGGTAGTGTAGAAAGATAATCATACATTTCATAATCTACTTAAAAATTCTGACAGTTACAAAAAATGAAAACATTACCATCCCTATGATAATTTAGATATTATGGGACTTTTAATGCCTTATTTTTGGTTCATTTATATTTCATACCACTACATCAAATTACTGTGGGTGTGTGGCCCTGACTTATGTCTTATAAAGTATGACAAGAGACTATTAGCTTGTGATATATATATATACAGTGAATTATGCTCAGTGATCTATGAGTATGACTTGAAATAAGTTGAAGGTTTAAATCATATTTAACTTTTCTTTGAGGTGTCTTCTTAAAATCAAGTAGGTTACTAGATTCTATATGTTGCTAGGCAATCTGAAGTGATGGTACCAATGACACTCTTACCAGTGATGGATAAAAACCCTAATTTCTACACATCCTTAGCAATATTTGCTATTCATAGATTTTAATTTAATTTTTTGCAAAGCTTTCTATTATGAAATTACATTCCTTTGGGTTTTAGTTGTTATTTTCTTAATTTTAGTTTGAGCATATTTTTCTACATTTATGAACCATTTGTGTTTCTATTCTGTGAAATGCCTCTTTATATCATTCAACCATTTCACTATCTGATTTTGTGACCTATGGCAATGACTGATAGGACTTCTTTATGGTCTGATTAAAAATTCATTGTTGAATACAGTATTATTCTGTAGGATTTTTTTCTCTTTAATGTATGCTTTCTTTGAAATTTTATATAGTCCATGTTATCAAACACTTCCATTAGAGTTTGCATTTCACTTCTTGCTAGCAATCCCTCCCTATGCAGAATATAAAGCTATTCTTCTATATTATCTTCTAAATGTTTTATAAGCTTTCTCTTCCTAATTCTTTCATTCAAATGAAATTGTCTTATACACTCTATTAGGTAAGTATCTGTTTTCAGTTTCAGAACTAATTGTCCCAAACACACTTACTGTGTTTATATTATTTTTTTCTACAGTGAACAATATACTGATAATTTCCAAATTATGGAATTTACTAATTGTTAGTGGCATCCCTGTATAATTTTGTAGATAAATGTTTTCAAACTATCTGAAATACGTGTTCTGGAATAAGCCAAATTTCCTATATGTTTTTTAATACGATTCTGGTTTCAGTCTTTGAAATGAATGATCCATTTTTTTTTATTCTTATACAAATACCACAGATTCTTAATGACTAAAAATTTTATCATCTATCCTAATATCTGATGGAAAACCTAAAACTACATTTCTCTTTTTGAGTTGTCTCAGTTACACTTGGCCATTTTCTCCTGCATTTGTTATATACTACAAATATCCAGTTGGGATTATTTTTAAAATTTTATTGATCCTAATGGTCATATATGAAGAACTGTTATTTTCTTTCTATTAAATCTTTTCTCTATAAGGATGTATTTTTTTCTCTCTACATTTATTTAGGTATGATTAATGTCTTTCAAAAATATTGTAATTGTCACCACTTCGCATGGTTTTTCTTTAAGCTTTTATGCAAATTTCTCTTATCAGATGAAATAGTTTGATAGGAGTTATTAAAATATTACCAAACTGTATATTGATTTAAATGGCAATGCTGTTTTTCTCTGTTAATCTCTCTCATTTATAAGAAGTCACATTCATCAATTAATTGATACTAAAATGCTTTTATATTCATGACATTCACCCAAATGGGTTTATTCTGTATTAATACTTTTTCATGCATTACTGAACTCAGTTTATTAATATTTAGACTGGGATTCTTGAATCAATTGTTATGAATGAGATAAATGTACAATTACCCTTTTTTCCATTGTTTTTTGTTTTTTGTTTTTTTTCGGTTTTGGTATCAAAACTCTTTTCCACTTGTATGATAAATTTGAGACTGAACTTTTTTTTCCTGTTATCTAAAACAGTATTTATAAGCTTACAATTAAATATTCAATGATACTTAGTGAAATGGGAGCCATTTAGAGTTGGTGTTATTTCAAGGAAAATTTAATTACTGACATTTTTCTAAGAGTTTCCAGAGAACAGGTGAACCATTTTCTCAACTGAAACTTTGTTCAACCATCACCACAAAAGTAAAGGAAGCAGGAAAGCTTTTTGACACAGATTCTCAGGACATCTTATGTTATGTTTTGTTATGTTATCCTATGATGAAGCCATGAGAAGGTTTGAACATTGAAGGAATGTGTAATTAGTTAAGAACAAGTTATATGGGCACTCTTTTACAAAAAGAAAAATATATTAAATTATACACCTTCCTACACCTTTGGTAGGAAATTCATCCATATTCTCCCAGCTGATAGAGGAAGCTTCCCCATGAAGGTGTGTGTGACCGATAATACTGGTAGATCCACAGCTTGTGGGCATTCCTCTATACAAAATGACTGAACTGAAGGTCAATCTCCCAAGGTCAAGTCCTCAGATATTACATAACTTTATTCAATCCGGACTTTTGGTCTACCGAAAATCTCTCCCGCATTCGTTGTATTTACTACTAAAGAAATTAAATATTTCACTATTTCCTGTGTTTAGAACATAATTTATAACTATCGTGTTGAGTAAAGTTGGAGAGTTTTAAAGCATTAGATCACAGAAATTAAAAAAAGAGGTAAAATTGCAACTGATGTGCTCCCAAATGTATTTTAGAATAGTCAGAGATTAGATGAATATTAACACATTTGTGTCTGATTAGTACATTTTTCCCCATGATTTCACATCTATTTCAGAAACATAAATGCAAATATTATCAGCCAATCACTATTCATGTCCTAGGAAACTATATGAACGACCTACAGTTAGCTGATACTAGCATTTTGCTGGGTGTAAATAAAATGAAACAGACATAAAAATAGGTCATCAAGATAATCCTTCATTGCTATTAAAAAAAAGGTTCTTATTCAAGCACCCCCATAT
Source organism: Hippopotamus amphibius kiboko (assembly GCF_030028045.1). Taxonomy (NCBI): domain Eukaryota; kingdom Metazoa; phylum Chordata; class Mammalia; order Artiodactyla; family Hippopotamidae; genus Hippopotamus; species Hippopotamus amphibius. Next base: position 97,887,552 of record NC_080195.1, on the reverse strand, counting down.
GACTACTGCTTGCAGCCAGAAGAACTAAAAAGAATAGAGTCACTTAATTATCCCACGTCAAAAACATAAACAACTTTACAGCACAAATAAAAAGACTGAAAGATTATCTGGTCTTCATCATAAACATTCAGAGCTTTTCTACTCTAGAATCACAAATTCATCAAATTTCATTTTTTTATAAATTGCACTCTTAAACTTGCTCTAAAATTTTTAGTATAGTATATTATGATGGTTTCTCAGTACTTTCATACCTGAAAAATATTAAAATGTTCATCACTCCAATAATTCATTTAAAAGTTGTGTGTGTATTTAAGTCAGTGAAATTCTGCCCAATTGGAAAAAATGTGTATTTGACTACCTCTTACATTTAGCCATCTGGTTATAAAATGAAGTATTTGTTTTAATGTTTTCAAAAGAACTTTTTAAACAATGGTTTTTTTTATTGTGTCTTTGATAAATAGCTCTCTTAGCAAGGAATTGCCCTAGCAATTAGTGTAGGTATTCATGCAAAATTTTTCTCGTTCCACTGAGATACCATAGAATGATTAATTCCTTTCATCCTCTTTTTTACTATTATAAGAGAAATTATCTGTATTCAGAACTCATGAATATAAACCTCAAAATATGGTTCCAAAAGAATTATAAAGTAAAATTAAGTGATTTGCCATTCCAAATAGATTTCTATACTTGCAAATTTGAATGAATAGGTGTATTGCTTCAAACATAAATTTTGTAAAAATGTGAACTGCTCAAATATATTTTTTAAGAAGTAGGAGAACAAAAATTTTTCCATGCCTGTCATTTAGAATTTGACAATTAAAAGCATATTTTACTGGGTTCTCTTCTTTTATATTATTGTAATACATGTGAAAACTCTGGCAGAGCAAATACATAGAATGGAAAACCAAGTGTTGAATATTAAGAAGTGATTACCATAACCAAAATAATTCCAAATGAAAATGCACTTGGAATCTCTGTTTCAAAAATAACTATTATTGAAGGTTTGACATTTGCTAGCTTGGTTGAAAAGGATTAAATAAAATAATATCACTGCAATTTGGAAATTTGGAAATCTCTTGTTAAATATTTCACTCTTCTTAAAGTTAACCATTTTTTTTAAATCAAATAAATGTTTTGGTCCATTCATTTATATGGCAGATAAATTAAATATATACATTTTGGAAATTTTACTACCATGTAATTATAATATTTATTAATTTGTCACAAACATTAAGAGAATATGGCCCTCATGGCCCTGTGGACTTTTTGCAGCATGTAAGTAATGATAGATAATTTGCCATTACTGTTAAAAAGGGAAACACTGGAATTTATCTCTGGATCTAGTCCCAGAGAGGAAAAATGACTTTCCAGTGGTCAAATATCTTGTGAATATTAGAGCTGGAGTTAGAATCTCAGTCTCCTGACTCTTAGACTGTTAACATTTTATTACCCTCACATAGGAGGAAAGAACCCTAACAGAGCAGTCAACAGGCTGGGATTCCAGTGCCTCTTCTGTTTTTTAATATATTTGTGATTTCAGCAGGTTAATTACATTTTCTGCTTTTTGCCTTTCTCATCTACTTAGTGAAGACTGTAACAATTTAGTGTTGTCATGGGGACCTGAAGATATAATATGTGTTACATTGTTTTTAAGCTTCTCCAGTGTTATTGAACATCAGTTATTTCAATATTACATTTTTTCATTGTAGTTGTTTCTGATATAAAGCTACAAATGTAACAGTACTGCTTTGCCTTTCATTTAAGAAATAATATTTTAATTTTAGATATATCACTGTAATAGTATAACATGATCTATGTTTAATCTCAAAATCGTATTAGCCATTCTGGCTTTAAAGCTCAACTTTGTATTGAGAAGATATAAAGAGTGTATTCTATCTAAGCTAGAAGAGATAAAACCCAACTCTTATCCCTTTGCTTCTCCTTAAGCACTAAATTGCCAGGTCAGAAAATTAAAAGCAACAACAGCAAAAACAACTATGCCTCTAAAATGGGAATCTCTACGTGTATCTGTTTCACAAGTATTTCCTAATGTTATTAAAGGTCCCAGTGAAGGTTACGAGCTAGTGTCAGATGCCAGGAAGTTTGCCTCAATCTCTTGTGCCCAGTTTCAGGTCCTCTGCTCATCAAGTCCTGCCTATGGTGGGGTCATGCTGGATGGAAGCCACCATCCAGTGCAGCAGATCTCTAAGTATGCAAAGCTGTTCTCCCCCTGGAGTATACTCACTGTTGCTTTTCCCCTGTGGCTTGCATCAATGCTGTCTCTTCCTTGTAGAATGCATAATCAACTATTACAAAAAGAAAATAATGAAGAAAATAGTTTCTCTAATGTGCAAAAAATCTTCTTGCATAAAACAGGAAAACAAAATTGAAAAATAAGGCAAAATAAACTTCTGGTAGCAGTCAATAAGGGAAACAGCTGCAGCAGAGATGGTAATAAGAGAGAAAGCATAATTAAACCAGATGTTTTAAAACATGTAATTTTAAATGATATACAACAGTGATTTAAAAAATAAATGTAAATAAAAGTGGATGGATGGGAAGCATAATTAAAACCAAAAGAAACAAAAATAATCTCAGCGAAAACAAAATTAGAATGATAGACAATAACTGACTTTGCTTAGCCAACAAAATATTAGCTAGTGGAGAAGATTTTTCTTGATTTTAATTTTAGGGCTGCTTAATCAAACATGCATTTAACAGGGTCTCAGTAGGCATGTTCAATGATGATGAACTCCAGACAAAATGAAACAGGGAAAATGTGCTTTTTTTAACATTTTAACATACAGTTCATGTTACTGTGTTTAATGCTCTCAAAAAATTCTACTATCCGAGGTACTGGGGGGCTCTCAATAATGAGACTAATTTAACAATTTTGTTTAAACCTCAATTTGCTTCATCATCTCACCTTACCCTAAATTCTCTTCTCAGCTGGAGTAGCAGTTTCAACCTGAAACTCGATTCAGCCCTATTACCTGGAAAACCACAGGCCTGTATCTGTCTTCTCTTGATCTTGCTTATCCCCCCCCTTTTTTTTCAAGTGTCATTCCCTAGTTGCTCTTCATAGTGCTAATTGCTGTCCAGTCTGGTAACAGTTACACTTCCGCACATACTGCTGCCTCGGCTGTTCACGTCAGGGACTGTCATTAAGGCAATGAGCATCTACTATTGGGGGAAGAGGGGAAGGGCACTTAGGAGAGCAGCAATTGTTGGAAGATTGGGTTGGCTTCAAAGGAGGCAGTGTGAGTGCATCTGGAGGTGGGAGGTGGAATGCCCATCACGGCAACCCTGGGTCAGCCAGCGACCCCCTGAGGAGGCAATGCTTTCTTGCATGAAGTTGGGTGTTAGGCATGTTATTTTGAATTAGCTAGAATCTTAGTGTGTGTATACATGTATATTCTCCTTCAAAACAACAATCATTTTATAACTATTAAGTTTTGGAGAAAACCAGTCCCATTTCAATCATGTAAGAATGTAATATAATAGTAACTGTAATATAATTTTGAATATTTCAATCAATATAATACTAAAAACTGTATTATATTGCTAAAAGTGAACAAATATGTAACACAGAGTGTACTGAGGAAGCCACTTGCAAGCTGTCACTGAAAATATGGGGGCCACGGACTGATGCAATAGAACTGTTCTAAAATTCCACCTGGGGTTTAATTTTTAGAGGTGTGGCTGATTGACAACATGGAGACGCCAATGCCATTGAAAGGAGAATTTACGGGCACTGTATGGTATATTTGGGAATTGCCAAGTGAGTATACCCTGAGTTCTTATCACAAGGAAAAAACATTTTTTTTTCCTTTTTTTTGTATCTACATAAGATGATGGATGTTAACTAAACTTATTGAGGCAATTATTTCACAATATATATAAATCAAATCATTATACTGTACCACTTAAACTTCTACAGTGTTGTATGTCTATTATATCTTAATAAAACAGGGAAAAAAGAAAGAAGAATTTATTGCTTACATTTCTTAAGAAAAAAACATAACGCCATGTTACACAGGGCCACAGGGAAATATCATGATGGTTAAAGACAGAAGACAAGAGTAAGAGGAAAATTTGAGTCAGAGCCTTTATTGGAGTTTCCATGGGGAAGTCAGGGCAAGTCTTTGGGGCATAGGAGTTCTTCCTCATTGTCTGGGATCTGGCCTTTGGGTGATTTCGGGCAGGGAAATATTGGCTTGATATGTGAGATTGAGATGAAGAGGTTTGTACATGAAAGTCTTACTCATAGTCAAGCTGTTAACATCCTTAAGGATTTGCTAGCCTGGGAGGTGCCATTTCTCCTTTGGTCTGTAGGCTCCCAAATGCCAGAGCATAACATATAGAAAATTAGAAAATATAGATAACATAATTGACCCTGCAGTAAATGGATGCCAAATAGACAAATACGGAATCTGAGAAAACAGAGTTAGAATAAGAATATACCTCTAACAGTCTGTGTTTAATAACAACCATTTTCCTGTTTCCCACAGGTGATTATGGTTCTAATGAAGCACGGATATCTGGAGATCTCACTAGCAGAGGCTGATGAAGTGAGTATGTTAGGGACGAGTACACACTGAGTACATGGGAATTCTGGAATTTCATCAGGGTCCTGTCCACAGATTATATATATGTAGGCACATGTAGACAAAGAATGAGCATCTCTGTGATGTGTTAATGCAACATAAAACTAATTATTAATCTCCCTATGTCCTATATATGTCATTAGATTTACTTTATTTTTGTTGAGATGCTTTAGTTCTAATAATTTCTCTTAAATCTTTTATTTTGTAATTGGTAGTAGTTTACTGCATAGATACTTACCTAGTGTTCTCAGCAATTTACAAATAGTAATTTTTTTTAATCCTATTACAACATCATGGGGCAGAGACCTGTCATCATCCTTGTTTCAGAGAAAAGGGATAGAAGTGACCCACAGGGAATGCCAGGGTCAGTAAGTGAGAGGTCTGAAATCTGAGTTCAAGACACCAGATTCCAGGCTGTGAATTTTCTTTCTTTCTTTAACATTGTACATTAAGTACCCTATATGTAATTAATTAATTAACTAAAATCTGACACCTACATTTTGTTGTCTGTGAGCCTAGAGTTCACACATACTAACTCCTGCAGGCTTCAAGCTAACCTTATTAGCCAGGTACTAAACTCCTTTGAGGATGGTTCTGAATCTCTGTCTTAAAACCATCAGGTAGCCCTGTTTTCTCTCTCTCAAGTCTTACTGATCTGTTATGTAAAGTTGGTACAAATGTTCACTAAGCTTTTCAAAGTGATTCTCTCAATTTTTTTGTGGTGGGGAGAGTGGGATTACAGTGAAAAAGGGAGATTTTTCCCCCTTTAAAACATGTACATGTCTGCATGCATTTAATATGTCTATGTTGATATATTTATAATAGATAATTATTACATTTACAACAGAAACACCTTTGGAAATGTATATAATCATGTACATGATCTATTTAGTTGTGTGAGTTTTTGAAAATGTACTGCATTACATGCTTCCCCCCCGTCTCCTTTGGCTGTGAGCAAATCGCCATGGCCAATGGTCTCAGTGGGACTTCCTTTATCTCTCACAACAGAAGCAGACCATTTGTGAATTGACTACCAACTGCCAAGGTATGGCTTAAAGTACAGTTAATACTCCTTTTCAAAGAAAATAAGGTCTCTCATTTAAAGTCACTTCTTGTGTGCAAACAAAAAATAAAGCAGGAACTCTGACAAATAAATTGGCAAAAAATATTTCTAATCTTGAGGATTTTAAATTTGCTCTTTGTTATTTGCACTTGTTCCTACCTTAATGAAGTTAAGTTAGCATTGAGTTTCACAGCTGATCCAATGAAAAACGGTAAAATCTTAAAAGGATTCATAAGCTCTTGGAGGTAGGATCGAAACTGCAGATTTCAGAGAAAATAGAAGATGGAATATTATTTGTAACTGTATTGCAGAACAAGAGACAATATATTTAAATAAAATAAGAATGTAAAATATAAGATATCATGTATACTAGTATATGTCTTTCTTTAAAGATGACCTAAAGATGTTCCGAATGAAAGAATGAGACTGCCTCAAGTTGTGGCAGGGATAACTGAAAATTCTGGTGTCATATAATAATTTGAGAGTGGGAACTATTACTCTCCAGTGATCTGACATCACCAACCAAGCAAATACATTTGTATGGAAACTGTTAGAAGTCACAAAGCACCTGGCTAATGCATTTCAAACAGTTAAGTCATATACCCACACAACTCTCTCTCTCACTCTCTTTCTGTCTCTCTCTCTCACCAAGCAGTTAAACTAATGAAACATTTTAGTGACTTAATATTTTATTATTTATTTTTTATCAATAATTACAAAAGTGGAACTAAATCTTGAAGGTATGAATACAAATCACTGTTTTAGGGCTTATTCATGGCTATGTTTTCTGGTTTTAAAATTCAGAATAATGCAATGGTCCCAAAATGCATGTTAGAGAATGGATATACATAAAACATAAAATCTATATATATTGTAGCTAAAGGCACAAATCTATGAAATCTACACACACTGGAAAAATTAATCTCTTTCAATAAGCTCTGGAAGAGGCAAACTGCATGCATTTATTGATCAGAAACAGATCCTCTAATGATTCAGTAAAGCTCTACTCTTTGTTTTAATTCTGTGAAAATACGTTGCTTTGGTGCTTTTGAGAAAAAGAGATAGCATTCATTCATGAAAAGATGTTCCTATTTTGGGTGAAAGTTAGAAACTTGAGGATACATCTGATCTTAAGAACAGCAAGTTTCCTTTAGCTAAAAATTCTTGTGCTATGTTCTTTAACTCTGTTGTCAAAGTTTTTCTTTTCACTGTATTTTTCTCACTAATCTGTATTGTGATGCATGTATAGTTGTATTGTGCTAACAATTTGACGTTTTACTTTTTTCAGTGATCTTTAGACTCAAATTAATGTTTTGTCCAAATATAGATACCTAATTATCTGTATCCTTCCTGATTACTTATTACTCATGCCATATCTTAGCTATCTACAGACATTAGTAACATGGTTGAATCATCAGACAAATTAGCTTGTTAAGATAATTGAATCAGTTAGATCTACTAGTGATTTGGATTTCAGTGGAGATTATATTTAGTCTCCTAAATTAAACATCATATTCCAATACTGTCTGGTGCCTGGTTTCACTCCATGTACATGATAACTAGGGAGAGAAAATAAATGGTCCAATAAGGCAAGCAAACAAACAAAAAGTTTTATTCACCAATCACTGTCCTCATAATTTATAAATAGAAGATATAGGGCTCTTCTTAAAAGGACACGTTATTTAATCACCTCTCTGCATGAAGCAGACAGTTGAGTCTTTAAGAATCTGCTGAAATCGGATGGCTGTTTCATGATTTTTAATCAAAAAAAATATGGAATAGGGAAAAAGATTAGACACAAAGGAGGAGGGACTAGCATTTAGTGCAGGAACAAATACTGGGGTCAAATGAATGAAGTACCTTGTCTGAGAGCACAACAATTATAACATCTGGAATTCAAACATAGATCTTTCTGATTCCAGAGCCCATGCTACTGGCAAATGTGAGCCATTCTTTCAAATATTTTTAAAATATTATCTTAGGTAATAAATTAATATATTTTAATATCACCAAATTAACTTAGCTAATATTGTCCAATTTATTACCTATTTAACTTAGATCATATTTTAAAAAGATCACTTTTTTAAAAATATTTGCAACTATTTTCAAGAATACATAATTTCAAATCAGATTGATATATAATTTTACCCTTAAAATCAAGAGTATTATAGGCATAATTATTTTTATATTTGATTTAAGTGCATCAACTGTTAAAGAAAAAATCAATGACCTTTTCATTCTACAAGGACATTTGCCATAATTAAAATTTCATTGAGAAACTAATAATTTGCAGAGGAAAAGGTGGTCCTATTCAGTTGCACAGCAAAATTCTTGACTCACCAAGGATCATGGAGATTTTAATACAATTAAAATTTTTGACATGTTTATAAGAAATAGATGGTCAATATGCATAGAAAGATGACATTTTGCAATGGATCAAAAAATGAAATATATGTCTGAGATTATAGAAATATGAAGAAGCAACTTAATGGTTCTTTTTCCTCGCCTCCAATCTACTCAATATACTTCCCTTAGTTTAACCGTTTCTGTGTACTCAATATGTGAGATTTTTTAGGTTCTGCTTTGGTCAAAAAGAAGGTCAGCACAGAAATTTTCTTCTCTGGACCAGAAGAGAAGCTGAGAAGATGTAAAAAAAAAAAAAAAAAAGCTCTGAGTTAGGCTCTGGAGAGATCCTGATTTGCTGAGTCCTTCAGATTTAAATCTCTCAGAATTATAAGTACACACTGGCTACTTCAGTGCTCTTTGGAGGAACAACTCATCTTTTTACATGTTTTTAATTGAAACATGTTGTGTTAGTTTCAGATGTACAGCAAAGTGATTCAACATATTTTCTTACATTCTCTTCCTTTATAAGTTATTACAAGATATTGAGTATCATTCCCAGTGCTATACAGTAGGACCTTGTTGATTATATATTTTATATATAGTAGTGTATATATGTTAACCCCAGGCTCCTAATTTATCCCTCCCCAGTCTTTCCCCTTTGGTAACCATAAGTTTGTTTTCTATGTCTCTGAGTCTTTTTCTGTTTTGTAAATACGTTCATTTGTATCAATTTTTAGATTCCACAGCTCACCTTTATCAAGAGAAAGTTAATAAATGGTGAAAGGAAAATTCTCTAGATGAACTAAGTGGATGCCAATGTTGAGACTGGATAAGCAGGTTGGAAATCAAGCAGAACCGATTTGGAGTAAACACACAAATAGAGATGCGATTATTTCGGAAAAAAAGAAAAAATTGGAAGATAGATATTAGAAATCTAATATTTGTGTAAAAGAATATCAAGAATGATATAAAGTACCAGAAGGAAAGAGGTGGTGAATTAATTAAAGAAAAAAGTACTAGAAGAATTACTCTCTGAGGTGAAGAATAGATTTAAACATGTGAATTGAAAGGGTTTACTGAGGTTTAGACAGACCTGATTAGGAAAAAAATCATATGTAGTCTTATTCTAGTAAATTCCTAAACAACAACAGTAAGATTTAAAATGGCAAAGCATACAAATGGAAGGAAGGGGTTAACAACTGATTCTAATACCTGTGTGTTTCTGTTTAGAGATGCTTAGTGATTAGATCCTTGATAGAGTATTTCTTATAATTCTTGCTTAATAAATCCAAGGTAAGTGAAAATCTGGCCTAGGCTATCATGAAATGGGCCCATTTTTGAGATTTTTTAAAAAGTAACTAATACATTAGCAGTATTAATAAGATACAGCTTGCTAGAAAATGGAAACTAGTCAGTATTCCTGAGATGCTTCATGACAACAAGGTTTGAAATCCAAAGGGTCCTTTGAGTTGATGGCTTGCTTCTTTCTCTTTGATTTTGTTCTTGGTACGCACTTAAGTTTCTCTTGAGATCAAGGGCTTCCCAACCTCAGTAATTTGGAGACATTTGGAATTCCATTTGGGAATCACAAAAATTGAAATATACTATCTTTATGAATGCTGCACTTTTCCCTGTTCTGTACGCTTTCATGAAATTAAAAATAAAGAATAAAAGAGTTTGGTTGTCAGTTTGAACTGAAGACCACTGCTGTTTATAGAGCTGAGAGCAAAGTGCTGAGTGAGGTCAGAAGAAGGAATGATTGTCACAGCCTCATTTCAACATGTCAAAGGGAGAGGGAAAGTTCCGAGTGGGTAGTTTTCTCAAGATTTTGATGCAAGGATATTTGATAAACTATTCTCGGTTTGATGTGGTGAAAATTCTGCTGCAAATTCCTGGAGATGAATGTTTAAAGTGGATTTGGATACTATAACTGCCTATCCTCAGCAGAGCAACCAAGTTGCTTCTACAATGACTAAAATTGAATGACTGAAGATAGGTAAAAAGAGCCCTTTGGGATTACTGGAAACTGGTGCACAGTGAACTGTAATCCCTGTAGGAGGATGAAAGAACAATAATAGAGGATTGAAAGTAAAATTTGAAGGTATAATGAGTGGTGGGTGAAGTCTATTATGTCTGAGTTTGGTACTTAATCTGAATCCAAGTTTGCTGGTGCTAGTTGAACAGAATAGATGTTGTAATATACTGTAAAATTTCTTAGGGATTAATAAGATATCATAAGTAAAGTGCCTAGTATAGTAATAACACATATTTAATAGTAAATAAATTATTTTTTTGTTGTAGGCATGCATGCTTTCCACTTACTATTAGAATTATCACATTTGTCAAATGTAAATTTACAAACTCATTGGACAAATGCAAGTATTGATTAAATATATTGTTTTTTTTTCAAAATATTGAGGTTATACCTATATGGTAGGGAAAAAAAGTTTAATATTAAATTGACATGCAAATTCAAGATATATGACTTCAAAAATACAACTAACAATTTATAATAGCTTCATTCAGTGATGATGTAGAAAATGTAGAATGTGTCCAAAGTAAGTGACAGGTGATGTTTTTTTCTGTGATTGTACTGTTTTAACATATAAACCTGTATTAATCTAAAAATGAAGAGATTGGAGAATGTCTTTCTGTGATTTTTCTTCATTGTACATTCATGGCAAAATAGAAGACTGCAGTTATTTATCTTATTTTTAATTTAGAGAAAAGTTAATCTTGCAGTTAGCAGAGAAAAATGTTTATTTTGGCACCTGGGAATATTAACCCTCCTCAAATACACTGACACTTGTTAAATAAACATCCAGCAAAATACATTAATTTAATCAATTAATTTAATCCATTGGGGGAAAAATCAAACTATGCGCTTGCTTGAACTTAATTTATTTAATAGTTTACTAATTTATTAATTATTTCATATTAAAGGCTGCTTTTGTAGAAAAATGGCTTAAATATTTTGATTCATATGTATCTACAATCACAATCTCCTTAAATTTATTCTAATTAATTTCTCAGCAATTATTCCATATCTCTCTGTCATTGAAAAAATTAACAAAATAGTCCTTTGAGAAAGTTTTTTATAAGCTGTTAAATATTTAATCATGAATTATTGTCTTTTTTTTAAATTAAGTTCTTGAAATTAATTTTGTCTATCTTTATCTCCTGGAAGGCTACAGATATAAAGTTGACACAGTAAAATTTAATTTATATTCTGGTAACCTAGGTCGATTAGTAAAACACATACTTAAAATGAGTTTTTAAATAATCATATAGTGTATTTTTTTGGAATATAAAGAAAAAATTATATATTCATTGAATGGCAAATGAGTAATTTCTCTAAAAATGCTGTAGCACATTAACATTTTTCAGCCTCAGTAAATGAGAAAGATTCTTAACTCTTTTTATAATTTTACATGAAGAGAAATAAAGCCCTCAGAAATGTATATAGCTTTATACTTCATTTAACAATAGCCAATTCAAAGTATTCCACATCAGAACACACAAACATTTATTCCCTCTTGATAGCCTCTTGACTGCTTTCAATGATGAAGTCGAGATTTGGTATCATTTTTTTAAAATGCTATTTCTATCACTCACAATTTATAAGTAAAAAAATACATTTTACTTCCTGAAATATTAGTATATGTTTAAACGAACAAGTACAAGGCAATATACATATACGTGTATATCAATATTTCTCCATATACATCATTTCCTTTAATTTTTTGTACTGTAGAATTTTTATACTGTAATCGGAGGTTCTTTTGGATTATTTTTTCAAAGAATTAATTTTACGTCTATATAAAGTCAAATTTAAAGTGTGTTTTGTTATAAAACTTTTATTTAAAAATATGAAATAGTGCTATTCTAATTTTCTTTAAAATACATTAAAATGACAAAAGTTTCAGAAAATCAGTCATTGTTTGGCATTTAATACCACTTCTACCATTAGAAGACTATGAAATATTTCTGCTAAAGGCCTTACATTAGCCTTTTAATTTCTTTTAGCCTTTATGATATATTTGGGCCAGTATTCATCACTTTAGCTTCAAGAATGTTCAGTGTCTCTGATTCCATCCCATAATTTCAAGGCCTTTAAAAAATATATCTTGTTATTCTTCATAGCGGGAGTCCTTTAATAACCTACAAAACTTAAATTAATAAAATAGCTTCTAAATATACAGTGTGGTCAAAAACACAAATATGTATGCATAATACATGTGTGTTTATGTATAATTATACACATAAACATATATGTATTATTTTACTATGAATTGCATAATACATATATAATGCTTATATAATCAGCATTGTATGTATAATTATGCACAAAATATGTACATAATATGTTATAGATTGTGTGTGTGTATATATATATACACAATTTTGAAGGAATCAAGGAGTAGTCACCTTTATTATCCCCATTTTCTATTCCTTAAGGCTGTATGTTTCTTGTAGAAGTCAAGTGATATGTCCCTGTGAGTTTTTTCAGCTGAAACAATATTCATAGAAATATTTTAGTTAAAAATGCCTTGCTGAAAATATATCTTCATAGTAAATATAGTCAAAATTATATTTAATTATAATTAAAATAGAAATATATTAGGTGAAGCTACATACACACAATTACCAGACCTAAATGGCCCACATGTCTTCATTTGCAAGCATATCACTGATAACTGAAATAATATGATTAGAACTTTTTAAGGATAAATCTTTGTTCCTTAATTATTGCAATTTCTCATTTAAGAGATGACCTGGTAATCATATATTAATCATAAGCATCTTGGATCAAATGAGTCACATCATTTTCAGCAATTTGACTGTTAGCTGAAATTTACAGTTCAGTATTCTACATTATTTGTTAAGTTGGACAAGAGTGGAAAAAATATCTGACCTCCCTTTATAAGAAAGTGGGAAAAACTCTATTTATGGTTCCATCACAGGACCAAAGTAGCCAAGAGAAGTTTGAGGTGTTTTGTCCTAGATATTTGCTTGGAGACAAAGCTATAATAGCAAGACTCTCCATTCATTTATTGTTTAAAAGTTAGAATGATATTTCCAGGTGACATTTTATAGTCAGCTTAGAAAGATTAAAAATTCCTTCAGGAATCTGATAATTTATGGTTAGTTACTATGTTTTAAAGTTAAATAGTTTAAAAGAAGCTTACAAATTTATTGTATATTAGTTTTCAGTAAACTTGAATGAAGTGGGTGAAACATAATGGGTGAAACATTTAAAGTTATGTATTTATGTTTAAAATAGAGTAGAGAGAATTGTGAGCTTCTTTGAACAGAAGGAATCACATCCTCCAGGTGGTTTCCCTCAGAAAGGGTGGAGAGAATGAAAAATGTTGATGGGAAACCTGCATAGCAAGGCCATTTCAGAAGAGCTCAGAAAGCGACACAGTAACTTTCAGGAACCCATAGACACTATCCTCCTTATGGGAAAAATCTATACAACTGTCTCATGATTGTTTGCATTTATTGAAGTGCTTCTCCAAGCAGGGCGCTTGAAACAACTTCATCATAACTTACCTGAAACAAGAAAGCTAAATTTCAAATTTCTAATTAAGACAGGTTGGGACCTGGGAACTTTGACCCTTTGCTGCAGAGCTTGCACCTGGACAAATGTCTCCTCAAGCAACAAAATGCAAAGAAACTATAAGGGACTAAAAGTAACTGTGTGTATTTGTAGTTGGGACAAATTACAGACAACAAGATACAAAGAAAGATCAAAAAGCCCAACTGCCATTTCTGAGGAGCCTGGAGCAAAGGCAGGGTAGTGCACATGCCCCTTGCACACACCACCAAAGGGGTGGGCATACCACCTAAGCCACCCCTCCAGCAGACCCCTGGGCCCACCTCTACCCTCATGCCATATAAAGAATGAGCTGGCCCCCTCCTCAGCAAGAGAGCAAACAAAGGAAACTGTTACTTGCTCTCACTCCCCCGGCTGCTGCAGCAGGGTCCCCAATAAAGCCTTGCCTGAATTTCTTGTCTGGCCTCTGATCAATTTCTGTTGATAAAGGAGGCCAAGAACCCTAGTCAGTTACATAATGAGACTTCATAAGTCAGCAGCTCTGAATATACAGGTTATGTAATCCAAATTAAATTTTAAGGAACTTTAGTCTAATATTTGTTAAGGGTTACATGTGTGAATTAAAAAAAAAATACTACCACACTTGTTCATTTCAACTTCCTGGTTTAACCTTTGTGAAAGCATAGTATTGCCTTGAGGAAACTTGATATTTGGGACACTAAAGTAATTGTTTTCCTGCATTAGACAAAAGAGTCAGACAAAAGACAATTGACTTAAAACTGAGCATATTTGCAGCAGGGAAGTTTAGTGCCGTCTAATTTCTATCCTTGAAGAAACAAAAATTGCCCAATGATAGCACAGACAGAAAATAAAAACAAAAAATGTGCCTGCTTTTCTTATTGAGCCAAGATTTTAGAAAATCTTCTTGCCCTGTTGCTGGTAGTAGGTTTTTACATGGGCAGGTTCACCATCTTGCTCAGATTATCAGAAAAGTGTTTACCTTGACTTACATCTCTTTCTCATCAGGCTTAGCTGCAGGAAACGTCAGACCAAAAATTGTTTCATAGCTTTGCCATAAAGCTTTAGAGGAGGACCTCATTCTTCCTGTGCTGTATAATTTATTTTGTGATCCTTGGAAATGTAGGTTTCAGAGGAATAAATTCTTTGAGGAAAAAACAATAACACACTCCTCTGACCTTATTCACTTTCATTCTGTCTGGCTTTATTTATTTGTTTGTTTGTTGTAACAGTAATTCCAAGCTTGGGTCTCAGGTAATATTTAATTTGAGTATGGCATTAAGACAATTTCCTTAGCCTCCATCCATCTCTGATTAAATCCCAGGGAATAATATTGCTGACCTGCAAAGTGTCCCTGACAAGGTTGGGACCCTCTCCTTGATTCTGCCAGCAAGGCCTTTAACCTATTACACAGATTTATCTAGGGCCTTCAAGTGCCTAGAAATGATATCTCCCCAAATGTTCCAACACAGCAGTCTCTCCAGAAAATCTGATGTAGAAAATGCATTTAAGCCCTTGTGCTATGAGAGAATGGTTCTAGTTTGTCATTTTCAGCTGCATATCTTTGCCTAATTACATAGAATGGCTGAGAGACTTTAAAGATCTTTATCAAGTTCTTATATGTAAAAAATGTTATAATAAGTACCAAAGAAGCAGGGCTTGCTATGAAATTTACATCTTCTGATTCAAATCCACTCTGCTAATTTAACAAATTAAATTGCCACTTGGCAGATTTGCTCAGGACCACAAAGGTGATTTATGGCAAAGAGAAAATAGAGTTCCCAACTTCCAGGCCACTGTTTTTTCCATCACATCACATTCATGCTAATACTATCTTTTTTCGAACAATCATTCCTTGATGTAGTTCCTCTAATTTTGAGGCAAATGCTAAAAGATAAGGTATGGCATTGCTTTATTAAAGCTAAAATTAGAAAACCTAAAATATAGTGGACATTAGATATTACACTCATAATCACTGCAGTATTTCGTTAATGGAAATATCAACAAAGCAAAATATTAGGCAGATTCCAGAGCTAACCAGTGAGAACAGATATCTTTTCAACATATAAGGCAAGAATTTTTTATAAGACACTTGAATGAGCTTATCTGTAAGAAGAGCTGGCCATTCAGATTTCAATATACATTATGATTTTTTCCAAGATAGTGATTCTGTTTAAGGTAATGTTCAATTTGCATTCCTGAGGTAACGTATTTTTGAGTGGGACCAATTTAAGTTGAAGAATCACTCAGATAAAAACTTTCATTAGACTCAGAAATGTGACCAGCTGAAAGAAAATAAATCTAGCTTTAATCACATATTGAAACAAAGACAAAACAGCTCAGATCTTAATTGCTTTGGTTCACAAAGATGCTGATGCTTACTTAAATTCTTTCCTGGAAATGACAATCAGAACACTCCACATGGACTCTTTTTGGTACTTTGTGGTACAATCATTCTCATTTTATATATTTGTAAAGTTTTTCTTAGAGAAAAATCAAAACATTTGTTTGCTAAATAGTTTATGCTGATCATTAGGATAAAGCCAAAAATATGTGGTTTTTTTTGGGGGGGGTGAAATTATATAGTCATGTGAGTCATATATATATAATTATTGTAAAAATACATAAAATTTACCATTTTAATCTTTTTAAAGTGTACAGTCCTAAAACATTGCCACCATTCATCTCCAGAATTTTTTCATCTTCTCCAACTGAAACTCTGAACCCATTAAACACAAAACACTCTTTTTCCCCTTCTTTCAGCCCTGGGGCCATCACCAATTTGTCTCTATAAATTTGACTATACTAGCAACCTCCTGTAAGTAGAGTCATACAGTATTTGTCCTTTTGTGACTGGCTTATTTCATTTAGTATGATGTCTTCAGAAATCATACATGTTGTAACATGTGTCAGAATTTTCCTTCCTTCTTGAGGCTGAACAATACTCCATTGTATGTGTATACCAAAGTTTATCCATTGATGGACACTTTAATTGTTTCAACCTGTTGGCTATTGTGAATAATGTTGATTTGAACATGTGTGTGTTAATATCTTTTCAAGTCACTGCTTTATTTCTTCTGGGTATATACCCAGAAGTTAAATTACTGCATCATATGACAATTCTATGTTTAACTTTTTTGAGAAATCATCATACTGTTTTCAAAATGACTGCACCATTTTGCATTCTCACCAGCAATGCACAAAGGTTCCAGTTTCTTCAAAACTTTGCCAACACTGGTTAGTTTCTGGATTTTTTGTTTCTATTTTTTGTTTTGCTTTTGGCTTTGGTTATTTAATAATAACCATCAAAACAGGTGTGAAGTGGTATCATTACAATTTTGATTTATATTTCCTTAATGACTAGTGATGATGGGCATCTCTTCCTGTGATTACTGGCTATTTGGAAATCTTGTCTGGAGAAATATCTCAAGTTCTTTGCCCATTTTCAATCAGCTTGTTTATTTTATTGTTGTTGACCATGCCAGTATCTTAGCAAATAAAGATTTGGTATAAACACGCTTTCACAAATAGATAAGGATATCTCAACACCCATTCTCTGTCTTTCAATTTTCAGAAAATTTCTCTAATATAACCCTAAAGTATATTTTTATGTGAACTTATAGATGAATACTAAATGTTGCCTATATGCAGCATAATGTAGTATTTTTCAATGACCAACTGAAAATATAATTGATCTGACTGTTTTGAAGAAACAACTGGAAAAAGAAGTAGGAAAGATGCATTTTATCCCAAGTTTTGTCCCTGACCAGCTATCTTAGTCTTAGAGAATTTGCTGAACCTGTTTCATTTTAAGTGACTTAATATACTTAATTGTTTAACATATGTATTATTTGAACTGTTTAACTTGTAAAACTTGAAATTTAACACATTACATCTGATGCACCCTGTATTTGTTTCATTATTTTATATTTTTTATGACAACCTTTTAGTAGTGCTACACAGTCTTTCTTCATTCAGATATGGACTCAACGCAAGTATCACATGTTTTAACATTTGAAACTTGGAATTTTTTCAGTGTCATGAAACACTTTTTTGATTTAAACAACCAGAAATTTTTAGTGTTGAATCAGTTTATTTCAAGTGCCAATACAACTACATTGCATACCTTGTTTCAGACTGCTTGCAAGTCTGCAGAAAGCCAGCTAGTTTATACCAGAGTCTTTGTGACTTTCATCCTGTAAGGAATAAGATTGCCACAACCCTTCTGTAAATTAAATTATTTCAGTTTGAACTATAGCTACATATGTTATAAGATGAGTAGTCAATATGCCAAAGCTTATCCAATGTTTACCCTGAGAACGAAACATTTGGGAAATGCAAATTACACTTTTGAGGTCATTTACACAGCAGGCTTGCCATCATCATCATCGTGATCAACATCATCATTATTATGGTTCTCCTTTTGGAAAATAATTTTCACATTATATAAATCAAAGTTTTAGAATTAGAATCAATTCCCTGCTTTAGTATTTTTTCATCATATCTTCGGAAAGCTATTTAACTGATGGAAGTTGACTTGTTCATCTGCAAACTCCCAGTGAATATTATACAAAATATTTAGATACAAGCAGAATCTGAGCATACATTTTGAGCTTACTTTATTTTAGCTGTAATAAGTGTATCATTAAATAGCATGTCATACGCAATCCCTTTTTACTGCTTTGTTGCACCCTTCAATGATTTCCAACTTATATACAATGACCATATTTAGTTTAGTGATTAGAAAAATGAAAACAAAAAGAATAATCTTATTGATCTCTTCTTATCCAAAATGTACTATAAATAATATTCCAAAAACAGAACAGATGTGTGAACTTAAGAAGATATTTTCCCCTAACATAACTACTCGAGAACAGGTGTTGTCAGGACTATAAGAGCAGCATTATTTTCATCACAGATAACCGGCCAGTGCAGCTATTGAATTTTCTTTTGCTTTCACTTTCTTGATGCGGCTTTGATTAAGATAGAATTTGCTTTTCAATTCAGCTCTGCAGCTCAGAAATTCCACTGTAATTGCTACCTTAACATTCTGCTGGGAATCTTCATTAACTGTTAACTCAGAGGAGAAAAAAAGGCCTGACAATTTTAGAAGTGAAACGATGAATATCACAGACTTCAAAATACTCTCTGAATAAAATGTCATTTTGAGAATGTTGCAAAAGAAGTATAGGCAGGATGCTGGAAGAAAAATGAAGGTGAAATTGGCTCTGGTAGAGTCAGGCCTCAGTGCATTTTAAATTACAAATGAGTAGAGTAATTTTAATAATGGTTAATATGTACTTAATGGTCTTTGCAGGTCAGTCATCGTGCTAAGAGGTTTGCATATGTTAGTTTATTTAATACTCACCAGAAGCTTGTAGATGAGCTAGCCCACTTGTATAGATTAAATAGCTTCCCGGAAATATAAATGATAACTGTGTAAGTAAAAAAGAATATGATGCTTATTCTAGTAAAAATATTTTAGTAAGTTATACAGGAACTTCTGAAATAATTATTCCAGAAAAGTTAATATCAACTAAGTTTCTACGACTCGAACATTTGTATTATGACTTTCTAATCTGCATCTTAGATTTGTACAAGTATGTTTTTAAGTGCTGACTGTCATATTATGGTTCAAAAAGCATAAGACATTATCACCATCTTGAAAACCTAATAATTATTCATATAGAAAATTCTAGGTGGTTGATATATCAAAATAAGTATGAGAGAAATTACATTACTACCCTATTAGCGTCATATGAAAACATACATATCATGTTCTCTGCTTAAGTATTCTCACGTATTTTTTAGTTTCTTTTTCAATGAAAAAATGTTAATAGGAATGATTCTAAAGAACAGTATGTAGACTACAAAGAACAAAGACAAACATGTAGCTAAGTTAACTTAATGACATTGATCAACACTTAAATTCTTATAAATTAACCAATTCTGCTGGTTCAAAAAAATTCAAATTTTTCTTTCAATATTGCTATTATATGAAATGATTTTTGTGCAAATATTAGCTCTATTATTCAAACAAAAAATTTCAGTTTTACTTATCATATGATGTATTTATTTAGTATAGCTGCTGCTAATCCTGTGTGAGATTTATTTTAAGAACTTGAAATATTCACATTCTCTAAAATCTGATTTTAATAAATAACCTAGGAAATTATGTTTTAATTTGTCATCACTTACAATTTTAGGTGATAGGAAATTTATCCATAGTGTTTATTAGACCATGATATCCAGACTCATTAGAGTTAATATAAGATTTAAAAATTAGAATATTAATGAAATAAAGTTTTTTCAAGAATTTTTTTAAAATTACACTATTGAAGCCAATATTTAGTGCAAATTTATAGAATTTCAGTATAGTAAATAGTAGAGAAAATATAATGTTTTAAAGATTCACACCACCAAAAATTAAATGTGCTTTATGATTTAGACTCAAAGTAATTCAATAATCACATTTTTATTGATGTAAAAAGATCATTTTTTTTTAAAGTGAGGATTTAGCTTTTGGTAGAATTCTAAGGGTCCGTGTTTTATGATGAACAATTTTTCTGATAACATAAAAACTAAACTAAGAAACAACAACAACAAATTCCTTACTTGCACTTTGGAAATTATACTCAACAAGCCTCCAAAAAAATAAATGTCAAAAGTATAACTTGCAATTTTTCAAAATCTCTCTCAGCAAACCTCATAAACAGAAAACTTAAAAATACCTTACAAACAGCATTACAGAGTGTTATCACACAAATGTTGACATTTTCTGATGAATTTAGCTTTTTGAGAATAAAGAGGAGAGCACTGTTTAAAATAGGAGGGCCCATTTAGAAAATGACAAATCTGTACTATTTAGAAAAGAATTAGGGGAATTGAAATTATAAGAAATAGTTTTTATTAAGTTGAATAAATATAATAATGAATTTATTAGATAAAATGAATGAGATATATGTGGTTTGAAAATTTATTTTATTAGTATTTGAAAAAATGCTACTGACCACTTGGACAGAACTATATTTATTGTGTCTTATTCAAGTAAGCTTTAAAGAGTAAAATGAGTACAATTTTCCCAAGTTTGGCACAGGAGTTTGTAGTTACAAATATTTTTAAGGATTATTAGAAGGAAAAGCTACACTATAACATCCTCCACTCAAACTGAATGTGTCATTTTCCAAACTTTTATAGCATGGTATTCTCCAGGATTTGTATAAGAGCAAGTACTGTATTTGTATTTGTATAAGAGCAAAATCAACAAACAACTATCAAAACTATCAGTGTTTGTGTGTGTGTGTTTGTGCATACATATGAGAAAAATAATATTAATGTGATTAAGCAATAACTTTTTGAGATGTTGTAGGATAGGAGTAGTATTGGAAAGATACTATCTCTTTCCCACTGAAATCCATAATATGTATATTTTCCTGTTGTAAGGTGTAACATATACATTTTTTTTCATTCTCACAAGAAACCTGTTGTCTTATTTCAAAAATAAAGACATATTTTGGTTTCAGCCAGTTCAAAATGCTTTTACTATACCCCTCCATGTCAAATTTCTAATAGACTACAAACTGTGACTAATAAATTATGTTAATACCACAGAAAATTATACCTAGTCTCTTGAAAATGTGGTTATTATAAATTTTTGTAGTTAAACTGTCAAAGATAACTGCATTTTTCCTAATTGACTCTAAAGATCACATCAGCTTTTGATCTTTCCATTTTCCATTTGGGGAGAAATATATATTAAAATTATATGAAACGGCATTATTTGCTTTCTATTTTAGGTCAAGAAAATTTTGTATATGAAAGTTCCTAAGTTCTACCTATGCCTTTATAATATCTTCTTAAATTGAACATTTGTATAATTTTGTATTCATAAGCAAAATAGATCCTTCTTTTGTAGAAAGCACCATGATGTGTAGCTCTGTTCACAGAACAAATGATGATAGCTGGAAGTAATCATTGATTCCAGGTGACAGAGAGAAGCAAGTTATATCACCTCACACCAACAGCATTGCTTGGGGTTGGTAATATAAAGCAAGTTCCTAGTGTGTGTGTGTGTGTGTGTGTGTGTGTGTGTTGATAAAGTCACTTGAATTCTGCTGGTATCAGTCATCAGAGATTTTGGTAATGCATCATGTGTTCAATGTATGCTCCTCTGTCTTTAATACAGTGCAATGTTTTGTTTTTCATTTTGCAGCAGAGCAAATAATATCTCTGTCAATAAAAAGGGAGGGGAACAGCAAAGAAGGAAAGAACATTGATTGTTAACCTTTACACAGTAGTTACTAGTCAAACAAATTCATCAAGATAGGAATACTCTTCCATTTGATAATTATCAAGAGACTGTGTCATGTTGATGTGGCTTTAAAAGTATGTATAAACATCCTTCAAGGTTACGATGAGTTCTGCAAATTTAGCAGTACTATCTTTGCTTTACTTTTAGAAAAGAGAGATTGCTATCAAGAGAAACACTTAGGATGACTATGGCTATTAACTTTGGAAATACTAACTTGGGTTGCATATTTGGGTGTCTTTTAATATCTTTCAAAAAGCTTATTTTCTTACAAAGAAATTGACTCATTTTCTTACGAAGTTTGTTGGATTAAATTAAAAATTTAAATTATCTATAGTAATATGTGGTTCTTTTTATGAGGGATGTGTTGATAAGAGCATTTATTAAATTCATAGTTTGAATTTTTAAGGTCATCTGTCTATATAGGTGCAAGTGAAAATGCCACAGGCTAAAATTCCATATTGTCACACTTAATGAAGCCAACATTTCCCAGAGGGTTTTATGATGAAGGCTTGGTAATAGATGGCATATCTAGTAGTCATTTAAGACTGAGGATTTCAGATAAACTAAGAATGGAATTTGGGTATCTTTTTGTCTAACAATTATACTAGAATAAATAGGAAAGAAAACAGAAAAAAGGTAATCGTGAATGGGTAACCACCAGGGGTCTATAGAAAATGAGAAAAGCACTTATAGGCAACCAGGTAAAGAAAATAATACAACAGAATTAGGTAGGATTCTTGGGTCAAAATCTTGGAGGGAAGCTTTCCACTAACATCGCTGGTTTATTCCAATGGTCTTGGTTTACCTGCATAGTTCTGAAATTGGGTGTTTCTAGGGGATCTCTGAGAATCTTTGGTTTGATTTCCTTCCAATTGTGTGGAATTTAAAACCATATCTTTAGTTACGAAATGTGAACCCAAGTATTTATTCTCAGGAGTGTCACTTTTTTTCTTAACAGTACCTAATAAGATTTCTTCTAATGATGGTCAAAAGCCATTTTTCTTCTGTTCTTTTCCAATGAATAAAATCCCATGGTTAAAGATCATGAGGAAGCTGTTTTGTAAGATGTCATAGGAAGACAAGCTTATCTTTTTGATGAAATTTGATGATGAAACATGAGTCCCTGGCAATATTTTGTCATGTCTGTGTCCAGTAGGGTAGAGTCTGGTGTCAGAGGTAAATCACTAAAGGCATGTGCCTTCCAGTTAACAGTTCATAAGGGATAATTGAGTGTAACTGAGGGAGTAGTGTATATGCATATATGGACTAGGGGTAAGTATTTAAACAAGGGAGTTCAAAAGTTTCTGAAATCTTGTCAGTTTTTATGTATAGATACTACCGCTTCTTTCAACCTTTCCAGAAGATTCTGAATGGTAAGTGCAGTGAAGATTTGGTAACTGCCATGTAGGTTTTCCAGCTTAGTAAGGGTATCTCCATACAGGGTTCTTTTATAATAGTTTCCTTAAAGTGTGTCTCATTTGCTTGATATAAAAAATGGTATGCCCCAGGGTTGAAAACAAAAAAATCAAGCATCTTTTTAGTAACTATAAAAGCTGTAGCCTTTTAAAAAGTAAATGTTAGCCCACCCTGAAAATAGATGTAGGTAATTAAAACATATTCTTATCCCATAGATGGCAGAAGCTGGATGAATTGCATCTGGAGATGTTCAAATGGCCAATAAGGCTTTGGTTTCTGGCCATGTGCCACTTTTAAAGTTTTTTCAAGAATTATGTTGTTGACATATCTCCCATAATAAAAACATAACTTCAGTTGTCCTTTTAATGTTTTCACATTTTGTTGATTTAAATTAGTAACTAATTTGCCTGTACTGTGATATATAGTTTTATGCAGAAATTTAACTAATATTTATTTGAAATCATCTGGTGCAAACAAGCAGAAATCTCGGGAGCATCAGAGGTGATCTAAGTGAATGGTGCAACCAGAGTTTTTCCATCTTTCCTTTACCAAATCAGCACCTAAACAACAATATTTTATAATGTCTTCTTTGAATTACTAGAGACATTTCTTTCTTTAAGTATTTAGTTATGACTTTATCTTGGTTATGGTTATTTGTTTGGTATAATAACCTGCTAGAGATTTTTCTTTGTCTTCCATATCTTTTTTTTTCTCTGGTTTCTTTGACCTCAACTTTTTTTGAATTAATTAATTTATTTATTTATTGGCTGCATTGGGTCTACATGGCTGCATGTGGCCTTTCTCTATTTGCGGAGAGTGGTGTCTTCTTTTGTTGCTGAGCATGGGCTCTAGGCATGTGGGCTTTGGTAGTTGTGGCACATGGACTCAATAGTTGTGGCTCCTGGGCTCTAGAGTGCAGGCTTAGTAGTTGCGGGTGCACAGGCTTAGTAGCTCCATGGCATGTAGGATCTTCCCTGACCAGGACTCGAACCTGAGTCCCCTGCATTGGCAGGTGAATTCTTAACCACGGTGCCACCAGGGAAGCCCCTGGCCTCAACTTTTATAATACCTATCTCTCTAGGATGCAGTAGTGCATTTAAAAGTTTTTTGTCTATTTCTGATGGGTTTCCAGCAGAAGTGAGAAACTCTCTTTGTTTTCCAAAGTATAACAAGGCCATGTACTACTCAAAACACCTGTCTACTACTTGTATGTATGTGTTCTCATGGCTGTTGAAAGGTGACAAGTCCTACTTTGTACATTAATTTCTGCCACCCGGCCTGATTTTATCTCAGATATAGGACTGCATAATAAGGAAGAATTTTTATTAGTGATATAGCAAATGTTTTTTATTAACTTCTAGTTTCAGTATTCAGGCATGATCCATCAACAAATACTATTAGGTCAGTTTTCTTAATGGAAATCTGTAACAGATCTGAGTGAGAACAACTTCCCTAAATGACTAAGACAAAAATGAGTATCCTATTTTTCTGGTAAGGCCCAGAAAGTGGGGAGATTTAGTGTGTAACGATGGGAAATAATAATGCTAGTGAGAGATCAATAGATTCTGATAAAATGTTAATCTACTGGCTTAATAGTGGTTGTGTTTCTTTAGTTTGTAGTGTATATAATGCGTGAGAAACCATGAGGTCAAGTGTGGAGCCTAGAACTAGTTTAAACCTAGTGCTATGGACAGAATATTTGTGTCTCCCCCAAATTTATATCTTATAACCTCATCCCCACGATGATGGTATTTGGAGGTAGAAACTTTGGAGGTGATTAGGTCATGAGGGTGAAGCCCTCATGAATGGGCTAGGTGCCCATAAGCAAGAGGTATGACAAATCTCCTTTGTCCCTTCCTCCTTGTGAGGTTATGGAGAAAAGATGGTCAACTGTGAATCAGGTAGCAGGCCCTCACCAAACACAGAACCTGATCATGGGGGTGCTCTGATCTTGGAATTCCAGTCTCAAATTCTGAGAAATAAATTTCTGTTGTTAATAAACCATTCGGTTTATGGCGTCTGGTTCAGCAGCCTGAATAGACTGACACCTAGAAATGTTTCTGATTGTCATTTTGTGAGGGGTCTAATGTAAGTTTGGAGAATTTCTAGTCTATCAGGGGAGACTATTTTCTTCGTCTTTAGGTAGGACATGCCCTAAATTACGGACATTAAGTTTGTTGTTGTTGTTAGATTCTTTAAATTTAGTTTTATTTTTCCTAGAGGTATGGGTAAAGTATAGTGGAATGTGTACTAAGGCCTCTTCTGCTCTTGAGAGTGCAGGCATGATTAACACCCCATTCCTATCGGCATTTTTGAACTGTGAGCACAGAGCCTCTGCATTCCCATTGCCTCCTCTGCTCCTCTTCAATTATATTAGGTTCCTAATTTCCTCATTAACTTCATTCATTTACTCCATCCTCTATCTATCACCAAGGTGCTTCTTGAAATTGCCAACTCACTGGTGATTCTCTTTGCAACCCTGTTCAGGAAATAAAGGTACCTATTACTTTTCAACAGAAATGAATAACAATTCACTGTACATTTAATTGTATTTCCATTCTTATTACCAATTAAACTTTTTCAAAAAATAGCTATTGTAGTAAATCATTATTAAATCATTCACATTTGACCTAATCAGAGGATGTGCTTATCTGAGTCTCCAACTTGGGGGAGGGCAAAATGCAGAGTACAGAAGAAAATACTTTGGCCCACTCTTTGCAAAGGAATGGACTTTGGGATCACAGAAGGAGAATAGGGCATAATGAATGTGAATAATAAAAAGTCTTTAAAATTAAGTTCAGTGATTATTATACCTTTTTAAGATAGTCATTGAAACAAATTTATTACAGTGTATTTCCCATTCTTCACTCATCTACTTTCACTCAACAATCAGTGATTAAAATTTCTATAACATCAATATTTCATGGAAAATGAGGCCTTAGCCTTTGTCACACTATCACAGTCTTTCTATAAAAAAAAGGACCTTGGCAATTATTATGAAATTTTCACATTCATTTTATAATCTATATTTAGCCTTTCAACTTAGAATGTCTAAAGGTTACAAAATAAGAGAAAAAGTTAATTTAATTGTAGCATTCGAGAAATAAATTTGCGGTAGCCATCAATTACAGAGACCATCACATAAACTTATATAGACACAATGTACCTCACACTGACAGGTTTATTGCAATGGCCTTGTTGCTAAACTACGGGCACACATTTGTTAAGGACAAAAAATTCTTAGAGGTGAATAATAACAAATAGTGATATGCTCATAAACAATTTCAGATAAGCTATAGATGTTTTGCAGAAAATGTCAATATTTTTAAAATTAAGCACTATAATTATTTGATATATTTAAGACAAGGGTTTGTATATGTATGAAAATTCTCTAAACAACAAGTTATAGTCAAATGCATCCATAAATGTTAACAAACAGAAACACATCTACAAAAGATATTTTTACTTTTAGAAATTAAAATATAATGCAGTAATCATTCTCTAACCCTTTATAAAAAGGGAAAAATAATCTGCTTTGTTTAGCATCCTCTCCCTCTTTCATTCTGTGTGTTCTGATTTTGCTTGTAAGGAAACATTTTCCCCTGAAATTTAACAACTTTTGTTCAAAAGAGGGCAGTGTGTCTTCACAAATGTAATATATATGTGTGTGTGTATATATATATACACACACATATATATATACTGTATATATATATTCACATATGTTTTTGAATTTCAATCTCTGGGAACGATTAGGTGGAAATAAATTTGCACATAATGAATATAAGAACATACTGCTTAATTTGAGAACTTTTTAGAAATGAGTATTATTTTTACTAAAGATGTTTTTACATCATGTTAACTTACCTAAACATGCAACCTAGATGATTGGTTTTAGACAATAGTCAAAGATTAAATCCTTAGCTAATCAACCATATTCTTGGTGTAAAATATCATAAAATACAATTAAGATATTTTTAGATTTTACTGCATTTTAGTATACATGTGCTTAATTTTCAAGTAGAGTGTTGGAGCCATTTACACATTCCTTGACTTTATCATTACCCCTTTCAACACTACATACTAGAGTTTAAACCAAAATTATTGTTTCTGAAAGCATTATTACATCTTCTGAAAGATTAATCCATAATGAGATGAAGAAATTTGAATTCATAGTAATCTAAACAATATTCCCTCATTCTAGCCTGCAATGAGTTGGTCCAAATCTTACTATAAGAACTACCCCATCGAGGATAGCATATTGGATAAGGGGAGGTGCTTAGCTGTATTGAAAGATGAATCAAAAAAGGCTTTGTCTTTGAATGAAATACTGTAATGTGTGACAGAAAAATATCTAAATAACAGTGAGCCCGATGATTAGTGGAAGGAAGTCCTGAATTGGGCATTATGTGACCCTAAACTCTTAGATTTGTGCTTCTTGGTCCAGTGTAGAACTTCCTTATGGGGTATAGTATTTATACAACTATATAGATAATTTATATGTGCAGTTTCAGCAACAACAATAAAATGAATGCTAGTGTATTCAGCATCCCAGTTAAGAAAAAGAAAGATGCCATGTCTCAAACACCCTGTTTTGATTACTGATTGGATCCTCATCACTCCCTTCTTCCCTTTCTCCTAGGACAGCTATCACACAGACTGTGCAAATCACACTATTTTATTTCATTAGAGCTCACCTTATGTCCCTAAATCATATTTTATTTAATTGTCTAAATTTGAAATTTAGATAATGTTTTCTGGTATTATGGCAACAATACACAATTATTGCAGAAGAACTTTGAATAGAGGTGGTGATAACATCCATCTTCGTCTTTTGTCTGATTATAATGGCAATGTATTCAACACTTTATCATTGAGTATTTTTACTATTCGCTTTTGTAGATGCCTCATATAAAGTTTAGGGACTTATCTTCTATTACTGAGTTGAAAGAATTTATTTTACACTGTTTAAGTCATGAGAAATCTGAATTCACAGTGGATGTTGGATTTTATAGAACACTGTTTGCATTTATTAAGACAACCATATGGCTTTTATTCTTCGTGTTTAGCATATTCGTTGTTAAATAATTTTGTAATGTTGTAGTAATATTTTATTCCTAAAATTCCCAATCTGGCCATAACCTGTTCTCATTTTTAGTCATTTGAGATAGAAATTTTGCATCACTGATCTTAAATGATAGTGAAATGTAATTTTACTTGCTCACACAATCCTTGACTGGTTTTAATAACAATGTTAAACAAATTTTACAAAATTACTTGAGGCTGTTTCTTCCTGTTTTATTCATGCCAGTTTTCTCATTCCCTCTGCCAGAAGCCCAAATGTTTCCCAGAATTACTTATATTTAGTATTCCATAAATTCTCATGTGCTTTATTAGATTGTTTTTATTTTATAGCCCACTCTAATGCCTGACATATGATAGGCATCCAAGACATAATTTGTTTATGAGAAAATGTGTAAATAATTGACTAAATACCAATGCTGTACTAGTAAGCCATCATTTATTTTTTTTCTCCTAAAAGATCTTTGCTATGGACTGCAGATTCAAATAAAAATTCTTTACCATGGTTTAAATAACTGTAAAACAGGAGGTTTCAATATATCTTTCTAGTTTTATTTTTCATCTATTTTCCATGCATAACACTAGTAATAAATACAAATACCTATGCCTTAACTATTCCCACTATATTGAGTATTTTATTTTATTTTTTAACATACAATAAACTGCATATATTTAGAGTGTACAATTTGGTATTTTTTTTTCTTATTAGTGATGTATATATGGCAATCCCAATCTCCCAATTCATTCCCCCCCAACTCTCCCCGATTTCCCCACTTGGTGTCCATGTGTTTGGTCTCTACATCTGTGTCTCCATTTCTACCTTGCAAACCAGTTGATTTGTACCATTTTTCTATATTCCGCATATATGTGTTAATATACAATATTTGTTTTTCTCTTTCTGACTCATTTCACTCTGTATGACAGTCTCTAAATCTATCCATGTATCTGCAAATGTCCCACTTTCATTGCTTTTTACAGCTGAGTAATATTCCATTGTATATATGTACCACATCTTTTTTATCCATTCATCTGTTGATGGACACTTAGGTTGCTTCCATGTCCTGGCTATTGTAAATATTGTTGCAATGAATATTGGAGTGCCTGTGTCTTTTTGCATTATGGTGTTCCCTGGGTATATGCCCAGGAGTGGGATTGCTGGGTCATATGGTAACTCTATTTTCAGTTTTTCAAGGAACCTCCATACTGTTCTCCATAGTGGTTATATCAATTTACATTTCCACTAACAGTGCAAGAGCGTTCCCTTTTCTCCACACCCTCTCCAGCATTTATTGTTTGCAGATTTTCTGATGATGCCCATTCTAACCAATGTGAGGTGATACCTCATTGTAGTTTTGATTTGCATTTCTCTAATAATTAGTGATGTTGAGGAGCTTTTCATGTGCCTCTTGGCCATCCATGTGTCTTCTTTGGAGAAATGCCTGTTTAGGTCTTCTGCCCATTTTTTGATTGGATTGTTTGTTTTTTTTATATTGAGCTGGATGAACTGTTTATATAGTTTGGAGATTAATCCTTTGTCTGTTGATTCATTTGCAAATATTTTCTCCCATTCTGAGTGTTGTCTTTTCATCTTGCTTATAGTTTCCTTTGCTGTGCAGAAGATTTGAAGTTTCATTAGGTCCCACTTATTTAATTTTGTTTTTATTTCCATTACTCTAGGGGGTGGATCAAAAAAGATCTTGCTGTGGTTTACGTCAAAGAGTGTTCTTCCTATGTTTTCCTCTAGGAGTTTTATAGTATCTGGCCTTACATTCAGGTCTTTATTCCATTTGGAGTTTATTTTTGTGTATGGTGTTAAGGAGGTTCTAATTTCATTCTTTTACATGTAGCTGTCCAGTTTTCCCCACACCACTTATTGAAGAGGCTGCCTTTTCTCCATTGTATATCCTTGCCTCCTTTGTCATAGATTAGTTGACCATAGTTTATCTCTGGGCTTTCTATCCTGTTCCATTGATCTTTATTTCTGTTTTTGTGCCAGTACCATACTGTCTTGATCACTGTAGCCTTGTCATATAGTTTGAAGTCAGGAAGCCTGATGCCACCAAATCCGTCTTTCCTTCTCAAGATTGCTTTGGCTATTCGGGGTCTTTGGCGTTTCCATACAAATCATAAAATTTCTTGTTCTAGTTCTGTGAAAAATGCCATTGGTAATTTGATAAGGATTGCATTGAATCTGTAAATTGCTTTCGATAATATAGTCATTTTCACAGTGTTGATGGTATATCTCTCCATCTATTTGTGTCGTGTTTGATTTCTGTTATTAGTGTCTTATAGTTTTCTGAGTACAGGTCTTTTACCACCTTAGTTAGGTTTATTCCTAGGTATTTTATTCTTTTTGTTGCAATGGTGAATGGGATTGTTTCCTTAATTTCTCTTTCTGATCGTTCATTGTTAGTGTATAGAAATAAAAGAGATTTCTGTGTGTTAATTTTGTATCCTGTGAATTTACCAAACTCATTGATTAGCTCAAGTAGTTTTCTGGTGGTATCTTTAGGATTTTCTATGTATAGTATCATGTCATCTGTCAATAGTGACAGTTTTACTTCTTTTCTAATTTGGATTCCTTTTATTTCTTATTCTTCTCTGATTTCTGTGTCAAGGACTTCCAAAACTATGTTGAATAGTCTTGGCGAGAGTGGACGTCCTTGTTGTTCCTGATCTTAGAGGGAATGCTTGCAGTTTTTCCCCACTGAGAATGATGTTTGCTGTGGGTTTGTCATATATGGCCTTTATTATGTTGAGGTAGGTTCCCTCTATGCCCACCTTCTGGAGAGTTTTTTATCATAAATGGGTGTTGAATTTTGTCAAAAGCTTTTTCTGCATCTATTGAGATGATCATGTGGTTTTTATCCTTCAATTTGTTAATATGGTGTATCACATTGATTAATTTGCATATATTGAAGAATCCTTGCATTCCAGGGATAAACCCCACTTGGTCATGGTGTATGATCCTTTTAATGTGTTGCTGGATTCTGTTGGCTAGTATTTTGTTGAGGATTTTTGCATCCAAATTCATCAGTGCTATTGGTCTGTAATTTTCTTTTTTTGTAGTATCTTTGTCTGGTTTTGGTATCAGGGTGATGGTGGCTTCATAGAATGAATTTGGGAGTGTTCCTTCCTCTGCAATTTTTTGGAAGAGCTTGAGAAGGATTGGTGTCAGCTCCTCGCTAAGGAGTATTTTAAATACAAGCATTGAGTTTAAGAAATCAGACTCAGTTGTTCATGTAGTTTTTATCTTGGCTTTTTGATTTGCTAACTTTATTCCTTTATGTAGGGCATTTTCAGTACAATCGTAGATGTGAAGTATTTAAGATAAAGCTTGACTAATTTTAAACATAATGCATTTATTTATTATATACTCAACTTATAATGTCTTGTGTAATATATGATATATAATATACCAAACAAGTTTGGAAGCTTCCAAAATTTGAGGATAAATAGTGTCCTATACTTGTTCAAGCTCCTACAATGTTTAGTACAATGTCTTAGAAGTCATAAACTTCCCAAACAGTATAAAAAAAAAGACTCTAAAATGATTTGATCTGAGCTGGTCTTTGAAAATAATTTGAATTCCACTTGAAGGGAAATAAATAGGCAAGATAGTGCAACAGCCATAAATATATGTCCTTTAATTTCTTCATCAATCTCTACCCTTTGGAGACATTCTAAAGGCATTTGTCTTGAAACATGTGTCATCCTTTTAATCTCTTTTGCCTTCTAACTCACTTCTCTCTCTGCTACCCCCATGAAGACTCTTCTGATATTTATTACATTAATTAGCAAGATATGTAAATGGTGGCAATTGTGTACATATCCATTGTCAACTGTCACAATGACTTTAATGACTTTTAACAGGAAATAAAATGTACAAGGTAGGTGAGGCTTATTTTCAAGTTTTCCATGCTGTTACATTGGCAAATCCAATTAATTACTTATAGAGAATTTTCCAAAGTACACTTCTAAAAGAGATAAAAAAAATGGACAACAGACTATCTTTAAAAACAAATATTAAACTACAAAGTAAAAGATAATGAGATATGGAATTAAACATTTTATTTATACCCACTTGTTGATTATTTACTACAGAATGAATATTTGTGTCCTCCTAAAATGCATATGTTGAAACCCCAATATAATGGTATTTAGTGTTGGGGTCTTAGGGGAAATTAAGTCGTAAAGATGGAGCCCTCATGAATGGGATAAGTGACCTTATAAAAGACACTTTAGAGAGCTTCCTTGCCTTTTCAGTCATGTGAGGACACCAAAAAGACAGCCATCCTTGAACCAGGAAGAGGGACCTCACCAAACACTGGGTCTACCTGCACCTTGATCTTGAACTTCCCAGCCTCCAGAACTGTGGCAGATACATTTCTTTTTTTCTTTTTTTAATAATGTTTTTATTTATTTATTTATTTATTTTTATTGGCTGCATTTGCTCTTCATTGTGGTACATGGGCTTTTCATTGCAATGGTTTCTTTTCTTTCACAGCATGGGCTCTAGGCATGTGGGCTTCAGTAGTTGTGGCATGTGGGCTCAGTTGATGTGGCCCACAGGCTGAGTTGCGCCGCAGAATTTGGGATCTTCCTGGACCAGGGAAATAACCCATGTCTCCTGCACTGGCAGTCAGATTCTTAACCACTGTGCCCCCAGGGAAGTCCCAACAAATATATTTCTATTGTTTATAAGCCACACAGACCATAATATTCTGTTATAGCAGCCCAAATGTACTAAGATGTTGTCAGTTCCAAGATTTCAATAAAACCATTGTGTTCTTCAAAGTAATTTTTGAATTTTGCATTATAGTAGGAAAGAGAATCAGTTGCTGAATAAAAATATCCATTTTGTCTCATTCATAAATTACAACAATGGACACTGTCATATTCCTTAAGGGCATCAATATTTGTTTAAATCAGAGAAAACCGATTTGTCTAACGAAGACCTTGCTTCATCAACGTTTTTGTAGTCCTTGACCACCTTGTTTTTTGAAGATAAAAAAGGTAAAACATGTAATATCAGAAAATCAACATTAAAATTATTTGTCTGTTTTTGCTATAAGGTGAGAAGATAAACAATTTTCATCAGCAGAGACTGTACTTGATATTATTATTTGTTTTAGCCCATGAAATATCATAGTATACAACTCTGAACATCAATAGTTAATTTATCTTGTATGTTTCCTCTGGTGAGTATGTGTCATAATACAAGGGCCACTACAATGGAAAAGATGAAAGAAAGAGAAATTAGCAACTTAAATATTAAAAAAAAAATCAGTTATGTCTGAATATTGTACCCTTATAGTCAATTGCAAATGCAGGTAGATAAGAGCATTTAAATGTCTCCAACAGTGAGTTAAGTAAAACAGAATACATTAATTAATAATAAGTAATAAGAATAAAACTACTTGTTATTATGCACCCACATTATACTATATATAACTTTGTAACAGAAAATACTAATTTGACCTCTACGATTCACTAAGTTATTTCTTAAACTATGATACAGATTTCAAGTGTTTATGTTTTTCTAATACAATGAGTTTATTGTAGTAGCTTTCACACAGTACTAAATTTGAGATAGTTAAATAAAATATAAGAATTTACACATTTGTAATATATGCAGAGTTATCTCATTGTCACAGTTTTAGCAATCTTTCCAACCACTGAAAAGATACAGAAAACAAATGGAACACTGATTTCTCTAAATTGTTTTCCTGAGGCACTAATCATCAGAAACTACAGACAAGCCACCAAGGACCATCATGCAAAAACAGAATCAATGCTGATTGCCTTTATTGTGTTCTGCATCTGCTTGTTTCATTATTTGTTCATTTCCTTTGATTTGCTGCCAATTTTCTATCAGATTTTACAAAAGCACTCATAAAATTATTAATAAAACTTCTATTTGTTTGTTTTGACTTAACTGAAAAATCTAGTAGAAAAAAGTAGAGTAAGAGAAAAATTGATCACATTTTGTATTCAATTTGATGCCTTTCTTATCTACTTAGGAAGGAAAGGGAAGCCCTTCTATTGGTATTTTGAAGAGCACACAGAATACAATACAATTGCCAAAAGAGATAGATGTCACTTGATTCTTTCAAAATTATTGGAAACAGTTGGGCTGATAATTTATTTCAAAATAATATCAGGGACTCCAGTGGTAAATAATGTTTGATTTTCCATTCATATATTCAGATTTCTAGAGTAGTACTTGCATATCAGAGCAGAGTTTCCTGAAAAAATACAAAATTTTAAAAGTTGAGCTTGCTACTACATATGCTAATTAATTCTTAATCTATAAAGAGCCTTACATAAAACAAAACAAAACAAAAAGTTAAGTCCCTGTTTCAAATTTGGGTTGCCTATTTTAATTTTTTATTTGTTTTTGTTTTTTCACTGCTAAAGCAGTCAAATTCCCAGGCTATCAATTTCTCTGTAAATAGTGTTTTGCAAGGCACAGAAGAAGGTACTGAATGTCAATCCTTAAACTTCTGACTAATGTTATGGACTGAATTGTCTTCCCCCAAATTCATATGCAGAAGCCCTTATCTCCAATGTGATTATATTTGGTGATAGGACCTATAAGGAAATAACTAAGGCTAAAGGAGGTCATAAGGGTAGGGCCCTAATCTGATAGGACTGATAACCTTATAAGAAGAGGAAGAGACACTGGAGAGCTCTTTCTTTCTGTGCACAGCCATGTGAGGACAGAGGGAGAAGGTGGCCATTTGCAAGGCAAGAAGAGACATCTCATTAGATGCTAATCCTGCTGGCAACTTGATCTTTGAGTTCAAGCCTCCAGAATTAAGAGAAAAAAAAATTCAGTGGCTTTAGCTACCCAGTCTATGGCATTTGTTTATCTTGTATGGCAGCCCAAGCAGACAAATACACCTAATATAATTTCCAACATAGGAGAACAGTTTTAATGCCTATCTCCAAAGATTGGGATTTCGAGCAAAAGAGGAAGTGATATGAATCTCAGCATCTGTCCCCATTTCATAAACTCTGCTCAACAGGCAAACCCAGAGACCAGATCTTGATTGCCAATAAACAGAAACAAGAGCCTCAGGGTTGGGGAAGGCAAAATACAAGATGGACCAGTAGCATTTGTAGTGGCAGAAAGTAGGGAAATGAACAAAAGACCAAAGGAGGAGAGCATGTCCAAGTGACACAGAAGCCAACTTGAAAGATCTCATTCAGTTTGGTTCCAAAAAGCAGAGAAATACCTACGCAATGAATCTCACAAACACGCCAGGTTTATAGGAAACAGTATTAAGAACATAACTTTGGAACAAGGTTGTTTTTAAATTGTGATGATTGGAAGGTTACCATGACTCCTCCTCACTCCCAAGGAATCTTCCCCATTTTGGTGTCTGGAAAATTTCAACTCAGTCACCAATGAATAATTCTAGAGGAACTTGAACTGTATGGACACAAAGATTCTTTAAGAAAAAAGGACAATGGACTCAGCCCCTGGCGGAGGAAGTGATGTCACAGGCCCCATGTGAGCGGATTGCAACACGTGGGGCCTGTGGCCTTTGTCAGAGTCTCCACTGGGGAGGCCACCACTGGGGAGGAGCAGCCGCTGCCCCCCAGGCCTGGGCCCTCAGGGAGGAGGAAGCTAGAAGATGGCAAACCACCCCAGTGCTGCCGACAGGAACGTGGAGATCTGGAAGATCAACAAGCTCATTAAGAGCTTGGAGGCAGCCTGCTGGGGAGCACCATGTCTGGGCCCCCCCAATCCCCATGCCCTCTCAGTTCCCAAACCCCTCAGGACGGCCACCCCTGTGCCACAATCGTGGATGAGGAGAACTGGGCACAGGCCAACTCCCGCCTTCTGGGCCTCCGGGTGGTGACCCCAGTCCAGGGGTGAGGGTCTACGGTTGGCCTGAGAAGGGGCCCGTCCCCCTCTTAGGGCTAAGGGGTCCTGCTCCCGGGGCTCAGACTACTCCACCCCTCTCGGGCAGTGGCACAAGCATGATATCATTGATCATTCCTCCCAAAGACCAGATTTCACGAGTGGCAAAAATGTTAGCAGATGAGTTTGGAACTGCATCTAACATTAAGTCATGAGTAAACCGCCTTTCAGTCCCGGGAGCCATTACATCTGTACAACAAAGACTCAAACTTTATAACAAAGTACCTCCAAATGGCCTGGTTGTTTACTGTGGTACAATTGTAACAGAAGAAGGAAAGGAAAAGAAAGTCAATATTGACTTTGAACCTTTCAAACTAATTAATACGTCATTGTATTTGTGTGACAACAAATTCCATACAGAGGCTCTTACAGCACTACTTTCAGATGATAGCAAGTTTGGCTTCACTGTAATAGATGGTAGTGGTGCACTTTTTGGCACACTCCAAGGAAATACAAGAGAAGTCCTGCACAAATTCACTGTGGATCTCCTAAAGAAACATGGTAGAGGAGGTTGGTCAAACTTGCGTTTTGCCCCTTTTAAGAATGGAAAAGCAACTTAACTATGTGTGGAAAGTAACTGAGACTGCTGTGCAGCTATTTATTTCTGGGGGCAAAGTGAATGTGGCTGGTCTCCTTTTAGCTGGATCAGCTGACTTTAAAACTGAACTGTCAATCTGATGTTTGATCAGAGGTTGTAATCAAAAGTTTTAAAATTAGTTGATATATCTTATGGTGGTGAAAATGGATCCAACCAAGCTATTGAGTTATCTACTGAAGTCCTCTCCAACGTGAAGTTCATTCAAGAGAAGAAATTAATAGGGTGATACTTTGATGAAATCAGCCAGGACACTGGCAAGTACTGCTTTGGAGTTGAAGATACACTAAAGGCTATAGAAATGAGAGCTGTAGAGATTCTAATAGTCTATGAAAATCTGGGTATAATGAGATATTTTCTTCATTGCCAAGGCACAGAAGAGGAGAAAATTCTCTATGTAACTCCCGAACAAGGGAAGGATAAATTTCATTTTATAGACAGAGAGACAGGACAAGAACATGAGCTGATTGAGAGCATGCCCCTGCTGGAATTGTTTGCTAACAACTATAAAAAATTTAGAGCTACGTTGGAAATTGTCACAGATAAGTCACAAGAAGGATCCCAGTTTGTGAAAAGATTTGGTGGAATTGGAGGTGTTGCGGTACTGAGTAGATTTCCAGGGAATAGAATACCAAGGAGGAGAGGATGAATTTTTTGATCTTGATGACTACTAGGTAGTAGGCATGGGTCTGGCAAAACATGCCTCCCCCTCCAGCATCCAAACCAAGGAACATACCCGTGGTGGAATCCAAACAGATCCCTGCCTTACAATTGGAACATTTCCAGAACTTAATCCATGAGCATTGGATATTGAAAAGAAAACCGAAACAAAACCAAACCCAACCCTACACTTTGGTTTGTCATGGTGTCAGCTCAGTAGCCTACAACTAAGTTCCCAAATGCCACTTTGGACTAATTTAAAAAAGAATCCTAGTTTTTATTTTTACTCGATGGTGAAATTGGTTGTTCTTGTATTTTATGAAAAAATAAATGAGTTTTTTAACCTTCATACATAGAAGCAAAAATGCTTTACTTGCTGAAAACCTTCAAAGTTAATAGAAATTAGATCATTAAAAAAAAGAAAAAAGGACAATGTATACTCACAAAACATTCCTATCACATATCAGATGAAACAAGAGTCATTAAACATTCAAACCAGAAATGAATGTGTTTGTGTGTATGTGTCTGTGTGTTTGTATACATATAAGTACATTTCAGGTATATAAGCTATAAACATGCAAATTTCAGAGGATGTAAATTAAAGCATTAAATGCATATGTACATGTATACACACATAGACATTAATATGCTAATTGTATGTGTTTGTAAATATGTTTTTACATATATATATCCATATACATGTATATGGCTGCGCACATCTATATATACATAAGCATATGTGTATAACTGCACCTTTCAGTAGGTATATAATATATGCCTTACATGTATGTGTATGTAGACATGTATAAAATTACCTCTGTGAAAGGAACAGAAATTCAAGAATTCAAAGTAGATATAATAAATCTACTGGAAAAAATAAAACAAGAGCTATCAGAACTTAAGAAAAAAGTGGAAGTTGTTTTAGATTACTGAAATATTCAATTTATTACTAAAATATAAGGTAATTTATTTTGAAATAGAAAGATTAAAGACCAAATAAAACATAACGGAGACAGACAAAAAGGATCCAACATACATAGAGTCCCAAATGGAGAAAATACAGAATAAAAATGGGAATAAACCAGTATTTGAAATTATTATTTATGACAGCTCTCCTGAAATAAATGAAGTCACATATGGAAACTGGGAAGTCCAATATCAAAACACTAGCACATTCGGTATCTAATGAGAGCCTGCTTCTTAGATGGCTATCTTTTTGCTGTTACCTCAATGATGAAAGATGCAAAAGTTTTCTGTGATCTTTTTTATAAGGATAATGATCCCATAATTAGGGTACCACCCTTGTGGCCTAATCACCTCTCATACCATCTCCTAAAGCCACCACCTTGGGGTTAGGATTTCAACATATGAGTTTTCAAGGGACATAAATGTTCAGTCCATTGTAAGCATATACCCTGAAAATGTAAGTATAACACACATGTAAATGTTCCTGGGGAAGGAGAAAAGAAAGCAACAGTTAGAGTAAAATATTTCTTGCTGTATCTGATAGAATAGGAAGTAGAAGAACATTATTTAAAACTGACAAGGTAAGTAATGTTGCAGTTATTATATATTTATTAATATATAAAAATAGTAATAGTTAAACTCAGATAGTAAAGAAGAATGAGGATGGGAAAAGGAAAGAGAGAAAAAATTTTAATTCATTACATTCAGGCATAATAAGCATCTTCCAGATAAAATTTGACTAATGGCATTCTTGAAATTACGATTATTAATGTAACCACTAGAACAAATTTTAAACTTTCCTAAATACCTGAATACTATGTAAACACAATAACAAACAATCAAATGAATAATAGAGCATAGAGGACATGTGATGACAGATTCATAAACAAAAAGTGTAGCTGACGACAATGTGGCAGAACTCTCACATGTATGAATATGGTATGTTTTAACTCACCCACTAAATTAAAAATACTTTTAGATTAAATCAAAAAAAATACCTCAACCATATGTTGAATATAATAACACTTAAAAATATTAACTCAGAGAGCCAGGGAACAAACAATGGCAAAGATGTACTTGGAAAACTCAAATGAAAAGAAATAATGTCTATACATTGATACCAGGCAAAGTAGAATTCTATCCTAATTATTTTTTTTTGCTATAGCAAAGATAGGAACTTAATACAATATTTTGGAGAAGTTTACAATGGATATATCATGGTCATGAAACTGTAAGCAGCAAATAGAAACATTCTAAACCCAAACTTAAAGAAATTCCACAAGGAACAAGAAATATATATATACACGTGACTGAGCGTGCATGTGTGCACATGTGCACACACACACACACGCACACATATGTTACAAAAACTGACCATATGGAAGGAAATTTGGCAATATAAAAATTGCAAATACAAAAATACATTAAAACTTTTAAATGCCAAACCTACTTGTGGTAATTTCTCCTAGAGACAACTTACACACAAACAGTGATAAATGTACACGTATGCTCAACATTGCTTACAATAGAAAAAAATAGAAAACCTATATGTATGTCACTTATATAATGATTATATAAAGTATAGATAGCCATATGATTTAATAATATGCTGAAGATTTCATAATATATGACGTATACGAATTTAGCATATATAACAAACACACATATACATACTCTCTCTATGAACTAAGGAACTATTTCCAAAATACTTTATCAAGATCCTGAACTGTATGCATTATATGCTACTTCTGCAGAGGAGGAGGGACAAATAAAGCATATGCTTCTTATATACTTATAGAGAAGCTCTGGGTAGATACAAAGAAGTTATTAAAGTAGGTTACTGTTACACTGGTGTGAAAAGCATAGATTCAAAACAGAATTTTTTCTCATTTAACTTTTGAATGTTCTTAAACTATGTAAAAATTGTCTGATCAAATACATTATCTTTTTTTAAAATAAAGAGATAGAAAATAGTTAATGAAAATAATATAATCAAAAAGGTAATTTTTGTGGAATAGTAAAGGATTTAGCTTGGCATATACTACTTTTTTGTAAATTTTAGTGAGGTAATTATTTTATAAATCTCTCTTTAAAATCCAGTTCAGATGTATAAAATGAGCTAACTACAC
The DNA here is from genome assembly GCF_030028045.1 of Hippopotamus amphibius kiboko. Lineage (NCBI taxonomy): Eukaryota > Metazoa > Chordata > Mammalia > Artiodactyla > Hippopotamidae > Hippopotamus > Hippopotamus amphibius. The sequence goes on along the minus strand of NC_080195.1, from coordinate 97,846,866 downwards.
TGGGAAAATCATTCATGTTCCTTTCCATTATAAAATATTTACTTTTTTGATGAAATACACATTACATCCATTAAAGAGTTTAGTGTGCTATTTTATAATGTAAACTGACCTGGAGACATTTAAATCATTTTGGCCTACTCGTAGTTCACCAAGAGGAAAGCAAGAAAAACAGCAACAACAAGAAATACTCGGTTCTCTCTTGGTTATAATACACCTCCAGGTGCACAAAGAGACACTTATAACCTTGGATTCAATCTCCTAGAACACACTTGACTGTGGTATCCCTTTAGAGGTGAGTAGAACATGAGATAGGGAGAGGGAAATAAAGATAGTTTGGGTATCATTTCCTTTTTGACAGTAAAAGACAGTGGAAGCTGATTAAATTATCAAGGGAAGAAATTTAGGAAAGGACAAATAGGAGTTTAAGGGCAGGACTTCAGGATATATCTGCAATTGCAAATTTTTAAAAAAGGGAATAAGACCCATTACACAAGGAGACCAGTGAGACATCAGATAACAGGGGAAAATGTGGGTAAACCTGTGAGCCAAGATGTCAAAGAAGAAAAAAATAAATCAACACTTGAAAGATGGTCAATTTGATTAAAAACTAAAATGAGTTTATAAAAACTTAAAAACAAAGAAAAGATAATTAAAAAAAATTTTCTTTGATAGGTCAACTCCACATTGCTAGAATGAGATGCTGCTGAAGGGAGTGTCCAAAATGATCTAGTGCATTAGAAACGTAAATAATGGAAATCATTGGTCATAGAGTATTTTTAGGATTCTATTGTTATGATTTCCACATCTATTACAAAATGTCTATGGGCTACTATAATTTTAAACTGTATGCTACTTAATAATTAATTAACTCCAAGAAAATGATGAGATATTTCCACTATGACCTTAAGCATTAGGCTCTCTTAGCTTTCTAAACTATTTGGGAGGATTTCTGCTTTCAATAACATTTCCCCAAATACTGAGATTTGAAATTAAATTATGAGAAGCACCAAGTTCACTATAAATTACCTTTCCCATTGAAGCTCTTTATTATTGACAATTGTAACATCCAAACATTTTTCTGTTTTTTAATCACTAGCTATTATCCCTCTTGAAATCATTTACTGGCAGGCAGTGCTCTATGTTACAAACAACTCTTCTGGTGCTGAGCTTTCAGGCAGCAGTCTTCCTAAAATCTATAGGGAAACAAAGATCTTCCCTTATACCTTAAGATACTTAATTTAATGTTATAAGATTGTTCTTACTGTTCTTACTAAATTGAAAGGACAAACTTAAACCTACACTGTTCTTATTATAATACAAAACAATGCCAAGTTTGAATTGACATCAAAAATCAAATGCACTACTTGAAGCTTCGTGCTAGTCAAGACCTTATATTATTATGGAAAATTGTACTTAGAAATTTACTATCATCAGGTTGACTTTAATGAACACTGACATATTTTTATTGATCTAGCTCTTTCATAGCAAGTTTTACAAACCCTGGCATTTAAGAGCTTGGATTTTAAAGCAGCCAACATTGATGTTTGACTCTAAGGTAACGGTATTTGAAATAGAGAAAATAGGAAGTTGGAAAGACAAAGAGAAGTGATGCAATGACAGATCATAAAAAATACCACTATATTTTAGCTAAGATAACAACTGCAGTGCAAAACCCACCTTTTAATTACATTCTTATATATTTTGAGGGAAATGGATGACTCAAGGTCAAAATACCCTGCAAGACTGAGGCATGATCAAGCATAGGAGATCATCAAAACAACTAAAATCAAATAACACTCTGGATGCAGGTGTGAGTTTAAGGGAATCCCTTTGACACATAAGGCTTTATATGTATTTGCTAATAACAAATACTTTACTGAAAAAAATAGTTCTTGGTGGTTTTTTTTTTACAATTATTAGGGAGAGTGGATTTAGCCATTGATGCCTATGTTATAAAGAGTTAATTAAAAAGTGTATGACATAGAAGTGAAGGATGCTTAATGGAGAAATGGCCTTTTTGTTTCAATATATGGTGCTGGATATTCAGATAATCATGTATAAATGAAGGAAGCTGGACCCAAGTCTTAACATCACTCACAAAAGTTAACTTGAAATGGATAAAGACTGAAATATAAGACCTGAAACCATGAAACCCCTAGAAGAAAATGTAGGAACAAAGCTCCTTGACATGAGACTATGTAATGATTTTTTTAATGACATCTAAAGCACAGGCAACAAAATAAAAAATAAAAGTTGGACTGCATCAAACTAAAAAAATACTATACAGAAAAAAAACCATCAACAAGGTGAGAAGACAACTTATGGAATGGGAAAATTTATTTGCAAACTATGTATTTGATAAGGGAGTCAATATCCAAAACATATAAAAAATGTGTACAACACAATAGCAAAAAGAACAAAACATCCAATTTAAAAATGGGCAAAGGACCTAAATAGACTTTTCTCCAAAGAAGATATATGAAAGACCAAGAGGTACATGAAAAAATGCTCAACATCAGTAGTCATTAGATAAATGCAAATTAAAAGCACAATGAGAAATCAGCTAATGCCATTATTAAAAAGATAAGAATTAACAAATGCTAGCAAAGAGGTGGAGAAAAGGGAATGCTTGTGCACTGTTGGAATTGTAAATTGGTAGTCACTATGGGAAACAGTACAGAATTTCCTCAAAAAATTAGATGATCCAGCAATTCTACTTGTGGGAATACATTCAAAGGTAACAAAAGCACTAACTTGAAAAGCTATCTGCATGCCCACTTTCTTAACAGCATTATTTACAATAGCAAATACATGGACACAACCTAAGTCTCATGTGAACAAACGGATTAATGGATAGATTAATGGGTAAAGAACTTGTATGATATATACATACGTACATCGCTATATGATATATAGAAAATTTAAGTGAGTAAATCCTAAGAGCACTCATCACAAGGATAATTTTTTTCCTGTATTCTTTTTTCTCATTGTAGCTGTATGACAAGATGGATATTTGCTGAACCTGTTGTGGTAATCATTTCATAATATATGTAAATCAAACCATCATACTGTATGCTTTAAGCTTACATGATAATGTATGTCAATTATTTCTCAACAAAAACTGGAAAAAAAGAATATATGGATGTCATAGAGTGTTCTGCCTATGTTTTCCTCTAGGAATTTTATAGTGTCTGGCCTTACATGTAGGTCTTTATTCCATTTGGAGTTTATTTTTGTGTATGGTGTCCTTTTTGACCCACCTCCTAGAATCATGGAAATAAAATCAAGAATAAACAAATGGGACCTCATGAAACTTAAAAGCTTTTGCACAGCAAAAGAAACCATAAACAAGACTAGAAGGCAACCCTCAGAATGGGAAAAAATAGTTGCTTATGAAACAACGGACAAAGGATTAACCTCCAAAATATACAAGCAGCTCATGAAGCTTAATACCAAAAAAGCAAATAGCCCAATCCACAAATGGGCAGAAGACCTAAAGAGACATTTCTCCAAAGAAGACATGCAGATGGCCAACAAACACATGAAAAGATGCTCAACATCACTCATCATCAGAGAAATGCAAGTCAAAGCCACAATGAGGTATCACCTCACACCGATCAGAACGGCCATCATCACAAAATCTGGAAACAACAAATGTTGGAGAGAGTATGGAGAAAAGGGAACTCTCCTGCACTGTTGGTGGGAATGGAAGTTGGTACAGCCACTATGGAAAACAATTTGGAGGTTCCTTCAAAAACTACAAATAGAATTACCATATGATCCAGTAATCCCACTCCTGGCATATACCCAAAGAAAACCATAATCCCCAAAGAAACTTGTACCATGATAATTGCAGCACTATTTACAATAGCCAGGACATGGAAGCAACCTAAATGCCCATCAACAAATGAATGGATACAGAAGATGTGGCATATATATACAATGGAATATTACTCAGCTATAAACAGGGATGAGATGGAGCTACATGTCATGAGGTGGATAGACCTAGAGTCTGTCATACAGAGTGAAATAAGTCAGAAAGAGAAAGACAAATATTGTATGCTAACTCACATATACGGAATCTAAAAAGGGTACTGATGAACTCAGTGACAAGACAAGAACAAGGACGCAGATGCAGAGAATGGACTGGAGAACTTGAGGTTTGGGGGGGTTGGGGGGTGAAGGGGAAGCTGATACAAAGCAAGAGAGTAGCATAGACATATATATACTACCAACTGTAAAATAGATAGCCAGTGGGAAGTTGTTATATAACAAAGGGAGTTCAACTCGAGGATGGAAGATGCCTTAGAGGACTGGGACAGGGAGGGTGGGGGGTAGTCTAGGGAGGGTGGGGGGGGAGTTGAAGTAGGGAGGGAATACGGGAATATGTGTATAAAAACAGATGATTGAACTTGGTGTACCCCCAAAAAAATAATAAATTAAAAAAATAAAAGAATATATGAACCTGAAACTTCTATTTCCAAATATTCTCATAAGAAAAAAACAGATTCCCTTGCCAAATTATATGAAAATTTAAAATAAAGAAAAATTTTAAAAAAGAATCACCAAGGCAAAAATATTATTATGTATGAAGTTTCTCTACAGAATCTTATTTTTATTTTTCCTCTTGAGTTACGTACCTACACTATAGTGAAGGTCAGTGAGCACTGCCTGTGGGTTGAGAGACAACTCTCAATAAGCCTCTCATGGTCCTGAATGTCTTCTGAGGAGATTCATTGATATTATTGAACATTTATTTTGTTACATATGTTTAAGGATGTTTCTATAGCAAACAGCCTTGAAGAATAAAAAGGTTATTTCTCTCCATGACAAAGAACAGATGTTTTGTTCCTCTCCAGAGTAAAAGAGAAAATGTCTTTCCCTGGAAAAAAGGTTGGACACATTTTTTAGCAGCTACATTTGAAAGACTGAAATTTCCTAAACTTGGGGCTCCCCATCAGTCATGCAAGTGTATTGTCTGCAGAATACGAGATGCTCTGCATTGCCTCGTGGGACTTGGTGATGAGGGAAGCCATTGTGAACATAAAAGTTATGCTCTGTCACTCAAATTGAAATTCCTACTACTATGCTAGAAAAAAATCTATAATAAAGGTCAGATAATCTTCTATTTGCATTTTAAATTAAAAAAAAAAAGCTTCCATAATGACTAGCTCTGTCCATCATGCAGGGATAACGAATGAGTGTGCACATTTCTGAAGGAATACAGCTTTTGAAATGGGTGGTTTTGACTGCCATAATACATCCTCTGCCTAATGCTTCTGAAGGGCTTCAAAACAAGCCTCCCCAAAATATGCCAGTTGTGGCATGTGGATTGTTTTGAGCTGAAGACAATCAATGCCCAAAAGACTCATGAAGAGCTTTTTACATCCCCCTTAACAACCTGAAAGGATTTATATGATGGTCCTGGTTCAGAGAAAGAGCTACTACCAAAGATAACTTTTATCTGAATGACGTACCTGCATGGCAGGGCAAACATCTAATTACAAAACACCTTCTCTTCTTATTGTCCTGTGCATTGCAATCCTTCCCTTTGAAGCCCCAGGCCCCTATCCCACTCATTAGCTCAGAATGGCATATAAGCCTCAACTACACAACTTATCCTTGGGTCTCATATCTTTTGGACCCTGGAACACATGCAATTAAATCTGTTTTTATCCTATTTATTTGTCTTATGTCAATTAATTAAAATAGCCAAAGAATCTAGGAGGTTAGAGAAAAAAGTTCTCCTCCCCTGTGCTTCCTGTCAATTTGTCCATTGTGTAAAGAATGTGACCTGAAGGAGACTAAATTTAACTGTTTTTGCCTGGCAGAAGTTTGCTTAACAGCTTAGCTTGACATAAAGATTGTTATCACTTTTTATAGTCTGATTCTCAGCTTACTGTGATGGCACAAATAAAATAGGTTCAGTCTCTTAAGAACTGGCTCACATTAGTAAAACCTACAAACTGATATTAAACTGTGTATCAGTTTTTAAATCGTAATGAGCATTGTAAAGTCCATGAGGATAAGCAGCACATCTCTTCATTACAGGAAACAAATGTTTTGAGACATATTTTAATCACAAGTTTATTTGAAGAGGATGACATATAACTTGTAATGACAGCTGGTTGTCAGAAGTACTGAAAGCCTCCATCTCTAACATGAGAATATATGCCTAGCAAGCAGACTTTATACTATAATAAAATAATGAGGCCATGCATCCCCTTGGATTTTGCTAATTGAGGGATGCTATTTTCCCCTCTAATATCTCAGTAATTAATTTTACTAAGTATTTAGATGCTCTATACTAATTATTAATAAAGTCTCCCTGCTGTCAAATTGTATTTAACATACAGAAAAATTTTTAGCAGAATTTTGTGCACTCCTTAGAATGTGATTCACTAAAACTTCTAGAATAGCTTCAGATATGGCTTCCTCTCCTAGCTACCAAAAGAATATCCATGGTGGTTATATAAAGTGTACAAACTACTCACACTTAGAGGACATTTTAATCTTTGGGGTCTCCTTAATTTCCATCATTTTTAATAAAAGTATACAAGAGGACATTGTGAATAGAGAATACAAATGTCAGAACATTCCTTAGAGGTTTATGTTTCAATCTTTGACTATCTTGTGACACTTTTAGCTTTATCTAGACTATCCTAGCACTAGAGTTTTCATTAAGGCTGAAATGTGGGCAAAGCTTGTTTGCCACTTCGAAGAAAGATGTAAGGAGGAGTAATCCTATTGATTTTATTTCTGGCTCTTCACTTCAAACAAAAAGAGTAAAAAAGGCCTCCCAAGAGCCCTAGCTACTTTGAGAGAATATTTTTATAAATAATTGAGTTATATACCCTGGGAGAAAATTCTTCTTTCTTTCCTTATATTTTGTGACTTTTCTTTGAAATTTTCTTTTGACATTAATACTGTTTACTTCTAAATAAGTTAAGGATTCTGAACAAGTGAGTTAACTGTACTACCTAATCTACAACAAGCAGAAATATTATTAATTTATTCCTGGCTTATTATATTTGGAAAAATATCTATAATGAAAACATCCTCATTGTCTAACCTGATTACATGATGGATTGTTATATAGTTTCTAGCAGAGAATAGAAGAATATGCTGTCCCTTTGGCATAAGAAGTATTTTGAGCTAAAAGCAATTAAAACAAAGCAAATATGTGAAAAGCTTTCTGTCTTCCCCATTTGTCTAAAATAAGGATATAAATTTATAAAAATGGCCCTCTTTCTCACTCTATAAGGAAGGACAGAAGATAATCATTGAAAACAACTCTAGGGTCTTATCAGCTTACAGTCATCATCAGAGGGGTCTAAATAACAATTCTTGCTAAACTAAACCTTAGCTAGCATCTTTACCTTCCCACAATTTTCCACCCCTAGAAATTCAAAGTCCTTTTCCTTTGTCTTGTTACTTCTCTAAAAATGTATTGTTCTTTTAGTATTGTGATGCTATAAGCCCAAGTTCTAATCACTGCTGGGTATATGCCTGATGCCCATGTTAGTAAACTTCTGGTTGTTACTCTGTCTCTTGTTAGTCTAATTATAGGGCCCCAGACAAAGAACAAATGAAGGTAGAGGGAAAAATCTTTTTTCTTCTCCCCTACAAAAGTAACTGTGGATTTCTAATACATTGACTCACTTCTACCTTCACCATTAGAAAAAAAATTAGTTGCTCTTGAAGTCTTGATTAATATTAAGTATTATTTATATAATAGTACAATGATATTTTAAAATTCTCATGTTGATAGGGCAGAAAAATACTTAAAGAATTTTTCCAGTTAATCAAGGGAAGAATTGTATAGCAATTTTCTATATGTGTTTATTTTTTAAATAATAAAGCATTCATTTTCATTAGTAAATAATTTTTCCTTCTTGGAACTTAAACATGTGACAAACGTATAAATGTCAAAGCTTAATGAGAAATTTTAAAGCCATAAAAACCAGCTGCTACCTAAGTCTCAAAAGAAATAATGTCAATATTTAAGACTATGCATTAAAAAGTAGATAAATCAAGAGTAGGAAAAGAAAAAGGAAATCAATTTTTCATTAGTTATAAATTCCCACTTTTTTCTGATGGATGATTTCAAGTAAATTCAATAAATTTTGGGTCCTACTCTTTGTGACTCAGCTCGACTGCTTCCTTTCCTGCAGGTCTCACTGAACTTTGTTAGACATTCATCTTATTGATGTGCCCCCCTGAAGCACAGGCACAGCTATTCTTTCACCTATCATGAATTCATTTATAAATCACCTCTTTTATGCCTGGCCTTTCTTGATGCATATACTATGTGGTTGTTTATTTTCAAAACACAAATACCTGGCATAATTGATCTAATACCTTTTAGATAAATATGTGTTTAATGAATTAATGCAGTAAAAAGATATTATCAAGGAGAAATTTAGACAGAAGTTGACTTTTGTTTCAGTTATTCCAGCTTTAACACTCATAAATTGTGAGACCTTGAGTAAGAATAAACACATCCAGCTTTTAGTTTTCTTATTTGTAGATTACAATAACAGAACTTATTACAGAGCACACATACACACACACATGCTATTGGACGCATATCCATGTTCATTTTTCTTTATCCATATTAGGAAAAGCCTAGATTTGAATGAGGAATCACTGTATTCCCTGAGTCCAATTATTTAGGAAAGTGGAAACACTCCTTAGGCACTGGAAGTTTATTTCCTTTGGTTTGTAACAATCATTCGCAAAGTTATATCTCCAATAAAAAGAGCATAGAAATGATGGAAGTTCTATAAAGAGCAAAGAAAGAGAAAGGGAAGAAAGTGTATTTAAGAAATAATGACAGGGACTTCCTAGGTGGTGCAGTGGTAAAGAATCCGCCTGCCAATGCAGGGGGACACGGGTTCAAGCCCTGCCCTGGGAAGATTCCACATGCCATGGAGCAACTAAGCCTGTGTGCCACAACTGTTGAGCCTGTGCTCTAGAGCCCATGAGCCACAACTACTGAGCCCATGTGTCACAACTGCTGAAGCCCACACACCTAGGGCCCATGCTCCACAACAAGAGAAGCCACTACAGTGAGGAGCCTGCACAACACAACGAAGAGTAGCCCCCACTCGCAACAACTAGAGAACGCCTGTGTGCAGCAACGAAGACCCAACTCAGCCAATAAATAAATTAAATAAGTAAATAAAAATAAATTTATATAAAAAAAGAAATAATGACAGAAAATTTTCTAGATCTGGAAAATAAATATCCAGATGCATGAAATCCACAGAATTCCAAGTTGATGGATCATAGATGATCATCAAGACACATTACCATCAAATTGTCAAAAGTCAATGAAGAGAGAGAATTTCAAAAACAGAAAGAGAAAAGAAACATCATATGCAAGGGAACCCACATCCCACTATCAGCAGATTTCCCATCAGAAACCTTGCAGACCAGGAGACAGTGAGGTGACTTATTCAAAGTGTTGAAAGAAAAAAAAAATTCCTGCCAGTCAAAAATACTATACCCAGTAAGGGTGTCCTTTAGAAAAGAAGGTGAGAAAAAACTTTCCCAGACAAACAAAAGCTGAGGGTGTTCATTAGCACTAGATTTGCTTTAGAAGAAATGCTAAAGAAAGTTCTCCAAGTTGAAACAAATAGATTCTAATTAGCAGTATGAAAATGTGTGAAAGTGTAAAACTCATCAGTAAAGGTAAACATATAGTCAAATTCAGAATACTCTTATACTGTAATGAGGGCATATAAATCACTTTTAACTCTAGCATAAAAGTTCAAAGACAAAAAGAAATAACTACAGCTACAATAACTTGTTGATATAGGTACAATATAAAATACTACAAATTGTGACATCATTAACCTAAAATTTGTGAATGGGAGAAGAAAAAGTGTAGAGTTTTTGGATGTAATCAAGTTAAGTAATTATTAACTTGAAATAGACTATTCTGACTATAAGATTTTAATGTAAATCTCATGTTAAACACAAAGAAAAAATGCAGTAAATTCACAAAAGATAAAGGGAAAGGAATCAAAGCATACCACTCCAAAAAAAAAAAAAAAAAAAATCAAATCAAGAAGGAAAATAACAAGAGAGAAAGAAAGGAACAAATAAACTACAAAACAGTCAGAAAATAATAAATGTCAATATTAAGCCTTTACCAATCAATAGGTACTTAAAATGTAAATAGATTAAATTCTTCAATGGAAAGACATAGAATGGCTGAAAGGATTCAAAAAAGAAAACTCATTTATATGCTGCCTATAAATGTCTCACTTTAGCTATAAGTATATATCTAAGTTAAAAGTGAAAAGATGGAAAAAGATATTCCATGCAAATAATAACTAAAAGACAGGAGAGGACCTATACCTATATCAAGCAAAATAGATTTTAAATAAAAAGTGGTCACATGAGACAAAGAAGATCATTATATAAAGATAATGGAATCAGTTCATTAAGAATACATAAAATAGAAAATATATATACAGGCAATATTAGAGCAGCTAAATATATAAAGCAAACATTTACAGAACTGAGGGGAGAAAAAGCAATACAATAATAGTACTGGACTTCAATACCCCATATACAGCAATGGATAGATCGTCCAGGCAGATAATCAATAAACATAGCACTTGAACAATACCATAGAACAAAGAGACCTACCAGATATAAACAGAACATCCTATCCAATAGCAGCAGAACACACTTTCTTCTCAAGCAACCATAGAATATTTTCCAGGAAAGATCATATATTAGGCCACAAAACAAGTTTTAACACATTTAAGAAAATTGAAATCATACCAAGTATCTTTTCAAAATACGTTATGAAACTAGAAATTAAAAATGGAAGAAAAACTGGAAAATTTACAAAAATGTGGAAATTAACATACTTCTGAATATAAAATGAGTCAAAGAAATCAAAAGGGAAATCAAAACATACCTTGAGACAAAAGAAAATAGAAACACAATAACCCCAAACTTTTGAGCTGCAGCAAAGCAGTCCAAAGAGGAAAGTATAGTGATAAATGCTTACATTAAAGGAAAAAGAAGAATCTCAAATAAACACCATAACTGTAAACCTCAAGGAACTAGAAAAAGAACAAAGTAAATACAGAGTTACCAGTAGGAAGAATTTAATAAAGATTAAGAAATCTATTAAAGATAAATATAAACTAGAAAAACAGTAGAGAAGATAAGCAATTTTGAAAAGATAAAAAAAAGTGACAAACGTTTAGCTAGATTAAGAAAAATGGAGAGAAAATTCAAAGAAATAAAATTATAATGAAAAATGAGACATTACAACTGATGACATAAAAGAAAGATTATGAGACTACCATGAACAATTATATACCAAAAATGTGGATAACCAAGAAGAAATAGATAAACTCCTAGAAATACACAACCTACCAAGACCAAATCATGAAGAATTAGGAAGTCTGAATAGAAATGTAACTAATAAGGCAATAGAATATAAAGCCACATACCTAACTGCCTCCACTAGGTCTAAACCACTGGGGGGTGGGGGGGTGCCTCCAGAAGGCAGCATGTTTTATGGAGAAAAATTTGGACTCAGAACCATAACATAAATTCAATAAAGACTGAAATAGTCATTATTAATTAGAGTCCTTCTTGATTAACTTAGGAATAAGCTAATTTATCTCAATAACCTACAAATTCTATGGGTAAACTGGCCTGCCTTGAAGCACAGTTATAGAATGAACACCAGTATGCTTCAGTAAAATTTTGAAGACTGTGAAGAGAGACTTTGATTTCATTATTCCCTTAATTACATCCTTTCACTTTAAAATTTTCCTAATTTACTGATTGACTCTCTCCTCAGTTTGTGCCTTGTGTTCCACAGGATTTTTTCCTTGCTAAATTTACACACTTTGTTTCATCTTTTAATATCAGTAATGTATAAAACAATAAACCAGATAAGTCAAATCATAGTTGGGTGTTAAAGTTGATAAAAGGGGTGAGTGTTTAAATTTTACTAGAAAAATTCTAGAAACAATAATAATTAAAATAGGGGCTGAGGATTGAGTGGAAATGTAGTCTATATTTGTTGAAGCTGTGTGATGGGGAAATTAAGATTCATGATACTATTCTCTTTACTCTGAATATGCTTGAGAATTTCTACAATATATAGTGAAATTTGCCCCAAAATGATATAGAAAAATATTAGGATTAACCGCTTGATCTGAGATGAGTAATGTAAAATATAGATTAAAATTTTGTAAAAGAAACTGGATAGGCTTTTTAAGACTGATGGCATGTGCAGTCTTCAATAACAAAACTAAACTTGTATTTCCCAAAAGTTGCAAAAAAAAAGTTTCCAGTTTTGATAGTATTAATATTTGTTTCCTGTGTGTATAATTGAATCACTTTTGTGGTACAACTGAAACTAACACAACATTGTAAATCAAATATACTTCAATTAGAAAAAAAAGAAAAAGGAATTTTTTCCCCATTAAAAAAGAGGGAAAAAAAGCACTTGAGAAAATAAGAGCAAATCCCATTCGTTATTCCCTCATTTTAATAAATCATAAAACACTACTCATCTATTGAAATCTCATTTATGTCTATTGCACATTTCCCATTGCTACTGATAATTTCTTAGACTAAAACTTATCTGAGACAAAACTGTCTTCATAATGGTCATCTTAACTCCTGGCTTTATAATCTCCAGACAGCTTTTCACAATAATAAATTATCAACATTACCAAAAATTTAAGTTTTCTCTTCCTTCCTACAACAATTTAAAAATATTCACAGTTTAATAAAAATCTATGCAGAGCTGAGATTGAGAGTTTCTTCCTAGTTTTTAAGACCCTTAATAATCTGTCATCATTCAATTTACACAACTCTATTATTCCCTAATTTTCTGATTTTTAGCCCTAAATTACAAACAACTTCTTATGGAACATATTTCTCTTAGAGAATATAACACATTCTGGCCTTTATATTGTCATGCTTTTGTTTCATTTTCTGCTTTCTGAGATGCCCTGCTCCTTTCATTACCCCCCTTTCCCATCATATCATCAATTAAAGCTGAACTCAATGCCAACTTTCATTATGAAGTATTTACACAAGGATTTTTATTCTCTCAATCCTGAACAACATTTTCTTTCAACATCACACTTTTGAGCATATAAACTTTATTAGGTTGTATAGCTAATTATGTATATCCAATGCTATTATGGGTCCAAAGCCCAAAAGACTCAGTAAGAGATAGAACCAGGACACAAATAGCTCCCCAAGATCCATTAGGGCCAGGGCATAATTTATACCTCATAATTTCCCTCAGAGTATCCAGCAACCTGCAGGGCACACATTTTGCTCTGTTTTTATTTGTTTAAAATAGTGGGGGTGTTTTGGACAAATGTAATTTAAAGAAGATTATGAAGAGTATAAAGCATGTCTACTCCGTCTCATTTAAGCTATAACCACTCAATGCCTATTTGTGCTGTATCTGATGGCATGAATCACATATTCTCAAGGACTGTGAGCAGGAAGCAGTTCAATTTGTAGCCTAATGTGACCACACTGAAATGTGGTCTTATTGGAACTAATGTTAGTGGACTTGTCAAATTCAATATGAGTTCCTGTCACTGTCTCTGGAACAATAAGGTATTACTTTGATCGATCTGCATAGTTGCCAACTGCTTGATATCACTCAGCTCTTCTCTGTACTTTAAATGAATTCATGGCTATCAATCAACATGTATACATATATATGGGAAACTCATCTGGGAAGTCTCATGGCATTAATATGCCAAATCCTTGTGATTTAAGCCAATGTGCTGGTTAAAAGTGCCTTATATGTTGATATGAATAAGGAATATTTGCACTTCAAGTTAAATTTCAAAGCCAAAAGTGACTAGCTTATGCTTTAGGTTACCAAACATATAATGATATTTCTACAGCTTAACTTCCACAATTGTGATTTTTTGCTTCCTACATTAATAAAATAGCAAGTATAAAATAAAGTTACAAAATCATTTACTAAGAACTCATGATTTAATGTTAGTGATTCTATATACAACAATGACTTAAGAATATCTTAATAATTTGTAATGCAAATGAATGCATTTTTGTGAATAGGAGATTTTTTAATGAGTTTTGTAAGTAATTGTTAAGAGATGACCTTAAATCTCTTAATGGATGAAGCTATAGACTGAATATTTGTGTCCCAGACTTACCTCCCTAAATTTGTATGTTGAAATCCTAATACCCAAGGTGATGATATTAGGAAGTAGGACTCTTATGAGGAGACTAGGTCGTGAGGGTTGAGTCCTTATGATTGGGATTAGTGCTTTTATTAAAAAAGAAAACAAAACAGAAAAACAGTGATCTCTCACCCCTTCGATTAAGTGAGGACACAGCAAGAAACACCATTTATCTTCCAGAAAGGGGTCTCTCACCAGATACCTAATCTTGGCACCAGCCTCCAGAACCATAAGAAATAGATTTCATTGTTTATAGCTTACCCAGTTTTTGGTATTTCTGTTAAAGCAGTTTGCATGGACTAAGACAAATGATTGGGAGGGGAGCTTGATAATAAGCTTTGATGATGGAAGTTTGAATGATCTTTGCCCTCACTTGTCCTGGTTTTTGTAAATCTGCATATGACTACAAGCCTGTATAAAAAATACTGGCACCTTTGAGTCTACTCTGTTAATCGTAAAGTATCATCAAATCCTAGCCACTTCCTCATAGAATTTAGCAGCTGACACAAGTTTACCAATTCTTTGTCATACAAGTGACTTTAACCAGGGCACCCTGCACAGGGCAGGGCAGGGATGGGGGGGTGGGGGTGGCAGGTCATTCTGTAGGCGGAGTTATTTTATAGCTGAATGGGGAGATATTTATCCTATTAGAAGGCCTGAGAATCTGGCATCAGCTCTTGGCTAAGAGAAATGTTAGTGGATTAACTAACACAACTTAATGTTTTTCAATGTGCTGTTTAAGAGTCAAAACTCCCTTTGTGACATCCAGGCTCCGTATATTTATGAATGGTTTTCACCTGACAGACCACAGAACTATAGACAACTCAGCTGGAAGTTTTCATCAGAAGTCTTCTGAAACTAAGATTCATCACACTCATCTTGGCAGCTCATGCCAAATCCAAAGGATGCCCTTGAATGGATAAGAAGACTCTAGGGTTGTTTGGTCCTGAATGTCCCTCAGAATTCTGATGCTTGTCTGCACTCTTTTCTCTTGCTCTATCATACTCTTTTTTATTTTATTTTATTTAAATTAATTTATTTTTATTAATGTATAGTTGATTTACAATGTTATGTTAGTTTCAGGTGTACAGCAAAGTGATTCAGTTATACATATATATATATATATATTTTTCAGATTCTTTTCCCTTATAGGTCATTAAAAATAGTGAGTATGGGTGCGTGTGCTATACAGTAGGTCCTTGGTGGTTATCTGTTTTATATATAATAGTGTGTATATGTTAATTTCAAACCCCTAATATATCCCTTCCCCCACCCTTTCTCCTTTGTTAACTGTAAGTTTATTTTCTATGCCTGTGGGTCTGTTTTTGTTTTATACATAAATTCATTTGTATCATTTTTTAGATTCCACATATAAATTATATCATATGATATTTGTCTTTCTCTGGTTTACTTCATTTAGTATGATAATCTCTAGATCCATTCATGTTGCTGCAAATAACATTTTTCATTCTTTTTTATGGCTTAGTAATATTCCATTGTATAAATATACCACATGCTAATACAACTCAATATCAAAAACCAAACAACCCAATCAAAAAATGGGCAGAAGATCTAAATAGGCATTTCTCCAAAGAAGACAAACGGATGGCCAAACAACACATGAAAAGATGCTCAACATCACTAATGATTAGAGAAATTCAAATTAAAACTACCATGAGGTATCACCTCACACTGGTCAGAATGGCCATCATCAAAAATTCTACAAATAATAAAGGCTGGAGAGGTTGTGGAGAAAAAGGAAACCTCCTACACTGCTGGTGGGAATGTAAACTGGTAAAGTCACTATGGAAAACAGTATGGAGGCTCCTTAAAAAATTAAAAATAGAGCTACCATATGATCCTGAAATCCTACTTGTGGGTATATATCCAGAAAAAATTATAATTCAAAAAGATACATGCAACACAATGTTCCTGCAGCACTATTTACAACAGCCAAGACACGGAAGCAACCTAAGTGTCCATTGATGGATGAATGGATAAAGAAGATGTTGCTCTATTATATTCTTTGCTTTTGTTACAAGTTTTATGTATAGTATACTCTGTGGTGCCTGTGAGCCTTTCTATTTATTTGAACTTTTGAGATCATTACAGTCTTCAAATAAGATAGGTTTTGTAATATTTGGCCTCTTCATCTCCCATGGATCTCCTAGTCACATCAGCCAACTCCTGTGTGTGCATCTTGAAACTTGGTATGATTTGAAATAGTACAGTTTTCAAAATAGAAACCCAAACACATCCTCTTATCCTTCCTTCTTTCTTGCTGAAACCTGTTTTTCTCTCTGGTTTATTAACAATGAACTCTTTATTCCTTCCCTATCAACACAATTCTGAATTCACTTTATGTTTTACGCATTTGATGTTTTGGATTCCATGCTGCATATTTCAAGCAGTCTTTTGGCAATATTCAACTGCTTTTTCTGTTTTACTTTGTTAAAACTACCTGGCAAAAATCCCAGGGCTGGATTAGCCAAAGTAAATACTTTATTATGTTTGTCTAAAAACAATTAGTGATGGGCTGAAGAAGAAAAACTGAATACAACAGGGATATTTATTCTTTTATTTCATGGTCAACCCTTTCAGCTGAGTCTCAATACTTCCTAAAATTGCTATTTTATGTATTTATAGCCACTGATATCTATATTGTTAGAGAGTAGCTGTAGAATTCATGAGGGGATTTATTAGATGTCTAGGCTTTGAGGGAGTTTCCTGAGCAATAACTTATCTCAAGAAAAAGAGCATAAGGCATATCAACACTTTCAATAACATTAGCTTGATCACCAGAGGGAAGGGACATGTTTAAATACAGCAATGTGTCACTAAGATTGTTTCCAAGACCAGTCTTGGTGGATGGACTTTTATCAGACATGGTGGTGGAATTAAGGTTTAGGGGTTCCATGAAAACAAAAATTTAAAAGATTGTTTAAAGAAAACTTAAGACTGAAATATAGGATTGCTTTGAGAATAAGATCATAGAAAAATATACAACATATAAGGGAAAGTGGCATTACTACTTCTTAAGCACAAGAAGCAGGATATCCTCTGCACACTGCAGTTCCAAGGAACTGAGTCCAGTTGATAAATGTATGCTGGTTTTCATCAGTGCTAGTTAAGAAGCCTCTAGTCCTGCCATATCTAGAACCAGTGCTTGAAAAGGCTGTGACAGTGGTCAGCTCCAAGAACAATAACACTTAGTGCCACAAGTTTCAGCAGCATAGCAAAGCAGTGGTTGCCATATCAGACTGGAGGGACAGCAAATTGGGGAGCAGTAGGCAGTAGTGTCCATGGCACATAGATCTGGACTTTGGACAGTGAGTAACGGAACTTCTCACAGGGAGTGATCTGAATACAGTGGAAAGGAATTTAAAAATCAGTAATAAGTCCAAAGAATAAATGGAGCAAGAAAAAGCAAAATGCTTTCTTTACTGTATAATGTTACATCTTTTCTACACCTAGGCTATTGCATTATAGAAATATTTGTTCACTCTTGTACAATTACACAAATTAATCTGAAAGGGAAGCATTGTTGCCCCAAATTGTACATCATTCTTCAGTTTTCATTATCTTTTGTAATATAGCTATGTGTGAAATAATTATTAAAACTTTAAACACATTAAATCATTCAAATATCCAAACACAAACATTAAATAACTTCTTTATATTTAAAATGTCAAAATATGATTTTATAAATTTATTTATTTACTTTGCTTATTTTATTTTTTTATTTTTGGCTGCATTGGCTCTTCGTTGCTATGTGCAAGCTTTCTCTGGTTGTGGCGAGTGGGGGCTAATTTTTGTCACAATGTGGGAGCTTCTCATTGCAGTGGCTGCTCTTCTAGAGCACAGCCTCTAGACACGTGGGCTTCAGTAGTTGTGGCACATGGGCTCAATAGTTGTGGCTCGCAGCTCTATACAGCAGGCTCAGTAGTTGTGGCACATGGGCTTAGTGGCTCCACGGCATGCGGGATCTTCCCAGACCAGGGCTAGAACCCATGTCCTTTGCATTTGCAGTCAGATTTTTAACCACGACACTACCAGGGAAGCCCCAAAATATGATTTTAAAAGGCTTGGAATTTTGAGTAACATTAAACTATTCATTTAAAGAATTTATATTTTTCAAGCATCTCATAAGGTTATGAGTGTTTTTGACATAATATTCAATTTGATACAGGTTATAGTCAAAGACTAAATATATGAAATGAAATATAACTGAAATCTGATGTATTGTTAGTGATTCAGATAAATTTAAATGATGGCATGTTTTGATTAGTGATATGACTCAGGTAAAATTTGTAATATGATTATCATCAGGGAGATGTTTTTCACTGCTTACAATGGAAATATTCAAATACACTCACTTCTTGTCAGGGTGACATCCTTGGAATACACCTTTTACTTTTCTATATGATGCTGTTTTTTCTTTATAAACATCTGTTTCCATCTGTGCTCTGTTCACCCTCATGAGGTCAAGTGTTTATCCTACCTGTAAATAGAAACCAATACCATTGAACTTTCAAAGTATTTAAAACTTAAAATATTTTATGCAAAAAATTGTTACTCACAACCCACAACAGTAATTATTGTACTGTAAAGGTCACTCAATAACATATAATGTCAAGGAGAATATCAAATCTAAGATCAAAATACATAAACATTTTCCCCAAAATAATTTGTTGGAGCTCCCATCTGTTCACATTAACAGAAGCAACATTCTTCTCTCTTCTCCCTCTCCTCTCCCCTCCCCTCTCTCTCTTGGGCTCCCACATTTTAATTGTCCAGGAATCCTATATGTTTCCTCAACACCAAAGGGTCATTGTTATGACCAAATGTCAGATAAGAGAAAATTAAGTATGTTATCAATGTACTTGTAAACTACACACTACGGTTCTCCTTTCTTCATTCATTGCACAATATAGCTTTCTTGGGAAAGAGGACCAAATAGCTTCACTGAATTTATTTACTACTGTTAAGAGTCCTTCCCTTATTGCAATCCCAAAATTAGTCGCGCTGGCTCTTAGAGGGATGATAATTCTACTGCCTGTGTTGTGCTCAGTGAAGTGTGTCTGGTATGTAAAATTGTAGGTTTTTTTTTTTTTAAGTCTTAATATATATTCTTATGTTCATACACTCTTCCCAAAATATTTTCTTTGTCTTGAATTTGCAGGGTAAAGAGGTACTTCTAGCCTCCCTTAATTAAGTGTTGTGTCATGAGCAGATTTACCTCCACAATGATCTAGACCAGTGCTGCTCTAAATGTGCTTTGTTATCAGGATGTAATGCAGTGGTAAAAAACCGTCATTATATATTCAGAAATTTTTACAGCAATATGTTATTGTGGCAATACCCAAAGGCTTATCAGTAAAGTCCTTTCACTGAACAATCTATAGATCATGTTGGCTACAGAGAAACTCACATGGTGAGTTTCATGAGGTATGCCAGTAAAACGCATGTTCAGGATCTTTTTTATTTGGTTTGTCAACTGCCGAGCTCAGCTCGGCGACTCGAGGTGAGTGACGGGTGCCGCAAGCTTGAAGAAGACACAGACACAGACTCAAGAGAAAGATGGGACCGGGGGACTCAAGACCTCTAGGATCAAGAGCCCCGCTGACTCATCCCAGGCTGCTTTTATTGAGTTCGTGGGCTAACATTCTCAGGTTACACTCATAAACAATCAAAGGCCTCACATGACTGAGGCAATTATCTTTGTTTACTTCCTGGGTCTGAGTTGAGCAGGTGTGGATTTGAGCTGGGGGTGGAGAGCAAAACAGCCCTGGGGGCAGGAGACCTCTCTCAGATATTGGGGGCCTGTGCCCCACCCGTGTTGGCCCCTCTGCGACTGTGCCTGTCTTAGGTTGTTCCTCCCTTGAGGAATCTTACCCGTCTCTGGCTAACCAGTCATCCTCCAGGGCCAAACACGGTGATATAAGGAAGGCTCTATGCACCACCCCTGTTGGCCCCTCTGCGGCTGTGCCTGTCTTAGGTTGTTCCTCCTCTGAGGAATCTTACCCGTCTTTGGCTAACCAGCCATCCTTCAGGACCAAACAGGGTGATATTAGTCTCCACGCCCCGCACCCTCAGCTCCTCCACTGCTCAAGCAGGACATTCTGAATCCCATTGCTCGGCCCACATACTTCAACATTTTCAAGGTTTCAGAAAGGTTCCCGAATGTCTTCCCACAGTCAACTGTATATATGTATTAAAAGATGAGAAAATATAGACATTTTTATAACTTCTTTTCATAATCATTCAACTTAAATCAAGGCATTTTTATGTCTTCTTTAATGTTGTTAATTAAAATAGGGATTAGATATTTACATTGTTTATTTTTTAGCTTAATTTGCAGATAAAAACTATATTCATTGTTCTTTTCTGTCAAGAATGTATGTATATTTTCTGAATGCAATGGTAATAGTAAGCCAAATGATGACTATCACATTGGCAGAAAATAAAAATAAAATAAATAGTACCAGTTTAACTTAGCAGTATGACTCCCATGCATATCAAGTACAATTTTATTACCACAGGTAATGGTAAAATGTTAAGACCACAGCCTGTTATTTTCAGAGATGTATTAGTCAATGTAACAATTAAATTGACAAAATGTGAGTAATATTTGCTTAACAAATTAAGGAAGATCAAAACTACAGTAATTACTTGAGAATGTTGGATCAAAAAGCTGATAGAAGCGTTTATTCACTATCTTGCATATAAATATTTGTGCTTTGGGGTATCTTGTAAAAGAGAATTCCAAATTGCATTAAAAAAGTGTGTGCATGTGCGTGTGTGTGTTTCAGCTTTGTTTCTAGCAAATGCAATTCGTTCTGAACTGTATCAAATTATAAGGGATGGTATCATCAATAGACGTGGTTTGGAGTTTAATTTTTTTGTTAAATGGCTTAGTTGCAACAATAGGAAAACCTTAATGATTAATCACCCATCACAGGAGTTTGTATCATAATTTAAAGTAATACATTATTTTTCACATCAAGAAAGTCTTACTATGAAAAAAACAAAATGTTAACTGAACTGTGAAGAGTGAGCTTAGTAATGTAAAAGTTGTGAGATATGTAAAGGTTAATATGCTAAAGTTTAAATCATTCCTTTTGTTGTGTACTAGTATGCATGCTGATTGTAAGCAATTATACTTGCGTGCTGAGATTGAATGGTTACTGAGAGAAGAGCATTTAGAGAATACTTGAACTGTAGACAAACTTAGTTTTTCTGTAAAATGTGTTTTGTCCCAACTGCTTAAATAAGTAAATGGCCAGCCCAGTTCACTTATTTGTTTGAAATCTTTGGGGGAAAATTTTTGTAATAATTCTTATTTTCCTATATATTTTTTGTTATCTGGTTACATGTAGTAAAATGGAAATTTTATGCTGGTTACTCTAATAAATGATAGTGTATGTCTTTTATGTCATTTTCCTAAAATTAATTTATTCAGCATTAGATTATGAAAACTTTCAAACATACAGCAAAGAAAAAATAATTTTATTATAAATACCCCTATATCTATCATGTAGAGTCATCATTAAAATAATACCATTAAAATATTTTTTTCTAACTCTCTATCCATCAACTGGTACATCTTATTTTTATATATTTTAAGGTAAATTGATAAGATCTTTTAACAAATATTGGAAATACTAATCTTAAGATGTATTTTTTCTGTGTTTTAAAAAATAATGTAAATATGTAACCCAAACCCATAAGAAGGTGAGAACATTAGCACTTGTCATTAAATTGCTTCATACCCATGTCCACCCTGGGAGATGCAACCACTTTTCTGATTTTCTTACCATTGATTGGTATTGTATATTCTAGAATTTCACTTAATTAGACTAGTACAGAACACACCCTTCATGTAAGTTTCTTCATTCATCATGATGATTTAAAAAATTCATATGTGTTTTATGCATGTATATGCAACTTGTTACTTTTAATTGTGGATTAGCTTTCCATAGTGTGACTATCCTGTATTCTGTTTACCCATTGATGGACATCTGGTGTTTTTAGTTTTTGGCTATGGATGTAGTTGCAATGTCTTTGTTTGTATAAATTATTTTGAGAACATAACTTTTTATTTTGTTTGTGTTTTTATTTTTGTGTGTGTGTTTGCACTCTAGATTGTAATTGCTGGATCATAGGGTAAGTATATAAAAAACTTTCAGAGGTATTTCAGAAGTAATTGTATCACTTTTATATGTGTAAAGCTTCTGAGTGTTTTACAGTTTTGCCAATATCTAATGTTTTATTGTTTTTGTTATTTGGGTTTTTTTGGCCACGCAGCATTTGGAATCTTAGTTCCCTGATCAGGCATGGAAACTGTGCCTGTGCCTCCTGCAGTGGAAACACAGAGTCCTAACCACTGGACCTCCAGGGAAGTCCCAAGTGTTGCTGATATTTTTAATTTTAGCTATATGTGTAGGTATGTAGTGGTATCTCATTGTGGTTTTAATTTGCAATTAATTTGCTGATGATCATGGATAATGAGCAATTTAATGTGTTTATTGGTCATTTATTTATCTTATTTTATTAAGTGTCTCTTCAAGTCAATTGCCAAGTTATTGTTCAACTTTTATTTTTGGTCCCAACAACTAATTATTGAATGGCCTCAACCTTTCTAAATACAAGTTTTAGAATCTATACATTGAGAATAATAGTAGTTGCATTATGAAGATTTTTGTTTGTTAAATGTGCATCTTGTAAAACATGATGAAACATATATAATATATTCCATATAGGCAAATATGAATGCATTTAATCTTAGTAGACCTGATGGAATTCCTATTCTAGGTTTGTTCTCTATATAAACTTCACTAAACACCAAAACAGACATTGCTTTTGGGTGTTTAGTTTAGGTTTTTATGTATAAAAATTCTAGTACAGGGACTTGCAAAGGACAAATACACTATCTGAAAAATGAAAACTAAGATTACTAGAAGAGTAAGTAGACTACACCCCAGTGTGACTCCATTAAAAAATGTGAAGTTATGAGGGAGGAGTTAAAGTTTGGGTCAAGGCAGAGGAAGACAGAGCATGATGAAGCCAAAAATTTAACAGTGGAGAGAAGAGCAGAAAAAAGAGAGTTATGTCATCATGGCTACCAAGATAGCAAGGCTATGTGCTGTCATGTGTGTTTCTTGTCCTTATTTTTTCCCAAATGAATTAGTTTCTCAAGACTTTTAGCTTTGAATCTGGGAGAATCTTTTAATTGTGAATCTGGGAGAATGGTAATCGAGAAACCAGGCTAGTCATTGAATGTATGCTTTTCTAGGACACTTACAAATACATTGAAATAGGCAGATTCTGATGTATAGTGGAAGTTAATTTAAGTGGAAGGGGTTTTCTTAGTGTGAGAAGGCATCCCTTTCCAGAGGAGCAAGGGAACTCCATGATTTTCTAGCAAGTCTGTGAAAGCATGAGCAGAGATATGTCCGTAATGGACAAAGTCAATGTAAAATCATCTATTTGCTTACACACTTCCATTTTGCCTATCAATCTGTCTTATTTCTCCTAATTTACCCATTGCTTTCACATTCACCAGTGAAGTAAATGATTTTCATGGTATGGATTATTTTATGCTCTTAACACAGCTGGAAGATCCAAACAGGTGCTTCTCCTTGGCTGGATTATTGAAAGCTATCTAACCATTTACATGTTCATACAACAAAATCCTTGGAAAAAAGTTTTGTTTTTAAATTCTTTTTTAACCATGTCCAGGTAAAGTCACCATTCTCTCTGATAGGCAATTTCACCAATGTTCACCTTAGTGTTGCTGGCATTACTAGAATCTTAGACACCAATGATAATCATATACAGGTTATTTGGAAAAAGAGCTTCTGTATTTTTGTGCTTTTATCAGAATTTCATCAGAATTCCATAGCACATAAAGTGGGGTGCTTAAAGATGATGACCTAGGAAACTTCAATCATCTTCATTACCCTGAATGAATGTGCCACATTCTCGACAACATGGTACTCCATTGTGGGAGGAATATGTCATTTTTAACTTGAGATTGATATATTATTCTAACTTTAGTTTACAGAGAGACAGTATGGGTCACTGGTTATTTCTACTACATATAAAAACAGCATAAAAACATACATTGATATATGTGAAGTGTCCCATTGAATTATCAGTGTACTAGGAAAACATGAAAAATACAGGCTAAATGAAGATATACATAATATTCTATTAGACATAAAAAACTACAAACATGTATTTATCAATAATAACCTATATGCTATATGCTTTAAATATATATATATAGCTATACCTATCTTTCTAACTCTATCAATCTATCATCTATCTAATTCTTACCTTTGAATCTATGCTTTATGTATTTTTCAGACATTGAATATAAAACCAAACCATGTGGCATGTTTGGCTATGCACATCTGGGTTCTCTCCATCTTTCCATCAACTTTGCATGTTCTACTCATTGATAATTAAGTTCCACCTACACTGACCTTCTTTCATAGCATCTGAAGCATAGGAGTTCAACAACAACCATTTGATGATTAATGAAATCATTGTGCTACACCATAACACTGTGTTTATTATTATATATTTTGAATAATAACAACAAACAAATCTAAATTATCAAATGTTCCCTAGATAAAATGATTTAAACTATTTTTAATTAATTTTTGGAGACTAAACACTCACAGAAATGAATAGATGAGAGGTAAAGAAGAATGCAATTTTTTTCATCATTAAACAAGTAATATTAAAAGAAAAACTGAGCATGCTAGTATTCTAATTCAATGTCTTTTCTCAGATGTAAGTTGACATGATTCTTACTACTCCAGAAAGCAAAGATGATAATAAATCTGCACTATGAAAGTTAGTTAATCAAAACCATAAATTACATTTAGAAGTATGAGATGATCTAAAGAATATTTACACTTCATTTTGGTCTCACTAGTTTTATATTAGTTCAAAGAATGACATTTTAGTGTCAATATTTTCCTACTAGTTTAAAGTATGTCATGATAACACATCATGCTTTCGTCTTTTTTTAAGTTGCAATACAATCCAGTTTCTAAAGCTACATGGTAATGAGATATGGACCCTATTGTCCAACTACTTGAATTTGCCTCTCACATCACCAGTTATTAATTATGTGACTTTGGGAAAGTTACTGTCTCTAAGCCTCACTTTTTTTTTTATTTCTTTAAATATGAAGACACCTGTATATACCTCGTGGGTTTTTATGTAGATCAGTGAGATAATCCACCAGTACCTGATGTACAGACACCATTCTAAAAATGTTAGCTGTTGTTGTTCTCATTTGTATGATGCTGCTATTAATAAGATTAAATTACATAATGGTTTTAATATTTAAGTACTAATTTCTTATGACAATGCCTTTGTCTAGCTACATGCTCTCATGTTTCCTAAGGCAGAGCCTTCTGAATTCAGTTTATGAATTAGTGGAAATTAACTAGACAAAATTTAATCATAAGTAGCACCTGAGTCTAAAGGATGTGTAGTATGTTAAAACATGGATAAAAGCCCACTGGGTCTGCAATATAAAGAGTGATAGAAGAATAGCTATGCAGCATGGCATCAGGAAGACCTAACAAAGTCTTTGAGGCCATGGTAGGAATGTTACTACTTAGCACATGAAGTCTGGGAAGCCAAGAAAGCAATTTGAATCTGGGGTGAATCATAATTAGCTCAAACATTCTTATTCTGTGTAAATGTGATTTGAATCTCTGATTCTGTATATCACAATATAGACTTATGAATCAATGAATTACTGTAAATCACATTCTAATAAAAAGACAATTAATAAATGAAACATTAAACAAATTAAAAATAAGCTAAAATATGTTAATTCTCATTTCAGAAAAAGAAAATAACGTTTAACTAAGATATGGAAATAAAATGATGGTGGGAATTAGAAGGACAATAAAAATAAAAATAAAAAAGATATCAAATCCTTATGGATAAAGATTTTTCATAAGTAAAATAGTTTTTCATTATTATCACAGCAAAAGTTTAATCAAGGAAGAAATTAGAGCTCTTCGGCATGAAATGAGAAATAAGATAGCAAGGACAATAAAACTGCTGAAGTATTAAATGAATATTTCTCAATATATTTATAAAGAATAGCATTAATGGGTCAAGAACTGAAAATTCCTAATTAATATATCTCTTACTAACTCTTAAAGGGTCAGCATTTTAAATGGCTTTTCCAATTTACCATCAGCAAACTTGACGATACTAAAAATCAAAATTCCTATGATTCTTACTGATCCTATTGGGCTTTATGTTTTATTTAAAAATGTTAAAATGCAGTGACAGGTTTAGAAAATACTGTTTTAAAGCCTTAAATAATTTGATCTTAACACTAGGAAAGGGAAACTAACTGCTGAACAATTATCAACAGGAAGATACTGAAACTCACCAAAAAAGATATCCCATATTCAAAGGCAAAGGAGAAACCACAATGAGATGGTAAGAAGGGTGCAATTGTGATAAAATCATATCACATAACTGCTGGGTGGGCAACTCACAAACTGGAGGACAATTATACCACAGAAGTCCACCCACTAAGGTGAGGGTTTTGAGCCCCATGTCAGGTTTCCCAACCTGGGGTCCAGCAATGGGAGGAGGAATCCCCAGAGAATCAGACTTTGAAGGCCAGCAGGATTTGTTTGCAGGACTTCCACAGGACTGGGGGAAACAGAGACTCCACTCTTGGAGGGAACACACAAAGTAATGTGTGTACTGGGACCCACAGGAGACTGAACCAGACCTACCTGTTAGTGATGGAGGGTCTATTGAAGAGGCAAAGGATAGCTGTGGCTCACTACAGGGACAAAGACACTGGCAGCAGAAGTTCTGGTAAGTACTGATTGGCATGAGCCCTCCTGGAGTCCACCATTAGCCCCAGCAAAGAGCCTGTAAGCTCCAGTGCTGGGTTGCCTCAGGCCAAACAAACAAAAGGGAGGAAACTCAGCCTCACTCATCAGCAGACAAGTGGATTAAAGTTTTACTGAGCTCCCACCAGAGCAACACCCAGCTCTACCCACTACCAGTCCATCCTATCAGGAAGCGTGCACAACCCTCTTAGATAGCCTCATTCACCAGAGGGCAGACAATAGTAGCAAGAAGAACTATAATTCTGCAGCCTGTGGAATGAAAACCACAGCCAGAGAAATAGGCAAAATGA
The DNA here is from genome assembly GCF_030028045.1 of Hippopotamus amphibius kiboko. NCBI lineage: Eukaryota > Metazoa > Chordata > Mammalia > Artiodactyla > Hippopotamidae > Hippopotamus > Hippopotamus amphibius. Next base: position 97,819,434 of record NC_080195.1, on the reverse strand, counting down.
AAAGGCAGAGGACTTTGTACCAGATGAAGGAACAAGATAAAACCCCAGAAAAACAACTAAATGAAGTGAAGATAGGCAATCTTCCAGAAAAATAATTCAAAATAATGATAGTGAAGATGATCCAGGACCTTGGAAAAGAATGGAGAAGATGCAAGAAATGTTTTACAAAGATTTAGAATAATTAAAGAACAAACAAACAGATGAACAATACAATAACTGAAATAAAAAATACCCTGAATAGCCAAAGCAATCTTGAGGGGAAAAAAAAAAAAAAAAAGGAGCTGGTAGAATTAGACTTCCTGACTTCAGATTATACTACAAAGATACAGTAATGAAGAGAATATGGTACCAGAACAGAAACATAAATATAGACCAATGGAAAATGATATAAAGCCCAGATATAAACCCACGCACCTATAGTCAACTAATCTATGACTAAGGAGGCAAGGATACACAATGGAGAAAAGACAACTTCTTCAATAAGTGATGCTGGGAAAAGTGGACAGCTACATGTAAAAGAATGAAATTAGAACACTCCCTAACACCACACACAAAAATAAACTCAAAATGGATTAAGGACCTAAATATAAGGCCAGACACTATAAAACTCTTAGAGGAAAACATAGGAAGAACACTCTTTGACATAAATCACAGCAAGATATTTTTGAACCACCTCCTAGTATAATGGAAATAAAAACAAAAATAAACAAGTGAGACCTAAAGAAATTTAAAAGCTTTTGCACAGCAAAGGAAACTATAAATGCAAATCAAAACTGCAGTGAGGTATCTCCTCACACTGGTTAGAATAAGCATCATCAGAAAATTTACAAACAGTAAATTCTGGGGAGGGTGTGAAGAAAAGGGAACCTTCTTACACTGTTGGTGGGAATGTAAATTGATACAGCCACTATGGAGAACAGTATGGAGTTTTCTTAAAAAAATAAAAATGGAATTACTATATGACCCAGCAATCCCACTACTGGGCCTATACACTGAGAAAACCATAATTCAAAAAGACACATTATTCATTGCAATTCACCCCAATATTCATTGCAGCACTATTTACAACAGCCAGGTCATGGAAGCAACCTAAATGTCTATCAACAAACAAATGGATAAAGAAGGTGTGGCACATATATGCAATGGAATATTATTCAGCCATAAAAAACAACAAAATTGGGGCATTTGTGGAGACATGGATCAACCTAGTGACTATCATACAGAGTGAAGTAAGTCAAAAAGAGAAAAAAAAATATAGTATATTAATGTATATATGCAGAATCTAGAAAAATGGTACAGATCAACTGGTTTGCAAGGCAGAAATAGAGACACAGATATAGAGAACAAACATATGGACTCCAAGGGAGGAAAGCGGGGTTGGGGGGAGGCTGGCATGTGATGAACTGGGAAATTGGGAGTGCCATATATACATTACTAATAAGAAAAAAAATCAAATTGCACACTGTAAACATGTGCAGTTTATTGTATGTCAATAATATCTCAATAAAATTCTTTAAAAAAACACTGGCAAAGAAATTTTAATAATTTCTTTATCATTTTAGAGAATCCTAAATGTTTTTTAAATTTGTTTCCAGTTCATTTAATAACTTTTTTCAATAACATGCAATGCATCTGCATTGTAGAAAATGTAATAATTATGGAAAAACATATAAAGGAGCTAAGTATAGGTATAATCATCCCTACTCTCACTATCTAGAGATATCCATCAATAACATAAAAAGTAGACACACAGGTGTCATAGAAAAGAAAAGAAGCCTTCAAGAAAGTGTTGTCTTCTGATTAGGACCACAACAGTAACAACAAAGAAAAAACAAGATTGTTTAGTGAAGAGTTCAAGTTACAGAGCCATTTTGTTTTTAGAATTTGAAGTGAGATTTCAGTTACACAAACTGTTGTGAGATTTAAGCCACAGAAAGCGTTGCTTACAGAATGGTCCTCTATCTCCATCTATGCCTGGAACATGGCAGCAGAATCTCGTGTGGCAACAGAACTACAGTGAATCAATAACAAAGCAGTGACAGAACAGGACAGACCCAAGAATCCTGGTGGGGTAGCAACCAAGCCCATCCTCAAAGATGGCCCTGTCAGCCTAGTAGTGATGAGATACTAACATGGAATTCTACACAGGCATAAAGAATATAGTGGTATGAAAAGTTGATATGTATAACTCTCTTCCACGGACACACAGAAATATCAGACATCATTGATGTATTGTAGTTTGGAAGGTGAGGATTATTAAACTAATTACTTTCTAGTATTAACGCCATACAAGATTATTGGTATCATTATCTTGGGAGTTCTAAAATGTCTTTCCTTGTCATATAGAAAGTTTAGAAACTAGCCACTAAACCTCTATATCATTGACATGGTTTCCCTGAAAACAGAGATTGAAAGAGAAGATATACACAGTGGTACTTTATGAGAAAAATTAATCATTGGGAATTAGCAAAGAAGGAAGGGGAATGAGGTTTTACAAAAAATTACAAACTCTGTGATTTTTAATTTTCTTAGCCAAACTCTAAGTAGACACTGTTACAAAAAGAAGAAAGATATACAGAAGCCTAAAAGACCTATTTTAAAAGGAAAGCATTATATGGTAGATATAGACAAACATAACTTCTCTGTTGCTTGCTAATTCAGGTAGATTTCAGTTCATTTGACCCTTGCAGGGAGTACAAGGAGAAGATATTGTTTTCACAGGAGATGTGTTAGAGAGTACCACTAAATATAGCTAAAAGCTTATTTTACTGCAAACATAAAAATAAAATTAATTGATGGTGTCTAAAGCACATAACTTCAAGCAAAATTCACAAGCTGGAACACATAAAGAATGTGATGTTCTGTTTATATATAGTCTTTTCCCACCTGGAGCAAAGACACAAAACTAAGGGTTAAAAAGGTCAGTGCTTAGAAATATTCTATATTTGGATTATTGTCATTTTGTATTTTATTTTATTCATATTTTATTTATTATTATTGTATTTTAATGTGAAAATTTATCACATATGAGAATGATAGTATCAGTTTAAATAAATAAATGTGTGAACAATATTTTTAGATATGTATAGAAAAGACAGGGAAAAAATATCAAAAATGGCTAAGATTGAATAGACCACCAGCTTGATACAAAGTTTGCTTAAAAGTCAAGGTTAAATTGAGTTAGAGTTTTTTTAAGTGATATATAGCACAAGCTAAAGTTAACTATTTAGTGCCTGGGCTTTCTAAAAGATAATGGTGCAGGAAAGAACCATCCAATGGGCCAGTTAAAACCCATGGCATTGACTTCTTTGTTTTCCTTTTTCCATCATTCCTTCCTCACTTCCTTAATTCAATTCCATATTCCCTGGATGGAGGAAAGCAAAGTAGGGGTCAATGCCAGTTACATTTTGTGTGAGGGCCTCATCTGAATATGATTATGAGACCATATGTGTTAAGTCCAAATTTAAGGACATTCTTCCAAATATCTATATAAAATAGATTAAAAGCATATGGTGCTTACTTTAGGTAAATACAGATGAATTAGCAGATGGGTTGATGTGTATAAGCAAAAAGAAAAATAGATTCAGTTAAAAATACAAGGGAAGGTTAATTTGATTTCATAGAAAATTTTAAGAAAAATATCAATCTTTCCATAAATGAAGCTAAAGAGAACTGGGATCCCCAGAGCTCAATATTTATTTATAGAATTAAAATCCAGAATACTTTGGCTTCAAACTACTATGGGAAGCAAGCCTGGGAAACTTTATATTTTAATATTTTAATAGAGAAAACATTGTCCAATTTTCATAAAAAATCAAGTTGATGTGCTTTTAGAATACAACCCATTCTGAACTTGGGGCTATCTGTTCATATTTTCTATCTGTTGTAAAATAAACTTGAGTTATAAAATTCTAAATTTCACCATTTAAAAAGAAGATGAAGAAGAATGTCTCTATGGCTGAGTCCGGATATACCACTTTAGGTATTATCTTGCCAACTGGAAGCCACTCTTAACTGTCTGGTGAATTGTCATAACTATAGAATGCTCTTGGAGCTAACATTCCTTCTCTAGGAACAGATGCATGTGACTCTTTGTTAGAGCCAGATATCTCTTAGTTACAGCTATGCTGGCTAGGCTGTCGCAGGGACACTGTAAAGGCAGTAGCCTCTGAGGTCATGTGGATGTTCAAGGCAATGAGGTTTCCATGACTCTAGCTGAATGTCTACATCTTTCAAAATATTTTTGGTGACAAATTCTGTACATATGTGGGATTTATTTTTTAAATACTTACCAACTGATCAAATGTGCCACAAGCTATTCTAAGTTTGGGGGTTTTGTTTCATAGGCAGTAACCAAAGACCACTTAGGTTAGGTCGGTATGGACCCAGACCAGTATGAACAGATTTTGTCAGGTAGTGATCTCACTTTGCTACAGGCTTAAATCTGTGTGGTGGAAATACTATATGATGGTATGCAGAAGGGCATCTCTTTGCAACTCCACACCTGAAGACGTTATGTTGGTAACTTAAAATCAGCTACGATGAGAGCGTGCATACCATAAAAACTGACTATGAATCAAAGCTTAATTTTTACTTGGCTGAGTGAATGAAGAGAATATTAATCATGTGATTAAATTGAAAAATATAACCATTACATTGTGAATAACACAAAAATTGAAGAAATACACTTCTAATATTCACAGAGTATTATCCACTTCAGCAAAGGAAAGTCATTCATGTCACTAAAGAATGAAGACTGTTCTGACATATGTTTTTTATTATTTGACTTTTGTCATACTCTTTAACAAACACAAAAATCAACAAATGCAAATATTGAATGATTAGAGACACAAAAGTTCACACACACACACACAAAACAACAATTTGGTGAGATTCAATTAGCTGGAGAAAGGATACCTAATTATCAATATTGAGATTCTACAGTACAGGGTGGGCAATATAAGAAGAGTAGTACCTGTCATTGCTACCATTTGTTTACCACAGAAAAGATCCTGATGTCATTTCTTATCCTGTGGATTGAAAATAATACCCACTGTACATGTTCATTGAGATTGGGTGTAAAATACTAAAAATATCTAGCACAGGGCCAATTATAAGTGCTTAGTAATTATTCAAACTTTTTTTCATATCACTAAGATAATAATGATAATAATAATAATAAATACCTTTAATAATAAACAACCTCTATTACTATGCCGAACACTTTATATATATAGTGCTCACCACAATCTTATATGTAAGGACTATTCTTGTCCATATTTCTTTGATGATTAATTTATATTTGATATTTAAATATAGAGGTATAATTTCTGATGTAAACTATTTAATACCAAACTTGCACCAAGGATATTACCTCACTTTCACTGAAGTTTAATAATGATGTACTTTCCAATATCACCACTGCAAATCAAGGAGCCCGTTGCATAGCATGAAGTTGACAGTGAACAAAGGTTCCAGCACATAGGCTGAATTAATAGTCCAGTAAACTGGGTCAAGGTTAGGAACTCAGTAGGCACTTTTTCACACAGGGGAAAAAAAAGAACTCTAATATCAGAACCAAACTTTCTTTCAGGTTCACTAAAGAAAAATTTCTAGGGGGTACTATAATGCTTTTTATTTCATTCATTTCATTCATGCCTACTATACAAACAGCAAATATAAACTACCTCAAAAGAACACATTGATGAAACATTTTTAAGAAATTTTATTTTATCACAGCTTGTTAACTTTATTAAAATTATATTAAATATATTTCTAATCAGTCTGCTGCTTAACATAAAATTGAGTCTTTCTCAGGATTCTGCCTTTATGGTAATGCAAACTTTATAAAATAAAAATGTTTTCTGTGAAATATTTCTAACAAAATCAAGATCACAAAAATTCCCTCAATAGTTTGCCTGTATACAAGTCTGTCCCATCAAACTATAGAATATAATGCATTTTTGGCAAATTACCAATAATCCCAATTCCAAGACAGCCTCAAACTTAAGAAATTGCATGTCAACATTTCAATTATCAGAATAAATATTGGCCAAATAAAAGAACATATCAATGAACAGGAAGAGATTGTCAAAGCAGTTAAAAATTAAATGATACAGCTATTATGTTGTCTGTAAGAAAACCACTTTAGAGTGGCCTATATATGTTACAACTAAAACAGTGCAAGAATAAATTATATACCTACATACTAGCAATGAACAATCAGAAATTGAAAAATTACATTTATAACATCAACATTATAACAGACATAATGATAAATTTGACAAAAGATATGTGCGTTGAAGAGAACAAAACACTAACACACTAAATGGCACACCAAAAGCAACAGAATATTTCAGAAAAAATTAAGTACATAAATAAATGGAGGAATGTCCATGCATAAGAATGCTCAATATTGTTAAAATGTCTATTTTTCACAGTGCAATATATATCTTTAACACAACCCTAAGCAGAATCCTAGCAAACATATTTTTGGTAGAAAATTTTAAACTAATTCTAGAATTTACATGGGTAGAGGTGTATGTATGTGTGTGTGTGTGTGTGTGTGTGTGTGTGTGTGTGTGTAGAATCCTAACATCAATTAAAACAGAGAATAACAAACTTGAAGGCCTTACATTACCTATATCTGTGTTAGTTTGGATTTTTTTACCCTGAAATATACTGTATATTTTTTCAAATCTGTCTGAGGATTATACTGGCTCCTCTCCCTTCTCTCTCAATCAATAATGTCCTCCAGATACTAAATCTAATTTCTTTTTTTTACTCTATTTACACTGAATTAAAAGAAATAATTACAGGACATAGTAATGGAAACAAGCTTTTGGTGTCTCTGATATGTTACATTTGGGAAAATACAAAATATAGGAAGAGAAAGCAGATCAGTGATTTCCAAGGGTTAGGAGTTGGTGCAGGCTCTGGATACAAATGGGAGTATGAGGAATTCTTTGGGGTGTTGGAAATGCTCTGTAAACTGTCTGTGGTTGTGGGTATAAAAATCTACATGTGTTAAAACTCATAGGATTAGATGCCAAAAGAGGGGAAATTTCACTATTTGTAAATTTAAGAAAATAATAAAGAGTCTACTTGAAGGTGAAAAAAAAAATTCTCCAATCAGATTGATAGGTCATCTTTTCTTTACTTGCCCCCAGTCTATGTGGAACAGCCGTGTTCAGAGCAAGAATTTCTCTGTGAAGGTGTGATTTGTTTATACTTTCAAAGAAGTGTTATTAGCTTGCAGGTTGAATCTTTTATGTATTAAGGAGGTAATGAATTGATGCAGCAAATCCATTTTCTCACAAAATATCTATGTTTATATCTACATAAATCAATTGCTCACATCTGCTGGAAAGATTCTCTCTCTTGGATTAATTTGAAATCTATTTCTTTCCTACATTACTCGAAAACCTTGGAAGGCACACACATTCTGATTCTTACTCATCTCCCTTTTCCCCTCACTTCTCATCTTTTAATAACCTGAGTTGCTTCAGTACCCAACTCTTCAATCCTGATCTTTGCCTGCATGGTTTTTACCATTTCTGTAATCTTTCAGAACCCAGATTGAATGAACCTTTTACAATAAACACTTCCTCTCTTCTCCATATTTGAAATTTCTGTTCTTTCACAACCAAATTGCATTTTCTTGTTATGAGTCAAAAAGGATGCCCCTCAGAGAGTTGAGTTTTGAAGAAGTCCAAGATTCTAATCATCTTTAGAAAAAAGAGGTAGAGGAAAACTGGGAAAATCAAAATTAAATATCAAAACTGGAAATTCATTGTTTCAATGAATTCAGAGACACATTCACACTGGTAAATGCCCTTAAAAATTGAAGACCATAATTAAAATTCATAGAGAAATAAAATATTTGTATCATATTATAAAAAAAAGCATTTCAAACACTTTATAAATACATGTCAAAGTGTAGTATACTTTTCCTTTAAGGTAAATGTCCTCAAACAGGCCAATATTGCAATTTAATTTTGGAATGAACATTTTATGGGAAATACAGTATTTATTCACTTTTAGGCTCTATAAAAATGCTGATTAATAAAGGATGGTTAGATTCTTGATGGACAATAGACTCTTAATGGACAATGGGGTAGATTACTGTATTTCCACAAAAAAGTTTTAATAGCATTAAGATTTTTAAGAAAACTTTCTAAGCATTTTATCAGAAGTGTTAACTTTTTCTCAGATGGTGATCTTGGATTAGATCACACCAAAAAGTTTTTTGTTAGATTAGCTTGGGGCCATTATTTTAACATTGATTGTTTCATGAAATATAGAGTAACCAAGGTCAGGGCCTCAAGTAAAGTTAAAATACAAAATAAGAATATATGGGGGGGGGGAGAAATAGAGATATAGAAGGAGAATAATGAAAAAGCCAGTTGAATATTTGAACTGCCCTGGGGTACTTGGTAACACTTTAGCTTTTGTGGAAATGATTTGACTGTTCAGAGCTGGAGATGATTGACAGTTATATTGTTCCATGGTCCCCTGAGAGAGCACTACTACCATAGAATCCCTGACCCAGCAGCAAAATTTCAAAATTCTTTGAAATTTGTACTCTAAGCACTGGTAGCTGAGATAAAGCAGAGTACGTGTGGTGTGGATGTCCAGATTTTAGTGTTCAGTGTTAAAGTATAAAACTTCTTTCTCTTAAATTTTTTTCCTATACTTTCTGAAAAACAGCAGAGAGAATTTCCATCACTTCATGATTCAAGTGGATAGAATTAAACATTGAAAGCAAAGTAATACTCTTAAATGTCAATGATGAGTGAAAGAACCATCAAGTTTCTAATTCATCACTCCAGATATGATTTCAGTACAAGAAATTCACTTGATATCCTACAGCCAATAATTCATCAAAATTGAAAACATTCTCAAGTCCATAAAGATCGATTAAATGGGAAAACATCTTTAGAACAAGCTGAAAGAAAATAAAAGCAACTTGTAATATACAATGCTTTCAACTAACTTCCTCAGCAGGTGACATATTTCAGAGGAGTTACAATGTGAACATATAGCAATTATCAAAATGCTCGAACATTTTGTTTTCTTTTGTTTTTTGCTGAATCTGTTATGATGCTCCTGCTATATGAGCTATCAAAAGTGAGAAGTTAGGACACGTAAACAGATTTCCCCTATGATCACAGAACACTTATAGTAAGTGATTTCTCCTATATTAAGTGATAAGCTTTCCTGGAAAAGTCAGGAAAGGCATTGACACTGTGCCTAGAACTGTTAATAAAATGCCTAGGATTTCTTTATTTTAAACTAATTTTGAAAAATTTCAACCTGTCAGAGGAAAAATTGCAAAGTTAAAAAAGTTAAGGAAGACTTTATTCAAGGCTGTTGCAAGAGAGGAGTGAGACTAGGATTGACTTGGCACTCAAGTCTACATATCTATGTATTTTCTACATGTATGATATTTAATGGTAGGTCTGAAATCATGTGGGAAATGTGATTCCCAAGTGAATTGTTTCAAAATTTATCAAGAGAGAAAGTAAATTTTATTAATAGATTAATTAAATATAATATACAACACTAGAAAATTTTCAAATGAGTTCATTATGTTTTGTCTAACATAGTACCATACAATGGTAATATTACATTTTGCAACTTTATGATTTAAATGTGATTGGATGTATTTACAGTAATTACATATGAATGTAATTATGATTGTCAAATAGGAAAATTCTGAATGACAATACCTTTTAAAGTGAAGTAAATGTCTGGAATTTAAACTACATTTATTTCATACTTTAATAAAGAACATAACCAAGCCTTCATTAGACTATTTTCCTACTTGATTTCTGACTCTAAAAATTAATGATTAGCAAAGGACTTGAACAACACTGTAGGTTACATGAACTTAACAGACTTATACAGAACAATCCACCCAATAGCATGACAGTTTACATTTTCTCAAGTGCACAGGGCACATTTTCCAGGATAGATCACAAGTTAAGGCAAAAAACAAGTCAACAAATTTAAGAATATTGAAATCATACTAGATATTTTTTCTGACAAAAATGGAATGAAACTAGAAATATTGCAAGAAAAACTGGAAAATTCACATATATGTGGAAATTAAACCACACACTTGAACAACCAATGAGTCAAAGAAAAAAGTCAAATTGGAACATACTTTGGAAAAAAACAGAAGCAAAAACTACAACATAGCAAAATTTATAGGATGCAGCAAAGTAGTACTAAGAAGGGAGTTTATAGCAATAAATGCCTACATTTACAAAAAAAATCAAACAATCTAATTTTACTCTTCAAAGAACAGAAAAAGAAGAACAAACTGAGCTCAAAGTTAGCAGAAGGAAGGAAATGTTAAAAATTAGAGCAGAAACAAATGAAATTGAAAGTTTTAAAAATAATAAAAATTCAATAAAACTAATCTTTTAAAAAAAATGATTAACAAAACTGACAAAGCTTTAGCTAGACTAATAAAGAAAAAAACAAGATTACACAAATAAATCAGAAAGTGATGTCACAGAGACAAAAACATATCACAAGAGACTAATATGAGCAATTATATGTTGGCAAATTAGACAACATAGAGGAGATGGATAAATTTCTAGGCCTATACCTTACCAACACTGAATCACAAAGAAGTAGAATATCTGAAATTACATGTAACTAGTAAACACATTGAATCAGTAATCAAAAAACTGCCAACAAGAAAAAGCCCAGAACTATATGATTTCACTGGTGAATTCTACCAAACATTTAAAGAATTAATGTCAATCTCTCTCAAACACTTTCAAAATTTTTAAGATGAAGGAACACTTTCAAACTCAGTCCAGTATTACCCTGGTACCAAAACCAGACAAGGACACCACAAGAAGAGAAAATTACTGGCCAATATCCCTGGTGAGCAAAGATGCAAAAATCATCAACAAAATACTAGGAAACTGAATTCAATAGTACATTTAAAGGATCAAACATCATGATCAAGTGGGATTTACCCCTGGATTTAAAACATGGTTCAACACACAAAAGTCACTCAATGTGATCTACCACTTTAACAGAATGAGGGATAAAAATCACGTGATCATCTCAATGAATGTAGAAAAAGCAGCTAACAAAATTCAACACCGTTTTATGATAAAAGCTCTCAACACACTAGGAACAGAAGGAAATTACTTCAATATAGTAAAAGTCATATATAAAAAAGCCCATAGCTAATGTCTTATACAACAGTGAAAAAAATGAAGGCTTTTGCTCTAAGATCATGAACAAGGCAAGGATGCCCACTTTCACCACTTCTTCTCAACATACTACTGGAAGGTTTAACCAGAACAATCAGACAGGATACAAACTGAAAAAGAAGAAACAAAATTATCTCTGGTCTCAGATATAATCTTATATGTAAAAAAATCTGAACAATTTCACAATAAATAGAACTAATTTTTTAAAAATCAGCAAAGTTGCAGGATATATAATCAACACACACAAAATTTGTTGCATTTCTATACACTAACAATAAATAATCAACAATAAAATTAATAAAAATCTCATTTACAATAACATTGAAAAGGATAAAAAACCTAGGAATAAAACTGGATATTTGCATGTAGAAGATTATCGCTAGACTTTCATCTTACACCATACATGAAAATCAATTCAAAATGGATTAAAGGCTGCAATATAAAACCTGAAACTGTAAAATTTCCAGGAGAATTTTAGGGGAAATATTTTAGGTCATTAGTCTTGGTAATAATTTCTTGGATACAATACCAAAAGCAAAAAACAAAAGCGATAGTTAACAAGTGGGACTACGTCGCAATGAAAAGCTTGTGCACAGCCAGGGAAACAATCAACAAAATGAAAAGAAAACCTACTGAATTGGAAAAAAGTATTTATAAACCATATATCTGACAAGGGGTTAACAGCTAAAATATACAAGGAAGTTCTGTCACTCATTAACAACAAAACCCCATTAAAAATGAGCAAAGAACTTGATTAAACAGTTCTGCAGAGAAGACATACAAACTGCCAACTGGTTTGTGAAAAGATGTGAAACATCACTAATCATCAGGGAAATGCAAATCAAAATGACAATGAGATCTCACCTCACATTTGTTAGGATGGCCACTGTAAAACAAACAATCCAGAAAATGTGTTGTGAGGACGTGGAGAAATTGGAACCCTTGTGCATTGATGGTGGGAATGCAAAATGGTGCAGCCATAATGGAGATGCCTCAAAAACAGAAATAAAACTACTGTGTGATTCATCAATCCTGCTGCTGCGTATCGATGCAAAAAATTGAAATCAGGATCCTGAAGAGCATGTGCACTCTGTGTTCACTGCAGAATTATTCACAATAGATAGGATGTGGAGTCAACATAAATGTACATGGATGGAAGGTTAAAAAATGTGGTGTATACATCTTATGGAATATTATTCAGCCATAAAAAGAAGGACATTCTGTCATATGCCACAACATGAATGCACCTTGAGGAAATGATGCCACATGAAATAAGCCTGTCAGAGAAGGACAAATACTAGATTATTTTGCTTATACTAGATACTTAAAGTAGCCAAACTCATCAAAACAGAAAGTAGAATGGTGGTTGCCAGGGGCTGGGTGGAGGTGGAAATCTAAAGTTACTCTTCAACGTATATAAAATTTCAGTCCCACAGGATTAAAAAGTCTACGACAGATCTGTAGCAATCTGTCTACAACATCGTGCCTATAGTTAATAGTACTATATTGTACACTTAAATATTTGTTCAGAGGGTACATCATGTGTTATGTGTCTTTTTTTTTAACCACAATAAAAAAGCAACAATTTCTATAGTTGAGGAGTTCTGAGGAAAATCAATATAATTTATATGCAGTAACGTGAATATTCAACCATTCACTCAACAAATATTTATTGGTTATATTTATTTGCCTGGCATTGTGTCAAATTGACAGAGCATTTTCATGAAGGCTGTAGTTTCTTCTGGAGAGAGACAGATAACACTAGTGTGACATTTGGAGATACTTATAGCTGTAAACTCAGAATAAAAATGAGAAAAATAAAATGAAAAAGAGGAAACTCGCCATGAATTGAAAGTTAAATACCTTTTATTATTTTAGTAAATTCTAAAAGGCTTCTGAGTAAATAAATCCTCAATTGCATTCATGAATCATTCCTGAAGATTATAACATCATTTCAGCATAGTAAATTTCCCCAAGTGCCACTTTACTACATTATCCATAAAATAACATGCCCTGAATAGATTTTTTTTGGACGTGAATATTTTAAAAATTCCTAGTAAATATATAATTATTATCATAAAATTCTCTATAAGGGTAAAAGTATCTTGAATGTTAGATTATCATAATATTTCTAAATCAAAACATAAATATAAGCACAAAAGAAATGAAAGTACATTATAAGTCAAACTATTTCTAATACATTTGGATACCACAAATAACTTTTTTTCAATTTAAAAGAATCTTTTATTAATGGGTTTCTTCAAGCTGTACAGTGGTGTCTTTGAGATTTTTGAGATTTTCATCTCATTAAAATTTTAAAATATTTTATTTCAAAATTATTATGGACTCCCAGGAAATTACAAAAATAGTCAAAGATTTGGTTTTAATGTGGGGTGTTACTGCACTTCACACAAGAATTCTCAGTCTATTGAATATTTTTTTTTCTTCTTTTAATGTTGAAAGTAGACTATTTTCTCCCATTGAAGTGAATGATTCTGGAAAGGGTTTTTAAAAAGGGGAGTTGCCCTAAATATTGAGTATAAATTCTAAGTGCATGTAGGACAAATAGTACATGTCATATGCTCTTTTTCAGCAACAATATATTGCAAGAAATTTCAGAATTTTGGAGATACTGTGTTAACAATGATAACAATGAAAATTATAGGAATTCCAGAACTGTGATAATGACATTACATCCTAACAGCCATCCTCGGATGTACGTACAGCTAAAACTGCATGTTAAGCAGTTGGTTTCACTTTAATTTCCGTTTAGAGTTGAAAAACAGTATAGAAAGACAAAATATTGATGAACTGTATGTAGAAATTGATTTTTATGGGAAGCTGAAACCATGAGGCAGCTTCAGTTTTATTTTTGACTCAAGATATTAATTAAATGTGTGTGCTTCTTAATTTTGCGTTATTATTGCTGTTATCTTGTAGTATCATATTTATTTTTTAAATCTGAGTTTAAACTTGTGTTGGAGAAAACATAAAAGATTAAAATAAAATAATGATCCTCAAACACATTGACATTTACTCTATAGTAGAGATCCTGTTTTTTAGGCCAATGAGAACATTAAATCCACTTAATAAATGAAACTGTATCATTTTGTTAAAATTTGGAAAAATATAATTTTCTTTCAATCTGCATCCCAGGATATTTGTATTTATCAGATGGAAAAAATATTTGAAGTGAAAATAAAGAATATAGAATTGACTATATTAATTTAGAAGCCATCAAAATACAGAAAAATTAATTTTAAAAGATAAGGTTTTAAAGATTTTATTGTAATTTTTAAGAATGTCCCCATTTTGTGTGCAATAATTATTATACTAAAACATAATTAGTATCTCTTAAACCTGTATGGATAATACAAAGCAGTGAAAAATTTATCAGGGCATTCAAGATTCTCCAAAAAAGTTATTTATCAAAGTAAGAATCTCTGTTTGAAGAAGTTATTAAATTAGAAATAGTACTAGACAGCAACAAATTTAAAAATTAAGCAAAGAGAATTCTAATTTTCCCTCTCTCTAAGTTGCATGCGTCCTTGAACGAGTCATTTAAACTCCACATCTCATTTTTTGTATGTTAATTGAGACAAAGGAATAGCCTTTTAGTGAATTTAAAAAGCAGTAAAATCAGTTTTAATGAAACTTGGATCTAATAAAATATAAATTGCTATCTTGTGACAAAAAGAGAATAGATAATCTTACTTAGGAACTATCAGCAGCTTTGACTAGAATCACAAAATGAGGCACTGAGCAATCATTTATAAAGTTCACATTTAAACCAGACATTAGAAGATTTTAAAGAAATCAATACTATATAGACATTGGATGTCTTAAATTTCTACAATTACATATTTTGTCTTAAAAATCCTGATCATGTTTTCTAAAACATACATTCATCTTTATCCATATTGGTTATGTTACTTTAAAATTTTAATGTATAGTTTATTCATATGATCCTTTCTTCTATGTGAATGTGTCTTTAGTCTTAAAAATTCAAATTTTGAATATGTTTAGAAAACATTGAACATAATTTTATGTTTTCTTGTAACATAAAGGCTGAAAGATATCAATTCTTGGAATATTGTGTGCTCACCATTTTGATAAATGTTTACTTTTTAGTTTGCAGGTAAAGCAAGAGTAACTTCATTAGGAGAAAAACACATAATAGTTAAACCAAAACCTTTCTTTAGTATTTTATATATTTTTTGCAGTAGTATTTTAATGGTCCACAGAGATCATTAACTTTAGCTCCAACTAGATATAACATTGCTTACTTTAGCCTTATTAAATAATCAAATTATTTTTCAATTAATATTTTGAAAAGATATTTTAAATTCTTTTAAATTTTATATAAGCAAAATTATTGAATATATTTAACTGTTAACTTCATAATTGACTCCTTGGATTAAGATAATTTAGGCAGAATCTATGAAATACCATTGATTTTTACCTTTCCTATATATCTTGAATTGCTGTTATGATCATAGAACCTATTTTTGTCCATTGAGATTTTAAGAGTTTTTTAGTTATTGGATTTCTATTATATAAGATACTAACATTTACCAGTTTTATATCTCCTTTCCTCAAAGAAATATCAACATTTTGCTTCTCCTTCTTGTCTTTTATTCCTTAAACTTGTTTGAATGTCATATCTCATTAGAACCAGAAAATATCAATGTTACATTAAGATGTCTGCATTATAGTATAGAATTGCTTCATGCAAATAAAAAAAGCAGAGCAGCTAAAATTTTTAAGGTGTTTTTCAGAAATATCATAGCACTTCTGTTACTGACTTCAAAAAAATGTTTTACTTATGCAATAGTTCATCACTCACTTCTCCATAATTTGCTAAATATCTATCTAGCTAATAAACTAGTGGGTTTCAAGCAAATCCCCTTTGGTTTTTTGTGAGTACAACCCTAAGGATACAGGCCACAAACCCTGTTTCAACTACACCAGCTTTGTCACTTTCCTGTTCAATTTCTGTGTGTATATTATAGTTGAGAGAAGGGGGTGGAGTTGCTTTTATATTACCTTTTATTATGTAGCACAGTTTATTGGGCTGAAAAATTTGCAACCCTCTGTTATAAACCATATTATCTTATAGCTGTCTTGTTTCAAAAATATTTGATGCTGTTTCTTTTGCTTGGAGACCATGAGAGCTCTAAAAACATTGCTTTCACACAATTTGACTGTAGATTCTCTATGGTATGAATTTCTGATCCACAAAATTCCCTGAGATTCTTCATTTGAATGTTATTAGCCGTGATTATTCAGAAGTTAATGATCTAAAAATATTTATAAGTATTAAGAAAATGCTTGCCTGACTAGATTTACCTTAAACTGTGTTTTTGATAAATTGTCTTTTACATTTGTAGTTATAGCACTATTTTATATATCATAAGTGTCAAATATATGTATATATATGATTTTGTCAACTCTGGAAGACAGTGTATAAAATTTAAAATAACCCTGACCAGAAGCATTAGCTACCACAGTTCCAGTTGTTATTTTAACTTCAACTGTGTTTTTAACCAGGATTAACTCATTGATCTTTTCTGGACCTCAGTTAATATTGAAAACACATATAGAATTTAAGAGAAAAAATATAAGTTGATAATCACAACATGTTGCTAATTGAAGAACTGATAGTAAATCTGTCAGATTGTCACTATTCCTCTAGGAAAGTTGCATCCTCCATTTCTCATCCATATACTGAGCTCCTTTTCCACTCAGATAACATGTAGACACTGATGAAAAAATAACCGATGTGACATCAATCTTGCTATAAAAAAGCAACATTTTCAGAATAAAGGTCTGTATATATATGTAAATTACATTTGGAAGGACATTGTCTTCATGTATATATACATACATATATGTATGAAGACAATATCCTTCCAAATGTAATTTACATATGTGTATGTATATATATACAAAAAACCATGTTTAGAAAATAGTACTCGAGGGGGGGGAGTCAAGGAAGGGAGGGAATATGGGGATATGTGTATAAAAACAGATGATTGAACCTGGTGTACCCCCCAAAAAATAAAACAACAACAACAACAACAACAAAAAACAAAAAAAAAAACAAAAAAAAAAGAAAATAGTGACTACTTCAATCTAGGTGAAGTTTTTCACTAGAAAATAAGGAAGATACTAAGAACATTTTGTACACAATATACCCTTCTTTGACTTATTGCAAATTTTTCTATGTTAGATGAATTGCCCAAACAATAATCATCTGCAGGTTAGAAATAGAATTATACAGCCCTTCCCCAAATAACTGATATAGTAAAGTTTTTCTGTATCAAACACATCTGAAATTAAAGCTTACATACTAATTATAATTCATTAGATTAATTAATTAATTAGATCTTATGTTATAAGCCCAAATCAAAAGTAAGCTGTGTGTCTAAAGAGATAAAATTCCCTGAATAAAAAGCCTACTTGACCTGCTCACTAGTGTAGTGGGGCAGGCATGACTATGAAAAGACAATAAGGGACAGAAAGAACAGCAGGAAATGACCAATATGTAACATTTAAATTAAATATTTATTTCTTTACGTAAATTTGTAATTTTGTTCAATTTTTATAATGGATGCATTATAAAAATGTACGGCATTTTACAACATTAGGTGGATTGAAAAATAAATATTGTTTTATTTTTTATGTTTACTTTTCCAAGCCTTTTATTTAGAGTTTAATTTTCTTCTTAATCTATGATAAAGTGAGACTGAGAGGACTTCACATCTTTCTGCTGCTGTTTCCCAGTTTATAGACATAATTTCACCAAGCTAAAGGTAGGAGTTACATATACCACACACACACACACACACACACACACACACACACACACATATGTGTCTTGAAATTTTAAAGACTACAAATTGATTATTTTTTGGTATTAGTTGGTTCCAAATGTGGTCAGCATAAGTAAGTATATATTAATATTAGACCCTTTATTACCTTTAAATAAAATGACTAAAATATTAAGAA
This sequence comes from Hippopotamus amphibius kiboko, assembly GCF_030028045.1. Lineage (NCBI taxonomy): Eukaryota > Metazoa > Chordata > Mammalia > Artiodactyla > Hippopotamidae > Hippopotamus > Hippopotamus amphibius. The sequence goes on along the minus strand of NC_080195.1, from coordinate 97,801,183 downwards.
ATATTAAAAGAGGTATATATCTAGATAGATAGATAGATAGATAGATAGATAGATAGATAGATGATAGATAGCTATAATGGACTATTACTATTTAGCCTTAAAAAAGCTAACCTTGCAATTTGCAACAAATGGATGAATCTAGAGGATATTATACCAAGTGAAATAAGCCAGATACAGAAAGAAAAAAAATTGTATTATCTCACTTATACCTGGAATTTGAAAAAAGTAGAATACATAGAAGCAAAGAGTAGAACAGTGGTCACCAGGGGTGGGGGGCAGGGAGGTGGGAACAATGAGGGGATGTTGGTCAAAGAATATTGCAGTTATCTACGAAGACTAAGACCAGAGATTGAATACAGGACAAGATGACTGTAGTTAACCATACTCTATTGAATAATGGAACTCTACTAAGAGTAGATTTCAGGTGCTTTCACCACAAAAAAAAAAAAGAAAAAAGAAAAGGTAACTATGTGAGGAGAGGATATGGTGATATGAGCTTGACTGTGGTAATCATTTCCTATGTATATTGTCATGTTGCACATCTTAAATACATATAATTTTTATTTAAAAATAACTATTAAAAGACAAGTATAAACATTTGAAATACAATTTTTAGTAAAGTATACATGAAAATATCTATAAAATATGTTGAAAATACTCTCACCAGGTTAGAATTACAGGGGCTGACAGTCTGTTATAGTCACCACTGTGGTCAAAAGTAGTAAGAGAAACTGATTCTGCACCTAAAGTTATATGCATACAACTTTTAGTAGTCCAAAGATATTTCTGAATACCACTACATTGCATTAATTAGAATAACTAACAAAAAACTAAAATCAATCGTATCTTTCAAAAAGGTTGTTCTCCAAAAATAAGAAATGTGATTGAGATTTCAAATGAAGTAGCTTATGGAGACACACAAAAGTCTCCAGATTATTCCATTAACTAAGAAAAACAGTCTTATTGATTGGTAACTTAGAAAGAAAAACATCATTTTTTATTCTCTGATAAGAACATTAATAATTTGTTTTCACAGATAGTTAACAATCTCCAGCTATGTCTATAATAGAGGTTACAAAACTTTTATGTTTCATTATGCCCAATTTGTTTATTTTTGATTTTATTTCCATTATTCTAGGAGGTGGGTCAAAAAGGATCTTGCTTTGGTTTATGTCATAGAGTGTTCTGCCTATGTTTTCCTCTAAGGGTTTTATAGTGTCTGGCTTTACATGTAGGTCTTTAATCCATTTTGAGTTTATTTTTGTGTATGGTGTTAGGAAGCATTCTAATTTCATTCTTTTACACATAGCTGTCCAATTTTTCCAGCACCACTTATTAAAGAGGCTGCCTTTTTTCCATTGTATATTCTTGCCTCTCTTATCAAAGATTAGGTGCTCTAATGAAACTTAAAAGCTTTTGCACAGCAAAAGAAACCATAAACAAGACAAGAAGACAACCCTCAGAGTGGGAGAAAATACTTGCCAACAAAGCAACTGACAAAAGATTAACTCCAAAATATACAAGAAGCTAATGCAGCTTAATACCAAAAAAGCAAATAACCCAATCCACAAATGGGCAGAAGACCTAAATAGACATTTCTTCAAAGAAGACATGCAGATGTCTAATAAACACACGAAAGGAAGCTCAACATCACTAATCATTAGAGAAATGCAAGTCAAAGCCAAAATGAGGTGTCACCTCCCTCCGGTCAGAATGGCCATCATCAAAAAATCTGGAAACAATAAATGTTGGAGAGGGTGTGGAGAAAAGGGCACCCTCCTACACTGTTGGTAGCAATGTAAATTGATACAGCCACTATGGAAAACAGTTTGGAGTTTCCTTAAAAAACTAAAAACGGGACTACCATATGACCCAGCAATTCCACTCCTGGGCATATACCCAGAGAAAACCATAATCCAAAAAGAAACAAGTATCATGATGTTCACTGCAGCACTATTTACAACAGCCAGGACATGGAAGCAACCTAAATGCCCATCAACAGATGAATGGATAAAGAAGACATAGCACATATATACAATGGAATATTACTCAGTCATAAAAAAGAATGAAATTGAGTTATTTGCAATGAGGTGGATAGACCTAAAGTCTGTCATACAGAGTGAAATAAGCCAGAAAGAGAAAAAAATTACTGTATGCTAACTCATATATATGGAATCTAAAAAATGGTACTGATGAACTCAGTGACAGGGTAAGAGTGGAGATGCAGATGTAGAGAATGGACTTGAGGACACGGTGGGGGTGGGAGAGGGCAAAGGAGAAGCTGGGATGAAGTGAGAGAGTAGCATTGACTTATATACACTAACAAATGTAAAATAGATATCTAGTGGGAAGTTGCTGCATAACATAGGGAGATAAACTCGATGATGGGTGATGATTTAGGGGGCCAGGATAGGGAGGTTGGGAGGGAGTCATGGGAGGGAGGGGATGTGGGGATATATCTATAAATACAGCTGATTCACTTTGGTGTACCTCAAAAACTGGCACAACAGTGTAAAGCAATTATATTCCAATAAAGAGCTTTAAAAAAATAAACATTAAAAAAAAACTTTTAGGAAGCAAGTTTATTTTACTGAATTTAGAGCTATGTTGCTTAGCTCCTTTTAAATTTTAGAATGTGGATTTTACCATTGCTTTTATCTCATACAACATGAAGCATCGGATATGAGGCCAATTTTTTTAAACTATTATCTATGCAGATATTAGAAAAAATGTTCAAGAAAGAGAAAATTTTCTTAAATAAAAGTGTCTTCTCCAAAGAAATTATTTTTCTTTGACATATTGTTTTTAGTATCTTTGACTTCTTTCTTAAAGAATAAATACTGTAATACATGCTGTAAACTCAGAAGAGATGATACTATTTTTATATATGTAGTCATTAGAATATGAAATGAATTGAAAAGAAGTTGCACAAGTTATGACTTCTTGGGAGGCTTCTAATTAAAGTCTAGATTTCATATAGTATTACAGCAGAAATGATTATTTGACTTCATGAAACACATGGTTGCCATGGTACCGCTTTTCTATATTGTACATAGTACATTTTCTCATATTAGATATTAAGTCTAGCAACATAATTTGAATTACATTTTTTATATTTTGTGCATTATTTTAAGTTGTCACGGTAAAAGTCTTGGATTTAAGAAAGGTATTTGGAATCTTAGAAATGTAAAGCACTTTGTCCATGAGATTAAATAAAATCATGTAAAATTGAAAATTATAACTTTTTTCTGTGCATGTTCAAATTAGTGAATGTGCCTCATGACCAGAATGCCAAAAAAGTTATAAGGAAATATTTAAATTGATTAAAGCTGATTAAAATTACTACCATCTGGTATGTTATATATTTTATTTATTTTGTTTGTTTTCTCTATTTTGCTCAGGATAATATATCCTTCATAGGGCAGAATTTCTGTTCATGACAGTGAATCTCCATAGCTTGTGATATTACATGGTACACAGTAGATGCAAAATAAATGTTATCAAAGGAAAAATATATAAGGAGATCATATTTTTATAATTAGAAAATTATAAACATCTTTAAAATGTTTGTTGAAGTCAGAAACTGGTATATTAATTCTTAATATGCTGTACAAATAAAGGCTTGTATTTTGACATTCCCTTAAATTTTTTTTCATTTTTTAAAAAATATTTATTTACTTATTTATTTGTTTATTTATTTATTTATGTCTGTATTGGGTCTTCATTGTTGCGCACGGGCTTTCTCTAGATGCAGTGACCGAGGGCTACTCTTTGTTGCAGTGGGTGGGTTTCTCAGTGCAGTGGCTTCTCTTGTTGTGGAGCACAGGCTCTAGGCACACAGGCTTCAGTAGTTGTGGCATGCAGGCTCAGTAGTTGTGGCTCATGGGCTCTAGAGCACTGGCTTAGTAGTTGCGGTGCACAGATTAGGTGCTCTGCGGCATGTGGGATCTTCCTGGACCGGGGATCAAACCTGCATTGGCAGGTAGGTTCTTAACCACTGCACCACCAGGGAAGTCAGACATTCCCTCAAATTTTTAAGGAATAATTATTCTCTCTTTTGGTTCTACATAGTAACATCTATATCAGGTAGAGCCGAGTGAACTCTGTAAGAGATTCCCTACCAAGGTTCATTTTTCAAATATCAGCATTCCACTTTGTAATCACCTGATGTTAAACTTATGTTTATCTCAAAAAATGATCATTAACATGATTCAGAATCACTTTTCCAATTCAAACTAGAGAGGAGTTGGAATAAAATTTTTTCTCTTTTCTATTCATGGAAGTATTAAAATGAACTTATTACCACTTTTCAAAAATGAATTGTTTATGCTTTCATTAAATATGTTTAGACTGAAGTCATGGCAGTATTTAATGGAGAAAATAAGAATTGTATGTCTATAATATAAAACAAGGATTCAACATCACACATTCTGAGTAAGGCTTGTGATCCAGATATTCTAACATGATGTTATTGTAAAAACCTTACATTTTCCTCTTAAATATAATTTTGTAGATACAAACAGAAAAAAACCATAGGTATTTCAGAAACGAAACAGAGCTAAGGTACCACAATAAATAAGCACACTCCACTAAACTTTTTATCCTTGGAAATAAGTTCAATGTCAATAAGCATGCCAAATCAGTTATTTTTTTCCTTAGCTCAGTTTTTGGAAACAGAGCCTACCAAGAACTAATAAATATTATATATTTATATATTTTTATAAAACACAAATTTTTGTAAAAATATATGTTTTATATATATATATATATATATATATATATATATATTTTACCTCTAGGAGAATTCTCAGGCAATTCTTATTAGAAGGATATTTAAAATGAGGTGTAATTCTTAACCAAATTCAAATTAAATGATAGGGATGTAGCTTCTAACTTGCTTTATGTTTACATATATATTTACATTATATATGTAATTTTAATAAGAAAATATGCAGCTCATTTAAACCATATAGTGTGCTTATTTTTCCTGAATTTGGGTATATATGAGATGGAAATTGACCAGCGTTTGTGAATCAACCAATGATATATAAGTTCTCCTAATCATTGTGCTTGACACCTTACACATTTAATGTACACTAAGCAATTTTAAAACTAGTAAAAAATATAGTTACATCTTTGCCTGTGCGATATGTCAAGAGAGTAAAAAGAAAACAAAAACAGATGCAGTGATTCCCAATTTAGGACAACATGTCAAGGAAGTCCTTTAACTTATCAACATACATTTCTTCAAATTGCATCTTTAATAGATGTAAAGATTTCTATCTAAATGACCAATGTATATAAAATGAAAAAATAATGGCTTTTCTCTTTGCCTTTTAACAGGATTGACACTTGCTAATATTGTTCTCTTTGCGTTGTACACAAAGGAAAAGGAAAAGATTTGTTTCTCTTGTCTGTGGTTGGCCAAATAATGGCCTCCCAAAAGATACCCACATCTCATGCCTGGGACCTGTGAATGTTACCTTACATGGCAAAAAGGATTTTGCTGATATGACTAAATTTACACTTTTGAGATTAGGAGATTATTCTGGATTATCTGAGTGGGGCCTAAATGCAATCACATGTACCCATATGAGAAGGAGGCAAGAGGAAATCTGACATCGTGGAGAGAAGAGAATGGTGACCACAGAGGCAGATATTGGAGTGATGTGGTTACAAGCCCAGATGCCAGCAGCAACAGCAGTTGGAAGAGGCAAGGAATGGCTTCTTCCCTAGAACCTATGGAGGCAGTGCAGCTTTCTTGACACCTTGGCTTTCTCTCAATGACACTAATTTCAGACTTCTAGACTCCACAACTATGAAAAAATAAATTTCTGTTGTTTTAAGCCATCAAGTTTGTGGTAATTAGTTATAGCAACCACAGAAATTCAACACATTTTCCCTCATCAAATATACAATTATGTTGATGAAACATTATCTATACTTGCCTTTTGTTAAAAACATATACTTTTCAATCATAAACAGGGTCTTTTTTTCTGAAGATCAAGAGAAAAGTTGCATTCATTTTTTTTTTAATATGTCAAGAGTTACTCAGATATTTCCTTTTTATTGTTTCCTATCAGTAATGCCCTGTCACGGTTACATAATCACATTCTCCTATATGTTCTCTGTTTTGATTTTGGATTGACTTTAATTAATAATTTTTCTGGCATACTCTAAGTTCTGCAATAAAAAAAAAATCATGGAACTTATGATGAACTTTTAAAATGGCCTACATTATATAATAAGAAAATATAGTGGCATTGTTAATTTCAAGTGCTCTGAACTGAAAGTGGATCAGAGTCATACATAAAAATTAATTCAGATGTAATAACAAGACCATAATATATATCTAAATATATATGTATATCTAAGCATATATGCACATATAAGCCTATGTGTGTATATACATATATACGTATATAAGTATACTGCATACATATGTAATTTGTCTCCATGTTTCATTTTAAATGGGCTGAATTGTATACCTAAGAACCTGTGTAATGTGTTGATTGAGATGGATATTTAAAATATAGTACAAAAGACAAAACTACATCTTTTGGTTTATAATAGAAATAATTTTCTCTACGTATCTTGATTAAGGTATAGGTTTCAACTCAATTTCTCTGCAAAATGTAGAACTAGAGTATAAATTGATTTTACACTATAGATGAAAAAGGCATTTTATATAAATGTGCTCATTAGAATGTCACTGAAAATTTGTGTTAATGAGAACACAGCAAAACTTTAATCAACTTGTGTACTTTCTTCTCAAAGTCTAGCTAGGACAAATGTTAGGCAACAACTAAAGATTCTCCTTTCTTGAAGACATTTATAAAAGAGAAAGAAAATTAAATATCAGAATTGGAACTATTTTCAGTTCAGAGATATAAACCTCTAATACTATTTAAATTCGGATGACAATCAGAAGAGGTGTTTATGTAAGTGCAACCTTAAAGCTTACATCACATATGGATATCACATCAATTTTCCTTTGTATGTTTAAAGTCCTTAGGTTCAGAGCCTAATAATAATAGCAAGCTATTCCTATATTCTAAACATCATCACCTTACAACATCAAATTAAAAAAAAATCCAAACAGAGAAAGAGCTGATAAAAGAAGAAAACTAAATTTATTTTAAAAAATATTTTCCCAAATATCTCTAAAAGCACAGACATTTATTGTTTTCATTTGTAAACACTCATTTAGAAAAGAATGCATGGTAATTAGTCTTCCCTTATTTTAAAGTAATATAGAAGCTTTGGTCGTAAATGATAATGAAGACATTTCTGTCCCTGGTTCCATATCTGGTTCTGTCTCTCTCAGGGACTTCCAAGATCCTATAACTAAAGTGTGCAGCAGATTGGTTAATTCCTCCATGTGTGAACTACAGCACAATGAGAGATAAATGAACTCTCCTCTGGGAACAACTGAGCAGAATTTTGTCTGATAACCATCTGACTTACACTCACTGCTATATTTTAGCTGTTGAAATGAAGTGCTCCCTAGTCAGAGACTAGGCTATAAAATAATAGGTGAATAAACTTTAAAGTGCTTAAGTTATGGTGTTTAATCATGCATTTGAATCGCATAGTATAAAATATGTTGATAGTGTCATAGGCCAATTGTTTCTGAACATATAATTTAGCTACATAAAAGCCCGTAAACATTTATAGCATTAATTGTATAAATTAATCGAGACTTCACACTTATATTGATATTTATCTTCTTTAAATTTAAGAAGAATATTTTAACAAATCAAATAATTTATTTCCTGTCTGATAATAAGCTTTGCAGTGTGTATAAATGCCAATATTAAATTATTGTAAATACCCTCTTTAAAAGCATAAACCTACAAAATTCTGATTTTTTAATTTAAATATACTTTAACATCAGTTTTATTTTCTATTTTTTGTTCAGATAACATATTTATATGTTACTGATGACTACCACGGTGTTCGTAGACCACTGATTCATGTTTGTTTCAATATCGAAAATAAAGTTTTTAAATAACTGGAATTAACTGTAAAATTATTTTAATTTAGACAGAAAAATGAAATAATTTTTCAGAATCTGTATGTGTGTCAATTCAGTAGAGTGAGTTTCTCTTGATTGTCAACATCATATTTTTACCTAACAAATTAGAAACCAGAAGTTTATGGCCACATATCCATTTCTAACATTCTGTCATTCAGTAAGTAGTCATTTAAGACCTGCTACTTATAAAGGATTGGTATAGCAGTAAGAGCTACACTAGGAAACAAAGAAACCCTGTCTTCATGTATTCAGAACTTATAGACCGACAGAGAGAGAAAATGTAAATTCAGTATCCCCAAATCATGCATTACTTGCTTATCCTGCATTTTTATATTATCTAATTCCAGAAATAATTTATTGTTCCTTTATCTTGTCCTATTCATCCACAAAGTAATTGTGAAATTTTTCTAGAAGAATATAAAGTGCAATGTGCAAATATATTACTGATACGTAAGTACCCCCGGGCTTTGGACACAGCTTTCCTAAGGGCATGATATTAAACTATTTATAATGCAACCAGAAGAATGAAGAGGAGTCATTTAAATGAATAAGGAAGCAGAAAGGATATTTCTAGTCTATGTGAACACTATCCAGAATCCTGAGGCAGTGACAAACATGACAAGTCCACAGTGCTAGGAACCTATGAGGCTGTAGCTTAGCAGACAGAAGGGACAAAATATATATATATATATATATACACACACACACATACACAGGGTTATTCAAGACTCTGCATGTTGTATTGGGATTGTTTTATGCTTGGGATAATTGAAAAATATTGAAAGATTTAGAAAGGGAAATGTTATTAATATTGTTTACATGTTTGAAAGCCTCTAATCTTTTTCATGTTTTATAATAACCACCACACACAAAGAATTTTATTTAGTTGACATTCTCTGGAATGCAAAGAAACTGATATCCAGATAAATGCACAAAGTATTGCTCTATGCAATAATGCTATTATTAGAGGAGTTATACATAAAAAAAGATTATTTACCTCTCAGGGATTTTTCTTAGCTCCAGATATTAGGCCACTTTCATAAAGAATCAATTTGCTCTCAACTCACCTTCTAGAAAGCATAGTTGCTTATATATAGTAAGCATCTTGCCACAGATTAGGCTAGAAGACTTATTTTGGTGTTTATAGATCATGAAAAAATCACTCAACAAGACTTCTGTAATTGTTTGAGTACAGAGAACAGTACTCTCAATTAAAAAAAAAAGAAGAATTAAAAAATTGAATCATAGCAACATTGATAATCAAAAGCATTGATGCAGGTGTTCGGAGGAAATGGGCTTGCCGATTCCACCTCTTTATAGTAGAAAAGCTTCCCTGCTAGAAATATACATACACTGTGGTGGAAACAGACCCTTAATCTAATTTAAAATTTCTACAAGGTGTTACAGTAATAAAGTACTCTAAATTTAACATGTATATAAACTATAAAATATGAAAAAATCTGCTTAGATATAAAAGAAATAGATAAAATACATAAAAAGTTGAAAGACATTTTTCTTTGAAATAAATGATAGAACTTTGTTCCTTTTTTTCCTTGATGGGAGAAGTGCAGAAAGCCACTGCCACTGATTAAGCTCTTAGTTTGTACCAGGCACTGTAAGGTACTTGGCCTCAATTAATCCTTAAAACCAGGATTGAGAAAATATTATTCGCCCCCCACATTTTTTTAAACTTTGTTCCTTAATAATATGTCAGTGACAAGATTAAATTATAAAGAAGATATCTATTAAAACAAACACACATAATGGAATTACATTAAAACATTTTCACATGCAAACAGTTTTTAAAGAAAAAAATTTTAAAAGTATCTAAAAGACAACTCAAAGAAAAACTAATTCTCAATGACAGAAACTTTATTATTTCTGAGCATCGCTATTTTCAAAAAGAAATATCTTCTTAAATATCCAGAAGAACAGTGTTGCAGGATCAAGCTTTTTCTCTAGGTGAGTTGAGCTATAATATTCAGAATTGTCAATATACACTATTTGAAGAACTTTCATAGGGTGACTCCAGTCTTATACACCAAGCCACTCCATGAAGCTATCTCTACATTGACATCCAGAGCTATAGAGGCAAGGTAATGGGGCCAAGAACCCCTGGTCAGAGATTGAAATATTGCCAGTATTTGCACCACAGGGACACCTGATTTGTCTCCCAGATATTCAAGATTTTCTAATTTTTTTCCAGGAACCTGAGTATAAAAGGTGCTCTGCTACTCAAATGTAAATAGAGTTGAAGGACAGAGTGCACTCCCCATAGTATAAAATGAAGGAAGATAGGAAATGAAGAAATATTTATTCAAGAAAATCTACTAAATCTTGGGATTCATTTAATGTGTAAAACTTTTACTAAGAAAACTATAAAAAATTTAAGAAATTAGAGACATAAATAAATCAAAAGACGTCCCATGTTCATGGAATGAACTTAATATTGTTAAGTTGGTAATATTATCCACCTAGATCTCAGATTCAATTTAATCCCTATCAAAACCCTGGCTGCCTTTTTAGAATATGATCCTGAATTTCATATGGGAATGCAAAGTCTGAAACAATCTTGGAAAAGAAGAAAAAAGCCAGAGGACTCACACTTTACAATTTCAAAAGTTATGACAAAACAACAAAAGTCAAGAAAGTATGGTGTTGGCAAATGGATAGCATTGTAGACCAATGTATTAAGAGAATTAAGACCCCAGAAATAAGCCTTCATCTATGGTCTGCTTTGCTTTCTATCCATAATGAGAACAGAACATGTATTTTCTTTAAATTTTCCTATTTCTGTATATTTTAAATGTTGCTGTTAATCAGAAAGAAAAAAATTTCCATCTGGAAATTTTGAATGGAATCATAGACCACCTTCAATCAAGTAGAGGGGAGCATTTCAAGTCTCAACATCCCTATGAATAATCATGGTACTTTACTAAAATGCATATTCTGAATCATTAATTTTGGGTGAGTTCTGAAATTCTGCATTTCTGATAAGTTCTCTATGAATTCATTGGATACAGATTACTTTGAGTAAGAATCCACAGTCAAAGTAGATATTAGTAAAATGGGAAATATTATGGAAAAAAGATGATCTACATGGTCAAGAAGTCTGGAAATATTCAAATACACATCATTTGCAGAAAATGGTCTCATATCAGTAGAATATTTATATTATCAGGATTAATTCATAATAGATACAGAATAGGAAATAACCCAAATCAAGAAACATCAGCAGTAATAATCTATAATATTTTTTATACCTTGTAGTTAGGAAAATCTTATATGAATATGTTTAAAAGAAAAAAAATCACACAGAACAGGAAGAGCAAACACAAGTTGATTTTCTTTGATCCTACTGCCAGCAGTTGGGGAGAGAGCACAGACCAAGTCTGCATATCCAGCTCCATGGAAACAAAAGGCAGCAGGAGTGAGCTAGTGGAAAAGTACTGGGGGACATTAGGTGGGAGTTTGATCAATGGGATGTGTCTACCACATGAAGTGATTCCCAAGTTTGCAAATGTTTTTCTCTGTGATTAGGCCATCTGTGTTTGCTAATTGGCTTTACCCAGTGGAAAAGTAAACTTTCTCCTGTCTTCATGACCAGAAGTAGTTTTAAAACTTGAAGCAAGACTCCAAGTTATGCTGAAGTTAGACTTCTACCCTCCCTTAGAGAATGGCACATAGGGACTACTTCTTCCTTGATTACATTTAAATGGGATAGCTCTCAGGTCCTTGAGAAAGACAGTCCTGGGCTGTAAAACTGGAAAGAGGCTTTTAAAAAGATATTCACCTCAAAGGGACAAAGAAATAATTTAATATTACAAAATTTAATGCTCTAAGGAAAAAAAGAAAGATCAGATTGAGGAGAAGGTCATGTGACACCCATCAAACAAACACCTAAAAATGTATTAGAAGACATTGAAAGTATCTACTTGAAGCACAAGAAGAAAGTTTTGTTTTGATAAAAGTTGTTTCAAATTTCAGTTTAATATGCAAGAACAAAACATATCCATAATTCTGTACCCCTGAAGTCTTGCTAAATGTATGACAGTTCATATTATATAACATTGGTTTTCGATGATTAAACTTATATGCTGTATTTTGTTATTTTGACAATGAGCTTTTTATACACACAAAAAACTAGCATCATTGATTCAGTGGTTTATTGATTATATTGTATTGTTTTATATTGTGCTGTATTATATTGTATTATATTGTATTGTTCAGGGGAAATTTAGTTTGTAGATCCTAAGAATATTACCCATTCATCTGATTAGTGTTATACAGATTGCATACCTAGTATTTAGCAAGAAGTAAGCAATTTTGACAAGATTAGCTGTGCAGTGTGAAATCTCAAGTGTGGGCAGGAATCTCACAGAAACTAGCAAAAAAATCTCCTGTGTGTCTAAACCAAGAGCAAAAGCACCATTCCATGCAGAAAGCTGTCAGAGATTGACAGTGGTGAGGTTGCCAAGAAAAGTAGAGCTTGGCTGCCAGAAAAATGCCTGTTTCATGTGGGAAACATTCTTCCAAATCTGAAGAACATTGAGATATACATCTGAGGATATTTCAAATTCAGTGGACCAGTGAGCTGAAGCTACCTCTGATGTACACACTTGAATGTATACAATGACTGTTATCCCCCGTAACAGCAAAGACACATATATGTGTTCAAATCTAGGGTTTGCATATATGGCAAAAATACATATGCAGCCCTCTCCCTTCTAAAAAATAATTTTTCAATCATCGGATTGTGAAAAGAAATAACTAAGTGTAATATAATACAGCATAAGCTTCAATGAAGCCTCTAATTCAATCTGACATAAAAGTAAGATAGATAAAATCTTTACACACAGGTCTCAGAAAATCAACCTCAGATGGTCTAAGAGAATTGCAGAATTTTACAGGAAATGGGGTCCTGAGATAAACTTCATTTTATAAATGTCAAAATTAATGCTAGGAAAGGATGAACAATTAGGAAGTGGCTATGATTAAAACTCAGGCATGCAAAAAAAAAAAAAAAACTCAGGCATGCTGATGCTTTATTTTTTAAACTTTCATGACATTATTTGTTTAAATACAAATGCTTTACATACCTTGGAATCTCATTATTTTCACAGCCTCTTGTAGAGGTTAAGAAAATGGAATCTGAAATTTAGCAACATTGTACATTCTCTCATTTAAATGTGGACTAGTACCTAGTTTAACCTCTCTAACTATGCCACATGGTTATTCAACTGGGAAAAAATGTACAATTTTGTTGTGGATATTAAATGTAATAAGGCATATGAAACAATTAGCATACTTCCTGTTCCAAATGAATGTTAGCTGCTCTGTAATTATCATTATCATAATATATATTATATTCAAACTTATTTAACCAATATTATCATATGGTATCTGATCCAGCAGATCATATACCTACCCACATGCAGTCACTTCTGTACGTATTCTGTTTTATTGAACAGCCAGCAAATGCAGCAAATGCTTGGCAAGCTGATGACATTTCAATGATCCTAAGAACAACAGAAAATAAAAGTTTCAGTTAAGGTAGAGTTTTTCTGTTTTCTTTGTTATAAACAGTTCTACACCTAGCTTATGGAATGGACATGCTATTTTCTTTTGCTGATAAATACTCCCCTTTGTCCTTCTACTGGTGAAGAGTTCACAGATTTTCATTCCCTAATAATTCTACATTCTCTAGGCAACTTTCCTAGAGAAAGTCTACCTTCCCTATTTTTTTTCCCTGAACTCCTATTAATTGTATCACTAAAACATTTTGGTACATACATTTTCCATCACTAATAATGTTAGTTTTTTAGTTATAAGCTAAAGAAGAACATAAAAAATTGTAGAATATTTTTTCTTCCTTAACTATCAGTCACTTTTGCTTTTACTTGGACCAAAGTAAATTCATAGAAATATGTTAATGGCAGATTTAAAATCGATATTGGGGCCTTCCCTGGTGGCACAGTGGTTAAGAATCTGCCTGCCAATGCAGGGGACATGGTTTCAATCCCTGGTCCAGGAAGATCCCACATGCTATGGAGCAAATAAGCCTGTGTGCCACAATGACTAAGACGTCATGCCACACCTAATGAAGCCCGTGCACCCTAGAGCCCGTGCTCCACAACAAGAGAAGCCACTGCAATAAGAAGCCCGCACACCGCAACCAAGAGTAGCCCCTGCTCACTGCAACTAGAGAAAAGCTGGCACACAGCACCAAAGACACAATGCAGTAAAATACATACATACATACATACAATTAAAATTGATATTGGAAAATGACAATATAAATGGGTATAATTTGAAGGTAACATTTAAATTGATAAAAAATAGTACTAGGAATCAAGTGTTGCTTACCTTGATTTGAGTTGCAACACTTTACTAAGTTGGCAAAACGAACGAACACTACTATGTATGAGATTGCTGTGCATGTTTAAACTTAAAAAAAATAGAAATTAATGTTCCTCTTTCTTCTTTAAAGAAAATATATTAAAAATTAAATTTAGGTCACCAAAACTTCCATTCACTTTTATGTGTACACCTTTTTCCTGCTGTTGAAATCAATTGTTTTCATCATTTGAGGTTCAGGGCATCTGCTATGCCACTGAAATGTGATCTACTGACCACAATATAAAGATCTCATTGGTGTATATCTGTAATTATTCAAGAGGTAAGGGCACAGGTAATAAGGTATAATGAATAGGCAGCTGTTTCTTTTAATACTAGTTGAAGCAGCTCTGGGCAAATGGCTATTTGACCTTCTTAACTGAGCAGCTTGCCTCCAGTACTCACAACTGATGGACATACATGATCACTTGGCTGTCAATATTCGTAACCATCTGTTATGATGGCAACATGCCTGCTCACAAAATAGTGTAATATTTTGGACTGTAGGTGCCAATTAAGTAGATTGGCAACCTGAAATTCCTGAGGAAAGTGATGCCACATTAATACCCACATGGCTTCTTATCACCAAACCACCTGTTCATCCTTTTCAGTCCAAAAATATTCATGGAAGGACAATAGTGAGTACTTGAGAAAAATTGGTGAGAATCTGTTGTGAATAATTAGATCTTGTTATATCTGGATCTATTTTAAAGTCAACCTTATATATTTAAGAGTACAAAACTGCTAAGCCTATGAAAACCCATAACACCACTTTAAACGATTGAAATAAATATTGTTGATATATTGTGTTTTTTGGTGAGTGTGGATTTTTAAGTGCACCTAAATATCAGTGATGCATCTAGGACTTGGACTAGAGGAAGTTCCTATGTTAAAAAACCCTTTGCTTCAGAATTCCAAAGCAAGGGACAGGAAAGGGTTGAGGAGGGAAGAAAATTACTGGATTATAATTCAAAAATTCTACCATAAACTGACTTGTTGATGGATGAGTTATGCTTAAAATTACTCAAATATTTATTTTTCATTTTCTTCTCTCTGTTCATACACAGCATCCCAGGCAAAAATTATTTACTTCCTGGAATTCTTGCCCTCTCAATATGCTGACACATGGAATCTGAAATATTAAGGTCCCCAGTTTCAGAATAGCAGTAATGCAAAAAATTATCCTCAGGTGTTTCATACATACTCCACTCTATTCAAATTGCAGTCTTCCAGGAGACAAGCGATACAACTTTTGGTAAGAGTCTCAAGGCTGGCATATAGCGGTGGTCTCAATTAAAAACACAATCTTTTACCTTGTTTCAAGTCTATGAGGGTAAATGTGCTGACATGTTTGGAGCAAAGGTAGATCTCAGCAACAATGACTGGAATTAACCTGGATAGTGCAGCCCCATCAGCAGGTTGACTCCAGTTGGTCATATCAGAAAATAGGGCCTGCTGTGCATATCCATATGAGTGACCCAGGGGTATCATAAACAGCTGCAATTTGTTTCAAGTGTTCACAGGTCCAAATAACTGTTTCTTTAAATCTGCCAGTCTGTAGTTTTCCAAATAATAGCTATCAGTAAAAATAGAACCAATTATTGACCAGTGTATAAGAAAGGCTTTGAGTTCCACCAATGAATATAACAATTGTGTCTTACTTAGCTTCTAGTTTGAAGCTGCAGAGTAGAGAATAAAGTCTTTCCCAAAGATGGGAAAATGTTGTCAGTTTGTCATATAATGTCAAAGTGCCATTGGGCCCAAGTTTTCCACATTGTTGAATATACCACTTGACTTTTACAATCGAGGCATGTTGGACCGTACCCATCCTGTCATTCATTGAGTCTGAGTTGACCCATCCCAAAATAGGAATATTAGTCCAAATTGTCACAGGGTCTCCATTGTTTTGAGAGAATATGCTACTAGGTGATCCACCCTAAAATAAATAGTAAAGGAAGTTCTTCAGGCTGATCCAATCCAAACTGGAATCTAAACTCCAAAACAAAGGGTACCAGTAACAGTCATTATGTAACTATAAAAGACAGTACAAGTGTATATTTATTTCCCTCTTTTCTTTTAACTGATTTAGAAATTAATTATATAATACAATATGTATATAATTGTATTTTTGACCTATAATATATAGAAATGTAATATATTTGACAATAACAGCACAAATGAGGTAGGTGGGAGAGAAGTTGTATTGGCATGAGGAAATGATGCCAGATGGTTACTCAAAACCACAGAAACACATAAAGAGAATCAGGACTAGTAAGTTAGAAAGTTATGATATCAAAGTCCATGAAATATTCCTGCCATCTTTCCTTTCTCAGCTTTGTTAGTGCATAGAAGCAACTTTACTATATCTCACTGGGTTAACATTAGTATAAACCCAAAGTCATTTCTCATAAGTTAAGATGAACATGGTAAGCTATAGAGCAACCACTAAAATTAACTGAAAAATATAGTAAAAAATTATTAAAGAAATTAAAATCTTACACAGGAAAACAATGGAAAAAGTTGAAAAGGAACAATATAGAAAAAATATTGGACATTTAGAAAGCCAAATGAAAAATTCCAAATATAAATCCAATTATATTAAGAATATTAAATGGAATTGATTAAATAATTCAATCAAAATGTAGATATTGTGAGAATACAGGAAACAATAAGATTCCACTATAAGCTCTCTATAGGACACGTTTTATTTCAAATAAATAAACATTAAAAGTAATAGAATGGAAAAAGACTTATTGTGTAAACAGCAACCATAAAAAACATAGAGTGGCCTCACAGACAACAGATAAAATCAACTTTAGAACAAAGTATGTTACTAAAGATAAAGAGGAACATTTTATAATAATAAAAAGGTTATTATAACTGGAGATATAACAAGTATAAATGTATACATACCTAAGAAAGTCCCAGAATACATACAACAAAAACATGCACTTGAAGAGCAGTGTAGACAATCCAGTAATAATAGTTTAGTTGGACACTTTCAATATCTCACATTCAATAATCATTAGAATAACATATATCTGATAAGGTACTTGCATCTAGAATGCATAAACAACTCCTGCAATTCAATAATAAAAAGAAAAATACTCAACTGAAAAACAGACAAAAGATCTAAATATGCATTTCTCTGAAGAAGGTATACAAATATGTATGGCCAATAAACACACAAAAAGACATTCAACATCATTGGACATCAGAAAATGCAAATTAAAACCATAGTAAGGTGCCACATTACATCCACTAGGATGGCTATAATAAAAATTTTTAAAAAGACTAAACAAGTATTGGTAAAAATTTGAGGACATGGGAACCCTCAAACTCTTCTGGTGAGGATGTTAAATTGTTCAGTGACTGATAAACCATCTGTCATTCTCCAAAATATTCAACATGAAATTTCCATATGATTCAGCAAATTGGCTACTAGGTATAATACCCAAGAGAACTGACCATATATGCTCATGCAAAAACTTTCATATGAATGTTCACTAAACATTGTTCATAATATCCAAATATTTACCAGCTTATAAATGAATAAATAACATGTGGCATATTCATACCAAGGAATATTATTTGGCAATAAAACAAAGTACCGATATATACTATGACTTAGATGAATCTTGAAAACATTATGTTAAATGAAAGAGACCAGCCATGAAAGACTACAGATTTTATCATTTCATTTATATGAAATGTCTAGAGAGGAAAATCCATAGAGATTGAATGTAGATTAATGGTTGCCTAGAGGTTGGGTAAAAATGGGGAGTGACTGCTCCTACAGGACTCCTTTGGGGGTGATGAAAGTTCTAAAATTGACTGTAGCAATAATCACACAACTCCTCAAATATACTGAAAACATTCATTTGTACACTCATTGGCAGATTTTATAATATGTATGTTACATATTAATAAGGCTTTTCTAAAACTTCTCCAGCTTTGAGATATAAATTGCTCTCCACCACACAGACTATTTCACCCAAAGCTCAACCCTCAACAAAACAGCCAGATCTCTTATTGGAAGAAAATCAAGAAAAGCTGAACTGAGAAGAGGAGTGAGGTGCCAACTTAAAGTTTATGAGGAATACACAAATACAACCTGTGAAGGAGAAAAACAAGCTTATTTCAGGATATGTAAAAATGAATAGGTTTTTATCTGGAAATAATATTAGTAATCATTCATTTCATTTTATAGGTAGTGAATGTATAGAACTGCTAGTTTAAATGACTTGATCAAGATTATATGACTGGCTAAGATCAAAGTCAATTTTAAGAGCTAATTCTCCTAAATCCCGATAAGTGCTTTTTAAGTTAATCTATTACCTAAATTGAATTTACTATCGATTATAAAAATATAAGGATAACATTTAAAAAATTAATATAAGTAAGTACATGTATCAGTACTCTCTAGTATACACAGCAAAAAGGATGGAGTTATGTCTTGTCTACTGTACAAAGTTAAGTAATTTTCATCATCTACACTATGTGCATTGCATATCTGTCAGCTATTATCATTTCAAATACAAGCTGCCACTTCAAATAATCTAAGTAAATTTCTGTTCTAGAAACTGGTATTTTAATTGCAGCTAGTCAGGACTACTAAGGAAGTCTGTTCTGTGAAATTATGAGGATTGCTGATTATAATTGATGGGAAATGACCATCATTGCAAAGATGTAAGGTTGGTGGTTGTAATCCTGAAGACAAAAGTTGTACTCTTAGTCTACTCCAGGCTTCATCTTAAAAAGCAGAATGTTTCACATTTTCATAGCTTGAAAATCAACTGTATGAAGAAGAAAAAAGGTTGGGCTTATATGCATGGTGAATTTTTGAAATGATACACAGGAATAATGACTGTGTCTGTGCAGGAGGATTGGGGTGGTGGATGTGACTTTTAATTGCACACTTCTTTTTACATGTACATGTATTTATATATGCAAATAAAGTGAATTAAATTAAAGTTGAGTGTTAATGGACCATGGCATAAAGATCTGCTAAGATAATTATAGCATTGTATCCATCTAATCTTCTAAGCTTTTATTTCTTAGAGCATGTTTCCCTGAACAAGTTATGTTCAAAACATCTGGGCTGCTTATTAAAATACAGAATCCATGAAAGAACTGCAGACATTCCTATTTAGAGTATCTAAGGACCTGGGACAAGAATTTTAAATTTTTATGGCAAGCTCTCTATTCAATTATTTTGCATGCTGAATCTTAACAGCTACTTCACTGGACTCTTTACTTTAGAAAACTATAGTAAGTAAAGTAATAAAAAAAGGCATTTGGTCTCATGATATCTCCATGTCTTATTGAAAAGTCTTCCCCTAGATAATAGCAGGGGAAATATTGACTCCAAATTAACTTTTGTGTGTTCTTGTCCAGACAATTAATGCAACATGTATCTTTAAAACATCTTCAAAAAAATAAGTAAAAATACACTTATATTTAAGTCTTTGATAATTTTACACTGGTTCTGAGTCTACCTTGAAAGTTTTATGTAAATTGTGCCGCTATATGCGACTTTGATAACTGAATCCAGCTCAAATAATTTTAGAATTTTTGACAGTGGTAAGACTTAAATTTTAAGCACAGTTTTAAAATGCAGCATATTTGCACAGTTCACTTTTCTGTATGTTATTTGTACTTAAATATTTATGTACTTATTCTATAAAGTTCACATAGAACATACCTTGTTCTTGGCAACTACAATTGGCAGTCGCCATTGGCACTTGCCATCTAGCTCTGCTAGGATTAAATCATGTGCTGCTGTAGCTGTTGATTTTCAACACCCTCTGAAAGGAGCTCCGGGTAGAGAGCTGACATGAGGCACTCTGCGCTCTGGGAAAAACTGGCAGAACAGGTCTTCGGATAGTGAGATATTTTCAGGAGCTGATTTTATGAGCCCAATTCTTGTATCTCCTCATATCTAGAAACACTGAAATTCTTCATGGTGACATCTGCTCCTCATGACTAGCAGAACCTTCTACAGAAAAATATGTTCTCGATTGCATGTACACCCCTTTCACCAAAATTACATATATTCTTGCCTTTTCCTCTGCCTTTTTGGAGCAGTTTCTCAGAGCTATCTGAAATGTTGTCTCTCAGGCTGCAGTCTTCATTTTGCCCTAAACAAGACTTAACTCTCAACTCTCATGTTCTGTATTTTTTTTAACTTGACATTCTAAGAATGAGGACTGTGGTTCACATATAATGTATCAAAAACACCTTTACTTTTCAAGTAATATTAAACAAATTAAACTCATTAAACAACCAGAGAATCTTTTGGTTCACATACTGGTACAAATAGAGGTTTGTTTCAAATAAGTCTTTACTCAGCGGTTCAACCATGCCACATAAAACCTTGTTTCTGACTGCTGCTCTAACAATTATCTTTGTCTTCAGACTGGGTTCCCTTTTTGTGGGAAATTTGCCACCAACAGATCCCAGGTTATATGCTTTTACCTTTATACCATGTAAGAAAAAAAAAATCATTTACAACATTGCAAACAAAAGCACTAAAAAGCACTTTATCTGGATAAATCATGTAATGACTGTACAATCCATGTGTCCAAGAGGATAGAGTATAGCACTTAGGCTTAGCAAATTGGATAATTCAAAGCTGGTGTGTTTTGATGGTGTATGGTTTCCAGCATTACAGATTCACATGATCTCCCATGAGAAGCTGAGAATGTGAGGGAGGAGAAAAGAGGAAGACAGTGTTGAAATGACAATCCCTAAGGTCCACAGAATAATTTAATTCTATCATAAAATTATTAATACAATGCTGGTGCTCCAAATGTTTGTTATAAGATATGTCAACTTCTATTTTTAATAATACAGCTATTCATGATCTCCAGGAAAATTTTTACAAAACAAGGGAATGAAACAGTTGCAGTGTTTTTAAACCTATTATTTCAGTCTCCCCAAAGACGTCACATTAAGATTCAAAAAACGTACATATTTATTTTTCACTGAAGTAATATGTACCTTCAGCATGACAAGTATAGAATGAAGCATGTTGGCTTTAAAACATTTATGATTCCAGGTGTTTGTTACTGTCACTGAGTGAAGTTCTTTTATTTGTGAATATTCCATTATATTCTTCCTTGTATTTCCATACTCATGAATACAAAATCAATAAACAGAAATGTAATGATAATATTAATGACAGGAATGAAGTCATGAGAGAAAGGTCATCAAGTGATTCAGAACTTTAAAATGTAGTGAACGCATTGGTAAACTAAGAGGCACCGACAAGCTGATCTCCTTCAATTATCATGCCCTTTTCATATGGACTTGAATTCATCAAGAATGAGGAGTGTTTGTCACATTTTGGCCAGGGGTGGGGGGGGTGGCGAGGGGTATGTGTGAAGTGTTACATTACATGGAACATAGAAAATTACTTTCTAAAACTATTTGGAGGTTTAATATATGGATGTGGGTAAATCTTTCTAATATAAGCCTGGAGAATAGCTAGGCCTGACTAATCAATAGAAAAAGTCGGGGCAGTAGTGCTATCAACAGTACAACTTGTAACAGTGTGGTGCTTGGGCCAGCAGTGTGAAAATCGACTTGGGGATTTGTTATAAAGGCGAATTCTAAAGCTCCACTTAAGAAAAGGAAGTTCTGGAGTTGCATCCCAATAATCTGTGTTTTAACAAACTCTTTGCAGAATTCCAATGCATATTAAGTTTGAGAACCACTGATTTATAATTTCCAAATCCTCAAGCTCTTTTTTATTTTTTTGAGCGAGTAGAATATTTAAAGTTTATTTTAAAATGTATTGGGGCATTGGTAAAGTCAATGGGTAATTTTCAATTATGTGCTGCTTATAAAAAAGCGATATGTGTTTATAATTCAGGAGTAGACATTTTTTTAAGAATTGTGAACCTGGAATTCCCTGGCCGTCCAGTGGTTAGGACTCCACACCTTCACTGCCGAGGGCCCTGGTTCAATCCCTGGTCAGAGAACTAAGATCCCATAAGCTGTGGCCACAAAAAAAAAAAAAAAAAAAAAAAGAGAGAGAGAGAGAAAAATTGTGAACCTGAACTTCTCTCTCTCTTTGTACTTTTGATTTTTAAATATCTTCATGTTTTGAAACTATTTGGTACTTATAATGATACAACTATATGCCAAGAGCTTTGCTGAGGAGTACATACAAAATCTTTAAAGCATATGATAAAGTTATATTAAGTGAAGTTTTTGTCTATTAAAATATTATCATAATTTAGCCAAGGAGGTTGTAGCTCAGAGCAACACTGATCTCATACAAGAACAAGCAAAGCTGCTACTTCAGATAATGTGCCACATGGAGTTCCATAATTGCAGGTTATTAAAAAAAAAAAATCCCCTTTTGGTACCTGACACAGGGTGGACCAGTGGTATCATCTGGGTAGGGAGTCCTGAATCCAGCTTGGCTCCTGTGTGGGCCCCTGGCTCCACTTCTCTCCTTCAGGCCCTCTCTGACTCTCAAAAACACTTTCCCAGCTCATTTCAAATGCCCTGAGATGCTTTGAGACTCACACCTATGTGGATGTCCCAGGGCCTGTTGGCTGGTCCCTGATTCTAGGGGGCTAGCTTGGCAAGCTAATAACTCCCACTGACAACCAATGTACCATTTCATTGTGGAATAGTACAAGATTAGACCATCAGACTATAGCAGACATGCAAATTTGGAGGTACTCAAATTACTTATATAATATTTTTGCAAAAATATTTACCTGTGATTCATACACTCCAAGATGCCTTAAGCACAGATCAGTCACATGACTGCGTAAGGTCACAAAGTTAGGAAAGCATATACCCAGGACTTGAAACACATTCTATGCTTTTCCTTTAAATATTATTCCGTATCCATTTATGAAAGTTTGTCTCTTTGAACATGCAATTTAGGAGGGCACTAACCCTTAATTTAACTTAGTAAGATGAATGAATGATCCATATACAGCATATGATTTCATGAAATAATTTATTTGATAAATACATACTTTTAGCTAAGTTGAAAATCAGTGGTGTATCACTTGAATATATTTATTTTAGATTTGTTTTGTAATCAGTATATAATCATACTACTACTACTACTAATAATGACAAGGATAATATTAGAAACAAGAACACCAAATATGTAGTAGATGTTTATTAGACTCTAAGCAAAGTCAAAATGGCTTTATATAATTTATCTCATTCCTCCTCATTATATTCCCATGATTCAGACAAAGACATTGAGACTTGAAGAACTTGAGCAACTCATCGACATTAACACAGCTACCTAGTGACAGAGTCAAGATTCAAATCCTTCCTGTCTCCAGAGTTCCATTCTTTTGTTAAGGCCTTGGTTTCACTGGCTGGGAGACAGAGTAACCTCTACCACAATAAGTGAATTTGTTAAATCTGTGAATCTATAATTTCATGTAATTTTACTAACTTTTGATTGTATGTTCTAGGTCATTATTCTCATGTTCTGGAGATAATTCAGCATTAATCAGGATTAAAGCTTTTTTAAAATTCCAAGTGAGAGCTAGTTGACTTCATATTACTTAGATACTTATGAATATTTAACATTAAACTAAAACATACACTTAATTAGAATAGAGGCCGTAAAAATAGAATTCTTAAATGTTTAAAAGTGTACTTCAAAGTAGCTGTGTATTTCTGCATATAATTAGCATTAACTACCTCCTCCCCCAAAAAAATTCTGCTTGACAAATTTTACTTTAGGTATTATCCAGACAATAACATCTTATTGGAAACTACTGGCAAGCTCATATCTAAATGACCTTCAGTATAAAGGAGATGGTTTGGAAATATGATGTCAATTTATTACAGTTTTCTACATTTACTCAAAGTGATATACTGAAGAAGGAAGTAAAAAGAAATAAGGCCATCCATCACTTCATTACAGAGTGGACCTATGATCTTAATGTCCCTTTATACTGTTATATTCTGCCAGAATTCAATGAGAGGATGTTGCTGAAAATAAAATTCAAGAAGTATTAAGCCACAAATATGCCCACATTGAAACAATTCCTAAATTCTGAAGAAATGAAGTGTAATACTATTTTGCTTTTTTTACTGAATAACTTTTATTTAAATTTTTATGTTTCTTAATATCTGGTTATACACTCATTGAACTCTACTCATCTTGTGAATTGAAAAACATTAATGGCACTGTTCATTAAATTCAGAGTGGTTTTCTTTCCTAATTTTTAAAGGCACTGAAACAATATAGTAATTGCATTTCACTTTCCCAGTGTGTTTGGAGGGCAAAAACAGAGTAGAGTTAAAATGGTGAAAAGCAGAATTATCATTACTGTTCTGGAATGTATTTCTATGACATTTATTAAAATAAATTTCAAATGTTTACATGACTGTTTTTCATCTTTGGACAATGAGTCTGTCTTTTTCACCATAGTGAAAACCATGAGAAGTAGCATCCTGACACCAGCATCCTGACAGTTTTCTATCATATTTCCTAAGGTCTCAGTTGACCTATTACTATTATTATTACTATTAATTAGTGGCTTTTCTTTAGCACAAATGGAATTCTCAACAGTTCCTTTTAGCAGAAGCCTCCCAATCTTAGATCTCATGTATGTTATAGGGTTTATCATGTGTGATAACCTATGTCACCCACCACCATATACAGAAAATTTCATTGTTTAGATTGCAAATGGGGAATAACTATGGTCAGGTTTACATCATTTGCAAACCAAACTGAAATTTAATACACATTGTGGTTCATGAGAGCAGGCTATTGAAAGTTTTAGAAACTGAAAATAAATAATAATAAATAATAATAATAATAATAATTTGCATAAAATTCTAAGTTAAAAAAATAAAGATATGGTTAGATACAGAACCTTGGAAATATAATCAGGATTTCTCTTTTACATTTTTTTTCTACATCTACTTTTCTGCTTTTCTCTTCTTGTTGATTTCATATTCATCCACTGTAAAAAGTTAACATCACGAGATAAGAGAAGGCTAGTGCATGCCACCCATATAAGTAGATAATTCATAGTGAAGATTTTGACTGGTATTGTATCACTTTTCCTGAACTTGGATTACTGTCCCACAGATGAATAATCTACATTGTTCAAAACACATGCAAAAGAGGATTTGAGGTTTGAAGAAAGTTTTAACCATAAAATATGAATTTAATACAGAAAACAAATATGACATTTTGAGTTGTGATTTTACATGTGTTTATCAATATTAGTTATTTGGATTTTCTTAAAGCATGAAGCTAACAACATGATTACTTTTATTTGGGGAATGATGACGTGATCCCACCAATGCAACTCAAAAGCAGTCACCACCCAACAGATAGTTTGTCTTGACTCCAAGCTAGAGAGAATTAGCATTCAGATCTTAATGTTTCCTTTAAGAAAATTAGCTAGAATTAAAAAATGAATAAGGATACTTTTAATAATCACAGAGAAAATTTACTAGTAATTAAAGTTTGCTTTTTTTTTTTTCTGGTTGATATCCCTTTATTTGGTTGATGATCTTTTAAGTCTAAACAAGAGCATAATTCCACTGTGGAAGAAAGAGGAGTTATTTTATTAATTTATAGTTACTTTATCTTGAGGAAACTTAATGGGTTACTTTAATAAAATAAAAATAATAATAACTAGCAATTATTATTGCCCAAATTACAGTGATAGAAATGCTGTGGACTTTTATTTTATATTTTCTAAAAGGATATGTTGAAAACTAAAACCAGTCTGAAAGCCATTACAAAGTCAATGTAATTTATTCACTGTCCTTCTTTTAGAAAGGGATTTATTTCTCTGTGTGTTAGCATTTTCTTAAAATGCTTTGGCTTACTTTTCAATTCATTTCAGCATTTCAATTTCCTGTGAGTGCTTTCCATTTGTCACTACTTACTAAGAAAGATAGTAAAAATGGCTTAAACATAATTGTCATTTTCATGACAACACTAGAGTATTTCAAAGAATGAAAGAAAGATAATCCAGTTAAATTGCTATTTTTCATCCACATTGGAATTTTTCAATATAAATGAGTTCATATAAATGGAAGAACTGTCAGAGAGGTAAGGTCATTTAAACAGTTAGCTGCAGTTGAAATAATTTCATGACAGACCAACATGTCATGCAGTAAGGTGTGGAATTGATACTACGATCAGTAGCTTTTGTCAAGATGTTCTTCCTCACTCTGATTCTACTGAAGTGTGAAAGGAAAGTATTCAATTATTATACATTATTATTAATGTCCAAGTAGTGAATCTTTAAGGTATATGTCTTTAAATAATAAGTCATGTGTCCAAACGGGTGATGGGGACCTTAATGTGTGAACAAGATAAGTAAATTATACTTTTTATTTTTTTCTGTAGAAGATCTTGATTAGTTGGACTAATAGGATTAGGCTTGGGGTAGAATAAAGTAGGCTGAATAAGAGATAAAGATCTTAGTGTAGTAATGTTCTTGTTTGTGCTATACTCCCTGTTGGTTCTAATGGAAAGCATTTAGCCAAAGTATAGACTTAAGGTTTGATTGGCATTGATATCCACAAGGGGTGTAAGTAAGGAAATTGCCATTTGGTTTGTGTGTTTATCGAGTGACATAATACACGTCTCCTAGTAGAGTGTACGACCATGATTATGAACAATTATTCCAAACATGAATTACAAATATTTGCACATAACTAAAGCTTCTTACGGACTAAGATGAACTATCTGGAGTGGAACAAAAATGTTGTAGCAGTAGGTGATGCAAATTTAAGAATCATTTTTACATGTTATGAGTACAGAAGAGACATCTGGCAAACTGACAGTATCATTTGAAAGGAAAAACCAGCAAATAATCATTATCACTTTAAAAGGCCCAGATAATTGTTCTGCTTTAAAAAATGTTATAATGCTCCTTCTCAAGATGTGTAAATTCTCTGGAAAATTTGCTTCCACTAGTAATGATGCTTTTTTCAAAAGTGACTTCAAATTGCCATTCTCACAAATATTTTATTAATAAGTGTTAACAGAGTAGTCATTTTATTTTTAAAGCTAGATGTGTGAATATATTCCAGTCTATTGCAAACTTTCTCAGGCCAAATTATACTTTATATTGCAAGAATCTGCAAGCAAAAATTAAATGTTTAGATAAAAATTAAATTATTTCACTACAGTTATAAACAGAATACATATCAAGCTATGTTTGAATAATGTTAATTATCATTTTGCTGTATATTAGCAGAATAAAATTGCTTTTGGAATTACAATTTTTTTGCTTACTTTTTTCCAATTATATGAGTTTCAGGTATACAGCATTATAATTCAGCATCTGTATACATTATAGAGTGATCACCACTGCAAGTCTAGTTACCATCCATCACCATAGAGCTGATCCCCTTCACCCACCCCTCAAATCCCTTCCCCTCTGCTAACCACTAGCCTATACTCTTTATTTTATGAGTTTGTTTTGATTTTATTTTATGTTTATTTTAAAATATAATTTTGAAATCACATAAATATCTGCTTTGAGGGACCATAATGTTGAAATTAAGGTGTAGTTTAAAAATAATGAATCGTTTTATTTACTCATTGTCTATGGCTGTAACTGATGTTTTTATGAAATAAGTTTTCACATAATAGTTGAGACTAAAATTAATTTAGGACACAAAAACAAACAAAAATATTTTTATCATTGGACACATTACTTGAACATCCCTGAGCAATTTTACATATGTCTTCTGTGTAGCAAATGCAATACTAGAGATCTGTGTATACCTAATGACTGCTTATTTACTTATCTATTTATTTCCTTGGTAATTGAGTGATATTTATTCACCAAAATATTCAAAACTTAAGCATAAATGTTTCCTAAATGCGTGTTTATCCAAGGACATTTTAGCACTGTATCCTTCTACAATCATAACCACTGTGCTCTACCTGAGTGACTCTTATTTTTCCCCTCAATATATCCCCAAATTTCTTCTGTATTGTGTTGCTTTGTTTTGAGCACATTCTCAGATTTATCTCACGGATTCACTAATAATATTCTAATATGGAAATGATCCGTGAGCCTGAAAGTCTCAATAAAATAGATCATTACTTCATATACTTAATGTCTTTATTTCAAAAATGTTGGGTACTCACTAATAATATTCTAATATGTAAGGGATCTGTGAGCCTAAAAGTCTCAATAAAATAGATCATTACTTTATATATTTAATGTCTTTATTTAAAAAATATTGGGTACATAGGGGTAGGGGATTAAGAGGTCTAAGCTATGTTGTATAAAATAAGTTACAAGCTCCCTGTAGAAGACAAGGAATATAGCAAATAATATAATAACTATGAATGGAGTGTAACCTTTAAAATTGTGAATCACTATGTTGTACACCTGTAACATATAATATTGTACATCAACTGTACCTCAATAAAAAGATGTTGGGTTTATTCTTATAAATGCTATCTAGCAGTGTTTGGTTACAATAAAGAGCAGAGGGGAAATTATATTAAGTTTTTGAAAGACTGAGCATTTTGAAAGGCAACTGAGAGAAAAAGGAAAAGATGCTTAAAACATTTTGTGCAAAACTAGTAATATCTAGAAATTTCAAAACCCTGATATAAAAAAACCAGCAAAATATTAAAGACAGAATTGCTCAGAAGGCTATATATTGGGTTGAAGGAGGAGAAAGTATTAAGGTTGGTTAATAGTGAATTCGGAGGAAGTGTGTTGATGTCCTTAAATTCCTGAGAAAAAATAAACAGGATGTGGAGGAGGAGAGAAATGCGGTGTTTGTATGTGTGTATATGTTTCAATATGTATATGAAAAAAAATATATGAAATACATATATTTCAAATATATAGATTATATATTACTCATATGTATATTTCTTTGTAAATTAAAACATTATTTGTCTGTACGTGAGTGTATAAATATGTATATATCATATATTTCATTAGTAAAAGAATTTGACTTATGAGCTGGATTAAAATCACCCTATATTCCTGATAGCTTCTGGATATAGCATAACCTTGTATTTTCCCCTTCTGACTTTAGCTGGGATCCACATAGATAGTACTGTAGATAGATATTTATATTATCTAGTTTCTTCTATACATTGGTATACTAATTTGCTAGGGCTGCCTTAACAAAGTACGACAGATTGGGTGGCTTCAACATCAGAAAATTTTTTCTTACAGTTATGGAGACTAGAAAGACAAGATCAAGGTATCCACAGGGTTGGTCATTTCTGAAGTCTCTCTCTTTGGCTTGCAGACAATCGTTTTCTCCCTGTGTCTTCATAAGTTCTTCCTGCAGTAGATGTCAGTGTCCTAACCTCCTCTTCTTATAAAGACACCAGTCATATTGGATTAGTGCCCACCTTAATGACCAAATTTTACCTTATTTCTCTCTTTAAAGGCCCTTTCTCTGAACACAGTCACATTCTGAGGTACTGAGGGTTAGGACTTCAATATGGGGATTTGAGAGCTGGGCAGAACAATTAGCATTACAGTCTGTAAAGGATATTACACTGAGAATATCTAGAAATTGTTATCCAGGTGACTCATTTTAATAGTTTGTGAATTAAAGCAATTTAAAGCTGCCTGACCATTACATTTTACTCTGTGCCCCTTACTATGCTTGGGTTGATCTAACCTAGAAGTGGCATTAGGAATAAAATAATGAATCAACACAAGTTAATAGACTTTACCTTTTGCAGGATAAGATAATTTGCAATTTATGGATTTTTAAAATTTAATATTTATTAATATACAAATATTATATTTATATATTTATATTTATATATATATTTCAACATTCATAATTTCTACTTTAAAATCAGTGCAGGCTCTTACTTTAAATATCATCTTTTCAAGATTTAGAGAGTTAAATTGAATAATACAGTGTTTTCAACAAGCACTCAGATGAAATTTATATCTATGAGTATAATTTAAACAATTTGTTTAGAGATTATTGTGACATATATGGGAACGTTTCCCTTATTTTCAAAAATTAGAAAAATAACACAAAGAGATTGAAATGGGGATTTACAAATACTACCCTCATTTTAATGTTTATAAACTTATTTAAAATTAAAACAATTTAGCTAAAAAACACTTACCTAACTTGTTACTTTGATAATAAGCATTCTCATTTAAATCTCACTGTGAATAGACTAATTATGTGCATTGAATGTTATTCTCATTTAATTAAATTTAAATTACTTAAATTACTTGTAAATTGTATCTTAATATTTACTATTTAATGTTTGGCATTTTGAGTCAATGTGGTACAATCAATTAAGGAAACAAAGCATAATTTGTCCCCCGAAAATATACTCAAGATCATAATTTGAAATTTGTTATATATCTAAGATGATTTGGGGTCATTGGACTTTGTTGTAAACATCTTCTTTAAAGCAGTTTTTGTTTTTTCCCAGTACTGACATCTTTCAAATGCTCTGTTTAAGGCAAATACATAACCCTTAATGTGTGTGTATGTGTGTGTGTGTGTGTGTGTGAGTGTGTGTGTGAGTGTGTCTGTTGCTCACAAGGAAATAATAAATTCTAATAAAAATAAACTGAATTAGTTCTCTGAGAAAATTTTCTACTTACTACTAAGAAAGAAATTATATTGTATAAAAGTGACTATTTAGAAAACTTAATTTAGAAATCATCCCTAACTTAAAATAAGATTTCAATCCAACTTTTTAATTTGAGGTGCAATAATTTCCCCAAAAACATGCAAGGTCTTTCCAGGAGTACATTATTAAATACTCAGTGTTATAATTCTCCATTGAATTTTTGCATATCTTTATTATCCACTACATTAAAAATATTTTAAGGCGTCTAACTCATGACAAAACAGAAATTTTGATTACTCCAGATTTTTTAAAAATGTAAACTGATGCTTAACAACTGTGTACATTTATTTTAAGATTTAAGTGACATGAATATTACTTCAGCATAAATACTAAAGTTTTTGAAATTTTATTGATAGCAGATATTGTTTCTGTAGCTCTACCATTTACTTCTTTATTCATTCATGAGTCAGTCTTCTTTCTTAACACTTTTGTAGGTACTGTGAAGGTTTGACTGAGGGCTGGACGAAATCATATGAGTTAATTAGAATTAGATCTATTTTAGAGACCTAGCCCTTACATTTAAATTAACAAATAAAAATAATAAAAACAGATGGGAAACATCATCTTTGTTAAAATGAAATGTTAACTCATTATTAACACTAAAGAGTATCTATCAGTTATATTTTCAATTAAATTCAAAGAAAACACATACTCACAGGGCTTAGTGCTTTGGAAAGAAAGAAGTACAAAGTCATAAGGGATTTTACAATTGGTCCAAAAAGCAATACCCAGGAGATGGTAGGGCAAGTGGGGAACAGTGTACCTGGAGCCATTTCCACGCCAGCATGTCTGCAGCAGCCACGAAGTTGCAATCAAGACCTCACTGCTGTATGTCATAGAATGTTCTGCCTATGTTTTCCTCTAGGAGTTTGATAGTGTCTGGCCTTACATGTAGGTCTTGAATTCATTTGGAGTTTATTTTTGTGTATGGTGTTAGGAAGTGTTCTAATTTCATTCTTTTACATGTAGCTGTCCAATTTTCCCAGCACCACTTATTGAAGGGGCTGTCATTTTTTCATTGTATATTCATGCCTCCTTTGTCAAAGATAAGGTGCCCATATGTGCTTGGGCTTACCTCTGAGTTCTCTATTCTATTTCATTGATCTTCCTTTCTGTTTTTGTGCTAGTACCATACTGTCTTGATCACTATGGCCTTAGTATACATTGAAGTCAGGAAGCCTGATTCCACCAACTCCATTTTTCCTTCTCAAGATGGCTTTGGCTATTCGGGGTCTTTTGCGTTTCCATACAAATCATAAGATTTCTTGCTCTAGTTCTGTGAAAAATGCCATTGGTAATTTGATCGGGATTGCATTGAATCTGTAAATTGCTTTGGATAGTACAGTCATTTTCACAATGTTGATTCTTCCAATCCAGGAACATGGTATGTCCCTCCATCTGTTTGTGTCATCTTTGATTTCTTTCATCAGTGTCTTAAAGTTTTCTGCATACAGATCTTTTGCCTCCTTAGGCAGGTTTATTCCTAGGTATTTTATTCTTTTTGTTGCAATGGTGAATGGTCATACAGAGTGAAGTAAGTCAGAAAGAGAAAGACAAATATTGTATGCTAACTCATATATATGGAATCTAAAAATGGTACTGATGAACTCAGTGACAAGACAAGGATGCAGATGCAGAGAATGGACTGGAGAACTCAAGGTTTGGGGGGGCGGGGGATGAAGGGGAAGCTGAGCCGAAGTGAGAGAATAGCACAGACATATATATACTACCAACTGTTAAACAGCCAGTGGGAAGTTGCCATATAACAAAAAGATTTCAACTCAAGGATGGATGATGCCTTAGAGGACTGGGATGGGGAAGGTGGGGGGGAGTCGAGGGAGGGAGGGATTACAGTGATATGTGTATAAAAACAGACGATTGAACTTGGTGTACCCCTCAAAAAATAATAAATAAATAAAATAATAAAAGACCTCACTGCTGAGCACTGGCATGACTGTGCCTTATCAACATACTCTCTTCTCCTTCCTTCCTTCTCCTTCTCCTCTTCTTCCTCCTCCAATCCATTTTTAAATTTTTTTGTTTTGACTAATAAATCACATGAGTGCATATTCAGAGGGAAATAATATTTTTAGCTATCAATTGAAAATAAAAGTTCAGTGAAAAACTATACTTTGTAACCCTTGAGACATGAGTTATTAATATATACATACACTGAGTGAAAGGGATTGCTTACTCCAGCAGGACAAACTAAAGTCTGAAAGCACATGGAATCTGAAAAGAGGATATAAATAAATTATTCAATAAATTGATGTGAAATGACTGAAAACACATACACAACTAATATGGTTAGATCACCACCTTGCTCTTGTTTCAAAGTAAATTGTATATTATACAAAGCTTTTGTAAGCAATGCAGTGTGAGATTTGCTGCATAAATTATAGCACTCATCTATTCATACTTCAGGCCCGCAGTAAAATTATGAAGCCTGTGTAATTAGCTAACAGAAGATTTATAGTCAACATATGAGTATAAACTCTATTATCTGCTAATTTGAAAATATGCCTGAATATCCTGCCACCTAAACTAAATGCAATAGTGTGGATTTCAGAGCAGCCTTTTTTCATAGAGAAGGGGAAATGTCCTTCTGCTTTCCAGCCTCATTCCCAAGAGGAAACTCTTATAGGAAAAGAGAATCTTTGCCTTTCTTACTGATACACAGACAGTCAGTAAATAATAATAATAATAATAATAATAATAATAGTAATAATAATGATAGTAATAATAAAAATAATAAGTGCAACCACTGCTGGCATAAGAGATATATGTTCTACATACAAGTGAGTGTCAGGCTTCTCCCAAAGATTACTGACTCCTCACATAAGGAAGGAGACAGCAAGTGGTGGAGAGGCAGAAATTTACTCCTAGAACTTCTCTCAGGAGGTAGAGGTGGGAGATTCTATTTTTTCTCCATGATTTAATGTCCTATTTCACTTTATGAACCAAGTCTACAATCTGTCAAGTGGAACCAAAAAACAAACAAACAAATAAACAAAAAACCAGTATATCCAGGCAATCCTACATGGGCTTTCTTAAGACCTTTTGCCCATGACCTGCCTCAGCTCCTTAAGTAGGCTTCTAAGACCAGTTGGATGAAATTAAATTTTTGCCTGAGGCCATTTCTTAATTTATCAACTATTTTCCAACAGGAGAAGTTGGGAATGATAAAGTTTTATTTTCTTACCAAGCAAGTCCTAAGCTAAAAATGTTTTTCTAGACTCTGCTTGAAAAATTAACAATTTTTTCTTCAGTTTATTTCTATCTACCCCTTAACCTATGCACCTGACAGGGACCAATTGACACCTTTAATATTATGCTGGGTATCT
Source organism: Hippopotamus amphibius kiboko (assembly GCF_030028045.1). Taxonomy (NCBI): domain Eukaryota; kingdom Metazoa; phylum Chordata; class Mammalia; order Artiodactyla; family Hippopotamidae; genus Hippopotamus; species Hippopotamus amphibius. Next base: position 97,766,778 of record NC_080195.1, on the reverse strand, counting down.
CTATTCACAAGTTCATTTGTGATATTTTCTATCTTTTGTGTTACTGAACCCAATTATCTCATATATGTCTCTTTTTCTTCACATTCTAGTAGCAATTATTTTCTCCTGTTCCACACTCCACATCTAGTTTATTTTACTTTAGCTTCCAGGCATAGCCTTCTAACCATCTTTCCTATTGTTTCTTATTAGCAGTTTCCTCAGTGGCATATGTTTCAGGTTTTATCACAACAGTCCACTACTTCTCTTATTTATTCTTTGTAAATAAATAAGTGATTATTTATTTATTGTGATTAATAACATACTGTGATATAATAAATCATACTGAAACCGAGTAAATATTTTTTTTTCATGCTTCTGAGAGTTGACTAAGCAGATACATTATTGGCTGTGATCACTCTTGGGATTTCAGGACTTAGTTGACCTGAGATGTCCAAGGAGATTTCACTATCATTTATGGACAATTAGTATAGGCTCATGACTGGATAGCTTGATTCTCTTCCATGTGGGTTTTCTTATTCCGTATGGTCTTTCATCATCCACTAATTTAATTCATGCTTCTTTACAAGGTTGATATGGTTTTCAAAAGAGAGTTGTTTTAAAATGTACATGGGATTTTGTTTGTATTCAGGTATGAGATTATTCAGAAGACCACTGCCTCTGGGATGCAGAGTACCTCCCTAAGTCTACATGGCCCCAAGATGGCAAAGCATCATAAAATACAGAAAATAAAAACATGATTAATACAAGAGAATTAAAAATAATCAAAAAGATTTCAAAGCCTAGCCTGGAAAGTCACAGTGTAGTAGACATGGTAATATACCATCCAGATTTCCCTTCAATGAAGAATTTGTTTCCCAGCTGTTGGGGGATGCTATTGACAGATATAAGAGTTTGCAAAAGCTGTTGCATCATTGTCAAGGTTGGCCATATCCAATAAATTATTTTCATGTTGATATACAGAAAGACAGCTATTTTAGCCCAATGCAGGACAATTCTTAAGAACATTTTAGTTCCAAAATTGCCTGTCAGGTTGGCTAAAGCTGTTGTCAGGATTTGTTTACAGGTTAACTTCTCCTTTTTCCAGTTTTGCTTCTTTTTTCTTTCCTTCTAAAGGTGTTGACACCGACAAAACCCCCTAATAAACATCATGCACACTAAACTCCAACTCAGAGTCTGTTTCCTGAAGAATCTTACCTTTGAAAAACAACATTATGCCAAAACGCATTCTATTTGTTAAAGAAATTCACGAAGCCTTTCCAAATCAAAGAGATCAAAAAATGGACTTCACTTCTTTAAAGAAAAAGAATTTAACAGCAATTTGTGGTCAGAGTTTATAATCTACAGATATCAAGATTTTAGTGCCAGGTTGTCTTCTGACATAGAGAACTATTTGCCAATGGAATAAGAGTTTTTGACATGGTATTGAAACTTACCAGAGTCAGGAGACTGACAGTGGTATCTCAAGTACCTAAGTGATTGGAGTTGGTTATTATGACTCAGGGCATTGTCAGATCCACAAAAGAATTAGGTCAGCAGGGATACTAGCAATCAAATGTATGATGGAAATAATACAGTTTGCATAGTTCAAAAAGCTCCAGAGGACATAATAAGCTTCATAAAGAGGTGGGTCAGACTCCTGGCCCAGCTGAATCACTTCATCTGCTACCTCTTCTCAGATTGCAGTTAAGCTTAAATGTGTGGTTTTTATATCCATTTAATGGAGGCAGTTAAAATCCCTGAGTATTTCATGAAAATTTTGTCTTAATACGTTAGAACAGAAACAAACCACAATTACCCCAAGAGACATAAGGGGTGGAAAAGCTACACTATAAGCCATGACTATCTTGCTATGAAATTTTGTATGGTTGTGTATGTGGCCTGATGAAGACAGATACCTGGACAGTGATAAATGGCTTAGCTCATAGGTACGATGCCATGAAAGAACAAGGCTAGAAGTGTGGATACAGAACAGTCTAGAGAAGAAAGATAGTACTGTACTAATGGGAACAAGATACGTGAATCTTTGAAACTTGCATCAATGCCCCTGAAAAAGGAGAACATCATTTGAGATGAGTTATTTCACAACTACCTGGTGGATGTAGGTTGCTCTCTCTTCTTGGCCACTTCGAGTTTATATGATGGATCCATGAACAGAGTTTCCATGTCAAGGATGAACATGATGTATGAGCACAGATGCATGGCTTCCTTCTCATCAAGGCTCTTGCCACTGCTGAATTCCTGATCTATTAACCATAGAAACCTGTGCTGCACTTGTAGATAAAACTCTCTTGAGGACACTAGCTAGCCACTTGGTGCTAAGTTAACAGCAAAACCACAGGCAAAAGAAAAAAGTTAATATGAATAGTTAGACTTGATGATGCAAATCGAAGCATGTCTAGAAAATAGGAGTTTCAGTGTTACTTCTCTATTAGGTGGTAACAATGACTTGGCACTTACAGTTACCACAACCTTAGCAGAGCAAGGAAACCAATGGTTCATTCCCCTTAGGGATTAAGCTCTTACTGCCTAATCATCCAAGCAGGCTAGACTAGCTGGAGCACTGGAGCAGGTGGTTGAGAAAGGAAACAACCGGTTACGGCTTCCAATGGAAATGTATTTCAATAACACTCCTGTACTAAATGTTCTCTTTTTTAAAGAAATTATGTTAAACCACCACCTTAAAAATGCCTTGAAAGGACTTTAAGAGCCATAGAAAACTTTTGAGGGTAATGTTATGTTTATTATTTTCACTGTGCTGAGAATTTCACGGGTATTTGCATGTGTCAAAATTTATCAAGTTGTACAATTTAACATTCATTTTATTGTACATTCATAATACCTTAATACATCTGTTAGAAAGGAGAATGAATATATATATATGTGTGTGTAATAATATATATAATGGGCACATATATACTAAACATTCCTATACACATATATGAGTGTGTCTTTTTGAATATATTCAATTTCACTCATTACAAGTTTTAGGCAAGATGTTTCATAGTGAGAACTTCCTTGCCATTATGATGTCATGACACACTGACTATCTACAAGCTTGCCACTGTTGTTTAGCATCTATCACCCTCTAACTTTATTGAAGTTCAGGACAATGTGACAATGTGTTCCAGACAAGTGACAATGCCACTGAGATGCATTGTTGTGACTTTATGGTATTAATACAAATAAATATATTATGCTTTTAATTTGTTTCTATCTGTTGTACTTGGGAAGGACTAAAGATAAATAGAGCAAATAAATTTAGAAATCAATCAAATTCCAAAGGTCATCAAATCACTCTCTCATAATTCAGAGAGGAAACTATGCCATAGAAACATTAAATGTTTTGCTGTTATTGCACATTTTATGGCATCGAGTTAAAATGCAGGGTTTAAGATGTCCTATCAAGTGATGTTCACTACCTCAAACAGAATATTATTTGTATGATTTACAGTATTGCAGCTACACAAAACAAAACAGTTCCTTATTTCACTGAATGGGGGGATAACAAAAGATCAATGGAAATTTTGAAGACAATGGAGAAACTGACAGAAACATTCAGAAAGGAATAGCTTTGTTTGTGATCAAGAGAGCTAAGCCTCGTTTGTTTTCTTCTTTATGTAGCCCTCTTTAATGAAAGTTAATGGGTATGTATATTAAAAATGATAAGAATTCAGCTGAGATTTTATTGAAATAAATTAAATCCATATGAATGACTTACAAGAAATTAAGAAATACGTGTTTTCAGAGGTGCTTCCACAGATGAGATATTTCTAGTTGCTTTCAATAGAAATTCTGAGATATAGTAGACTTTAATTAGAGTGCTACTGAGTAAAAAGATAACTGCACTTACAGCATCCTGAGGTGGCAGTCAAGATGCAGCAGGTGGACAGGAAATACTGCAGTATGCCAGTGAGAAAAAACATTTCACTGAATGCAGCAGTATATATCATGCAAGGGAAATAAGATAAGTGAGATGAGAGCATGAATGTAACAGCTTCAGTTTTGTTAATTAGGCTACATTCATGGTTCAGCGATGCTGCAATTTACCACTCCATCCTCCTGGAGCCTATTGTGCAAATGCTCTCATGCTTCTAGTAGCTGTAAATGGTGTGTAATATGTGGTCTTACGAGGTGTGATTACAACATTACAATAGTGTCCATTTAATGGATTGTTTTGTTATTTTTTTAATTTATAACATTTTCTTTCCCAACAAAATATTATTAAATCTATTACTGCTTTTTTAAATGTTGCAAGTAATTTTTATATAATTTCTAAAACCTGGCGCTAAGACTCAGGCTACTGAACTTCTTACATGATGTAGCAATAATGCTGAATTATTTTAAAAATATACACACTTTTGACATATAGCACCTTTTTGCAACATAAATTATGCAGGCTGTCTCTATATAGGTATATGGACATTTGCTTAAAAAATCATATTTTAATCATTTAGAGACATGATTTAAGAGCATAATATTTGACTAAATGTTGATTATTGTGCTCTTTAATATACAGCATATACTTGAAAGTGTTTCATTCTGTTTATGTTTTCCTTCAACATTTTGATGATGGGCATCTGGTATATATTGATAGCGACATGCAGACTGAAATACCAGGCAAAAGGCTTGGAAACACATGCTCATGGCAAGTTGTCCTAATGGCCTCATTGTCAGCTGTGAAAAACAAGTGAGCCTGTGACACTTGCCATCAAGGTAATTAAATGAGAAATTGCATGTTCAAACATTTAATGCAGGGCCTAGCTCACAGGAAATGCTCAGTAAAAATATAGCCTGCTATTGTTACTAGTATCCTGAATAGTTTTGGGCTTACTCTAAATTGTTTCTGATTTATACTAATGGAAAGAAATGTATATTTATTAGACATTGTTTGTTATGAAGCTTTAAAATGAAAATTGAAAAATGGGCAAAGGAACCAAATAGACATTTTTCCAAAGAAGACATACCCATGACCAACAGGTACATGAATAGGTGCTCAACATCACTATTCATCGGAGAAATGTTATTCAAAACCACAATGAGCTATCACTTCAAACCAAAGGCTGATCACCAAAAGAGCAAGAAATAACAAGTGTTGGCAAGGATGGGGAAAAAAGTGAAACTTTTTGTATTGTTGGTAGGAATGTAAATTGGTGCAGCTATTAGGGAAAACTGTACGGATGTGGCTCAAAAAATTAAAAGTAGATCTACCCTATGATCCAGCAATTCTAATTCTGGGTATATATTGAAAACAAAATCATTATCTTGAAGGGATATCTGCATTCCCAGGTTCATTGCAGCATTATTTACAATAGCCAAGACATCGAAAAAAATCTGTGTCCATTGATGGATGAATTGATAAAGAAAATGTGATACACACACACAGATATATAAATGGAATATTTCTCAGCCATAAAAAGAAGGAAATTCTGTCATTTGCCACAACATGGATAGACCTTGAGGGCATTATACTAAGTGAAATAAATCAGAGAGAAAAGGCAAATACCATATGATCTCACTTATATGTGGTATCTAAAGCAAAACAAACACAAAAAACAACAACAACAACAACAACAAATTGAACTCATAGATAGAGAAAACAGGTTGGTAGTTGCCGGAGGCTGGAATGGGGAGTGGAGGATGAGTGAAGGTGGTCAAAAAGTGCAAACTTCCAGTTATAAGATTAGTAAATTCTGAGGAGGTGAGGTACAGCATGGTGACTACAGTTAACAGTACTGTATTGTGTATTTGAAAGTTGCTATGAGAGTAGAGCTTAGAAGTTCTCATCACACACAAAAAGTGTAACTATGTGAAGGGATAGGTGTTAACTTATTGCACTAATCATTTGACAACATATACATATATCAAATCATTATTATCTAACATGAGGTTATACATCAATTATATCTCAATAAAACAGCAAAAAAAGAAAAAATGCATTTATCATCATCATTCAACATTCAGGACAGTTTAATTTAAAAGTATCTTGAGACTACAAAATAGAATTTTGGAAAAATACTATTATAGGGCCTTGTGTTTCAGAGTTTTGTAATGTGGAATGTACATCACATGCAGAGGTTGAGGAGATCCTGTTGATAGCAGTCATTTTTGCTATTCAAATCTTTGTCATTTTAGTTTATTGATTCTACATGTTCTAAATTTGAAGTATCAAATAGATGTAAGCTAATAAAATATTTCTAAATATTAAAATATTTTAAAATATGCCAATCACATAACATTTGCTAATATTTTAGAGGACTTATTGCTATTGAGATATTGTAATATGAATCTAACTATAAACAGAATCATGTTTTCTAGAGTTTAATATAAGTAATCAATCATTTTATTTTGGGCTTTTCTTTCCTTTTTCATCAATAGCAATAGATGCAACCATTCAATAAAATAAATGATAAAATGTGTGTCCTTAGACATCTCTGAAAATTGGTCACTTTCTCATTCTTAGGACATTTTGCGAAATTGCCAGAACTATTTTTTTCTCCCCACCCTCTATAACACTAACTAGTTTCTCAAATAGAAATGCCTATCATTTAACCAAAGCAGCAGTGGCTAACAGCATAGCATTAATTTGTTTTATTGTCACTTGGAATTATACATGATTTAAAATTAAGCAGTTTTTAAAACCTTACTGTGCTTCCTTTTCTTATCTACTGCTTTGAAGAAACACAGCAGGCTTTAATTCTTTATTAAGGACCCAAGAATAAATAATAGTTTAGGAGAATAAAGTAGCTTTTTCTCCCTTTCTAAGATGTCACAAAAACTATCCTATTCTGAATGAGCAATAGAAATGTCACTTGTGTGTTTAAGTTAGTGAGTGCATTGATTCAAGACAATAAACAGATCTTTAAAACAGCCATTTTTTTCTTGTCTCCTACCTTGACTCAAGACAGATTCAGAATATGATTAGGTGATTAAGGACTGTGCCCCTGAATAATATTGCTATATTATATTATGATCAGTGATGTCTCAAGGGCCCTGATTATTCTGATTAAGTAAAAAATAATTTAGCTGTTGAATTTGAAATGTTTCTACAATGAAAATGCAAAGTCCTTGAGTAGCCAAAAGAAGGTGGGCAGGGAATAGCCAATAGCTTTTCTGTTCTGATCTTAGATTTCAAAATTTGTTGTAAAAGAGTAGCAAGCAAACAGAAGATATTAGTCCAAATGAATGACATTTCCGGTATAAAATTAAAGTGAAAATTATGAAGAAGAGGGTCTCTGCATTTTTCATGTGCTATGGTACCTTCCTGTTGAAAAGCTCACCTCAGTGAGACAAACAATTTATGATGGGATAGATTCTTTGTGCATTTATAGTTGTTCAAATATAGGGCTCAGAAGAGGGAGGAATTTGTTCTTAGGTTGAACAGCTGTTTATGTCTATAAGGAGATCTTACTAAGAGGGTTGAAGAGGAACTGTTTAGCAGTTAAGGTCATGCAAATATCAGAGGTGGGCAAAAAAAGTTGTAGAGGGCAAAGTCATAATGAGTCTAAGTGGGTATTTTTCAGTCCTTCAGGGTCTCTTACAGTTTCCTCCTTCAATCAAAAGGAAAGATGAGTCTCATAATTTGACAATTTTTATTAATTCCTCCAAATCTATGCCACTCCTGTCAACTGAACTCCTTGACTCTTTGGTGACAGCTGTCATGAGGGGTTCTCATGACTATTATTCATATTTATAGTTGAATTTTAATTATTTATTAAATGAGTTGCTATTTAAAATATTTTAAGACTCTGGAGAAAGTGCAGGAAAAAAAGAAACTTGGGAATACACAAGGATGAAAATTAAAATTATTAGAAAGCCTTGAACATACTTTTAAGGTAAGATTCTTCCCAATCTGAAATCATAGAAGAGAACATAGTCCATCCCAGTCCCAAGCCTGTAAGGAAACACAATTTGATTATCAGTAGGCTTGAGTATAATTATCATTCTGACACACAAAGAAACAAGTTTAAGAAAACTTTTTTAAAGTAAGTCAGACAGAGAAAGACAAATATTATATAATATCACTTATATGAAGAATCTAAAAATAGTAAAATGAATTTATTTACAAATGAATTTATTTACAGAAACACACACACAAGCATAGAAAACAAACATGATTATGGGTAAGGGGGTGAAGAGATAAATTGGGAATATGGGAATAAAGATGCATACTACCATATATGAAATAGATAAACAATAAGGATTTACTGTATAGCCCAGAGAATTATATTCAATATCTCATATTAAACTATAATAGAAAAAAATCAAAATAAAGAATATAACTATGTACATACATATATGTATAACCTAATGGAATGCCTTTGCTGTACACCTGAAAATAACACAATATTGTAAAACAAACCTGCTTCAAGAAAAAAGAAAAAACGTTTTAAGAAAGAAAACGTGGCAGTCAGGGAAATTTGGGGCAGAAAATATCCATATGTAATAATCTTCTAATATCTAAGGTTCTTGGAAGAGCTCTTTCCTTCATGGTGACTTCTGCTTCTGGAGACTCCTAAAGAAATTTGTTTTAGATCTACCATCAGCATAGAAATTTGGGAGGTGAGTGTATGAAGTCTTTCTAACTGGGAGATGTAAATTCACTGGAATTTCACTGAAATGTTTGTGGTTAACAGTAATCTCCACCAATGAGGCTCAAAGGCATTCTTAAACATTGCTGTTATTTCCAGTAAACTGGATACCTGAGCTAAAGGTCATGCAGGGATTCTTAAATTTTATCCTGGGGAAGGCCACTGAACCTGTTGATGATAAGCTTGGGCATGAGGCATTAAACCTCTATGTTATTTGGCCATATCAACCTATAAAATAATGGAATCAAGGTTAGGGGTTGAGATTTCCAGAGGCACAATGCATCCAGTAATGAGCTCCTATGGGGATGCGTGAGTTACTGTGGAGTGAACATACAGAGCTGATGATACTAGTAGAGTTCTCCTAGGATAGTAAGCTCAAAATTAAAGTGTATTTGAGAAGTATTTTTAAACTGATTTATGGCTTAATAATGCTAAGCTTCTGTAAAACTCTCATTAATTATACTAGCTAACTTTTCCGATCAGCTTGAAGATCAAATGATGGTATTGGACTTTGTTTGTTTTTGGTTTTGTGACTTTGTTAAGAGAGGAGGGTGTGAATTATACATAAACAGGCTCTTATGTGATGATTAAAGACTTCTTATAAACCTAAGTATTCATGGAATTCAATTATATTATTTCCAATGATTTCAAATGTAGCAACTAAAACCACATATATTGTATGTAATGAAAGACTGCTAAATTAATGATTATATCATGAGTTGTAAAAAGAAGTGCCTCTAGTAGGTGCCTTTATTATTTGTAAATTTTTTGATGGTGGTCACTCTGACCTATGTGAGGTGATACCTCATTGAAGTTTTGATTTGCATTTTCTAATAATTAGCGGTGAGGAACATCTTTGCCTGTGCCTTTTGGCCATCTGTATGTCTTCTGTGGAGAAATGAAGAGACATTCATGATGCCAGATTAACTAAAATTTGAGAGTCCAGGCACTGCAATCTGTGCTTTACGATCCCATTAACTAAGTATACTATATGAGTTGGTTGTTTAATTTGATCTTGAAACATTTTCACATGGCAATATTGTGTTTAATATTTTTTCAGAATTCTCTAGTTCTTTCATCAATTGCTTTTACTTTTTTGACAAAGCTTCGTAATCTTCATGATAGGACAGTTAACTTGCTACCAAATAAGCCATTTGTCATTTTTTCGGAAATCGTAGATAATGTTTTTTGATAAAACTTTTATTCCTCCTTCCACAGTTAATACAAATTTAAAAGAAAATCATATTTAAACATGCCATTTCTAAATTGCATATGTTTCATTTATTTGCCTTTTAGCTTCAATACTCACTATTTTCAAACAACTTTTTTTTCTAACTCCTTTCTCATTATTTCTCTTTTTTGTCTATTATTGTTTTACTACTTTAAATTATTATGCTAATTTCAAATAATCCTTTATTTTCTGCTTGCATCTAAAAATGTTATAAGAATAGGCTAATAACAAAATAGTAATATCTAGACTAGACTTTTATGGCCATAACCAAGTTTTCAAGTGTTTGTGTGTTTGTGTCTGTCTTTGTGTATATGTATTTACTGTGTAATTGTATATTAACACAATGAAAGTGACTATTATACAAACATTAAATTAATTACTTGTTAGCATTCATTTCTTGAGATATATGAACAAGATATCTGCCTAAATCACACAAAAGGATGCCCAAAGCCGTTCAGATTTGAAGCAAATTTAAAATTTATCATCCACTATGAGTTCCTAACATTGAATTATACAAAATGTTTTATAAATGGTCACTTTATATCTGGTGAATTTTAACCTTTATTTATCTCTGGTGAATTTTAACCTTTATATCTTTGATGAACCATGCATGCCATACTTTTAACTTACCTTTCAAAATTAAATTAAAGCCCTTATTATATGAAAATTTCTATGACTTTCTTGTATTTTTCACCACCTACCTTTTGCATTCATTACCTAAAACACAAGGGTTTTAGAGTTTGTCTCATTCACTAAAAATTAATCTTCTTGACTCTAACTCATTATTTGATTTTAGGTACCTGATGCCTGCTACAGTGGATGAATGATAGAAATCTCAGTAAATATTTATTCAATGAATGGATGGATGAATAAATAAATGAAAAGAATCTGAATATCTGAAAGCTATGCGCAAGCATACAGTCATCATGTTTCTTTGTTTACAGTTTAACTGTAGGCTACTAGCAACAATAATAACAACAAAAGACTTAAATCAGCATAGACACCAATTTCTTTTCTCTTTCATGGTCTTTGATTCATTGCCTTCATCTTTTGTGTATCACTTTATCTTTTGTGCTATATTTGTATCAGTCACTCCTTTGACACTTAGGTATTTCTTTATAACTAGAAGATGTCATTAATTTTTGTTTATTCACTATAAATATTTTTGTTTTATTTTTTAACCTCTGTGTAAATGCATTTTGGATTTGCTCATGTGTTTCACTGTTTAGATTTTTGTCTTTTTGGTAAGTCACATTTTGATAAGGTCATAATTCTGAACCATGTTAAACGTGGTAGGGTACAAATCATAGAGTAAATCTTTATATAAAACACAAGGTCAATCTACAAGATTATTCATTTATCTTTGATACTTCTCATCCCGTCTTTCTGTTTTTGTAATGTATCAAAGATGACAATGAAATTGTCTTCTTTTTAAAGTGTAGTACATCAATATTGCAAAACAGGTTATATGCAAATGTACTTTTATGCTGTAATTTGATGGCCTCTTTCAGTTTATTCTGTAACATGCTAACTCAAAATAAATCTATGCCACAAAAATATTTCTTTATTTCATCAGGCCCACCTTTGAAAACTAGGAAACTAACAATGTATTTACACATCTATTTTTTTTCTTTCATAAAATATACATACTTGAACACTGAGAAGTCTTCATCAAAAGGATATTTCAGCATTCTCTTCAAGAAATGTCTTACTCTCAAATATTTGAAATGTTAAGTTACAAATTTTAACTGGGCTCAACAATTCTACTTCTTTTCACTAGTTATATGATCCATGGTTTTTCATGTTTTGATAGTTGGATGAACATGCATATAGATAAACATTTAGATCATGCATAGATAGGTGGTGAATTTTGAATCAGTAATACTTTCATTGCATGTGTATTCTAGAACTGTCCCTTGAAATATTGCTAAAAGTATTGTATTTCACTCTCCCTCTATTTATCAGTCTTTAATGATGTTTAACTTTGTGATGATGTAGAAAGTCCATTTTTCAGCAGAAAACAATGTATCTGACTGGAAAGATAGGAGATTCAAGAAATGTTGCTCAGAAATTAGACAGCCTTGTTTAAACAGGACTCATAAAAATTACCATACAGGGTTTGAATAGCCTAAAAAACAATACAGATTTAGAAAAATCCAAAGGTCACTTTTAAAGGAATGCAAATAGAAAGTTTTGCTTAGTTTGAGAGTATACCCAGGTGTTCCAAGGTAAGACATTAACATGAATTCAAATTTTCAAAGTTATGGGAAAGTTCATGTGTCCTTTTTACCTTTAAATAAAAGCAAACTATAACTCACTGAGGACTTGCATGCTTCCTCTTTCAAATTTTAGCTTGTAGTGAATTTCTGCATTATTTCAGGTTGAATTCTACTGTTTAGGTAGACAGAGTCTTTCTCTATGGAAATTAAATCTACATCTTAAAAACTTCAATACAAAGCACTTGTTTTGTCAAGAAGGCTCATCTTAGGTTATGTACTATTCTTTGCTGTGAAGAGGCAAGTATCTCAGCCCACACTTGTGCTTCCTGCTGCCATTATGAATGTGTATGAAGCCAGTTTCCATGCAGAAAAATAGCTCCAGGACTGACATATTACTAGCAATGTAAGAAGCTAGTATTCAACAAACTGCCACACACACACACACACACACACACACACACACACAAATACTTCTCCCTCTGTCACTACTTCTCTAAGAATGCAAAGGGATGGAAATTGAACAAAGCTTAGTTAATGTGAATCAATTCAATTTCAAAATGTATAATTTTGTACATGCTTCATTTAAATACATCTGCACACCTTAAAGTAAATTTAAGGAATATTTTTATTGTAAGACAGACAGAAATATTCTTAACAAAAAAAATATGAGTATACCCATTTGTCCCAGAACAGAGTTCAGAATAAAGGGAGTTTATTTATAAAGAGAGTTCAGAATAAATAATAAATGAGTTTCTGGGAGCATCGAAACACAAATTTTCTGGGTATGTCAACATTCGTGTTGGCACCTGTTTACCAAGTCATAGATTTTGTTAGAGTTGCTTTCTTGGCATCTTCCCAGAATAAGAGAATAGATATATTTTTCAAAAAGAAATTAAAAACTGTGGGATATGGATCTGAAGATGGCCTGCTGAATGCTTTTACATCTTTACCAATAATATCATCTCAAATCAAGAATGACCATTTTCTAAGTTTTCATGTGGTATTTGGGGGGAATAATTCAGTTATGCAAAGAAGCGACTCAGGGACTTCCCTGATGGTGCAGTGGTTAAGAATCTGCCTGCCAATGCAGGGGACACAGGTTCAATCCCTGGTCCAGGAAGATCCCACATGCCACAAAACAACTAAGCCAGTGAGCCACAATTACTGATCCTGTGTGCTGCAACTACTGAAGCCCACGTGCCTTGAGCCTGTGCTCCTCAAAAAGAGAAGCCACTGCAATGAGAAGCCTGAGTACCACAATCAAGAGTAGCCCCAGCTCACCACAACTAGAGAAAGCCTGCATGCAGCAATGGAGAGCCAATGCAGCCAATAAATAAATAAATAAAATTCCCTTTAAAAAAAAATAAAAAAAAAAGAAAGCAACTCATCGCCTTGCATGAGCATTCTTTTTTTTTCTTTTTTTTTTTTTTTTAATTTTATTTTTTTGGGGGTACACCAGGTTCAATCAACTGTTTTTGTACACATATCCCCATATTCCTTCCCTTCCTTGACGCCCCCCCCTCGAGTCCCCCCCACCCTCCCTGCCCCAGTCCTCTAAGGCATCTTCCATCCTCGAGTTGGACTCCCTTTGTTATACAACAACTTCCCACTGACTATTTTACAGTTGGTAGTATATATATGTCTGTGCTACTCTCTCGCTTCTTCTCAGTTTCCCCTTCACCCCCCGCCCCCTCCCATACCTCGAGTTCTCCAGTCCATTCTCTGTATCTGCTTCCTTGTTCTTCTCACTGAGTTCATCAGTACCATTTTTAGATTCCGTATATGTGAGTTAGCATACAATATTTGTCCTTCTCTTTCTGACTTACTTCACTATGTATGACAGATTGTAGTTCTATCCACCTCATTACATATAGCTCCATCTCATCCCTTTTTATAGCTGAGTAATATTCCATTGTATATATATGCCACATCTTCTGTATCCATTCATTTGTTGATGGGCATTTAGGTTGCTTCCATGTCCTGGCTATTGTAAAGAGTGCTGCAATAAACATGATGGTACAAGTTTCTTTTGGGATTATGGTTTTCTTTGGGTATATGCCCAGGAGTGGGATTACTGGATCATATGGTAGTTCTATTTGTAGTTTTTGAAGGAACCTCCAAATTGTTTTCCATAGTGGCTGTACCAACTTACAGTCCCACCAACAGTGCAGGAGAGTTCCCTTTTCTCCACACCCTCTCCAACATTTGTTGTTTCCAGACTTTGTGATGATGGCCATTCTGATCGGGGTGAGGTGATACCTCATTGTGGCTTTGACTTGCATTTCTCTGATGATGAGTGATGTTGAGCATCTTTTCATGTGTTTGTTGGCCATCTGTATGTCTTCTTTGGAGAAATGTCTATTTAGGTCTTCTGCCCATTTGTGGATTGGGTTATTTGCTTTTTTGGTATGAAGCTGCATGAGCTGCTTGTATATTTTGGAGATTAATCCTTTGTCCGTTGTTTCATAGGCAATTATTTTTTCCCATTCTGAGGGTTGCCTTTGAGTCTTGTTTATGGTTTCTTTTGCTGTGCAAAAGCTTTTAAGTTTCATGAGGTCCCATTCGTTTATTCTTGATTTTATTTCCCTGATTCTAGGAGGTGGGTCAAAAAGGATGTTGCTTTGATGGATGTCAAAGAGTGTTCTGCCTATGTTTTCCTCTAGGAGTTTGATAGTGTCTGGCCTTACATGTAGGTCTTTAATCCATTTGGAGTTGATTTTTGTGTATGGTGTTAGGAAGTATTCTAATTTCATTCTTTTACATGTTGCTGTCCAATTTTCCCAGCACCACTTATTGAAGAGGCTGTCTTTTTTCCATTGTATAGTCGTGCCTCCTTTGTCAAAGATAAGGTGCCCATATGTGTTTGGGCTTACTTCTGAGTTCTCTATTCTATTCCATTGATCTTCCTTTCTATTTTTGTGCCAGTACCATACTGTCTTGATCACTATGGCCTTGTAGTATAGTTTGAAGTCAGGAAGCCTGATTCCACCAACTCCATTTTTCCTTCTCAAGATTGCTTTGGCTATTCGGGGTCTTTTGCGTTTCCATACAAATCGTAAGATTTCTTGCTCTAGTTCTGTGAAAAATGCCATTGGTAATTTGATCGGGATTGCATTAAATCTGTAAATTGCTTTGGGTAGTACAGTCATTTTCACGATGTTGATTCTTCCAATCCAGGAACATGGTATGTCCCTCCATCTGTTTGTGTCATCTTTGATTTCTTTCATCAACGTCTTAAAGTTTTCTGCATACAGATCTTTTGCCTCCTTAGGCAGGTTTATTCCTAGGTATTTTATTCTTTTGGTTGCAATGGTGAATGGGAGAGTTTCCTTAATTTCTCTTTCTGCTCTTCCGTTGTTAGTGTATAGGAATGCAAGAGATTTCTGTGCATTAATTTTGTATCCTGCTACTTTACTAAACTCATCAATGAGTGCTAGCAGTTTTCTGGTAGAGTCTTTAGGGTTTTCTATATATAATATCATGTCATCTGCAAAGAGTGACAATTTTACTTCTTCTTTTCCAATTTGGATTCCTTTAATTTCTTTTTCTTCTCTGATTGCTGTGGCTAACACTTCCAAAACTATGTTGAATAACAGTGGTGAGAGTGGACACCCTTGTCTTGTTCCTGTTCTTAGAGGGAATTCTTCCAGTTTTTCTCCATTGAGAACAAAGTTGGCTTTTGGTTTGTCATATATGGCTTTTATGATGTTGAGGTAATTTCCTTCTATGCCCATTTTCTGGAGAGCTTTTATCATAAATGGATGTTGAACTTTGTCAAAAGCTTTTTCTGCATCTATTGAAATGATCATATGGTTTTTATCCTTCAATTTGTTGATATGATGTATCACGTTGATTGATTTGCGTATATTGAAGAATCCTTGCATCCCAGGGATAAACCCCACTTGATCGTATTGTATGATTTTTTTAATGTGCTGTTGCAGTCTGTTAGCTAGTATTTTGTTGAGGATTTTTGCATCTATATTCATCAGTGATATTGGTCTGTAGTTTTCTTTTTTTGTGACATCTTTGCCTGGTTTTGGTATCAGGGTGATGGTAGCCTCGTAGAATGAGTTTGGGAGTGCTCCGCCTTCTGCAATATTTTGGAAGAGTTTGAGAAGGATAGGTGTTAACTCTTCTCGAAATGTTTGATAGAATTCACCTGTGAATCCGTCTGGTCCTGGGCTTTTGTGTGTTGGGAGATTTTTAATCACTGCCTCAATTTCCGTACTTGTGATTGTTCTGTTCATGGTTTCTATTTCTTCCTGGTTCAGTCTTGGAAGATTGTATTTTTCTAAGAATGTATCCATTTCTTCCAGGTTATCCAATTGATTGGCATATAGTTGCTTGTAGTAGTCTCTCATGATCTTTTGTATTTCTGAGGTGTCCGTTGTGACTTCTCCTTTTTCATTTCTAAGTCTGTTGATTTGCATCTTCTCCCTTTTTTTCTTGATGAGTCTGGCTAATGGTTTATCAATTTTGTTAATCTTCTCAAAGAACCAGCTTTTAGTTTTATTTATTTTTCTTATGGTTTCTTTCCTTTCTTTTTCATTTATTTCTGCTCTGATCTTTATGATTTCTTTCCTTCTGCTCACTTTGGGGTTTCTTTTTTCTTCTTTCTCTAGTTGTTTTAGGTGTAAGGTTAGGTTGTTTATTCGATCATTTTCTTGTTTCTTAAGGTAGGACTGTATTGCTATAAACTTCCCTCTTAGAACTGCTTTTGCTGCGTCCCATAGGTTTTGGGTTGTTGTGTTTTCGTTGTCATTTGTTTCTAGATATTTTTTGATTTCCTCTTTGATTTCTGTAGTGATTCCTTGGTTGTTTAAGAGTGAGTTGTTTAGCCTCCATGTGTTTGTATTTTTTGCAGTTTTTTTCCTGTAATTGATATCTAGTCTCATGGCGTTGTGGTCTGAGAAGATGCTTGATATGATTTCAATTTTCTTGAATTTGCTGAGGTTTGATTTGTGACCCAAGATGTGATCTATCCTGGAAAATGTTCCGTGTGCACTTGAGAAGAAAGTGTAGTCTGTCGTTTTTGGATGGAATGTCCTATAAATATCAATGAAGTCGAGATGGTCTAATGTGTCATTTAAAGCTTGTGTGTCTTTATTTATTTTCTGTTTGGATGATCTGTCCATTGATGTAAGTGGGGTGTTCAAGTCTCCCACTATAATTGTGTTACTGTCGATGTCCCCTTTTATAGCTGTTAGCATTTGCCTTATGTATTGAGGTGCTCCTATATTGGGGGCATAGATATTTACCATTGTGATATGTTCTTCTTGGATGGATCCCTTGATCATTATGTAGTGCCCTTCCTTGTCTCTTTTAATAGTCTTTACTTTCAAGTCTAATTTGTCTGATATGAGTATTGCTACTCCAGCTTTCTTTTGACTTCCATTTGCATGGAATATCTTTTTCCATCCCTTCACTTTCAGTCTATATGTATCCCTTGGTCTGAAGTGAGTTTCTTGTAGGCAGCATATAGAAGGGTCTTGTTTTTGTATCCATTCAGCCAGTCTGTGTCTTTTGGTTGGAGCATTTAATCCATTGACATTTAAAGTGATTACTGACATGTGTGTTCCAGTTACCATTTTCTTAATTGTTTTGGGTTTGTATTTGTAGGTGTTTTCCTTTTCTTGTGTTTCCTACTTAGAGAAGTTCCTTTAGCACTTGTTGTAAAGCTGGTTTGGTGGTGCTGAATTCTCTTAACTTTTGCTTGTCTGGAAAGCTTTTGATTTCTCCCTCAAATCTGAATGAGATTCTTGCTGGGTAGAGTATTCTTGGCTGTAGGTTTCTCTCT
Organism: Hippopotamus amphibius kiboko; assembly: GCF_030028045.1. Classification (NCBI taxonomy): domain Eukaryota; kingdom Metazoa; phylum Chordata; class Mammalia; order Artiodactyla; family Hippopotamidae; genus Hippopotamus; species Hippopotamus amphibius. The sequence goes on along the minus strand of NC_080195.1, from coordinate 97,748,943 downwards.
TTCAGGACTTTCAGTATACCCTGCCATTCCCTTCTGGCCTGCAGAGTTTCTGTAGAAAGGTCAGCTGTTATCCTGATGGGTTTTCCCTTATATGTTGTTTGTTGCTTTTCTCTTGCTGCTTTTAATATTTTTTCTTTGTGTTTAATTGTCGTTAGTTTGATTAATATGTGTCTCGGTGTATTTCTCCTTGGGTTTATTCTGTATGGGACTCTCTGTGCTTCTTGGACTTGGTTAATTATTTCCTTTCCCATGTTGGGGAAGTTTTCCACTATAACCTCTTCAAATATTTTCTCAGACCCTTTCTTGTTTTCTTCTTCTTCTGGGATGCCTATAATTCGAATGTTGGTACGCTTCATGTTATCACTGAGGTCTCTGAAGCTGTCTTCTAGTCTTTTTATTTTTTTTTCTTTTTCCTGCTCTGTGGCGTTTATTTCTCCCATTCTATCTTCCAACTCACTTATTCGTTCTTCTGCCTCAGTCATTCTGCTGGTTATAGCATCTAGAGTATTTTTAATTTCAGTTATTTTGTTATCCATTGCTGTTTGTTTTTCTGAGTTCTTATGAACTGTTTCTTGTACTTTCTCTATTTTGTTATCGAGATTTTGTATCATTTTTACTATCATTACTCTAAATTCTTTTTCAGGCATTTTTCCTATTTCCTCCTCATTTATTTGGTCTTGTGGGTTTTTTTCCTGCTCCTTTGCCTGCATGGTGTTTCTTTGTTTCCTCATGCTTGTCCAAGCTTTTGGGGTTGCTTGTCCTGGTGATAGATGTGTTTATAGAAGACTGTCCAAGCCTCAGACTAATGTCCAAGTATTGGATTAAATGAATATTCAGTCTAGGAAACACATACATGTATAATACACACAATTATTGAATCCGTTAGGACATAAGGCTCTAGAAAGATCTGACAGAACCCCAGTGTGCTATCAGATATTCAAAGAGAAACCCAGCAGAAATTGACAACTGAAACAGAACAAATCAGAGACAAAAGCAAAAGCAAACAAACAACAAATAACACCCTACACATACAAACATCAATCCAGGGAGATTTTGTAAGCTAGGATCAAATATAGAAATGAGCTGGAGTACCACCAGAGAGAATGGAGATTCTCAGAATGTAATTAGACAACTGTACTAAGAACTAAGATACAGACAAAAGCCTAATATTAATACCAAGGCAGTGCATCATCTGGAGAATAGAGCAAGGAGTCTGAGCAGACCGATAGTGTTGCTTATAAGTATGTTAAGATAAAATACACTTAAAATGGCTGGAAGAAAGGGGAACAGAAGAGCGTAATGTGGTTGGAAATATGCAAAGAAAAAGAAAGGAATAGAAGTGTATAAAAGAAAGGGATGAAAGGAAAGTATGAAAGATATTTTGTCCGTACTACCAAAAACTTAGCTAGATATAGAAGTATATAAAAAGGCAAAAAAAAAAAAAAAAAAAAAAAAAAAAAAGAATAAAAAATATCCTTAAAAAATTATGTTATAAAACTTGTAGATCCCTTAGGGCTAAGATCGTATTTAATAAATCAAAAAAAAAAAAAAAAAAAAGAGAGAGAGAAAGAAAAAAAAAAAAAAATCCAGAACTGATCCCAGAATGGACCAGTTCAATAGGTATTGATACTACTATTTCTGTTTCCTTAGCGTCTCAGCTGTAAGTGTCCTTCTCCTTGCCTTGGGTTTTTTTTTTTGCGTTATTTTGTGACCAGCAGAGGTTCCTTTATTGTTCGTCTGTAAGCCTCGGTGTGTGGGGAGGGAGAGGGTACAATAGTGGCTCCTTCTCCTGGGAGTGAGTGAGCAGTGGCGCACTGTTGTTTCAGTCAGGCTTGGAGGTGCCTGTTGCAGAGGGCGCTGGTGGCTCAGGCGTACACAGAAAGTCTTAGAGTTGGGCCTCTCTCGGGGTTTTTTCTTTTTGATGCTGGTTTTTTTTTTTTTTTTTCTTTCTCTCGGCAGCCTCCCTGCTGCTGGCGTTGCAAGGAGTTTTAATCTAGCCCCGCCCGAGTGCCTGAGGGTGCTTGTTATCCCTGAGTGCCTTAGGTGGCCTGCAGGGCGTCTCTCCACTGCCTGTTGCAGAGGCGCCGAAAGAGAGGGAGAGGCTATGCGCGCGGCTCCTCCCCCGCGCCCGGGAGCCTGCAGCCTCCAGCCGCCATCATGGCCGGGCAGCTCTCAGGGACAGGCACTGCTCTCCGCGGACCTCTTCCCTCCTGTGTTCTCAGTCCGTGACCCTACCGGCAACAATGTTTCTCCCCCTGAACCCGCTCTCTGGTTCCCACGCTCCCGCTCCTGGACCCTCCGTTCAGCCGCGGATGGATGTCTCGGTCCGGGAACGCTGAGCTGCGCTGCGGACCGTCCGTATGTTTCTCACTCCCTCCCGTCTGCTACAGCTCCGCCGCTTCACTCTCTTTGAGCCCTCGTAGATGCCTCCCTACCGGTTATGTCGGGCTCCCCGCTGCCCTTTCTGGTGTCCGAGGCCGTCTGCTGGTGTTCAGCTGGTTCTCTGTGGGAATGACTGCGTCCTTCCGTGCATTCCCAATGCAACTGTGGAGAGGGATGCACTCCACGTCTCTCTACTTCGCCGCCATCTTGAGATCTGCATGAGCATTCTTGAGTGAAAAAAAGTCCAAAAGATTGTAAAAGTCTTAACAGAAATATGCATAGATGTATATTTTTGGTAATTCTTAACAAAAAATACAGTAGGTATAAATTTGGGGGCCAACCTGTAAATATGAATCCATATTACCACTTCACCCTAATTTGAGCTAAAATCTTATGCTAATTCCAACAAAAGATGGTGGTGGACATAACATCAGGTGAATCTAAGAAAGCATTAGAATAGGACAACAGACAAATCAGTTAAGAAAAAGAAATCTAGGAGGGAGTCACAGGAGGGAGGGGATATGGGGATATATGTATAAATACAGCTGATTCACTTTGTTTTACAGCAAAAACTGGCACAACAGTGTAAAGCAATTATATTCCAATAAAGAGCTTAAAAAAAAAAAAGCTCCAAATTCTGTTCATCATGCATGAGATCCTCCCCCACTCACCAAAAAAAGAAAGAAATCATATATGTGAGACTTCAAGTCCTTTCTTTAAAAATATACAGATAGAATACAAAATATATTTATTTTGATATTTGTTGATAATGGATATTTTTTCTGTGACAGCAAATATTGATCAACAGAAAAATATTTATCAAAATTCAAAGAACTCTGGAATATTGTGCTGAAAAATACCTTTCAAGCTTATATTTTTCTTCATAGATTCTATTTTCTGAATTCTCACAGACGTTAAATCTGGTGTATGTTATGAAAAACTAGAAATTTAAAATTGTATCAATTTATACACAGTAAGGACAGGTACAAAAGAGACATGGATGAAGGATGAACCCTGAGACACCTTGACTTTTTTTTACTTTTTACTTTTTTAATAAATTTATTTATTTATTGGCTGTGTTGGGTCTTCATTGCTGCACACAGGCTTTCTCTAGTTGCAGAGGGTGGGGGCTACTCTTCGTTGTGGTGTGTGGACTTCTCAGTGTGGTGGCTTCTCTTGTTGCAGAGCACAGGCTCTAGGCACTTGGACTTCAGTAGTTGTGGCTCATGGGCTCTAGAGCTTAGGCTTAGTAGTTGTAGTGCACAGGCTTAGTTGCACTGAGACACGTGGGATCTTCCTGGACCAGGGCTTGAACTCATATCCCCTGCATTGGCAGGCAGATTCGTAACCACTGCACCACCAGGGAAGTCCCCACCTTGACTTTTAGAATCCAGAACATAAAGTGAATCTACCAAGAAACTAATTTGGTGTGAACAGATATGAAGTGGAAAAGAGAGGAGTTTGATATTTGAAGACCAAATGAATAAATTGACTCAAGGAAAAGAAAGAAACCAGCAGCGGCAAATTCTGCTGATGGACAAGTATTAATCATAGGATTTAACAACATGAAGGTCATCAGTCACACCGTCATTACTTGCCTGGATTATTACAATGATATCTGTTCTAGGTAGAGTTACCTTAAAAATAGATTCTGCAATGGAGACTTACATAGGCAGTTATTAAGGAGTACTCTCTAGAACAGCACTTGTGGAAAATAATTGGAAGTATGATCAGGTAAGAGGGAGAAAACTGAACTGTGATTCAGTTGCAAACGGTCTCTGATAATCCACCAGGAAGTTCTAGATTGAAATGTGCCTAACTGACGTTCACCTGCCAGGTGTAGCCTCAAGGGATGCATTTTCCTACAGCCAAGGGAGATTTCTGGCACTGGCATATCTGGAAGTCATCAGCAATCAATACTCTCAGGAACTGGGAAAACGAGTGCTTCATTCCTGATGGAGAAGCTGAGTGATGTTTACAGCATCCAACAGAATGTAATAACTGGTCACCTTGTTTTCTTATAGTCTTTTCTCAACATAGCAGTCAGAATTATTTTGTTAAAACAGAAGTCACGTCATGTTGAAAACCCTCCAATAGTTTCCCTTCTTACCTTTATTCTGAAAGTAAGCAGCAAAATCTATACAATGGCATGCAGCGTCCAGGTCCCTGTATTATTTCTCTTACTTTCTATATTACTCCCTCCCTCTTGCCCACTCCTTTGAAGCATTTTTTTAATAGAAAGTTTGCTCCCAACTCAGGGACTTTGCACTTTGTCACATGCTTTGAATGCTCTTCCCCTAGAGAAATACGTCACTATCATTTTCTCCTCATTCTTTGATAAACTATTTTCTTACAAGTTGTTCTTTTATCACCCTGAGTAATATCTCAGTAAACTCTCTGACTTCTGGAAATCCTATTCCCCATCCTTGCCTTAGTTCTACAGTATTTGTAAACATCTGTGTAGTTAAAATATTTACTTTGTTTAATATTTGTCTATTCCCACTAAAAATAAGTGGCGTGGGGCAATTGTGTGTTTGCCTCACCACTAGAAACAGGTTGTAAAACACTGCTGACATGTAGAGAAACTCCAGTTAATATTTACTGGACAAGTGAATCATGAGTGAATAAATGTATGATGAAAATTTGCTCCTCCAATATGAATTTGGGTGAATTTAATCATAAAAAATATAATCATAGCAATTAGCTTGGTAATCAGATAAAATTTAATATCTTCCAGTAAGATCTACTATCAACATATGGTACCACTACTAATAAAGAGGCATTCATTATAAAATTAAAAAAATATGCTGCAGCAAATTTTGAAGATATCTGGATATTTATCAGTGAATTCACTAAATGAAGACATTTATTACTGAATAATGTCATCATATCATCAACAAGAAAAATATATTGTATATTAAAAATCAATAAAAATTGAGCTAGTAAACTTTAGATTTTATTTTTGTGTTTTAGGTATGTTTTGTCTTCAGTTATCTGGTTATTGACCTCAAGTTTTTTCCACTATACGATCACAGCTTAAAAAATGGTTATTCTGGGGAAAAGTTGACTTATTAATACTGGCAATATAAGATTGCTTTGAAAACTATTTAAATTAATTGGCATATATGCTAAAACAGTGGGTTAGGCTAGATGTGTGTGAAAAGTATATTCATGTATGGTTTAAATATATCTGTTGTTCTGGTAGATTACCAAAGCATGAAATTTCTCACACATCACTTTTATTTGAATAATTTTCCAAGGTAGCATGTTTTTTTGATGCTTGATATTGAACTATTTTTGTTCCAGCTGACAGGCATTCTATATGATATGATTAAATTATATATTTGCATAAAATTGCATGCATTGCAAATCAAAGTCATCTTTCAAATTTATTCCTTTCAAAAGAGTAATGCATCAGTAGAAATATGCAATTTGGCTACATCATTCAAACATAATGGGAGCACTGGAATGTGTTAAATACATAGAGTTGAAGCGTGATTTATAGATTTGCATGCAAATCTACTGATAATGCCATCTCAATGTTATGCTTCCTCATCCTTTTCCTTATTTTAAAACATATTCCAAATTTTAAAGGAAAGCATATTCTAACTCAAGTTCTGGCATAGCAGTTTTACATTTATATACAAAATATGCTTTCAACCAAAATCATCTGCAAAGAGCTCATTTATTAATTGATCTTCTCTTCAGAAGTAATCTTCCTGCATAAAGTAGTACACAAGCTTATGACTCATATAAGGGAAAAAGAAAAAATACTATGATATTAAAATCTAATGTCATAAAATATCCCCTTTAAACATAATAAAAAGAGACTAGATCAGAGTGATTTGGAAGGATTAACAAAATGTAGTCTTAGGAAGGATCTTGGGATATTTGTCTGTTTTAAGTTACTCTGCACATGTATTCTGCATTGTCTCTGGTGTAATAGGATCCAGATCTCTCCTTTACCATCCCACTCCTATCCATCCTACTTCTCCCAAAATAGTCAGTTAGAACAACAGAAACATCTAACTGTGTAAAACAAGTTGCCTCAAAATAATAGTTCTCAGGCTTCCCTGGTAGCACAGTGGTTAAGAATCTGCCTGCCAATGCAGGGGACACGGGTTCGGTCCCTGGGCCAAGAGGATCCCATGTGCTGCGGAGCAACGGAGCCCATGTGCCACAACTGCTGAAGCCTGTGTATCTAGAGCCTATGCTCTGCAACAAGAGAAGCCACTGCAATGAGAAGCCTGTGCAACACAGAGAAGAGTAGCCTCTACTTGCTGCAACTAGAGAAAGTCCATGTGCAGTAAGGAAGACCCAACACAGCCAACATATAAAAAATAAAAAAAAAATAGTTCTCATATAATCTAATTATAAAGGAAGTGAGATGAAAATAGACTCCAAATGTATTTTAGATGTTTAATGGGATTTTCTCCATAGGTAAGAATAGACAGTCTGGAGACGATTTGCCAGGCTCCTCCATGTACTGGGACTCGGGGAGGTTAGGTGACAAAAGATTGAGAGTACTTACATTGTAATTTTTTAAGAGAAATGTAATTAAATAAATTAATAACATGCAATGTGATTGAAGCAGTGCTCAACCCCTAGTAAACACAAATAATAACTACAAATATTATTTCTTTAGAGATGTAGTATCTATCTCTCCAATAGACTTATTCTTCCTGCAGATTATTCTGAAATAATGCTTAGTGTTTTCTCTCACACAGAAGAAACATGTGCTCCACTAAAGTTTTAAATGATAGCCACTGATGGCTTGTGCAGATCAAGGGGAGAAAGAAGTTGGTATGCTGTGAAGGGTCACTTTACATGACTCATGTAATAACTGCCTCTAGGATAGTTGGAAAGAAATGGAGAATGGTTCCGTGAAAATAATAAAGGACTTATGCTACTAATATTTATTATGGTTATCAGAAATACTGAAGTGTAAAATACTTTCTTGTACTAAAGCAAAAATATTTAATGAAAGCCATTTACCATTATTTTACCTAATTTTCTCTTTGTCCTTATTTAATATATTTTACACATAACTTATTACAAGGAACTGGACAAAAGTTAAGGAGTTAGGACAATTCATTACCTTAACTCTATTTTAATAATATCGGATAACTAATCCTCCATAATGCATTCCCACGTTAATTTACCTTGATTTTTTAATGCTGATCCTCTTTAATCTCCATATACACATGATAAATTAAAATATGATTAAGTAAATTAGTGCATTGTTTAAAATATGTTTTAAAGATATATTTTATAATTTATCTATACTTTTTATATGAATTCTTTTTTTCTTTTGCAAAAATTTTATGTAGTCAAAATTCTCAATGCTTTTCCAATGGGCTTCTTGTTTCTGTACCTTGCTGGAATGATCTTTCCCACTAAAATGCATTCTGCAGTTGTATTTTTTAATTTTAATCTGCATTTCAATTGTATTATTTATCTGGACTCATATTTGATATAAGAATACAAATAAACCCAGATATACATATATACATTTATATACATACACATAATTTTTAAATTTATATTTTAAGGCAGTAGGGAGAAAACCATTGTCCACTTTCTATTTCATTCTCAAATCCTTGATATATATATTTTGGGTATATGATGGGAATTTGTATCTGAGGTTGGTGGGATAGTTTAAAAAGTGCAAAGATTTAATCAGAGCATCTCAAAAAATGTTTTTATTGCCCATCTGAAACAATGAACTTGTATGTACATTCTGGAGTGGTGAAATTGAAATTTCTTGCTATACAGGGATATAATCTTTGAATCAGGCTTATGCCCGTGTTCATTCAAGCTTCAAGAGAAAAGGTTTAGATTATATGCAATTACCTTACCTGGAACAAATATTGTAAATCATATAGGGGTAAAAAGGCTGTGAAGCCAGAATAAATTGAATCCCTGCATCCTGTTTACCTAGATACTCATATATTCACTCTGTTTAGGTTCTTCCTAGATGCCCATGTGTAATAGAGAGCTCAGGATGTCAAATACTAGATGCTCTCAACATTGCATTTAAATTTGACATTTTGTTGCCTCTTATTGAATTGATCTCATCTGTCTTGTTTGCAGGTGCAGTAGAGCAGCCTGCTTTCATGCATATCTTATCTTAAGAAAGATACAGGTATCACAGAGAAAAATATGAATTCTTAATTTATAGAATGCATAAAATGAAAAAAAGTATCTCATGCTACTTTTTTTTTTTAATTTTTTTTATTTATTTTTATTTTTTTGGGGGGGTACATCAGGTTCAATCATCTGTTTTTATACACATATCGCCGTATTCCCTCCCTTCCTTGACTCCCCCCCTCGAGTCCCCACCACCCTCCCTGCCCCAGTCCTCTAAGGCATCTTCCATCCTCGAGTCTTATGCTACTTTTGCTTGCTCTATTTTTAAAATATCTTCACGTAAGACTTTATTTTACACACTTTAAACTTGGTATAATTTTGGCCTGGAAATGCTGCACTAATTTATAGTAGTCAATTTTGGATTCTGTATCTATCACATTTTTAAATATTTTATGATTGTAAAATATGTATAGTATAAAATTTGTCATTTTAACCATTTTGAGTGTAAAATGGAGCGGCATTAACTACATTCACAATGTTGTGCGACAGTCGTGACCTTTCTGTTACCCAAAACAGAAACTTTGTACTCATTGAGCAGTAAACCACCATTCTCACCTTCCTCTAGTCCCTGGTAAGGGTAAGCCATAATAATTTCGGTCTTTTGAATTTGCTCATTCCAGATATTTCATATAAGTGGAAATATGCAATGTTTGTCCTCTTCTACCTGGCTTATTTTACTTAGCATAGTGATTTCAATTTTCACACACTGTAGTGTTTATCAAAATTTCATTCTTTTTTATGGTTAATAATATTCCATTGCCAAATTTTGTTTATTATTCATCTGCTGATGGACATGAGTTGTTTCTATCCGTTGGCTATTTTGACTAATGCTGCAACGAACACTGGTGTTCAAATATCTGTTTACGTTCCTGTTTTCAACTCTTTTGGGTACATCCCTAGGAGTAAATTGCTAAGTCATATACTAATGGTATAGTTACCAATTTAAGGAGCCATCAAAATATTTTCCACAGTGGATGTACCATTTTACATTTTCATCAGCAATATATGGAGGTTCCAATTTCTTCACATCTTTACCAAAACTTATTATTTTCTGTTTTCTTGTTTTAATTACAGCCATGCATGTGAAGTGGTATCTCATTGTGACTTTGATTTGATTTGTATTTCCCTAATGACTAATGATGTTTAGAATCTTTTTCTGTGCTTATTACCCTTTTTTATATATTCTTTAGTGAAATGACTATTCAAGTCCTTTGTCCATTTTTAATTTGTTTGCTTGTTTTCTTTTTTGTTTAACTGTAAGAATCCTTTATATATGTTGGATATTAAAATTTTATCAGAAATATGATAGGCAGATATTTTAGATATTTTCTATCATTCACTAGGTTCTTTTAAATTTCTTGATAACATCATTTGATGCACAAAATCTCTGCTTTTCAGATGTTCAACAGATACGGAAATATGTGCAAACTTCACTGTGACAAGGATGTCCATTTTCCTCAGAAGGTCATTGAGTTTCTCTCCATATTCATATTACCAGATATTTCCAAGATATGAAGCAGAGATAGAATCCACAAAAATAAATCATATGCAAATTATCACAAAGATGTTTTGGCTATGATAGTTTTTGAAATTGGTGAAGCATCCTCATTGTATATATTTTGTATATATATTCTTAAAATTTACCCAACCTCCAAGGAAAATAGAAAGAAACATCTTTATTCATAGAATTATTTGATTACTTTAAAACATTTTGGAGTGCTTAATGGAGCCTGATTAATGTTTCTGGTTTAAAACTTGTGTTTTACATCAAGAAGAAAAACTAATTTGAGCAGAATGTTCTCCAAGTCACTATAGTCTTGGAAACTCTAATGTCTTAATCTACATAAAATTGTGTTCATTGAAAATTAATCATCTTTTAGCTCTTGTCTTTGTGAATCTAATTAACTTTATTTTAAATAGTAAACAATTAGCTACACTATTTATATAACTTATGAATGTTTCTGTCTTTAATTTTAGAGAAGAAAATAAGCTAAACAGGGAATTAGGTGATAGCATTCTTATTGTTAAATGTAAATTCCTTACTTCTTTACTTCTGTCTTCAATTAACCACCAGAAATCCACAAAATTGTTATGCTTTATTTTCTAAAAACATGATATTTATACTTCTCCCAATTAGGTAAACAAATCTAACAAGGAAGATATAGGTGAATCTTTAAATAAAATTTCTATAAAGTGATTGCATTTCAGGGTTTATGTGTTTAGCATAATTGAAATATTTAAAAAAATAATGAGCCAAGTTCTTTAACCCCTTAAGGTAGCTGCTTAAGGGAGCTACTTAGGCATTTTTGAAACCTAACTTGCAATTTTCAGTCACAGTTGGAATATGTAGTTCTGTGAGGCCTAGATTAGTTCAAGATGTCCTAACGATCTGAAATATTTGAAAAATGCCTTATGACTTACTATGGTATGAAACATATATTTAGAGAGAAACTTAAACACAAAGAATCTAGTATAGGGTAAATTTAAGTCGTGTAGTTCAGTTTTGTTATATTTTCCTCAAAGTCACATTTTCTTTTTCAGTGACCTGAAGATGAATCAGTAACTATTCATAATGGCATTTTATATTTAAATGACATTCACACTTCAAAATTTGCTTCTTATCAAGTGCATAATTTGATTGTCTTAAAATTCATTCTCAGATTATTTTCCTTCATACATTAATAATCTTGAGGATTTCCTTGAAACATTAACAAAACTTTCCAATTATAATTTTTTCTGGAGCTTAAAAAGTTCCCACTTGCCTCACCAAGATTAGTTTTATGGTGTTCATGAAATGACACCTAAAAATCAATATATGTTTGTTTATTAGATGAATCACTAAAGAGAGTAAGGATTTTTTTTTTGTGGTCATTTATTTTTTTATTTTTTTTATTTTTTTGGGGGTACACCAAGTTCAATCATCTGTTTTTATACACACATGCCTGTATTTCCTCCCTTCCTTGACTCCCCCCCCCCGAGTCCCCCCCACCCTCCCCACCCCAGTCCTCTAAGGCATCTTCCATCCTCGAGTTGGACTCCCTTTGTGATACAACAATTTCCCACTGACTATCTATTTTACAGTTGGTACTATATATATGTCTGTGCTACTCTCTCGCTTCATCTCAGTTTCCCCTTCACCCCCCGCCCCCTCCGATATCTCGAGTTCTCCAGCCCATTCTCTGTATCTGTGTCCTTGTTCTTGTCACTGAGTTCATCAGTACAATTTTTAGATTCCGTATATGTGAGTTACCATACAGTGTTTGTCTTTCTCTTTCTGACTTACTTCACTCTGTATGACAGACTCTAGGTCTATCCACCTCATGACATATAGCTCCATCTCATCCCTTTTTATAGCTGAGTAATATTCCATTGTATATATATGCCACATCTTCTGTATCCATTCATTTGTGGATGGGCATTTCAGTTGCTTCCATGTCCTGGCTATTGTAAATAGTGCTGCAATAAACATTATGGTACATGTTTCTTTGGGGATTATGGTTTTCTTTGGGTATATGCCCAGGAGTGGGATTACTGGATCATATGGTAGTTCTATTTGTAGTTTCTTAAGGAACTTCCAAATTGTTTTCCATAGTGGCTGTACCAACATACATTCCCACCAACAGTGCAGGAGAGTTCCCTTTTCTCCACACCCTCTCCAACATTTGTGGTTTCCAGATTTTGTGATGATGGCCATTCTGATCTGTGTGAGGTGATACCTCATTGTGGCTTTGACTTGCATTTCTCTGATGATGAGTGATGTTGAGCATCTTTTCAAGTGTTTTTTGGCCATCTGTATGTCTTCTTTGCAGAAATGTCTATTTAGCTTTTCCGCCCATTTGTGGATTGGGTTATTTGCTTTTTTTGGTATGAAGCTTCATGAGCTGCTTGTATATTTTGGAGGTTAATCCTTTGTCCGTTGTTTCATAGGCAATTATTTTTTCCCATTCTGAGGGTTGCTTTTTAGTCTTGTTTATGGTTTCTTTCACTGTGCAAAAGCTTTTAAGTTTCATGAGGTCCCATTTGTTTATTCTTGATTTCATTTCCATGATTCTAGGAGGTGGGTCCAAAAGGATCTTGCTTTGATGGATGTCATAGAGTGTTCTGCCTATGTTTTCCTCTAGGAGTTTGATCGTGTCTGGCCTTACATGTAGGTCTTTAATCCATTTGGAGTTTATTTTTGTGTATGGTATTAGGAAGAGTTCTAATTTCATTCTTTTACATGTTGCTGTCCAATTTTCCAAGCACCATTATTGAAGAGGCTGTCTTTTTTCCATTGTATATTCGTGCCTCCTTTGTCAAAGATAAGGTGCCCATATGTGTTAGGGCTTACTTCTGAGTTCTCTATTCTATTCCATTGGTCTTCCTTTCTATTTTTGTGCCAGTACCATACTGTCTTGATCACTATGGCCTTGTAGTATAGTTTGAAGTCAGGAAGCCTGATTCCACCAGCTCCATTTTTCCTTCTCAAGATTGCTTTGGCTATTCGGGGTCTTTTGCGTTTCCATACAAATCATAAGATTTCTTGTTCTAGTTCTGTGAAAAATGCCATTAGTAATTTGATCGGGATTGCATTGAATCTGTAAATTGCTTTGGGTAGTACAGTCATTTTCACGATGTTGATTCTTCCAATCCAGGAACATGGTATGTCCCTCCATCTGTTTGTGTCGTCTTTGATTTCTTTCATCAATGTCTTAAAGTTTTCTGCATACAGATCTTTTGCCTCCTTAGGCAGGTTTATTCCTAGGTATTTTATTCTTTTGGTTGCAATGGTGAATGGGAGAGTTTCCTTCATTTCTCTTTCTGCTCTTCCATTGTTAGTGTATAGGAATGCAAGAGATTTCTGTGCATTAATTTTGTATCCTGCTCCTTGACTAAACTCATCAATTAGTGCTAGCAATTTTCTGGTAGAGTCTTTAGGGTTTTCTATATATAATATCATGTCATCTGCAAAGAGTGACAATTTTACTTCTTTTCCAACTTGGATTCCTTTGATTTCTTTTTCTTCTCTGATTGCTGTGGCTAAAACTTCCAAAACTATGTTGAATAATAGTGGTGAGCGTGGTCACCCTTGTCTTGTTCCCGTTCTTAGAGGGAATTCTTCCAGTTTTTCCCCATTGAGAACGATGTTGGCTTTTGGTTTGTCATATATGGCTTTTATTATGTTGAGGTAATTTCCTTCTATGCCCATTTTCTGGAGAGCTTTTATCATAAATGGATGTTGAACTTTGTCAAAAGCTTTTTCTGCATCTATCGAGATGATCATATGATTTTTATCCTTAAATTTGTTGATATGATGTATCACATTGATTGATTTGCATATATTGAAGAATCTTTGCATCCCAGGGATAAACCCCACTTGATCATGGTGTATGATTTTTTTAATGTGCTGTTGGAGTCTGTTAGCTAGTATTTTGTTGAGGATTTTTGCATCTATATTCATCAGTGATGTTGGTCTGTAATGTTCTTTTTTTGTGACATCTTTGCCTGGTTTTGGTATCAGGGTGATGGTGGCCTCATAGAATGAGTTTGGGAGTGTTCCACCTTCTGCACTATTTTGGAAGAGTTTGAGAAGGATAAGTGTTAGCTCTTCTTGAAATGTTTGATAGAATTCGCCCATGAATCCATCTGGTCCTGGGCTTTTGTGTGTTAGGAGATTTTTAATCACTGCCTCAATTTCCGTACTTGTGATTAGTCTGTTCATAGTTTCTATTTCTTCCTGGTTCAATTTTGGAAGATTGTATTTTTCTAAGAATGTATCCATTTCTTCTAGGTTATACAATTTATTGGCATATAGTTGCTTGTAGTAGTCTCTCATGATGTTTTGTATTTCTGAGGTGTCCTTTGTTACTTCTCCTTTTTCATTTCTAATTCTGTTGATTTGCATCTTCTCTCTTTTTTTCTTGATGAGTCTGTCTTCTTCCTCTTCTTATAAGGGTATTAATTCCACCATGAGGGCACCAGCTGCATGACCTCATCTAATCTGAATTACCTCAAAGAAAGTACCAACTATATATACCATCACACTGGGGATGTGACATATGATTTGGGAGTGGGAGAATACAAAAGCAGCAGAACTCACATTCTTCTTAAGTTCACATGGAACATTTCACCAAGATAGACCACATTCTGGACTAAAAAAATACACCTTAACAGATCATAAGAAACAAATCATACAAAGTCTACTCTCAGACTTTTTTGAAATTAAACTAGAATCCAAAATACATAATGATTAAAGAATATGCTTTTGAAAAATGCATGGGTCATAAAAGAAATCTATAAAGAAATTTTAGAATATTTTGAACTGAATGAAAGTGAAAGCACAGTTTATCAAAATTTGTTGGAGGCAACAAAATCAGTGCTTAAAAATTTTATAGGACTTAATGTATACATTAGAAAAGAAGAAGGATCTAAAAATCAGTAATCTATGTTTCCACCTGAGGAAACCATTAAAAAAGCCAGTTAAATTCAAATTAAGAAGAAGAAAAGAAATAAAGCTACAACAGAAATCAATGAAAAATTAAACCATAAGATGGTTCTATGAAAAGTTCAATAAAAATGATAAGCTTGATCCAGGACAACTAAGAATAAAAGGGGGAGAACACACATTACTAATTTCAGAAGTAAAAGGGGAAATATCACAACAGATCTTATGGTTATTAATAGGATAATAAAGGAATACTATGGAAAATTCTGTGACTAGAAATCTTACACAAGAAATAGACAATCGGAATAAGCCTATACCTATTAATAAATTGAAAGTAATTAATAGCCTTACAGAACAAAAAGCACCAGGCCCTGATGAGTTTATTTGTGAATTCTACTAAACATTAGTAAAGAAATGATACCAGTTCTCTGCAATCTCTTTTAGAGGATAGAAGCAGAGAGAATACTTTCTAATTCATTCTATGAGGCCAGTATTACCCTAATAACAAAACCAGACAAAGACATTTCAAGAAAAGAAAAGATTTTTTTCAATATTTCTCATGAATGTAGATTCAAAAATCCTCAACAGGATATTAGAAAATTGAATCCAAAAAAAATACAAAAAGAACTGTACACCATGACCAAATGGGATTACCCTGGTATCCAAGCCTGGTTCAACATTTGAAAATGAATTAATGTAATCTATAACATCAATAAGCTAAAAAGGCAAAATCACATGATCTTATCAACTGATGCAGAAAAAAACATTTGGCATAAGTCAGAATAAAATAATCACACACATATATATATAAATGCAGAAAATAATTGAGGATCAATCAACAATAAAATTGTAACTATTTTTTTTTCTTAGGGAAGGGACTCAGTGTAGAGCAATTTATTACTAAGTGCAGGATTGAATCTAAGCTGGGAAAATAGGAATAGTGACATGTGAGGAGGCTGGTGAATAATTAAAAATAATAGTTGCAATAAATTGGTAGTTTTACTTCAGTCAGAATATTTGGGGAAGAGCTGGTAAATGAATTGACTGAAAGTGTAGGAAGTGGTTTTTCAGAAAGTGAAATATTTAAGAGAGATTTAAAAACTATTGCAACTTTTGTTGTTGACTTTATCTAAGATTCATCTCTTAGTTAGAACTACCATAACAAAGTAGCACAGGCTAGGTGGCTTAAATAACAGATATGTATTTCCTTATAGTTCTAGACACTAGAATTATGAGATCAAGGTATTGACAGTATTGTTTTCTCCTGAGGACAAGTCTCCTTGACTTGTAGATGGTTGTCTTCTTCTGGTGTCTTTCTGTGGTCTTCTCTCTGTGTGTGTTTGTGTCCTAATCTCATCTTCTTAAAAGAACACCAGTAATAGTTAATAGTATGTGATTGGCATGTATGCACTGCTATATTTAAAATAGATAACCAACAAGGACCTACTGTATAGCACAGGGAATCCTGCTTAATATTCTGTAATAACCTAAATGGGAAAAGAATTTGAAAAAGAATAAATACATGAATATGTATAACTGAATCACTTTGCTGTACACCTAAAACTAACACAATATTATAAATCTTTGATACTTCAATATATGTAAAATAAACATTTTTAAAAAAAAATTTAAAAAATAAATCGCTAAAAATTGTTTTAAAAAAGAACACCAGTCAGTGAATTAGCGCCCACCCATATGACACAATTTAATCTTAATTGCCTCCTTAAAGGCCCCATCTCCAAGTACAATCACATTCTGATGTACTGGGGTTTAGAACTTCAACATATGAGTTTTGGGATTCACCATTCATCCTAATAACCTCAAGTAATAGAGTATGTGAATGAATTGAGTTTTGTGGATAGTTAAGGAAGAGATGATCAAGTAGAAGAGAGGGCAGGGTGCCAAATACTTGCTGCTGTTGAAATTGCTGAAAACAGGAACATGAGTAGATGAGGAAAGGAAGAGAGTGAATCTGATTCTAAAGCATTCTGAAAATCGGGAGCAGAGATGGGGTGGCCAGCAGACGGCAGAAAACGGAAGGGGACCCGATGGTAAAAGCTCAGGGCAAGAATTGCAAAGAATCTGGGGAAGGAAAAATCAATGATTTGGAAATGGGTGTGGTTGTTTGTGAGGGAATCTTCCTTGAGGCTCAGAGACAGAGTTACGTGGAGTTAAATATTTAGGGTAGGGACTTGTGGAAAAAGAAAGCCTCCCGCTGAGAAGTTTCCAGATAGAGCAAAATATCCAAATGACATATTAAGTTTTAGTAAAGGGAATGAGGTGATTAGAACATCCACTGGTATCATTTTCTAGCAGAGGCCTTCAATAAATTGCTTCATTTCATTCAATTTACAGTCCCATCTTAATTATACTCATTTATATCACTCTCTACTCTTTAATTCATTGTTCTTTCTATAGTTTGTGACATATTTATTTACTTACCTGCCTGTTATTTTGTTTTATTTTATTTCCATCTCAAAAGTATAACCAGTCCAGAAGGGCAGAGGCTATATAAGATTTGTATATAATAAATGTATTCATGACCAGAGCATAGATCAGCCTTGTTTATTTATGTATTTATTTATTTACTTCTAAATGAATGAATATATTAGTCATGAG
Source organism: Hippopotamus amphibius kiboko (assembly GCF_030028045.1). Classification (NCBI taxonomy): domain Eukaryota; kingdom Metazoa; phylum Chordata; class Mammalia; order Artiodactyla; family Hippopotamidae; genus Hippopotamus; species Hippopotamus amphibius. The sequence continues at coordinate 97,731,368 of NC_080195.1, read as the reverse complement.
CCTTTCTCTGAAGAATGCTAGCTCAATGAGGAAAGATGTATTGGTTGTAGGCCTTTGTAAGATGCCTTGCAATTTTTTTTATCTCAATGAGTATTAATTTCCTAATCTTTAATGTTTAACTATTTATTTATATTGGTTAATTCCACTTCCAAGTGCCACTGGTAAAATTCCTTTAGTCATTAATTACTGTCTTTTACCACAGAAATTCTACTCTTCTAGCTTGCAAGACCTTTTTCAGCACTGGAAGCTCACATCTAAGTTCTAAGCAATTAGTCTAAGGTCAAGGGTCAAGTCAATACGTGTTAGTACCAATTTGTATTTTTGCTTGTTTCCATGGTGTAAATATTACCACCATGGATAATAATTTTAAGCTATAAAATTAATCTTACTAAACATAGAGTAGAGATGAAAAGTTCTTGTGCTTATTACCTTTATTTTTAATATATTTTATTTAATTTTAAGTTGATAAATTCACTTTTTACCAATGGTTATATTTTAACAACTGACTTGTGAAATTCTCTAAAATTTGCTTTCGTGAGCCTATAAGGACCAATTCCAGCACACACTTGGACCCAGCCATGCAGCCTCCTGTTCTGGTCCTGACACTTCTCCAGCTTTCATGGAGTATACTTGAACACATGCTTTGCAGAGAAGGCCAGCTTGACCTTTCAACTTCCTGCCATTTGCCTTCCCCTTTTTCCCAGTGAATGTGCCCAACAACTATGACGTATGTTTTCTGCAGAATTAATAATGAATCTTGAGAGAGTTAACTTGGTCAATGTTTACTAACAAGTTTTACTCTCTGAAAATTGACTTTTTAAAATAATTTTGTTAATCTAGCAGCTGTTTATCTATGAGAGAATGAGAGTTATCTGGGGATTAGAGCTCTTTTGATATTGAGCTGCCTATTTTGATGTCTACTTTTTCATCATTTATATGCCATTATCCTATTTACCAAAGAGCAAATGACTACTTTCTGGCATTGGTGTCAAATACTAAAAGCACAACCAGAAAATGGATGAATATAGCAGTTGAAGGCCAGAAAGAAACAAATAAAATGGACCTGCCAATTACTTTCTGTGCATCTGGACAGACACAGACCTTACTGATCTACCATAGGCTGCCAGCCAACATGGAGGAAAATAAAGGCTTTCAAATGTGGAAATGATTAAGGCATCTTTCCAATTCATCTTCAACTGTGAGAGAAAGAAAGGCTGCTAAAATTGCAAGCTGCATTAGTAATGTGCAACATTATTGTCCTACGTTTGCATAAATTACTCAACCCCCTTTCTCTCTCGTTTTCAAACATAAGTCTTCCTTAGTGTCAGATATTCACTGGGAGAAATGTCTTTCCCTTTTTCTACTGATTCACTTTCTACTGGGAATTCCATCGGACAATACATTTATAAATAAATACATTTATTTTCTAAATACTATTTAAAATATTTTATCAAAAAATTGTCTGATTTCTTAATTGAAAGTAGCATTATGGTATACATATAGATAATCAAACACAGAAACATAAAATTTTTTTTCAATAACTTTTTGTATCAAAGAATTTTATGAATGAAAAACAGGCCATCCCTCCATTGGCACTTGTTTTTCACTCATAAAATTAAATTTAACCTCTTATTCCTTCAATTGCTTCAGCTTGTGGCAAACCAAAACAAGGATTTGACTTAAATGATCTATTCATTGCTTTCCAGAGAGTGGTAGAATAGGTGAGATATATGGCTCTGGAACCAGAACGGCAGTTAGGAACAAGTGTTATCAAGCAGAGCACCCACCATTAATGTGGCTCAGCGCCACGTGCTTCTATTTTCTCCACCTCTGATCAAACCTGTCATCAGCCTTTAGCTTCAGTCTCAAGGGAAATCATTTGGTTGACCTGCTTATTAGCCATCATTCCCATTTGATCAAAGTATTCATACAAAGGTATCAGAAAGTACATTCCTTAAATTTTGTGAATTATCTAATAAGCATTCAGTTTAATCTAAATATACATTCTAAAAGAAAAAATAAATAAATAAGCTAGCAAAAACAGTATGTTTTTAAAGGAATAGTAAAAGCAAAGGATGATGGGGTAATTAATTCACCAAACTCCAAATAGCCAAAGCAAGAGAAGCAAAAAAAAAAAAAAAAAACCCTTAATATAACTACAGAACGAGTCTATTTCTGAAAATATTTATCAGGCTAGGCAGCTCGATCTTCCATGTAGCCTTTGCAGTCAGCAGCTAGCTGTTATGCTTTGCTTTGTGGTTAGAGTCAAACTCCTTTCTTAGCCATTAGAGTTCTTAAAATTTGTCCATTTGCATATACCATTTAGCTAATTAATTTATGTGTTAACTGTTTTAGATGCACTATTCCTTTATCCTCAAAAATAGTCAAATAAGTTAAGTGCTACCAATTTGTAGATCATAGATGAAACAAATATACAAAGATCTTACAAATATCCATGCACATAACTTTTGCATATAAAATATTCTGTTCATAGGCATGTTCTTTAATGTAGCAATATAGTATATATGGGTGAACAATTTGTTTATTTACATATTATCATTTAAAGAATTAGTTAAAATTCCAGAAGTAGAGTTACAGATATAGAAAACAAATGTATAGTTACTAGGGCACAAGGAGGGGAAGGGGTAAGACTGGGATTGACATACACACACGATTATATATAACATAGATAACTAATAAGGGAACTGTACTCAATACACTGTAATGGCCTATGTGGGAAAAGAATCTAAAAAAGAGTGGATATATGTATATTTATAACTGATTCACTTTGCTGTACACCTGAAACTATCACAACATTTAAATCAACTATATTCCAATAACAATTAAAAAACCAGTGTAATGATTAAAATACTGAATTAATTGATCCCTTTGAAATAGCAAAAAATTGATTAATTTCACATCATGATATAAAATTATGCTAGGAAAATGGCCCATCAGATATGAATTAATTAAGTGACAACATCATAACATCTAACTTAATAATCTGAGGAGGAAAAGTCTGGGAAGTTACGGGAACTGTTGATTGATTGCAATTGATCTGTAATTATCTGTTCATTACCATTCCACATCCTTGAGAGCTTAACAAGTCAATCTTCATAATAATGATAATGAAGCAGATGACACCACACTGTACATAAAGATGTGGTTTTACAAAATTCAAGTTGTTTACTCATAATATACTAAGCTTGATTATACTCTTGCTTATAATAGTTTGGAAAAATATATTCAACTCTATGTTTTATCAGTTATTGAAGCTGTTAGTTATTTTTCCAAGCCATAATGTGATGTTTCTCTAAGGTTACATATATTTATGATTTCCCAATATTTTGCATATACATACATTTGAATATGTAAAAAACTAAATACTATTTAATAATATTGAACATTGGCTAGGAATAAGTTACTAGAGCACTCTTGTAAACCTATTAAAATTTCTCTGAAGTGTAGCATTTAAAGAATTACACAGAAAAAAATTGCAAATATAATCACAGTTTGAGTAATTTATTATTAATGAATAACTTGTTGGGGGTTAGTGGGAACTTCTCTAGGTATTTGTGGGATAAGGTATTCTATACCTGCACTAAATCAGTTTGATTAAAATTTTAAGGGTGGGAATTCCCTCGTGGTCCAGTGGTTAAGATTCCATGTTCTCACTGCCTAGGGCCCAGGTTCAATCCCTGGTCAGGCATCTAAAATCCCACAAGCCACAATGTGCAGCTAAATAAAGAAATAAACAAAGAAATAAATAAAATTTGAAGGGTAAAATTTACTCTAAGAATTTTAATACATTTTTTTTCCTTTTTCTTCTTCAAATACTATTTGACGTACAGTATTATATTAGTTTCAGGTGTATAACATAGTCCATTTTTATTTACTTTAGAAACTTCAAGAGTACTGAGCAAGCCACATGAATCCTATTGTGAGCAACAAACATTTAATTTAAAGAGGATTTCAATAGACTGTTGGAAGTGATACGTCTCAGAGAAACACCATGGACCACTTGTTTCAGTTCATTGCTGCACATTGCTATTAATTTTCAAATGTACTGGTCGATGGTCAGGGAGTATTAGTGTGTAAACCAACATGAATATCTTAAACATTATATCACTAATCTTCAGGCAAGGCAGTACCTCCTTTTGCATGTACTGCATAAACTTAGGAGTCATTTTGCTTCTGTGCTGCTACTGCAGAAATAACTATCAAGTTAAAATTTGAATGAGAAAAAAATGATTCAAGACAATATTAAAACATACAAAAGCCATGGGACATTTATTTATAGAACTATGCAGGTTCACAGAACCTGAGTAATATCTAATGTGTAATGTCTATAATCAGATGATTGTAAGGAAACATGAACTAGGAAATCATTTTAAATTTATAGAACTGAGTTCTAATACAATAGTAAATGTTATATAAAATTGGCCATATTTTTAATGGCTTTTAAGACCACACATGAAAGAAATGTGGATAAATTGCAAATGAATCATCTCAAAATATATATTGACATTGCGTACTTAAAGCATAAACATAAACACAAAATAGAAATACAAACACAGTATACAAGAAACAAATACAGCAATCTATACTTGTGTACAATAAGGCTGTCTGTAGATGCCTCCAAATAGAATAAGTCCCTACTTCTTGAGCATTTTAAATAGATCAAATTATTTTTAATCATCCAAACACAACAGAAAATTATTTTTTTCCCCACAATGCTATGTAGGAAGTTGTGTTTCAACACTCTCACAACTTGTTTATTTATTATAATAATTTCAAAGGATTGCTGTAGCAAATGCCTGCCTTTTGATACTAACATTACTAAAAACTAAGTTTTTTTCCAGTGGTACATTAAAATACAAAATAAAAAAAAACAATATCAATTACAGAAACAGTTTCACTAACCTTAAATTTTATTCCTTGAAGTTTAAATGAAAGGTGATCAGGATTTTTCTGGATAAGATAAAATATGCAAAATTGGTTAATTATAGGGGATCTTTAAAAATGTTGGAGAGAAATTTGTGCTATATCTACCCTACATCTGTATCTGTCCCATAACTCAAAATATTATGCCAGGAAGCCATAGTGTGAGAATTCATGATCCCAAATGACTCTAGTGAGGAAGTACACAGCCCCAAATGCTTACTAGCACCAATCTTGTAATTACAATGATGGGGGATTTAGGATGTAGCTGATATCGCAGATGAGAGAAAAGACCTTGATGCCTGAGATTTTCATTGAGAGTATGGAGCAGTCAACATATAGATACATCTAAAAATCAGTACATCATCAGTATTGTTGACACTATTTTTTTTTCACTATTTGAAATGTAAACATTAACATCTGATTTAAAGGAATAGATGTTCTTTAAAAGTTTGTTTTTTACATCTATTACAGTACTGAAAAGATCATGATTTATTTTCTACTGTTCATCTTCTAGATTTAGAGTAAGACAATATGTAATGAAGAAAACTTTTTGGAAAATTTCACTCTATGAAATTAATTCTCATGCAACATTAAGAGTTCTGTATAGTAAGTGTCTTCTGGGGCCACTGCCATGACTAAGTCAGTCAGACCTGGAAAGCCTATATATCTCCTGCATTTAGAAACAAACAAAGGAAAAAAAAATGGATCACAACCTATATAAATATGGAAGTTCTTTTATATAATAAATTTTATTTGAGGTTGTCTAAAATGCATAATAGTTCTGGGTAACATTGATACACAAACTCCTTCTGTAACTAATTTCCCATAGTACCAGTTGACTTATCATTACAAAAAAATGTATTCATGAACTTCCCCTGTTTAAAATCTTTTCCTGATTTTTATTGCATGACATCAAAGCCACCCATTGTTGGATCACTTATCTTTTCAGACTCATTTCCCAGAATACTCTCCCAGGAAGCACATGGTTTAGTCCATAATTTTTCAAATGTTTTTTGAAAACTTCTTTTTATTTTTAAGCATTGTAATGACCAAACACTAGCAAGGACACAAAATAAAAGTCTCTCTTGAATTAAGGAGAAAAATATAACTGATTTAATTATAGTAAAATATTATTAAACTTTGATGTATGACTTTATATAAAAGTACAAAAATATAATTACAAATTTATTATGTCAAAAAGAAAATAGCAAAAATGATATTATGTAACATTGTGATACATTATTAAGACAAAATCTGAAGAACAAAAGACTCTGTTTTCTTTTTAACACACAGCTTGCTTTCAACCATATGTGCATGGTAGAGAAAGTTTAAACTTATAGTATTCACTTAGTATTGGGAGATAGTGATAACATGGACCAGTGATCATCAAATACAATTAATTAATTCAATCAGTTCATCAATTGAATTAATATAAAATTTATTTAATAAATGATTTCTATGAAATAAAATGCCTAGCCAAAATTTTGAGAATAAATATATACATATTTTAAATACCTTTTTAGATAAAGATATATATTTTAAAATAATTTTTTAAAAAATTTGCCAGTTTTGCTCCCAAAATTCTCTATTTCTTTTCCGGTACATATCAGCTCTGTGCAGACATCAATTTCTAGCTATCTCTTCCTAAGGGTTTCCTATTACTAACCCAGGTGTATGCATGCATGCACAAAACATATATGACATATTATCTTTATTATTTTATGTAAAATAAATTCGACTTCACTTCTGACCTATCTGAGAAACAATAAAGATGACTGAAAAAGTACATGAATGTCAAGTCAAAATGCTTTGATGATTGTTTCACTGTGATTTTACCATGTTAAAAACAGAGAGCAAATGTTTATAAGAAACTGTTTAATAGACACTTTTCTCTTTCACTTTACTTTCTTATTCCCCCAGGTAATCTCAATAGTGTTTTCCAAATATAATTTTTATCTCCAGTTTAGTTCCTTGAATGAGATCAGAGCATGGAGATTCAAGATGTTCTCCCAAGATATGTACAGATTACCATGCCCAAAATCATCATTAGGGGAGAAACTTCACTTTTCTTAAACTTATCTTTCTATTTAGAGGTAATTATCTTAGAAGTATTAGAATAAATTCTTACTCTTTACTCTCTTACTCATTCTCCACAGGATTAATGTGTTTTGGTTATTTCCCTGCTTTGTGGTCAGAGGCTGTACTCATTGGAAGAGCTTGCTGTTATCCAGATATGGAGGTGAATAATTAAGTATTTATCCAACTCAAGGATATATAAACTATCTTGCTAAATACAGATACAGAGAAATATTTTTTAGTTAGTTTCAAGCAGCCCTGGAGGGAAGTAATTATGATGAGTGACTGAGGCCACTGCCATTAACCAGCATTAACTTGCAAACATTTGAGTGAGTTACCTTCCATGTGGGTCCCCTAGCCCCAGCCAATAAGTCAGATCACTGCAGCCCCAGCGATGTCTTGACTTCAGCGTCACAAAAGACTTAATGCCAGAAGTATCCAATTAAACCAATCTCAATTCTTGACTCTAGTAAACTGTGTGAGATAAGCATGTTTGTTGTTTTTTTAAGACATGAATTTGGGGGGTAATTTGTTACATAGCAATAGATACTTAATATAGATAGTTATCAATTGTCCTTCTCAAAAGCCTACATTCATTACCCCTATCTCTCAAAAAAGAAAATCCAATCTATATTCTTTATCTCAATCAGTGGAGTCAACAATGATGAAGTTCTTCAAATGTATCTGACTTCCTTCCTTTCCTTTGCTCTCTCAATCTGATCAGTCATCAATGGATCCTTATTTCTTGTAATTGTTTAATCAAGTGTTTCTCTATTTCTCCAACCTTATGACAAGTAATCTATATCGAATCACTGTGATAATCCCTCTAGATTGCAGTTACAGTTTATGAACTGCGTCTTGCTTGGTGTGCCCTTCTGAAAACTTAAATCCATTCTCTAAAAAGAAGCAAATAGGCATATTTATGAATATGAAAATTCCTTGTTTAAATGCTATTGATATTTAATTCCTTAAGTCCTTGAACATATAGTTTTGATTGAATAATTTGTAAAGCCCTTCATGTTTAGGCTTTGCTTCCCGCTTCATTATCATCCTCTATCACAACTACCTCCATAATCTTAATCAAATGGTGCTCCAGTCAGAGTATCTCTATCAGATGTCAACATCTAACTTGGAACAGATTAATTCAGCACTTGGTTTCTGATTCTCAACCATTGATTTTCCTCTAGTTTGATCAACAGAAGCATCAGGAGGGGTTTGTTTTTACATCACTAGGACAAGAGAATACTTTCATAATTTGGTCTATGTGATTTTCCTTCTTCTCAAGAGATGTGTGCTGAAGTATTAAGGGGTGATAGATCATGATGTCTACAGTTTCTTTCAAATGGCACAAACATTTTAAATATTTATTCATAGGGAGAAGATATTGCAAAATATTAAAAATTAATGAATCTAAATAAAAAGATGGATTTTTTTTATTCTTGAAAATTTGCTATAATTTTAAAATTGTTCAAACTTAAAATTTGAAAAAAAAAGTGAAAGTAAGTTCTTGTGGAATAACAGGGACCATATTCCCACCTGAAAGAGCTGAAACATTAACCTAAATATATACAACAATGCTTCACAAAACAATGCTTAACAGGCAAGGAAATCCAATGATCTCTAAGAGTTTGGAAAAAAAATCAATTGAGCCCTAAAATTTTCCCAGCTTACTAACCAGAAAGTTTATAGGCTATAACATAAGGAGGAGGAACCAAGGAAGTATCCACAGTCACCCTGAGTTAGGAAATTGAGATAGCAATCCAAGGATGTTAAGGAAGCTACAGTCTGTAGGGCAGAGTACCAGAGTACCAGGGAAGAAAGAGCTGCCCAGAGAGAAACTTTAGAGATCTGCAAATTTTTCATCAAACATTACAGATCTTAGTACAGATTAGGGCACACGGTGAGGAATCTACCAGAGGCCAGAGAAAGAACTATCTAACATCTAAATAACAGAAGGAACTGTGCCAAAACACATGCAGGGCAAGTAGAAAAATGTACAATTCATGGACATTGAATAGAATATAAACTAGGACCTTACCTTGGTAGCCATGAAAAATTAGCCAGAGATTAAATATTGTACTAACAAAGCTTAAGATCAAGACCCACGAAGATCAAACTGATATCAAGTAACTTAACTGCATCTGAAAAAAAAGTCAAGAACAATTTTTTAAAAATGAAAATAATCAATACCCAAAAAGGTAAATTTACATTATCTGGCATGCATTCAAAAGTACCAGACATTCACAAATGCAGGGAAACACATTCCATAGTTAAGAAAAATATACAATCAATTAACCAAGAAATGATATAAATAATAAAATTAGTAGAAAGTTCTTAAAATACTTTCAAAATAAGTATTTCAAAAGAACCAAAATGAATCAAATCAAAACAAAAACATTCTTTAATTCAATTAGATCAATTTTGTTGAAAAACCAAAACAAAACAACACAAGGCTGACAACCTACATGTATTTACCCAATGTACATATATTTCAAAAGGAAAATGAAATAAAGACAACATATAAATACTTAAAAATTTCATAAGCAATAGATACGCACTACAAAAGTTTTAAGTGAGTCCTTCTAATAGAAGATAATGTCACCAGATAGAAACCTGGATCTACACCAACGATGAAGAGTACTATGAATGGCAACTACATGGATATAACTCTAAAAACTTTAATTTAGTATGCTCGACTGAAAGTTTAAAGTAAAATTGATATTTCTTGAAGTTTATAGCATATATGGCAAGAATATCACAAAGATTTGTAGGGAGAAATGGAAGTATACTGTTGTAAGAGACTTGTGACTACCAAACCTTTAAGCAATCATGGAAGTAGTAACAAAGAGCTAGAATATACTAGAAAGGGAGGTGAATGGACTCATAAATAATGTTCAAATATAAAGAAGGCAAAAAAAAAGAGAGGGGAAACAAAAGAAAGATACAATAAGTGGAAAAAAAATAATAGATTCAAATTCAAGTGAATTATAATAGACAGAATGATTGCTCCCCAGAGGTATCCACATCCTAATTTCCATAGCAAGAGAATCTGTTTCATTACATGCCAAAATGAACAGTGCAGACATGATCAAGGATTTTAAAATGGGGAGATTATCCTGCATTTTCCAGGCCAGCCCAATATAATCTCAAGACTTCTTATACGAGAAAGGCAGGAGTATCAATGTCAGAGAAGAGATGTCATAACAGAAACAGAGGTCAGAGAGAGGAGAAACTACCCTAGAGCCACACCTACAATAATATCTAGCGCCTTCTTATAAAAGCACTTAACTGTTAAAATAAACAGAATAAAGTGTGCAGCAGTTAAGACCTAACATATACACAATTTTGTTAATTACTACACACCTCATTTCCTCATAACACCATCACATTGGTATTTAATTGAAAGAAATATTGAAAATATTTTCCCTAGATCAACACTTTTTACCACCAGGTGGTAGTATGACCTTTAATCCTCATTCCAATAGCATTCAGCATTTCAGACTACAATTTCAACTTAACCATTTTCATTGTGATGAATCAAATGAATCACATTGTTTGCAATTGCAGTTTTGTTTAATTTCTATATTAACAATGTTCTATAAGACATAATTTTGTAAATGTTTACTGGAGACTATAAAAGACAGCTAAATACATTTATAGCAGTTCTTATTGTTCAGGTTTATTATCATTTAGATAATGTAGCTGTCACTGACTGAGTTTCTTAACTGCTTGAGGGAAGTTTAGACATTTTTTATTGCTACAGACTGAAAAAACTCCACTTTGTAGCGGGAGATTACCTTTTGTTTGTTTGTTTGTTTTTTGTAGCAGGAGATTATTTTGATACATAAGTTATAGCTCACCAACATTCTATCTCACCTCTACTCCAAAAATAATTGTTCTTCTTTAGATGTTTTTATGGTGAGCAGCTACCAGTACTTCAGTACTCTCCAAAGAGAAGAAAATACAATGTAATAGGATCTATTTTTCACTTAAGAATAATAAGAAATTTCACAAGAGTATTTGTATCAATCCTTTTCCCTACAATAATGTTTGCATGGGTTATGAGTCCAGAAAATACCAATGCATGTTGTCATTTTCAATACTTCTCAACATAAATTTTATGCAATATCTTTGAAAAGATTATTTCTACCGATTTATTTATTGTATCAATGTAAACACTCAATAAGAACTATTGGCAAATTATTAGGGTACTAAATCTCTCAACTTCTACTAGTGGATGTGCAAATGAGAATAAATTATATGAAGTATAATTAGGCAATGCGTTTGCATTTTGATAAGATAAATGAGCACTGCAAATATATTTTTAAGAAAATAATGAGAAAGTATGAACATATTAGCCATAAAGATGTCCAGTACAGTATTATTTACAGCCATGAAATATTTGGTATAATCAGTTTCCAGTAATATGAACTTATTAAATTTTTATGATGAATCATACAATTGGGAAATTAAATATTTTTTGAAATCAGATAAGAATATTTATCAACATGAAAAATTATTAATAATATCAATAATCAAAGTTCAGCTTATAAAATTTTTTAAATACTACTTTTGTAAAAACATACTGTTATAATTATACCTATGTATGTATCCATAACCATATCTGTAACACTATACCTTCAAACCTATCTGTACATCCTAAAAATATAGAAAATTAAGACCTAAGCTCAATGGTGAATATTTCCATATAATGAGAATACTGTAGAAAACTTATATGTTATACATCTGAGTTAAAAAATCCAGTTAAAAAACACAACATACAATTAGGAAAAAGGATGAAAAAAGCTTTAAATATAATGCTATTTATTCATCTACTTATTATGCAAAAATATGAAACTTAAGGATATGATTTTAATCAAATTAAAGTTATTTTAATACAATAAAAGTTATCTTAATACAATAATTCTTATAGAACAGGATTTATAATACAAATGTGATATCTGGGTTGGCATTTTTGGAAAATTTTGATCTTCAGATTATATTATATGATAAAATGCTTAACTAAATCTAGTCATTCAGAGAGTTTAACTTTGGGAAATAAATTAGATATCCAAAACACTGTAATTAATGGGTATAGTTTGAACATAGAATAAGGGAACATATATTGTATCATATTGTCAACAGAATTAGTTTTCAAAACCTTAAACTATGGATAGTTAAAATAGCAAAATGTGAAATAGAAATAAGACATGTATGTAATCATTCTATAGGATGTCTCTAATAAACTAGATAATATCAATTTAAAAGTTTATTTTTATATCCTTATTAGTTTATTTTGTCTTCATTTTGACCATACCACTAGCAAACACTGGTTAAACTCTTATTCTGTATAGAACACTGAACGTGATGCCAATCTACTGTGTCTTGCAATACCAGTATCTCAAATTGTGCAAAAAACTGAGCATCTCCAGAAGATATGGGAAAAGCTTTGCAGAGAGGCCAAATTTTATTTGATCATTTTCAGGGACAGAATGAAATGAAAGGGGAAGCCAAGAGGGAGATAATGATTTTCACTGATATTTCCAGAAGAATATTTTTCACTTCTTATCAATTCTGATTTCTAATTACATATGAAATACATAGGTAAACTAATTGTTTAACCAGGAAAAGCTTTATGTATAAGGACACTTTTTATTTTTTTGTCAATTTAAAAATTAATGTCCTTAATGCACCTTACATGAGTATTAGTTTGACAAGTAGAATATCTCATAACTCCTTTTTTATTTTTATTTTCTTGTCATAAAATGATGATTGATCTCTATTTGTTCTGACAACCATGCTTCTTAGTTTCAGTTCCCTAAATGTTTTATTACTTCATGACATTAATCTTCATGGTTACATAACTGACTTTTTTTAAAATTAATTAATTAATTAATTGGCTGTGTTTGGGTTTTCATCTCTGCTTGCGGGCTTTCTCTAGTGGCAAGCAGGGGCTACTCTTCATTGTGGTGCTCAGACTTTTCATTGCGGTGGCTTCTCTTATTGCTCTAGGCACGTGGGTTTCAGTAGTTGTGGCACATGAGGTTAGTTGCTCTGCAGCATGTGGGATCTTCCTGGACCAAGGCTTGAACTCGTGTCCCCTGCATTGGCAGGTGGATTCTTAACCACTGCACCACCAGGGAAGCCCCACATAACTGACTTTTAATAAAAGAAGAATTTGAGCATTTAGAAGTCAGTCATTATATTAAAGTATTCACATTGTCATTTTCTTAGGCTTCATATTAATTTGCAAGTATAATATATATAATATAATATACAAGTATAATATATAAATATATTTACAAGTATATAATATATAATTTAATATATTAATTTGCAAGTATATATTTATAAGTAATAGATATAATAATTTACAAGTATAATATATCTTTAACATCCAACTAAGGATACTATATTTGGTAAAATTATTTTTCAAAAATGAAGGAAATACAAAGACTTTTCTTGATAAACAGAAACTGAGGGAGTTCATCACTATGATCTGTGTACAAGAAATATTAAGGGAATCCTCAAGTTGAAACAAAAGATCCCAAACAGCTATCCTAAAGCATATGAAAGTATAGATTTCCCTGATAAAGGTAACTATATAAATAAATACAGAATATTGTAACACTGTGATGGTTGTATGTAAATCACTTTTAATTTCTTTAAATGTAAATGGATTAAATTTCTCAATCAAGAGCCGTAGAGAGGCTATGTGGATTTTAAAAAATCCAGTTAGATTTTGTCTATGAGATTCACATTTTATTTAAGAACACACATATGGTGAATGTGAAAGAATAAAAAAGAAAAAAGATATTCTGTGAAAATAGTAACCAAAAGAGAACAGAAGTAATCATACTTATATTAGACAAAATAGCCTTTAAGTCAAAAACAGCCAAAAGAGACAAAAAACATTATATAATGATAAAAGTGTCAATACACCAGGAAGATAAAACAATTATAAGTATATATATATGCTAACATTACAACACTCAAATATATAAAGCAAACATTGACAGACCTAAATGGAGAAATAAACAGCAACACAATATTAGTAGGGGGTTTCAATATCCCACCTTCAATGATGGATAGACAAATAGAAGATCAATAACGAGAGAGAGAATTTGAATAAACTATGACCAAATGAACCTAACAACCATGTATAGAACACTCCAGTCAATAGCATAAGAATACAGGCATATATCATTTTATTGTGTTTTTTACTGCGGTTCACATATATCACATTTTTTACAAGTCGAAGGCTTGTGCATTGAGCAGGTCTATTAGCACCATTTTTCCAAAAGCTTTTGCTCACCTTGTATTTCTGTATCACACTCTGGTTATTCTCACAATATTTCAAACTGTTTCATTATAATTATATTTGTTATGGTGATCTGTGATTAAGGATCTTTGTTGTTACTATTGTAATTGTTTGGGGGCACCACGAACCACACCTATACGAGACAGGTGATCTTAAATGTTATGTGAGTTTTGACTGCCCTACAGACTGGCTATTCCCTCATCTCCTTCCCTCTCTTTTGTCCCTTTATTCTCTGAGACACAAGAATATTGAAACTAAGCAAATTAGTAAATGTGCAAGTGTTCAAGTGAAAGAGTCATATGTCTCTCCCTTTAAATCAAAAGTTAGAAAGGATTAAGTTTACTGAGGAAGCCTTGTGGAAAACCAAGATAGGCCAAAAGCTAGGCTTCTTGTGCCAAATGGTTAGCCAAGTTGTTCACGTGAAGGAAAAGTCCTCGAAAGAAATAAAAGTGTTACTCCATTGAACACACAAATGATAAGAAAGCAAAACAGCCTTACAATTGAAATGGAGAAAGTTTTAGTGGTTTGTATAGATCAACACAGCCACTAATTCCTTTAAGCCAACACCTAATCCAGAGCAAGGCCCTAACTCTCTGCAGTTCTATGAAGGCTGAAAGAGATGAGGAAGCTGCTGAAGAAAAGTTTGGAGTTAGCAGAGGTTGGTTCATGAGATTTAAGAAAAGAAGCCATCTCTATAACATAAAAGTACAAGGTAAAGCAGCAAGTGCTGATATAGAATATGCAGAAAGTTATCCAGAACATTTAGCTAAGATAGTTAATGAAGATGGCTACACTAAATAAGAGATTTTCAATGTAGATAAAATAGTCTTATATTGGAAGAAGATGCCATCTAGGACTTTCATAGCTAGAAATGAAAACTCAATGCCTGGTTCTTCAAAGCTACAATAGGACTGGCTGATTCTTTTGTTAGGAACTAATGCAGCTGGTAACTTTAAGTTGAAGCCAATTCTCATCTATTAATTCAAGAACCCTATGCAAAATCTACTTAGCCTCTGCTTTCTAAATGGAAAAACAAAGCCTAGATGATAGCACATCTGTTTACAACATGGTTTACTGAACATTTTAAGCCCACTGGTGAGACCTACTATTCAGAAAAAAATTTCTTTCAAAATATTACTGCTCATTGACAATGTACCTGGAAACCTAAGAGCTCTGATGGAGAGGTACAATGAGATTAATGTGTTTCCATACTTGTTAACACAATATCCATTCTGCAGTCCATGGGTTAAGAAGTAATTTTGACTTTCAAGTCTTATGAATTAAGAAATATATTTCATAAGTTTATAAGCTACCCTAGATTGTTAATCCTCTGATGGATCTGGCAAAGTAAATTGAGAACCTCTAGAAAGGATTCACCATTCTAGATGCTATTAAGAACTTTCATGATTCATAGGAAATAGTCAAAATTTCAATATTAGCAGGAGTGTGAAAGAAGTTGATTCCAACACACATGGATGACTTTGAGGGTTTCAAGACTTCAATAGAGGAAGTAAGTGCAGATGTGATGAAAATAGTAAGAGTACTAGAATTAGAAGAGGACCCTGAAGATGTGACTGAACTGCTGCAATCTCACAATAAAAGTTTGATGGATGAAGAGTTGCTTCTTATGGATGAGCAAAGAAAGTGATTTGATATGAAATATATCACTGGTGAAGATGCTGTGAAAGTTGTTAAAATAACAAAGGATTTAGAATGTTACATAAACTTAGTTGATAAAGCAGCAGCAGGGTCTGAGAGGATTGACTCCAATTCTGAAAGAATTTCTACTGTGGATAAAATGCTATCAACTAGCATTGCATGCTGTAGAGAAATTGTTTGTGAGAGTCAATTGATGTGGCAAAATTATTGTTGTCTTATTTCATGAAATTGCCTCAGCCATGCAAACCTTCAGCAACCACCACCCTGATCGGCCTACGGCCATCAACATTAAGGCAAGACCCTCCAGCAGCAAAAAGACTATGACTCACTGAAGGCTCAGATGACTGCTAGCATTTTTTAGCAATGAAGTATTTTTTAAATCAAGATATGTATATTTTTTAGACGTAATTCTATTGCACACTTAATACCCTACAGTATAGTATAAATACAACTTTTATATGCAGTGTGGAACCAAAAAAAATGTGTGACTTGGTTTATTGCAATTTTTATTTTATTGCAGTGGTTTGGAACCAAACCCACAATATCTTTGAGATATTCCTATACACATTCTTTTTAAGCATTCTTGGAGCATTTATCAGGATAAATCAAATATTAGCTTGCAAAACAAATCTTAACAAATTTAAGATGCTTGAAATCATACCAAGTATATTTTCCTGAAAAATTCACAAATATATAGAAATTTAACAATACTGTTTTGAAAAAGGAATAAGTCAAGAAAAATCAAAAGGGAAATTAGAAAATATTTTGAGACAAATTAAAATTACAATTTACAAAAACTTGTGAGATGCAGCAAAAGTAGTACTAATAGGGAAGTTTATAGTAATAAATGCCAGCATTAAAAATCAAAAAAAGATCACAAATAAATAAGTATACACTTAAAGGAAGTAGAAAAATGTGAGCAAAATACCCCAACTTAGCAAAAGGAAGAGGATAAATGTTATAGCAGAAATAAATAAAATAGAGTAGAAAACTGAAAAATTGAATGAAATAAGTTGTTTTTGTAAAAGATTAAGAATATTGACACATGTTTAGGAAAATTACCTAAGAATAAAAGAGTTGATTCAAATAATATCAGAAATAAAAGAGGAGATATTGTAAATGTTAAATAAATTAAAATTAAAAGGTTTATAAGAGACTACCATGAACAATTAAATGCCAACAAAGTAGATTATCTAGAAGAAATGACTAAATTCTCAAAAACATATAACTCACCAAAGCTGAGTCATAAAGAAGTAGAAAATCTTAACAGACCTATAACTAGTAAAGATTTTTAATCAGTATTCAAAAATCTCCTTAGAAAAGCCCAGGACCAGGTGGTTTACTGGTGAATTCTACCCAGAATTTAAAGAAAAATTAATGCCAATCATTCTCAGACTCTTCCAAAAAGTTAGGGAGGATGAAACACTTCCAAACTTGTATGAGGCCATCACCCTGATAGCAAAGCCAGAAAAAATACTCTGGAAAACTACGGACCATTGCCCCTGATAGATATTGAATTTGAATTAGATTTCATACAGTCATCTTAACACTGAATATCTTGGCTAACTATTGGCTTCATCTGCATATTTTTACAGAATCTTAGTTCACTTGACAATAATCTGTCCATTGGGCCAGGCAGATGGCAGCAACAAAATTTCCATATCCAAGTTTTCCCCCTTGGGAGAAAATAATTCTGGGAATTTTGTGCATCACAAGTGCCCATAATATAAATCAAGTTCTCACATGTCTCTTCATATAATAAAGCCACACTATGAGTTCTTACTAAGACACTCCTTAACCTCTTTGAATTTCTAGACATCACTGGTCATAATTACTTCACAAAGTACACAATGCTGGACTCATGTATTAGTCAGAGTTCTCCATATAAATAGAACTAGTAGCATGTGTATATGTATATAATAGAAAGAGATTATACATAGTGATTATGGATCTTGGCAAGTCCCAAGATCTGCAGAATTAGTCAGCAATCTAAAGATCCAGAAGAACCAAAGGTTTAGTTCCAGTTTGCATTCAACAGCCTGAGAATCAGAAAAGCTGATGATGTAGTTTCAGTGTGAAGGTCTGCAGGCTCAGGGCTCAGGAAGAGCTGATGTTTCAGTTTGAGTGAGAAGGTAGGAAAAAATTCAATGTCCAAGTCTGAAGGCCTTCAGGAAGGAGATATCCTCCTTGTATAGGGAAGAGCTAGTGTTTTTCTTCCATTCAGGTCTGCAACTAATTGGATGAGGCCCACCCACAATAAGCAGGGCAATCTGCTTTACTCAGTCTACCATTTTAAATGTTAATCTGACCCACAAACACCCTCTTAGAAACACTGAGCATAATGTTTAAGTAAATATCTAAGCACCTCATGACCTAGTCAAGTTGACACATACATTAACCATCACAGCCCATAACCAAGGGATTCACTCAAAGCAATTACTTCCTTACCAGTCTCATGGAACATCATAATGGCTTATTTTAACAAGTTCAAATACAATAAAATGAATCACAGCACATTTTAATTTAGTCAAACATTGGGGTTAGTTGTAACTGAGTCTGAATCCATTTTTGTTTAATTGTTGACAATTTTCATGTCCCAGCACTATCCCTTTCTCTCCTGTCCCACATCTTGTCAAGCCAATAACACAATCTGTTTCCTTACCATAGTGCGAGTTGGAAATTCAAACCATGTAAACCCCATACCAAATACACAAGAACTTTCAACCTGTCTCCAACAGTAACTACAGTAAAAGGCAAGATAGTAATCTCTCCATGTTTTCACAAGCCATTTTCAGACCTGCCTGGAAGCCTGCCATACTCTCTCCAGAAATCCTCATTATGTGACAAATAAAACTTTTGATATCCCCTTGATGCATGCATGGCATCATCAGTTTAGATATCTGAACTAAATTTTAGGTCACAGGTTCATTCTTCCTTCACAGGTTTATCACAAAATCTCTCTTGCTGCTGTCTTCCTGTAACATCACAAAACACCTCTTTATAACCTAGCAATCTTGCCTTTATATCCAACACTTTTTATCTAATGCTTAAAGTAGGACCTTATAAAATTGACATGACTATACTATACATACCTGAAACCTATGATATTCAGAGACAAGAAGATTACCTAAAAGGTAAAATTTATATGAAGCATATATAACTACATATATATTGTTTTTCTTCAAGTGATATGGTAAAATAAATTATGTATGTTGGTTAGATATATAGCTTCTTTGTGTAACCTATAAATCAAACTCATCTAATTCTCTTGCTGGGAAATGTGTGCCATTGTGTTATAATCTAACAATGACTAGAATTTGCTTTATTCTTACTTTTATGCCATATTATTAAATTGTACCCAGAAAAAAATAAAACACATAATGGATCTTATTAGAGAGTATATATAATAGTTATGGTAAAAGATTAAACAATAAAACAGCTTCAGAATAAGCACTTAAATATAAAATAATATAAATTATAGAGCAGCCTTATGACACTCATTATCAAGTTAAAAATGCATTTCAAAGTACAGGTCTTAGTTTCTTTCTTTAAGAAGTGCAGAATATATAGGTCAGGTAGTCAAACAAAATCTCCACAGCAGGATATACAAATTTGAAACCTTTCAAAAGGCAATGTTTTTATTCCCTTTAATTAGGCAATTAATTCTACTGGCATTTATAGGCTGCATGTGGTGAAAGAAAAAGAGATAAAGAAATGCAGTAAAATCAAATATTTCAATTTTACTTTAAAGGTCACTGAATTACATGACCTACCTTAGAAGTATTTAACTTGAAATAAAGAAGTCAGGAAACAAATGAGCTGAGTAACTCAAGTTGTGAAGTGTGCTACTTTAATTAGAACACAAAAGATATTCTTTTAAAGAACTCACTGGTATGATTGAGTAAATGATATCTTGTAAATGCCTTGAAATAAAGCTTTTTCACCTTCTCTCTATATATAAATGCATATTTAGTTTCTCTTTCATGATTTTTTTTAATACTTAGTTTCTCTTTCATGATGCAAAATGTGGAATTAAAGGAACAATTTTTTTTCTCTTATATAACAAGAAAATGTTTTCAAAGAATATAAATATGCATATGCAGGCTTAAATGTTATGTTCTTGAAGCAGAATTAATTTATCTGTTAAAAAGTCATCAACATTTACTACAATTTATTTGTTAATATTATGTACAAATTCCCGATAATATTATTAATTTGCATCTTGGTAAATGATTACTATCTTAGTGAAAGAAATAATGAAATTTTAAAAAAAAAATTTATATATAAAACAATTCAAGAGAAATATACAGAAGTTTTGACTATCATACATAATAGCTATAGGTAAAAAGTGTCTTGTAGAAAAGGTAATACATTTTCTATGAAAGCCTCAATAGGACATATAGGACCCATATGTTTATTACATATTATGTCTTATGGAAATTCTGAATAAATTCTCAAAAAGATACTGACAATATACAATAAAACTAGGAAATAAAAACATCATGTTAGAGAAAACTAACAGACCTCCTTTTTAAAATAAAACCTAGCTTAAGTGGTAATTACAAATTGATCTGTTTTTTAAATTTAGAATATAATAATGATTACTATGGCAGAAATCATCATTTATCTCCCAATATGGATTCTAAACACATCTATTAATGGAAGTTTGGATGGATCCCTGCTCAACAGCTGAACACTATATTTGTACCCTCTCTTTCAGCTACGTATGGACTTAGGTCTAGATTCTGACCCTCATAAGTGGGTAGAAGTTGTGTGTACAATGTTCAGTTTTCACCATTCAAAGCAAGGATCATGCCACCAGCTTTTCCTTTTTCTTTCCAGCTGACTACAGTGTGGATGTGAGGTTCCGACCGAAAAAACCACGAGGGCCCTCTGCTGAATATGGCAGAACAACAAGAGAGAAAGAACATAAGACCATGGCTTTGTAACTTATATTTTCAACACTAGAGATTTATACTTGGATTCATATCAGAGAAAAGAGAAAAAATAAATTTTTATAATATTTACTTTGTGCTACTAAAATATGCAGAATACCCAAAGCATTATACTTTTGAGTTGCTTTATTATAGTACCCTAACTTGTATCTCAGCTAGTGAATCTCCAATTTCTCTACTCTACTACACCTAAGAGATAGTAACATAAACTTATTTTCCTGATATGGGAGAGAGTATAGACTACATTAATATATTCAGTGAAACTCATTTTTGCCAAATTATTATGTTAACTAAAGAATATCAATCAAAATTTTATTTTTTTAACTTGTTTATTAGTTTGCAAATAAAACTTGAGTATGCTCCCCTGTGCACAGTAAAGCCAAACTACTGTGGTAACAGGAAGTGCAGAGTTTATTATAAGTGCCAAGCAAGGAGTCCAGGTAGCTAGTCCTTAAAAGACTTAAATTCCCCAATGGCTTTCAGGGAAATATTTTTAAAGACAGGATGAAGGAGGGGAGTTGTGGGTGTTAAATCAGCTCATGAACATTCTTCTGAATGGTTGGTGGTGAGGTAATCAGGAGTCAACATCATCAACCTTCTGGTTCCAGCTGAACTAGGGTCTATGTGCTTGTGGGCAGCATACAGTTAACTTCTAGTTAGTGGGGGTTTCAGTAACTGGAAATAGCTCAAAAGATATGACTCAATATTTTCTACAGCCCTTGAGGAGGAACTTGACTTTTATAGATAAACTATTATTATTTTTCTTCCTTGACCATTTTCCCTTGCTTATGCATTTACTTGCTTCTCTGATTAAATTTATTCTTTGGAAAAAAGGGAAAGCCTAGGAGGCTAAAGTTTTTCTACAAACAAGAGGCAGGCAGAGGACATTGGTGGGGAGGTGTCTGTCCCAGGAAGACCCCATAAGATTCTGCTCCATTAATATTTAGCCAGAAGATAAAAAGACTTTACAGAAAGAAGTAAAAATGTATGAGGATTCTTTCAAAAACTACTGTTATAAAACAAATAATGAAAGAAAAGGACAGACTAAAAGACCTGCTATAATAAGGATGGTAGTAATATATTTGATCATATATTGAAGCTTAATATATGAAATGCTATTGATGGCATGGGAACAACTGACTACACATTTTGAAGAAAATAAAATTAAAACTACTACTTTATCCTATGTTTGCAACATGCAAATATACAAAGAAACACAATTTTTAGTAAATAAGACCTTCCAAACAATCTAGAAATAACAATCAAGTGGTAAAATATAAAACAACATAAACCTACACATCACAAAAATGAAAGTCAAATGTTCAATCATATTGCTTATGAAAACAATACAAACTTAAACATTAGATGAACACTCACTCAAGCTGCAAGTTTCTAGCACACTATTAGAGAGTATCAAAGAGTGGGCTTTATTTAAATCACAATTTTCCAACATAGTTAGACAACGTTCACTTTCATAAAATGAGATAGATTAATGGAAGTTGTAGAGACATTTACCTATCTTACACTTCCAAAAACTAACTCACTTGCTTATTTCAATAGAGATACGTTAGCATCTGCAAGTAAAAGAAAACAGGTTTTTAAATTTAATCTTATGAAAAGTTGGCTTACTAATTATTTTCTGTATTTGATTTTTTCCAAAGCATGGTGGTTTGAACATTCTTAAAATTTACTGGTAACTATATTAAATAGGTAAGATTGTTAATATCTGTAGAGCTGCTTTAAATGGAACTGAATTGGGATTGTGTTTATTTCCCCTTTCTTGAATAAAAACTATAAAATTATTTTAAAATTATCCACACAAGAACTATTTTGCTATCTCTAGGTTATTAGGCTTTATGATCTGAGATTGTGACTCTTGCTATTTTGGGGGGAAAATAGGAAAGACTAAAAATATAACAGAAGAATATCAAAGAAGAAGAGCTGATAAAATCAAGTCCTTGATCATTTTTGTTAGAAGGTAATGTGACTATCAGGCCATGCAGCTTAATGCCAAAAAAGCAAATAACCCAATCCACAAATGGGTGGAAGACCTAAATAGACATTTCTCCAAAGAAGACAAACAGATGGCCAACAAACACATGAAAAGATGCTCAACATCACTAATCATTAGAGAAATGCAAGTCAAAGCCAACATGAGGTATCACCTCACACCAGTCAGAATGGCCATCATCACAAAATCTAGAAAAAATAAATGCTGGAGAGGATGTGGAATAAAAGGAACCCTCCTGCACTGTTAGTGGGAATGTAAATTGGTACAGCCACTATGGAAAACAGTATGGAGTTTCCTTAAAAAACTAAAAATAGAACTACCTTATGACCCAGCAATCCCACTCCTGGGCATATACCCAGAGAAAACCATAATTCCCAAAGAAACAAGTACCACAATGTTCATTACAGCACTATTAACAATAGCCAGGACATGGAAGCAACCTAAATGCCCATCAACAGATGAATGGATAAAGAAGATGTGGCACATATATACAATGGAATTTTACTCAGGCATAAAAAGGGATGAAATTGAGGTATTTGTAGTGAGGTGGATGGACCTAGAATCTGTCGTACAGAGTGAAGTAAGCCAGAAAGAGAAAAACAAATACTGTATGCTAACTCATATATATGGAATCTAAAAAATGGTACTGATGAACACAGTGACAGGGCAAGAATGAAGATGCAGATATAGAGAACAGACTTGAGGACACAGGGTGGGGGTGGGGTGAAGGGGAAGCTGGAACAAAGTAAGAGAGTAGCATTGACATATATACACTACCAAATATAAAATAGATAGCTAGTGGGAAGCTGCTGCATAACACAGGGAGATCAACTTGATAATGGGTGATGACTTAGAGGGCTGGGATAACGAGGGTGGGAAGGAGTCCTGGGAGGGAGGGGATATGGGGAGATATGTGTAGATGCAGCTGATTCACTTTGTTGTACAGCAAAAACTGGCACAACAATGTAAAGCAATCATATTCCAATAAAGGGCTTAAAAAATGCAGGTTTGAAATAATTACATGTGTTTATAAATGACAGCTATGTAAAACTATGGCAGACATTATGGAACACCTTAGATCCATTAAAACTGATGTTATTTGTTGATATAGATTAATGAGTAATTATTTATGGTATATGATTATGTGAAAAAAGTTTGAATTGCTTGATTCAATTTCTCTAGGAATTATATAAATATGTGTGTCTGTATATACATATATATATATATATTTAAACCTATGCTTGCAAGATGAAAATGTCTGAATAAAAATATGCTAAAACATTAAAAAAATGAAGGTAATGTGAACTAATAGGAATAAAAGTAGGAGAAGAAAAAAGGAAAAGTAAATAGGAACTGACCCACTGGGGAATGCAAAAAGGGTTAGAGAAGAGATATAATACTATTTAGATGAAGCAGAGCCCTAGGTGCTGCTTCATAATACCTAGGGCTCTGCTTCACCTAAACAGTATTTTTTTGTGGAGGATACAAGAGCAATAATTAGAAAAAAATAGGAAGAAAGATAAAATGATGGCAGTAGTTTCTCAAGGTTTCTTTAACAATAGGAAAAGAAATTCACAAGAGAAAGATTTTTCAAGTGATCTTAATTAAATATTTTACTGAAATTATTGATTAAGCAAGAAAAACAATTAAATAAGCAGCTTATTTTGAGTGACAAAATTTATAACCTTAAATGCCCTACCACAGAAAAAAATTCTATCTGAATCTTAAGTCTTATTAAATATCATAATCATCATAGCAAATATCATTCTCAATGGTGAAAAACTGAAAGCATTCCTGCTAAGATCAGGAACAAGACAAGAATGTCCACTCTATTCAACATAGTTTTGGAAGTCCTTGCCACAGCAATCAGAGAATAAAAAGAAATAAAAGGAATCCAAAGTGGAAAAGAAATAAAACTGTCACTGTTTGCAGATGACATGATACTATACATAGAAAATCTTAAAGATACCACCAGAAAACTACTTGAGCTACTCAATGAATTTGGTAAAATTGTAGGATACAAAATTAACACACGGGAATCTCTTGCATTCCTATACTCTAACAATGAAAGATCAGAAAGAGAAATTAAAGAAACAATCCCATTCACCATTTCAACAAAAAGAATAAAATACCTAGGAATAAACCTAACTACGGAGGTAAAAGATCTGTACTCAGAAAACTGTAAGACACTGATGAAAGGAATCAAAGATGACAAAAACAGATGGAGAGATATACCATGTTCTTGGATTGGAAGAATCAACATTGTGAAAAATGACTATACTACCCAAAGCAATTTACAGATTCAATGCAATCCCTATAAAATTACCAATGGCATTTTTTATAGAACTAGAACAAAAAATCCTAAAATTTGTATGGAGACAGAAAACCCCAAATAGTGAAAGTAATCTTGAGGGAAAAAAACCTAGCTGGAGGAATCAGATTCCCTGACTTCAGGTTATACTACAAAGCTACAGTAATTGAGACCATATAGTACTGGCACAAAAACAGAAATATAGATGAGTCGAACAGGATAGAAAGCCTGCAGATTAACTATGATCAACTAATCTATGACAAAGGAGGCAAGGATATACAATGGAGAAAAGACAGCCTCTTCAATAAGTGGTGCTAGGAAAACTGGACAGCTACATGTAAAAGAATGAAATTAGAACACTCCATAACACCATACACAAAAATAAACTCAAAATGGATTAAAGACCTAAATGTAAGACTAGACACTATAAAACTCTTAGAGGAAAACATAGGAAGAACACTGTTTGACATAAATCACAGCAAGATCTTTTTTGACCCACCTGCTATAGTA
This sequence comes from Hippopotamus amphibius kiboko, assembly GCF_030028045.1. Taxonomy (NCBI): domain Eukaryota; kingdom Metazoa; phylum Chordata; class Mammalia; order Artiodactyla; family Hippopotamidae; genus Hippopotamus; species Hippopotamus amphibius. Next base: position 97,705,581 of record NC_080195.1, on the reverse strand, counting down.
ATGGAAATAAAATCAAAAATAAATAAGTGGGATCTAATGAAACTTAAAAGCTTTTGCACAGCAAAGGAAACTATAAACAAGATGCAAAGACAACCCATGGAATGGTAGAAAATGTTTGCAAATGAATCAACAGACAAAGGATTAATCTCCAAAATATATAAACTGTTCATGCAGCTCAATATCAAAAAAGCAAACAACTCAATCAAAAAATGGACAGAAAACCTAAATAGGCATTTTTCCAAAGAAGACATATAGATGGCCAAGAGGCACATGAAAAGCTGCTCAATATTACTAATTATTAGAGAAATCCAAATCAAAACTACAATAAGGTATCACCTCACACTAGTTAGAATGGGCATCCTCAGAAAATCTACAAACAATAAATGCTGGAGAGGGTGTGGAGAAAAGGGAACCCTCTTTCACTCTTGGTGGGAATGTATACATTGATACAGCCACTATGGAGAACAGTATGGAGATTCCTTAAAAATATTAGAAATAGAATTACCATATGACCCAGCAATCCCACTACTGGGCATATTCCCAGAGAAAATCATAATTCAGAAAAATACATGCACTCCAATGTTCATTGTAGCACTATTTACAATAGCCAGGTCATGGAAGCAACCTAAATGTCCTTCAACAGATGAACAGATAAAGAAGATGTGGTACATATACAGTAGAATATTACTCAGCCATAAAAAGGAATGAAATTGGGACATTTGTAGAGACATGGATGGATTTAGAGACTGTCATACAGAGTGAAGTAAGTCAGAAAGAGCAAAAAAAAATTGTATATTTGCACATATATGCAGAATTTAGAAAGATGGTACAGATCATCCAGTTTGCAAGGTAGAAATAGAGACATAGACATAGAGAACAAACATATGGACACCAAGGGGGGGAAGTGGGGTGGGGTGGGTTGGGGTGGGATGAATTAGGAGACTGGGTTTGCCATATATACATTACTAATAAGAAGAAAATATCAAATTTTACACTTTATATGCAGTTTATTATATATCAATTATATTTCCATAAAAGTTCTTAAAAAATAAATATCATAATCATATAAAATAATGTTCACTGTAGCACAAGAAGAAAATCATTCCTTAGACATAAAGTGCTCAACTTCAATTTATTTTAGATTTCTGACACTTAACTTCTAAAACTAAGCAGAGTTTGGCAAAATTGAGAGCTGAAGTTATCATAGTAGCTAAGTTCTCTCTCAGTGTCTGTTGACTTGAATCATTTTTCCCTACTTACTGAACAAAATCTGGCAGGTGGGGCCATTATATAAAATACACAATAATTGAACCTATCAAACACTTAAATCTGAAAATGTACAATCCATGTATACATCATATTCTGTATTTATTATCTTTAAATTTAAAATGGATGATTAAATATTTAATTTGTCACAGGCACCAAAAAAACACAGACCACTAATCTGTCTTTTGTCTATTGATATGAGACATTAAAAACATAAAACTATGCATTTCTGTAAATTAGAATAATGAATTAAATATTGAAAAATAATGGGAAAAACAGTAGAAAAGTCATCCATTTTAGGAACATTGATATATTTATAAATTATATTCAATGATCACTTTAAGCAGTACAATTCTACATTATTTATTTCTGTTGAATCAAGTTAATGATGAGTAATACATACACAATGAAATAAATATATTTATTTTATTAGCTCATTGATATTGTTAGTTGAAAACTGAGTTCCCCTCTTGGTGGGTATGGAGCCAAAATACACAACCAAGCCAAAGATCAGGAGAAGGAAAGATTTATTACTTGCATCAAGGAGAATACCTGGGATATTTCCCAAAACAGTGTCTCCCTGAACAGCAAAATTGAGGAAGTTTTAAGCTACTGGTACATGCATATTCATGAAGGGGCTTGAGAAGAGGTGAATTCAGCATAGAACTGGGGCAAAGATTGACTGAGTTCAAGTTTTAGTTGATTGAAGTTATGAGAATCAACATCATCATTCCATCTTCCACCTGGTGGGGGCCTTAATTTCTGCAGAACTCAGAGACATATATTAGATTGTTATGTATATCCTTTGAGGAAGAAATAGGACCCTGTTTAACAATAAACTTGTTTCTTGACTGCTTTTCCTTTGTTCCTCAATTCTTCCACTTACCTTAAGATCATGAATTACTGAGACCTGTTCAAGGGCAAGCATTGTGGACAAGCTTAGATCACAAAATGGCTTAGGCCAAAAATGACTTCTCTTATCAAGAAAGTCATGGCTGGTTCTCTTTCCCATCTTATATACTTACAAAATTTGCTCTGTTTTTAGATAATTTATGCACATGAATTCTATATATTTTAAAATTTAAGGTTTTCTTGAGTTCATGAACATTTAAATGTTTGTCTTTTATTCATCTTGACCTAATAATTTGCTCTTCAGCATGAAAAGGTAGAACATATAATCATATATTTGAGCAAAATTGTAGTGATATAGTCTTAGTGATATAAAATGTGGCAATTCTGATATTGTTTTGCTTTGTCAATACATGGGTCTCCTTGGACAGTTCATTGCCGGTTGTTAGACAAGAGTACACTCTCAGACCCTGGAAGGGGTCTCCCTTCCTTCAACACAATCAGTTCATTTTCTAAAGTCAGGATGACTTCTTTATATTTCATTTGTGAAGTAGGAAGTTAAGGTATGCATAGAATTAGAAGGCTATAAGGTTGAGAAAAGTAAAGAGAGTGATAACTAGAAAAGGAAAAACAAAAACATTTGTTTGGATGATTCAATATCTGGTCAGGTTGGAAACCAATATATTATAAGCAGTATCATTTAGCAAATTTTCTTATTTTCTTGATAGTGCTGAACTTTTCAATTGTAGATCCTTGTAGGGAAAAATTTGCCAGGAGTAAACTTGCAAGGGAATACTTGAAATTAAGAATGGAAAACATTAGCTAAATAGCTAAGAAATAAGGAAGGTCACTCAGCTTAAATAGAGAGATTCAGGGACTAGATATTTTTACATAAAGTGCAGGTATAATGATAGAATTATAATGAAAGAAACAAAAATGAAGATTATAGTCAATTAATAAGATATTTCATTATAATATTACAAAAGCTGACCCTGCAAAATTACTGATAAATCCTTGAGGTGTGCACAGACTTCAAAGTTTGGCACAGGGTTGAAATTAAAGTCTCTGAAACTGATGAGGTAAAGAATTAATCTAGAACAGTGTTTTTCAAAGCCCATGAAAGAGTAAGAGGAACTTTTCTTTTTAATTTCAAATTTGTGGCAGAGAAGTGCTTTCGCAAAAAATCCAAACAAATGAAATCAGAAAAATGATTATATGCATGGATGTTGTGATTTCCAATGTCTTATTTTCAATTTCAGTGCTTATCTCATTGTGGACCCATTACAGTTTTTTTGGCTGAAAATCATAATTTCAATAACACTTATTTAAACAGATAGCTGGATTATCAACATGGTAAATTGGTAAATTAGGATAATAAAGATGATTGAAAAAACTTGGAGTGGAGACAAACAAACAAACAAACAGCAACTACCCAATTAACTCCTAAGTAAACAAGGGCATCAAAAAGTTGGTAGAAAACTGGGAAAGGAAAGAGATGAGAAGTAGCAAAGCCATGATTTCCAAAAAAGTAAGTAGTTTTGCAAGAGGTAAATGAAGGGGTTCAGAACCAGCCCACCTACCCCAAATGATACACTTTGGCTATGGATTATTTTGACCTGAAGACCCAAGAAGAGCTTTTTACCTTCCCCTAAACTACCTAAAAGAATTTATGTAGAGGGGTAGCTTAGAGAGAGTGCAGTTTTCAAAGAAAACTTTTATCGGTAGGACCTATCTGTATGGAAGGACAAACATTTAACTATCAAACATCTGCTCTTCTTACTGTCCTGTGAATTACCCTCCTCCCCTTTGAAGCCCTGGGTCCCTATCCTATTTCTTAGCAAAGGGTAGCATTATAAGCCTCAACTGCCCTACTTGCCCCTGGGTCCATATTTCTGGGGCTCCTGTATATAAGTAATTATATTGGTTTTTCTCTTGTTAACCTGTTTTATTTAAATTTAATTATTAACTAGCTAAAGAACTCAGAAGGGCAGAGGAAAAATTTTTCCTCCCATAGGTAAGCAATGCAGCAATGTAGCATATGGGATAATGGGCATAGTCTAGGATGCAGGGAAGATGTTATAATGAAAAAACAATCAGTTTTTAGTTAAAGGTGAATGTCTTCCAAAATGGTTTAGAATATAGGATGTTTAAACAAAAATAGAAAATCAAGTGTTCTAGGAAGAAGCACTGGAAGTTTCAATCTGTGTCAGGGGAAATGACTCAGAACAGCAGGTATAGAAGTACAGGAGATAGATAGCCAGAGGGGAAACACATTGGGTGATGACCAAAATATGATCTCATTAGACGTGGAGGGTTTCCCTGGCTACTAAATTGTCACAAGAGTTCAGATTGAGCCAACTCCTGATGGATGCCTTAGGCAAGAGGAAGGTCAGGTCCTTAGGAACTGCATAAATGGCAAACAGGGCAGGGGTTAGTATAACTGTGACAAAAGCCTATTAAATAACTTTGTCTTTTAGAATGTCAGGGAAATTTTGTTTTCTTTTCAAGATGTTATTATTCTGCTATCTTTTTGCTTTTATTTTTATTTTTTCTTTCCTGGTCTCTTCATGAAGACTTACACTAACATTGATTTTAAATGTGATCAAATCAATTCACCTATAAAATTAAAAAAAAAAGTTATGTTAAACTTCTTTTAAAGATAAAACAACAGTGTATAGCATGAATTATATAAAATGATAATACCAGTTGATGAGTTCCTTGGTGATCTTATTTAGTTTTGATTCCTGTTTCACAAACTTGTATTTTCTGAGAGAGAGACTTTCTAGTTTTCAAATAAGACTCTTTATTGTAAAATTTGGTTATTGAAATGTCAATAAGCTCAAGATTATGAACTTTGTAAGTGATTGTGAGTTGACTTATTCTTTTTGTTTTTAAGGTGAAAATTTCTTCATGAAAACTTCATCTCTCACTTTTGATTTTATATTTCTTTCAGGGAGAGAATATGGAAAGTTTTTGATTTGTGTAGGGAGAATTAGAAGATTGGCAAGGCAACTGCATATAATAAAGTTTATAAATATTCAATATGCATAAATCTAGTAGGCATGCTTGGCATGCTAGTGTTTCCATGTATATATTACTTCTGCTTAGTGAAAAAGTAGTCTTGCTTTCACACATCTCAGGAAATATCCAACTATGTTTACTGTTCTGGAAAGTGTAATTCACAATATGATTGGTGAAGAAAAAAGTGTCCACCGAATTTGTGAAATCTCAAGGAAACCATTTTAGTGATCAAACATGTTCAATCTCTTTAAAAAAAACATCAATTCCTATGGCCTGGAACATGTTATTTAATAATCGAGCATTATAAAATAGAAAAATAGAAAAAGTAGTCCTGGAGACATTAATTAAAGCTACCATATTTTGCAACTAATTGAAGGAAACCTAAATGAAAAGTCATTATTTGGTACCAGTGAAATGATGCTGGAGATTTCACATGGCAAAAACAGTCCATGTTTTTAATGTTATTTATTTCTCATATTTATGTAACAGAAAAAAAGTCAGAGAGAAAAAGTCAGAACAGTGGTTGAGAATCTGCCTGCCAACACAGAGGACACAGGTTAGATCCCTGGTCTGGAAAGATCCCACATGCTGCGGAGCAACTAAGCCTGTGCACCACAACTACTGAGCCTATGCTCTAGAGCCTGCATGCTGCAAGTAGTGAGCCCATGTGCTGCAACTACTGAAGCCTACATGCCTAGAGCCTGTGCTCTGCAACAAGGGAAACCACTGCAATGAGAAGCTGGTGTGCCGCAACTAGAGAAAGCCTGCATGCAACAATGAAGATCCAACACAGCCAAAAAAAAAAAGAAGAGAAACAATATAACTAGCATGCAATATTCCCCATAACACATTACCTGGTATGTGGCAACAAAGAGACTTGGATTTAATTGTTAGAAGTAGCTGGTTGCTGGGTTGGCTATTTTCCATTGTTTCTCAGTCCCATACCAACCATTCTCTGCTGTATGAGGAAATTTACAAACCATACTTTTAGACCCTCTTTCCAGAGAATTTCTGTTCAGTTCTGTCAGTGGGACATAAGGAGGTGGACAGAAAACAGCATCTTTCTAATTCTGCCTTGAGCATCAAGGGAGTGCTAAAAGTTGCTGAAGCAGCAATAGCAGTTAGGTAATTCTGGAATCTAGCAGCCCAGTAACACCATTTTGGCAATTCTAGCTTCAGTTGACATGGAAATTCTTCTGTATCTCTATACAAAATGCAGCAGCTGGTATAGGCTTGAAACTTTCACCCTGGAGGTATCAGCTGCTTCTAATTGCTGAGATTAACACAGTATTCCTTTTGTTCCTCCATTTCTTCTCAAAAAAAAAAAAAAAAAAAAAATACCCCCCCCTTTCCTTTTAACGAAAAACTGACAACTTTTAACATTTCTGTATATTAAGTCAAGTCTGTGTTAAACTGTTTCTATATCAAACCGCTGCCATATTGGAGTTTTGTATCTGTAAACAGTGCTAGTTAAATTATTTTAAAAGCAAGAAGGAAATATATATATGTGTATATATATGTATATATATGTAAAATACTTCCTCAAAGCATGTTTTCAAAGTATTTTCTATAAAATTTCTTCCACACACAATAATTTTGAGGTATACACATACTATATTCCAGAAACTCTTTGAGGCACTTAGGACCTACCAATGAATAAATATGAGAGGGGTCTTTGCCCTGACAGAGTTTTTATTCTAGCTGAATAGAACACAAAGTAAATATTAGATACAAGAATATGTTATCTAGTATGTCAAGCATTAAACTTCATTCATGTAAATAAAACAATTGGGAAAGGGCAATGCAGAGGCCAGTTAGAAACGGGAACTTAGTGATTATAATCAGAGTTCAAAGGCATTGATCTCATTGTGAAGGCAACATTTGAGCAGATTTCAAGATGTGAGTTAATCTCGGGAAGATCCAGTGCAAATACTATAAGGTGGGGATGTTGTTTGTTTCATTTAATGACCTAGAGGGGACCAGTGTGGCTGCAGTGCATTGTGGAAGGGAAACCTATGAGGGGATATGCTCCTTGAGGGACTGGTGGCAGACTCATAGAGGGTGGGACTCTATAAGGATGGTCTTTTCTTTGAGTAAATGAGGAATTATTTTTACAATTTTGAGCCCAGCATAGACATAATTAGACCTTCATTTTAAAGGGACCTGTCTGGTTATTGTAATGAGAATAACATACGGGGGAGCAAATGAAGAGACAGGAAAATCTGAGAGGCTTTTGCAGTAATACCAGTGACAGCAGATGTGGTTTAGATTCAGATGGTAGTATGGCTTGTGGCCTGAAGCAATTGGAAGCTGGATATATTTGGAAGGAAACACAAACAGAATATCCTAATTCTCAGTCACGTTAATAAAGACCTGGAGCTTCTCCTAATTTTAGATCTATATCCATTCTTTTTTTTTAATAAATTTATTTATTTATTTATTTATGAGCTGTGTTGGGTCTTCATTGCTGCACACGGGCTTTCTCTAGTTGCGACGAGCAGGGGCGACTCTTCCTTGTGGTGTGCGGGCTTCTCATTGCAATGGCTTCTCCTGTTGCAGTGCATGAGCTCTAGGTGTGCAGTCTTCAGTAATTGTGGCACATGGGCTCAATAGTTGTGGCTCATGGGCTTAGTTGCTCCGTAGCAAGTGGGATCTTCCTAGAGCAGGGATTGAACCCGAGTCCCCTGCTCTGACAGGAGGATTCTTAGCCACTGCACCACCTAGGAAGTCTCTATATCCATTCTTGATATGACTGTGTCCCAGGGGGAAAAAGGCTCTCTCATTCTGCGTACTTCCTACAGGTCATTGACCCTGCTTATATTCTCTTTTGGGAACACTTTAAGTGACTTAATTTACCCAATATTACAATAAATTGACATTTTGATTACTTTCAACAGCACTTTTGCTTGGCATTTATCTTTTTCCAAGCCTAAAGTAAAGATTGACTGTACATATAAATAATATAAATTATAGTTTTGGGAAAGTGAATATATAGCCAAAAGAATACATTTTATGGAATATTTAGATTCTCATTTTATTATTTGCATTAGTGAACTAATATAGGCGATTTTTATTATAACTCACTATGATTACATTTATGATTAATTGTGATTGGTTGGAAGAATCTAATATATTTTGTTATCTCAACTGGTAATGAAGTTGAATTTTACATATAAAATTTAAAAGAAAATATATGAGCATAATAGATTTTTCTGATTACAAAATATGCTTTATATTTCAAACATCAAATTTATAATTGTAAAGAGAGGACTTAAAGAAATAAACTAGGTAAATTATATCAATAATTTAGCAGATTCTACCTTAAATAGGAATACTGATATAAAGATTAGATGATTCTGTGTGCCCAACATAAAGTAATAGAAATAAACTGCCATCTGTTCCATTTAAGATTATAAATAAGGCTTATAGTGAAACTCACTTTGTGATCTTATTCACACCATTGAGAGGAAATTTTCCCTGAGAGTTTATAAATTGAACTGTTTGCCTGAACAGCAGCTTTCTTCACTCATTCTTCAAAATAAATGGAGTCATCGAAAGAAAGAAGGAAAAGATTATATAGCAGAACAACAAGTTTGGTTTAACGTACAGCAGCATTCAAACATAATATCTCTTAGTATCTTCTGAAGTTAAAAAATGGAGCATATTTATATCATTTTTCTTTCATATATTTTAAACCATTGACATCTGTTACATGTGAGAATGAAACATCAACAATAAATTCCACCAGTGACAACCCATATAAGAAACACACACACACATAAAATGTATGTAAAATGTTTATTTTAAATACACAGTTTAGGCATTACACATATATGCAAAGATACATGTATAATTATATAGACAAAGATATATATGTGTGTATATATATATAATTTTAAAGATCTATATCCTTAAATCTTGCATGAAAAACATTCAGCCATATTTAGTCAGGACATCAGTAGCTCTTCTGTTCAACAGGAAGGTGATTTTGACCTAGCATAAAATTTGCATTACAAGGTGAGGTCTTATGCATTCTCTAAAATAACAGGAGAGGAACAATACTGAAAGCAGGTTATAGACTGATTCTAAATGTCATTGTTACCATGGGCATTACAACTAAATTTTTTAAAAACTTAACAAAAATAAACTGAACAGGGACTTCCCTGGTGGTCCAGCAGTTAAGACTCGGTATTTTCACTACCGCTAGCTTGGGTACAACCCCTACTTTGGGAACTAAGATCTTGCAAGCCATGTGGTGCTGCCATAAATAAACAAACAAACAAACAACATAAAACAGAAATTTAAATATCCAGAATAAATACAAAGTCTTGAAAAAAGTTAGCACATCTTTAAATTTCAAGGGGCTACTTAGGCTGATAAGGTGGTACAAAATAAAGCACATTGTAAGTGGAAATGAAAGTTGTATGACGTGCTTCTTCCATGAGTGGTATACAGAAGGCTCAAAGCCCCTGTATCCTCAAGACCTGATATCTCTGGTCACGATGTGGCATAATTCAAACCTTTACCCCATGCCAAATGGTATTAGGTAGATATACAGAGTAGATGTAGAACTTAAAAAGGAAAAATTCAACCTCTGGATGTATGGAAATAGAACTGTTAGGGCAATAAACAGTAAATCAGTCTGTATTGAATATAAAATTTATTTTTCCTGCATTCTCTGAAATTTACCAGGGAAGTGTTTTTTTCAGTTTGTTTTGCTTTGTTTTTTTTTTCAAATCATACCCTAAGATTCTATACAGATCAAGAGGAACCTCCACATGAAGGCAAAGTGGGTGGAAATCTGAATCTCCTTGTGCCTGCATAAACAAGAGAAGCCTAGGATTATACCTGGCATGCAGCCATGCTTCATAATATTCCACTTGATACAAGGTTTTACCATAAAAAGGAGTGTACCTGTAGAAGATACAAGTCTGAATCTCATACTCAAACTCAACAGCAATGAACGAAAAACAGTTCTGTTGGGAGATTTTACTATGAAAAAGGATGCCTACACAATTAGATACTAAATATTTGGGGTGCCAAATTGCCCTTCTTTCTAATATTATTTAACCCCACCAACCCCTTCCTCCTATTTTACTCCTCTAGCTTTACATGTTCTTCAGATCCAACCTAAAGTACAGTCTCTCTCAGGACCATTTTCATAACTATGTATGTACCACTAGTCTGATATCAGATTTGTGGCCTTGCACCTTTATTCTTTTGATTGTATTTATGATTAAATTTGTCCAGGTAGACAAAATATTATTTCAAATGTGACTTAATTTGTACTTTCTTTGGGTATCCTGCTATTCTAGTTAACACACCACACCTAACATCTGCTTGATGTTATTATTTAATTAGGTAATTCATCAAATGTTTTTGTCTTTTAAAATTCTGATTATACTCTAATAATGAAAACATGAATAAGACAACCAGTATTTTCTTAGTTATCTGGGTTAAAGAGGCAGAAAATGAGTGACAAATGAATATACCAATAATTACCCCAAAAATGTGATAAGGTTTTCTTAGGTTGTTTTGTTTGTTTATTTGTTTGTTTGTTTGTTTTGAAACAATAAGGTATTATTTATTGAGGTCTTAAGCCTCATCCTTGGAGTTGGATGGGAAGAGGAATTTGGAAAGAGGTTGGAGGAGACAAAAAACAAAGCCCAGTTCCCCCAGGCTTACAGCCTACTCACCTAAGGTCTTAGATGTCTTGAAGAAACCCAAGGTTGGACACTGGGCTGCAGGAAAGGAGTGTTCCTAGGAGGCTCCAATTTCTTGGCAGGGGTACAGAGCTGCTGTGTCTGGGGCAGGGGCGGGGAGGGTGGAGAGGAAAAAGTACCACAACTACGTTTCTTCACACCATCAACTAATTTCTCTTTCATTTGCAAGCTCATCTCACCATTCCTGACCCATCAGTAATATTGGTCTTCCTGCTAGTCCTCTCACTTCACACATCCACCTGCCTATTATCCACCAGTGTTTAGCTTCTCCTCTGGTCACTCCCACAACCACTCATCTCTCCCTCTTCACACTGATTGCACCCAAGGGGCACTTTTGTTGGGAAATCAGGTCCTATCACTGAGATACTAAATTCAGGCCCTGGTGAACCAGGTCCCACCACCCCAAGACCAAGGACCCTACCCTAGGGCTCTTCTTCCCCTAGAGAGAGCTGGACAGGGGAATGAAGAAAGGGTGGAGATGGTGTATCTAGTCCAGAAGTCCATGACCCTCCAAAAACACCCCTACAAACAAGTCCCAAAACAACTAGCAAGCAAGGACTCAGTTTCCAGCCACACTATTCTTTTTTTATCTGAACAATGGTCCAGCCATCCTCCACTATATCTTATTCCTTAACTGTCTGGGAGTCTGGACCATCCGGTTCAGGCTGGGGGTAGACCCCATCTGTAGCTGCTCCATCATTTGTAGTTGCGACCTCTTATGATAAGGTTTAATAAAGATACAGAGAGAGCATATTAGGGACATGAGTTGATTAAACAGATTTTAACATTTAGAATCAAACTGATGGGAATGCTATTTGATAGGCAAGCACATTAAACTTTCAATATATATTATCTATCAGAAGAGGCACTGGTTCTTCTACTGCTTGGCAAATCAATAACTCTTTGAAGTATTCAGTAATATTTCAACTATAATAGGTAGTAAAAAAATATATCAAACAAGATAGAAGTCTGTTTCTATCTAACTTAGAAGTCTAAATACAGGTGACTCAAGACTCTTCAATGCTTTTGGATGCAGGTGGCTTCCAGCATTCCTGGTGTTGACTTTTTTCTCCCATCACTATATGGAACATGAACGAACATCTATGTTACAAGCAGCAGAACTAAGGAAGGTGTGTGTGGTGGGGGGGCTATCCTAAAGTGTGCACACATTGTTTTTGTTGTTTTCTGTTTATCACTCTTCGTCACTTTTTTTAATGTACAGTTTATTTTGGAGATGTTTTATGATCACAGCAAAAGTGAACAGAACGTACAAAGATTTCAATATATTCACTGTTTCCACACATGCGTAACCGCTCTCACTATCAACATCCACCACCAGAGTGGTCCATTTGTTACAATTGCTGGACCTACATGGACACAAAATTATTATCCAGAGCACACCTTAGTTCACTCTTGATGTGTATTCTATAAGTTTTAGCAAATTCATAATGACATGTAAAATTAGTATCGCATACCAGTTACAGTGAATACCATTATAGTATCATCCAGAATAGTTGCAGTGCCCTAAGATTCTCCTGTTCTCTGCCTATTTATCCCTCTATTTCTTCCTACCCTAGGCAACCGCTGATATTTTTACTGTCTCCATAGATGAATTCATGCAGTAAATAGTCTTGTCAGATTATCTTCTTCTACTTAATAACATGCATTTAAACTTTTTCCTTGTCTTTTCTTTTTAACACCAAACAATATTCTATTGTCTGGATAGAACACAGTTTATTCTTTCACCTACTGAAAGTCATATTACTTGCTTACAAGTTTTGCAATTGTGAGTAAAGCTGCTATAAACATCCATGTACAGGTTTTTATATATAAACATGTTTTCAACTCCTTTGGATAAATACCAAGGAATGCAATTGCTGGTTTGCATAGTAGGAGTACATTTAGTTGTGTAAGAAATTGACAAATTTTTCTCCAATGTAGCTATACCATTTGCATTCCCACCACCAGAGTTTCTGTTAATCCACATCCTCACCAGTATCTCTTATTGTCAAACTACTTGATTTTGGGCCTTTCAGTAGGTGAACAGTGTTATCTCACTGTTTTAATCTGCATTTCTCTGATGACATATTATGTGGAGCACATTTTCAAATGTTTATTTGCCATCATCATATCTTCTTTGGTGACGTCTGTTAAGATCTTGGATCCAATTTTTCTTATTGGTGAATACTAATAGTTCTCTGTATATTTCAATAATAGTCTCTTATCAGATATGTTTTGTAAATATTTTCTCCTCCATGTATTGTAAACATTCCCTAAGTTCTTCCTACCTACTTGGTAGATTATAATTGATAAAATTATATAAATGACAAACTATTAGGTAAATTAAGGAGATCACCATCATTAAGGGGTAAAAAAGCAGAGTATATTCAGAGAATCATTACTGGAGAACTTAAAATAATTTATCAAATATCTGCTAAATAACCATCCTAGTAGTGTTCTTAGCAACCAAACATTTAATAATTCTTGGTGTTAACATAGCAGCACTGAGAGCACATTTGCCAAGGACCCTTGTTCCCTACTAAGTTCTATTTATCTTGAAAGAAATCCTGTCTTCCTATAATTTCTGAATGAAATGCAGCTATTTTGAAGTAAAACACTGTGAAAAGCTTTGAGCCTTTAAAAACAGAACAAATTACTACATAATGCCCATTTTCTTCCACATACATTATATAGTAAAAACCTATGTGTATATCTGTAAAACTAAAATTCTCACATTTTATAATCTACACATACCAATATTGATTTAAAAATTTTCCCCCACAAAACCATTTCCATTTAAAGGAGAACTGAACAACTTTCACATTTGCTGGGAAAAAAGAGCATGTCATTTTCATGCTGTGTGACTTTCCCCTAGATTTCTTTCCCAGTGCCCCAGCAATATACTAAAGGCTAAAATGGATGTTTAATCTCAGTAAATTTCTAACTCTGTTGTTGAATTATAGGTCTCTTCACTTTTTATTTTAACTTTAGGGCTAGAAAAATGGTAGATAGTTATTAGGAACATGGGGTACATAAATAGCAAGCTTCCTCCCAACTTGAGTTCTAAATCAGTCAAGAAATAAGACAAAAATAATCTAGAGGACAAAAATACATCTTTAATATTGACAACCACTAGGGCTCAAGATAAACTTAAGAGCCAAACAAGCTTGTTGACTCTTTACTCCTAGCAAATCTTGAAACATTCTACCAGAGAAAAAGCTGAATTAACTAAATAAAAACTACTTATTCAAGCAACTGCTTCTGAGGACAAGAAGGAGACCAAACACTCTTCATTCAGATCTTGTGAAAGATTAACTCCAGCAATGGGACAAATAGATATCACTTAAAAAAGATTTAACCATCTCCACCTCCATGGGAAGGTTTATGGAATAAAGAAAGAGGATTCATTACTTTTGAAGGGTTCCTTATAATGAAAACCAGGAATGTAGAAGACATATTTTCTATGAGTAATGATTAATTATTCATCATTATATTGGCAAAATTATTCCTATATATTAATATTTTATATTTATGCAAAGCTATTTCCCACATTTTGCCCATATCATGACCATACATAATTCCAAAATTTTATTTTATGTATTACTTTAGGATAATTTTAATTGTATTTTCATTCTTTTTAGTAATCTGAACATGTTTTTATAGTGAGGATTAATAAGATTGATTTATAGTTTTGTCTTTCCTCAATCCTAGTTGAATGCTATTTGAAAACATCTTTCTATCTTGTGGGGCAAATGAATTTGAAAATAAACTAAAAGTAATTTTTAAAAGAAAATGGCTTAAACACAATGGAATACTAACTAAGTGAAAGTATAACTATCATTAAGCCACTTCCCACCATGATGGCAGGATTGAAACTGGGGATGGAAATTCCAATACCTTGAAAGATTATGTCAGAGTAAGAGTGTTGGTGCCTGAATTAGTGGATCTATAGTAAATAGATTGTTACAGAAGAATTGTCTATCATTATGGAAATAGTTACTGTCTGTTACCAGATGAGTTGAGCTCTGTCCCCTCAAAATTTCTGTACTGAAACTCTAACCCCCTCAGAATGTATTTGTATCTGGAGACAGAGTCATTACAAAGCAAATTAAGGTAAAATGAGGTCATATACATGTGCCCTAATCCAATAAAACTTGTATCCTTATAAGAATAGGAGATTAAGACATAGATACTCATAGAGGGAAAAACCATATGAAGACACAGACAGAACATTGCCATCTATAAACCAAAGAGAGGAAGTAATCAAACCTGATGACACCTTATCTTGGACTTCTAGCCTCCAGAACTGAGAAAATAAATTTCACCTGTCTAAATCACCCAGTCTGTGATCTTTGTTATGACAACCCTAGAAGACTAATACCTATCCCTTCACTCTATTTTTATTTTTTCTTCCCTCCATTCTTCCTTTAAATCTATAAAAGGAAAAACTAGTTTTAACTAGCTGACAAGCATAGTGCAACTACTATGGTTTCATGCTGCCCATTAGTTGAAACAGATAGGGAACTGAGAATTCTGGACGTCCTCTGGTATCACTTATCAGTTAATTGCCCCTCAGCTCTGAGTGTACCTTTCATCTGTGCTATGTAATAAAGAAAGAAATTCCATTAGGTATTAATCCTTTAAAGTAAGCAGGATGTTAAACATTCTCAGGAGAGACCAAAGGAGGGATATTGCACCCTCTTATTTTGGGGGTGAGAGGGTCTTGTCATGTGGGTGTGATGGCTTCAGGAGGAAACTGCCCAGATCAGTATCTGGTCCCTCTGACCTTGCAGCCTCACCCTGGAAATAGCCTTTTCACAGTCCTCATCATTCTGAGACCAGAGTCCCTGACCAGCCTGAGGGTTCTACAGAGCCCAGTAGAGCCCACAAGCAGTTGGCTTGTGGCTTGGAGACTCACACATACAGCTGCCACTTCTTCTGCATCTCCTGAACAACTCCATGCTCTGACGGCCTTCTGCCATTCCTGGACTCTCACTACAGGCCCACAGCACACCATTGGTGGCTGGTTGTCTTCTCTACTGCCTATACTATGTAGGTGGCCCACTGTTTGTCCAGCAACTCTGGATCATCTCAGGCCTGACCAAACATGTGTGGTTCCCTACTATAGGGTAAATTGATCTCTCTCAGCTCTAGGGTATTACAGAGAATTTCCACATACCTTATAGTGACTCTCTTACTTTGCTTACAATCACTTACAATTAAATAAATTGACATCCAGAACAACAAGATTCGCAGAAGTGTCTCTGTGTGTGTTGGGGTGGGGTGGGGGGGGGGGCATGAAAATTAATTGATGTTCCAAGGAAATGGGTCTATTAGTGATTTAGGTTGAGTTTAAAGCAAACAAACAAACAAAAAGAAAACAACTCTTCCTTCATTAGGCTTAGTTAGAGAATAGGAATAGGAGGAGATGAGAATGAAAATAAATGAACTTCACATCTTATACTGTACTTGATATTTTTTGGCTATTTTTAGTGATTCTGGTAAGTATGTACTTGTATCATATTGTGGTTTTAATTTACATTTTCTTTCTGTCATTCAGCACCCTTTTATTTTCTTTTTAGTCATTTGGCTAATCAATTAGTGGCATACCTATAAAAAATACTTGGGCAATTTCTGAAATGGATTGAAAGACAGAATTTAAGCCATACCTTTTCACTATATTGATTACGGTCAAAATATTTATTTTTATTTTCAAGGTAAATGTTGATAAAGTAAAGGATAGAACATATCTGCACCCCTGGTTTTGTTCTAAAAGCGGTACCTATAGGATTAAGAGGGAAGTGGTTATAAAATGTAGGATTGTCGTTGAAGTAGAGGGAAAACATCATTTTTGAAGAGACTCCAATTCTATTAAACAGGTAGTCATGGAAATAGAAAATGATAACATTATCTTCCTAAATGAACGTAACACTTCTAGAGTGCCATGTTTGTCTTTGCACTTTATAATACCAAAAATAGCCAAATTTTTTTCACAGAAATTATAGTTTTTCAAATATTTCATTCTATTATTTCTTTCATTTTTTTCTCTCAGAACCATTTCCCCCTAAAAATTCACTTTTCTTCAAAATTACTGATTGTCCCAACAGACAAAATTACTTAGTTCTCCATAGATGTATAATATCACAGTCCATTACTCTATATCACTCCTAGAAAGAAACAGATGGCATGAATCAATTGGGTTATTTGAGGATAGTTCAATACATCAAAGTGAAGGATTTATACAACCAAAAGGATTATTGTAGTTCTCTAGTGCTAATAACAACAAAATTCCATTACCTCTATGAAATTAAGTGGGAAAAACAAGAAGCTATTTTTTGAACTTGGAAGTGAGCGTGGAGTATAGAGGACTTGATTGGCAAGCATTGTGGCACAGAGGACCAACAGGATGAGGAAACAGACAATTGAATGGAGCCATAGCTTAGATAATTGGACAATTTTTCATTCTATCAAGTCAATTACATTTCAGCTATATGTGAACCTTAGTTCACCTAATTGTATCATAAGAATCGTATCATAAAAATTCATTTATTCTCAATTACAAAAATTAGCACTAATAATAATAATAATTATTATTATTATTTCTTCTCATTGTCACTTGGTCTTTATACTTCTAGCACTGTGCCAAGGTCATGTCAGTACTCTGCTTCCAGAACGATGTGGATATACAGATGTATAAACACACAAACAAACATACACAGAGTTTTGATTACGTCCTCAGATTTTATTTGTTTATTTTTCTGGCTGGACCATGCAGCTTGCGGGATCTTAGTTCTCCAACCAGGAATTGAACATGGACCACTGCAGTGAAAGCACCGAGTCCTAATCACTGGACCACCACAGAATTCCCACTTCCTCAGATTTGATTAATTAATCACACACCACCAGCATCTATTTGTGTCTTTGGAGAGTTACAAAGTGATTATTTGTGTCTTTGTAGAATTAGACAATATATGATAAATTACAACCTTGAAATTTTTAATAAACAGTATTTGCTTCAGTATGCTTCACTGCATGTTCCTTGATATATGTTTATCTTTTTTATGCAATCCAAAATTCCACTACTTTCTCAAATTCATACAACTTTATGCTTGCTAGACTTTTTTCCATTGTCAAATATTTAAAACAAATGCTCAGTTTTACTCAATAATCTAAACAACACATAGAGAGCAGTAAAAAGCATAAAGCATTTGCAAACTACTACACCCTTATATCATACAGGATGTCATCACACAGTAACTGGAATAATTTTCAGGATATAACACAAAATTTTCATCTTGTTGCTTTATTCACAAAAGACACCAGTTTGATTTTCTCCCTTCTAGTGGTTCTCCTTTAATAGCTTTTAATTCTTGGACCTCGGCACACTAAAGCTATTCTCCTTTTATTGAGAGTATAGTTCATGCATTTTGCTTTATCTCTGTGCTTCTATGAAATTCTATTCCATTTACTATTTTCTGTAGTTAATGACCCCAAAGAGGAGCCAGTTTCAGAGAGTTCTGGGATCAGACTATCTCTTAGGGGCTTACCAGCCCTCCAACATGACTTAGAATTAAGCATTTAGCTCCATTAGTTATTGAGAATGACGTTTTTACAACTACTGAAACCTAGAGTAGGCATTTACCACAGAGAATAGAGAGAGGTTGATGGATCCCAAAATTTAATAAAGAGGAAAAAATACCCCAAGATACAAAAGATGTTCGGTCATCACTGGCTGTACAGAGAGTAGAGGGGAAAGTGTACCAAAAACTAAAGCATGTCAGCTCCACAGATCAGAGAGTCTTGCCAAGACAAGAGCTTTCCAGTTGCTCATTTCCTTTTCCATCAAATTGCCCTGAGTAGCCTTCTTCCTCACCAGTATGGGGCAGAAAACTTACCAATATATCAAAGCCAACCTTTTTCCAGCTGAATCAGCTAGGCAACATCATAAGCACTTGAACTCTGATAGTATGCATTGATAAAATACCAATTAGTCATTTTTGCTAATTTTGTTAAAGAATTTAAATGTGTGTGTGTGTTTTAGAGGAAAATGGTCAATGTGTTCTACTCAAATATTAACTTCCAAATTCTGTAGCATCTATGAAAGGACATCTTTAAAAAGCAAAACCAGTTGAAACGGATTTCTGTATCATGAAGATGCCCCAGGATTGAATATGTAAACAGCCCACAGTGAAAGAGATTTCTCATTCTTCATCCAAGTTCCTTTCAGCCAAAAGTACATATTTTAGGGTAATAGATTCAATGCAAATCATAAAGCATTTCCTCTTAAATAAAAATTGCTTATTTCTGCAAATTCTCATTATATTCTTATCATCTATTTTACATGAAAAATGGTCTGCTTTTAAAAACCTAAGCAAGAATGATTTTAAATATCTAAAAGCTTTGCAGTGAAAAATAAATGTCAATACATTTGCAACATTTTATAAAAAGGAATGTAAAATTAGCGAACAAATGTATTGTGAATATGAAAAGATGCTAAAGAATCTTAGAATTTAGCAATATAACCACGACTATAAAACATCTTGTACATTTACTTCTGTAAAACAATATGAAACAAAAAACAATCATGACAAGTAGCATATATGGTACAAAATATCATTAAGCCTATGAAAACCGACTTGTTAAACACAGTAATAATGCCTGGCAATACCTTATATGTATCAGAATGCTGGTAATGTATTGAAATTTACACCTGTAATCCAATTGCTTCTATGCCTCTGGGATGAGAAGTTTTGTACATCTATTCACTCTCCCTACAAGTCACAGAAAAAATAATCTCACTGTTTTATTTCAAAATGTGCAATTTTACCCTGTAAGAATAAGGAGGAGGAGAATGTGTCTTGTATGGGTATAGCAACTTCAATACTCAAAACTGTACATTTTAATCAGCATCATTTTGAAGACATAAATTTATCAACTAAATATAAATTGAAATATGGGAATATAATTTAGGACATGCAAAAAGCCTTAGAAAATTATTTTATTTTTAACAATGGAAAAATCAATTTCATTATTTACTTGCATAGCTTTCTCTAAGTAGTTATCTACCTAGAATGGGTATGTCTTAGCTGTACCTCCATTAAGCCTTTTCAGATTGCCTTTTTTGGCTTGTTTTATTTTTTTTTTCCACTAGGTTTAATTTTAGTGGGTTTTTTTTGCTTTGAGAAAACTAATGCATGCATCTGATTAACCGAATTCAAACAGTACAAAATATTTCCAGCTAAAGGAATTTAAGGATTTACATAAAGAAGCAGTCATCTCTTTGGAATATTTTCATAACTCACACTATTATTTCCTTTAAGTTTCTGTTCAATGTTGGATCATGTCATATAAAACAGCATCCACCACCATCATTCTATTGTCTTTATATGCATTATTCTTTTTCATCATACTCTATGACCTGAAGTACTATTACCCAATTCTTTACTGTATTAGTGTTTGCCTCCCTATACTGGAAGGTAAGCTCCATAAGATGGAGATGTCAAGAACTGGGAAGGGTTTGAGAATTTACTTTACTTGTAGGCTGGTAAGTTAAGGTGCCACAGGTCTATAGATGGTGGCAGGAGACATAGACCCCTGGGTCAGAGACAAAGGCATTTTTACTTACAACACAGTAGGCAATCTGAGTTTCGTGTTTGCATCTATTCTCCTTGTCTCCAAGTATCATGGGGGTGATGTAAAGTGGCATAGATTGATGCTAAACACACAGTGGGTTTGTGTCCCAGCTGAGGAACCTCGAGCTGCTTAATCTCTAATCTTATAGTGTGCCATTGGCAAACCTGCTCAAAATTTGCCCTGGACAGAGTCATTATCTTTATTATCCTGATCAGGAAACAAATCTGACTCTCCCCCTGAGGGAAGCTTTATCTCTATCTTCCAAGGCTGTTTACTATAATGGATATGCTTAGAAAATAGTCCGGAATAAAGCTACCAATGGCCCTTGCCCAGAAGACATGCAGTGATGTGAAAGACTAATAGGAAATTGTCTTCCCCCAATACTTACCCCTCGTGTCTACACTGTCTTGGCTTCTGGAAATTTTCTCATGAATACCACACAATTCCAGACATGGAATGAGACCATATCTGCCAAATTTGATTCTTGCAGCATTTAATTTAGGCCACTATCAAAGTACCCCAAGCACCAGAATAATGGGGACCTTCAGAGATGACTAAGTTGTACCCAGACCTCCCACTCCAGTTTTCCAGCTGAACAAATCCAATCAACCATCAGGAACTACCTTAGGAAGCCAGGTGATATTCTTTTTAAGTCTCCATATTGGATATTCCACTTGGCTGATTCAGATGTAAAATCATACAATGATTTTGGAAAACAGTTTGGAAGTTTTTTGTTTTTGTTTTTTTTTTAATTTAAACATAAAATTACTAGATGACTAAGCATTTGTAGTCTTCTGTATATAACAAAGAGAAATAAAACTCTATGTTCATACAAAGACATGTAAATGAAACTTTATTCATAGGAGCTCCTCCTCAAAAGAATCAACTAAAATGATTCTTATGATTATTAAACCCACTAATAAATAGATAAGTGCCTCTATATCGGGGAATGTTACCCAGAAATAGAAAAAGAAACAGACAACCGATAAAACAATAACATGATACTGTTAAAAAAATTGACAAGTGAAAGAAGTCAGACACAAAAAGCTACCTATTGTATGATTTTATTTATATAGAATTATATGAAGCATAACTGTAATGACAGAAATCTGGTGGCGATTCCTTGCCAGGGACGAAGGATCTGAGGATGAACTGACTGCAGAAGAGTATGAAAGAACATCTAGGGTGTAGCAGTGATCTAAAACTAGATAGTAGTGGTGGTTATATTTCTTTCACATTTATCAAAATTTACCAACTGGAACACTTTATATGAATAAATTTTATTTTATGTAAATGTGCTGCAGGTAAGCTGAAAGAAAAAACTTTAGATGCAAGTACATGCATTGAATTATCTTGAAACATGCCTATGAAACTGATACTACTGTTTTTTTGTTAAAGACTGGTTGTCTTCAAAGAGAGAATAGTACAATAGATTAGAGTTGAGCAAAAACATTCTTTTCTTGTTACACAAATTACAAGACAAAGGAGGCTCTTGGTGATGTTGCTCAAGTACCATTAGTTACACTCTCAACTCCATGAATATAGTACAATGCATATATGATCTAAGTAAGAACAGTGTGCTTACTAAGTAAATACCACCCCAGTAAAATTCCTTAGCCTTTATTCATTCATCCACTCAATAAATACATTTATTAAGACCTTACTATGCAACAGGGGATCTTATATTCCAGAGGACAGTGTATTTTTTATTGTGCCATCATAAATCTTTATCGGACCCACCTAATAAGTATATGAATATTATACTTTTCATTCAATTCAATAAATTATATTTTTAGCTTTAAATTTTCTATAAGATTAATTCTGTTTTTTAAAAATTGAGATTTCCTACTAATACATTAATTTTCAGGATTTATTGGTTTAATTCTTTTAATATACTAATAGAAACTCTGAAGTGTTTGCTAAATTCAGCATTTGGGCCTAATTAAAGTTAGTTTATGTTTAACTGCTTCTTTTCAGAATAAGAGTCATACTTTCTTATTGCTTTATATATCTAATAATTTTTTCTTGATGATTGGACACTTTTTAAAAAATATTGTAATGACGTTAGAGTCTGCTTTGTTCTTGAAAATAATCAAATTCCAATTTGCTTATGCAATTAACATGTCTAAACTCAAATATTTAAATTTACATCCCTCATGTGTACAATTGTTGGCTGACTTCTCTCTAGAGTGTCTCCCTAATGATGCCTCCTGCATAGGTATGGTTCAGGATCAGGTGAGGACTTTCAGAGGCTGCTCAGACTCTTCAAGCCAATTAGGTTTTCTGCCAATTGAGGTGTATGTGGGTTTGAGAATACATTCACAGCCACAGCAAGTTTTCAAGTCTCTCAGGCTTTCAATGTTCATTGGGTTCTTGGCTTTTCCATCTCAGAATGTCTGAAGAATTTATCTTAGCTCTTCTAAAGATCTCTCACTTTAAAATTTTCCCAATTAGTTTTAAGATCCTCTTTCATACCTCTAGTCAAAAAAGCAAGAAACTTGCCATTCTTACTTCATAAAGTAGCTATTTTTCATGAGTCACTTTCAAGTTGTTGATTGACTTATGGAGTTTTCAAATTTGTTGAAATTATTATTTTTTTAAAAATTTACTGTTTTTGAAAGTAATCATTTTCACTTCATAAATGGTCACTCTAAAGTGAAAATTATTAACATTTTCCAAGCTGCCATTACAGAAAGTAGAGTCTTAAATTTGTTGATGTAAGCTATCTTTGTTAGAGCAATTCTATGCCTCAAATCATATTTAGTTTTCCTTTTTCTTTTAGTTTTCTGAAACAATGTTTTAGAGCTTGTTAATAATCATCTGTCACCAGACTGATCTGACAACATATTTTACATATTTAGCAAGAAATTCTCTGTGAGGGTTTTTTGTTAATATCAAGAATTAACGTGACGAATATGGTCATATTGAGCAATATTTAGCACCATTAGTCTTAGCAGCAATTTACTTGATATATATATTGAGTCTGGATTGGATTTTCATATTTGATACTTGAAGCAGATGTCATTAATATCATTAAGGGGTCTTTGACAGAAAACATTTAAAACTGCAATGGCCTCTCTTTCCATGAAACTCCTGAATGGAGAAAGTCTCCAATGTAACTAATTCCTGTGTCCTGTTAATACGCTCCTCATATCGATCAATAGTAGCTTCAAAATTTTATTTTAGTCTTATATTTGCCTCTTCCAGTCTACATTTCTTGTAATTGTAATCTCCAGAAGACATCCCAGGTAGCTTTTCAAAATGAGGCCATACCTGGAAACTAAAAGATGAAACCACTTCATCATTTGTGCTTTGTATGCACAAGATTCACAGCGTACCACTTATTCTGTCTGATGTTTCCCCTTTGAATCTGTGACAACAAGTGAATGCAAATAATTATGATATGGGTTGTCAAAGAATTGGAACCAATGCTGAAATATTTTGGGGACATTTTATAGATGGGACTCATATACACTATGTTGGAGAAAAGGAAAACTTTATATTCTGCAGCTTTGTCATTCCTGGTAATTCATACAGAATTTCAGATTATGGCAAAATGATTAGTGGTATTTCAAAAGTAAAATAAATGCTTCATATGCAGAATTGAATAAAAAGATTATTGAAAACAAAACCTGTGCATTGTTTTCTATATTTATAAAAACCCAGTCAGTTTACTGGGCTCTAGGATTCAAGCCAGAAGGAGATTCAAATAATGTCCCCTATTGTGATATTTATTATCCAATTAATTTTTTGATGCTTCCATCTCCCAGTTTCAAGAGTAATAAGAATTACATTGATTACTTTGCATTGCACATAGAGATGTTTTGAATGTTTCCTGAAAGAAAATTCTAGTTAAGAAAATTTTTTTAAATCTGAAAATTAATTTCATCTTACGATTTATGAGTCACTGCTGAAATTAGGTGGCAACTCAGTAGTAGTCAAGATTAAAAAATAAAAAAATATAAAACTCAAGTCTTTGTGTCAACTCCTGCTTAATTTCACTTTTTTATAGTTTATAGACTTTTTATATACCTCTTGCATTTATTATCTAGATTAAATCTGTGATAATAAAATATGAAATTTAGAATTCCTTACAATGAATACAAATTCAATGAATATTTTATATGCAACCTAGTGAACAACTAGGGCTAATGTGTATAGCCTTAAAGTAGCTGGAACTTTTTCTCTCACTGATTTTTTTATGACAAATGTGTTGAATGTGTGCATATTGACCAGTATGCATCTAATCAGAACTCTTCGTGTTTGTTCCAATTTAGTTATAAATATAATGAATAATAAGATCACAAATATTATTACATTATTCCAAAGTCTTAATTTCAGTTAAGTGATATGGGCTATTTTGGGGAAAGCCTGCATAATGAATTATGGATACAATCAAGAATGCAGTCAATTTACACAGAAATAAAATTGTTTTGGTCAACTAAAATGTCTCTGTGGCAGAGGGAAACAACAACAGGAGATCTAGATTAAGACAGTATAATATGCCAGGTGAGCACATTGGCTCCAGAGTCAGACTGCCAGGTTCTAACCTTAGCTCTGCAATTTACCAGCTCTGAGACCTTGAGCTTCTCTGTCCGTTTTTCTTCATCTATAAAATGTTAACT
Source organism: Hippopotamus amphibius kiboko (assembly GCF_030028045.1). Taxonomy (NCBI): domain Eukaryota; kingdom Metazoa; phylum Chordata; class Mammalia; order Artiodactyla; family Hippopotamidae; genus Hippopotamus; species Hippopotamus amphibius. The sequence goes on along the minus strand of NC_080195.1, from coordinate 97,680,464 downwards.
AAATAACATTTAATATATAACTTCAATTATATATATGTTAATATCTCCTTCATAGAGTTGTTTTAGTTATTAAATTAGTCAATAAAATCACTTAGAATGGTTGTAACACACAGCAATAATTCTTGCTGTTGTTATTAATGGCTACAAAAACATGAACATAACTTTAGTTCTCTAACCACAAAATTTTAATCTAAAAATAAGTGGATGAAATGAGTGCATAGGAATAGAAAAGCTGTGATATTGTGATGCATAAAAAGAAATATATATTTAGAGTTTGTCCTCATTTCTGGCATAGACCTCCTAAAATCTGGAATTTCCTAAGTGATGAGAGCCACAAAGATGTCTTTTATGTTAATGAGGTGACTTTTGGCACTCACCTAAGGTTGGGGGCTGGTAGCTGGTAGCAGCACTAACCATGTGATTAGAGGGATGGAATTTTCAATCCTACCCCCTCATCTCCCTCAACCCCTGTTCCCCAACCCCCTAGAAAGGAAGAAGGGCTGGAGATTAAGTTCAGTAGCCAAAGGCCAATGATTTAATCAATCGTGCCTATGTAATGATGCCTCCATAAAATAATCCAAAATGATGGGGTTCAGGGAGCTTCTGAGTTGGTGAACACACAGAGATTTGGGGAAAGTCTGCATCTAGAGAGGGTATGGAAGCTCCCTTCCTTTCCCCACACCCCACCCTATGCATCTCTCCCACCTGGCTGTTTCTGAGTTACATCTTTTTATAATAAACTGGTAATTTAGTGAGTAAACTGGTTCCCTGAGTTCTGTAATTTGCTCTATTTGAACCTGAGGAGGAGGTCATGGGAACTTAAAACTTATAACCAGTACATCAGAAGTACAGGTACCAATTTGGGCTTGCAATTGGCATCTGAGTTGGGAGTGGATAGTCTTGTAGGACTGAACCCTTAATCTATGGATTCTGAAGCTATCTCTGGGTAGATAGTGTCAGAATTGAATTAAATTGTAGGACAGCCTGCTGATGTCCCGATAATTATTTCCCATTGTATGGAAAGCAAGCCCTCCTTCCCCAACACATAAATGCACACATGCACACACTTTGGAAATTGGGTCCAGGAACAGGAAAGAACAAATTAATTTTATTTCTAAATTATAATTTATAATTATTTCAAAATTATATAGAATTAGTCTCCTACCATACTATCTTTCTTTATATTGGCTCCTCTTCACAATATTCTATTTAATGGCCTTATCCAATGCATAGTTCCTGATATGGTTTTACTCTCTCTCACCACCAAACACCCTAACTTTACACCTAACTCATCTTAGATTCCAAGGACTATAATTTCAATCACAACCTTGCACATAGCCATAAATCCTGTGAACACTCTCATTTTATCAAAGTAGGAAAAATGCAGGTTAAAACCAATTCTCTGCTTGTTCATTTCTTCTCATTTTGCAGGCATGAGACACTGAGGAATGGTGAAACATAGTCACTATGAATGGCCTCACTTTAATTTCATGACCACTAACCTCTGCTAAAGGTCCTTACTGCTCTGGAGAATCCTATAGCATTTCCCTAGACTAGTCTTTCTTCCATTATCTTAGATGAATATTTAATGTCTTCTGCACTTTCTTCAAACTTCCAACATGTTGTACAGCCACCAGATATATTGAGAAACATGGAATTGAGTGGCTTCAGAATCATTGAGAAGGGATGAAGGGGCATATTCTAGGCTGAATTCCCCCAATGGCTCCCAGAACAATGCATGATAAATATATTGGTAGAAACACAAAGTTCGATTCCCCTACTGAAACTATATGGGAATCAAGAGGCCTCTTCCACCTCTGCCTGCATCAACAGGATGATTATTTCCTGAGACCAAGAACTTGATGAATGACATTTGTAAATTATAAAATATCTGAAGTTTCCATGGTGTTCCATGCCAGCAGTCATCACCTTGTGTTAGAGAGATGACTTCCTCTTTACTTTACCTTTTCTAATTTATTTCAAGTTTATCTAATTCATGGACTTTGACAGATTTATAATGACAGATATTCATCATTTTATCATCTTACAGAATAGTTTCACAGCCCTAAAAATCTCCTGAGTTCCATCTCTTTGTTCTTCCTCCCTACTCCATCTCCATTCTTTGGCAGCAATTATCCCTTTACTGTTTCCATAGTTTTCCTTTTCCAGAATGTCATATAATTGGAATCTGTAGTATGCCTTCTTTTCAAATTGTCCCTTTTCATTTAATATATGTATTTGTTTCCTTCATGTTTTTGTGTGTAGCTTGATAGCAGCATTATTTCTTTTAAATTATGAATAATAATCCATAGTATGGATATACCAAAGTTTATTCATCCATTGACCTGTGGAAGGACATCTTGATTGCTTTGAAAATTATAAATAAAGATGCTATAAATATTTATTTGCATACATGACTTTGTGTGAATGTAAGTTTTTAGCCCACAGTGGTAAATACCAAGGAGAGAAACTGCAGAATCATATGGTGAAGAGTATGTTTAGTTTCATAAGAAATTACCAAATAGTCTTCTAAAGTGGCTGTACCATTTTGTGTTCCCATCAGCAATGAATGAGAGTTCCTTTTGTTCCACATGCTCACCAACACTTGGTGTTTCACCCCTCATTTTTATTTATAGAAGTTATCTCTTATAAGTTGCACTATTCAAGTCTTAGAGTTCTTACATTTTAGACTTATTTTTCAGAAGAATAAAATATGTTCAGATGACAAATATCAAAATCTTCTAGGAAACCTTTGGCTATCTACTGCTCCTGGTTTGGTCTTTTGTGATAAAAGTGATTTTCCAAAACATCCTATAATTCTCACTTTTATCTTTCATATTTTCTGAGTCCAAATCTAGAAATTTTAACTGCCAATTCATACAAAAATTGAGCAAAAAACTAAGAATTTTTGAGACATTAACTAATGTTTTTGATCCCCTCTGTGACAAGTTTCCCCCTATGATTTTGACTCAGAGCTGTCTGCACCGAGCCTCCAGCAATTCATCAATTCCACTTCCATCCCCTGCTCCAGTTATTCCTGACCCGACCCTCTTCTTCCCCCATGGTTTCTGCTCAGGAGCCTCTGTTCATGTAAACTGAGACTCCCTGTATTCCTTGTCTTTCTCCCCAGTGTTGGAGGCAGAGGTTTGCTCTGTATCCTCTAATTTCTCATAGATCCAAGAAGAGTTGTTGATTTTTCAGTCTGTTTAGCTTTTTACTTCTTCATAGGAAGTGATGACTTCCAAGCTCCATATGTGCAGAACAGGAAACTAGAAGTCACGTATATATTCTTCCAGGGACATTTCTTCTTGAGTCTAAATTGTGTCTGATGTATTAGGGAAAATACATTACTTGAAAACAATGCTGGTCTTAGTGAGCATTTTACAATAATTTCTGTTTAAATAGCAGGGACTAACTACTGTTATACTCCAGAGAATTAAAATGTAATCTTTGGCTGCAAATATTTTTATCTTGTATTTTCAAACAGAAGACTCCACGTTAAGCTAAATAGTAAAATAATGGTTTAAACTGGGCTCACTGCTTTGCTGTCAAATATGGCTATTGAAATATTTGCCTTAGAAGTTTTTTGTTTGTTTGTTTGTTTAATGATTGAGTATATTCCTTGATACAATTAACTACACAGACTTTAGCATGTGTATTTTTGAGTGACTGCTTTAGTTCTTGTATCCATTTAAAATACTTTTCATTGTTCAGTTGTTTTAGATCTCATGTACATATACCCATAGAAGTATTTCAAACTTTCAAAATAAACCCTAGAAAAACTTTTAAAAATGAAGACTAGTGATAAATATGTATGTTAGACCAGGAAAGTTGCTTAGAATACAGAGAAGTAAACAATTATTTCTTCATAAGTAAGCACAAAGATTAACGGGAAAAGTGATTTCACTAATCACCAGCCCATTACTAGTTCTGCCATAACTATCTGTGGTCACTAGGCAAACTACATACACAGTCTCATTCTTCTTTTGTATAATCAAGGCACTTTGACAGTTCTTTATGCATCAAAAATGTTCTTCATATAAATAGAAAAATGAATCTGTATTGAATAATATCCTTTTGCATCTTGTGTTTTAAAATATCCTACTGACAAAGTACCATATAGCTAGATAGGACTTCATTTCTTATGTAACACAAATAAAAATGGCCTTTTTTGCTTACAATCAATCTTAAATTACATGTCAGATTAACATAACTAATAGTAACACAATTAAACATTAAATTTCATTTCAGATGGATAAAAAATCTCTTGTACATGTATCTGGATATACAAAATCTAATTGCTTTAGTTTCTAGCATGACATCAAATAAAAAAACTCCTGCTATCAAAAAGAAGTTGAGTTGAAATAGATTCACAAAATATGCCCATACAGAGTTAGGATTCCTTTTCTCTTCCATTAATCTAGTTTAGTTTTATTGGGCAAAGTTCTGTTATAAATTCATCTGTGTGCTGCAGAAATGTCAATGAATGTAATAAAGGTACTTCTCTGGGGATTTATCATAGGATGTAATTTCTGAATTTTACATTTTGTTGCACTGTACAGTGTCACAGATAAAAATGCTTCTGAAACTGCTGTTTCATAGATGATCTTGAGAAAATGGAAAGGTCATGAGTCTCCCCTCTGTGACTGTTAGATTAAAAAAAGTGGTAATATCTTGCAATGAATAATTGAGCTAAGATATAAAATCATCTCTAATGTTAATGCACATTTTCTTTTACTTTTATCCTGTGTTTAGAAGTTTGTGGCTCATTTGACATAAAAGTTTATTTAAAAGCATATCCTATAAGGTAAAAGAGTGTGGATGAATCAATATGTTTAGTCTAAACAGAAAACAGTTGGTCAAAAATATAGGCTTCTTGAATTGAGATTTTATATCAACAGGAGAGAAGCCAGTTCTGCTGCTCCCAGATAACTTGCTATTTAATTGAAGACAGTAAATATATGCATATAAACATCAAGTATGATATACAAACATGGCAAAAATCTCTGTGTCTATTACTATTGAATTTAATTGATTGTAGAATCATGAAAACACACATCTAAAAACAAACAAAACCCAGGACACTTTCTTCTAGTTTTTGCTAATATTTTTACCTAATTAAATTAAGAATACCAACAATATTTAACTTCAAGTTCAAACAGATTTTGATTCTGGATGTGTGAAATGAACAATCTAGTAAGGCTTTAGGGTACGAACTTTCACCTCCATAAGCTAAGTAAATGGAATTAGCTTAGATTGTCGCCATAATGAATGTAAAACCAAAAAGAAAAAGGACCCACAAAAGGTGTTCCCAGAAAAAATTGATTTTTGCACAAAGCTTGTATAAGAGCTAAGAATCAAGTCTTATAAGAGCTTAGTGAAATTTTGGAAATTTTTACGAGGTAGATTTTATTTTTTTCTTTAATTCTTATATATTGTATTATGTTTATAAACAAAGTTCTTTTTAATTCACACTTACTTGTAATACTTAAGTCACTTTTTAAATTGGAGAGATATCTCCAATTTCACAGAGTAGGAGAAAAAAGTACAAGAAAAAGGCACGGATAAAAGAAACAAAACACGGACAAGATCAGACAAAGAAAAGTAAAATTGGGTGCTATATAGTGGTGCTTCTTTCTTCTGTCTATATGTGGTGGAAATGCTCTTGATCTCCTTGGATCCTAGAATCGCATGGCAGTGGAATGGTTAGGGAATAGCAGAGAACAAACAGAAGAGTCTAAAGAGAAAATAGAATGCACTATCATTTAAGCTGGCTTTGTGGTTGAGGGACAAAAGCATACTTCTGCTAATTAGTCTCAAGAATTTCAAAGCTTCTTAGATTTTATCCTACTTGCAAACTAGGCAACCATAGTTTCATGGATGCTGGCAGAAACCGAGACTGCTGGGCCAGTGGCAAAAGATGGTTTATTACTCAAAGCAGTAGTTATAGCCTGAATGTCAGCATTTTCTTATGATGTTTCTCTGAGCCCCTATTTCCACAGGGTAACTAAAGAAGGGTCAGGTGACACCTGGACACATAATGGGTTTCATTACAAGAAAAGAATCCTGAATTTAGAAAATCCTGATCTTTTACAATTGTCTTCAAGCAAATCTGCCTGTCCTTTGGCACAGAGGGAGGCTGTTAAAAAAATCTTCCCTTTGCTCAGGAAGGATACACTATATCTGTCCACCAGGGCTGTTCACTACACAAACAGCCTTGGAAAAATATTCTGGAACCAAAGGGCAAAGCCTTTTCTTGTAAGACGTGACAAAACATGCTCAAATATCTCCTCCTCACTTCTACACTGTCTTATCTTCTGGCCACGAATATGACAGTCCATTGGCCACTTGGATTAATCTGACCAACAAGAGACTGTGATGAAATCCATTTTTCATATAGAACAGTTAATTAATTAAGTCTACCCTCAACAGGACACCAAACAGTAGGATGTAACAGCCTGAAGTGCTAATCTCAAATGATCCAGAGTCCCAGACCCACCAGCTGAACTGATCACCTAATCCTCAAGGTACACCTTAGAAATCTAGGTAGTTTTCTCTTTAAGATTCTATATTGACCTTCCCAATTTCCTGAGGCATTAATCCAGGTATAGATATAGCAATTGCATAGAATCTGCCTTGGTCTACAAGCAGAATGTCTTGGACAATTTCATCTTCCATGAAAACCCCTGTCAAACAGATGAGGCTGAGCTGAATGTTTTCCAAAGCTGAAGGGATATTGATCACTTCGCCAAGAGTCAGAGACAGTTTTTTTACACTTCCTAATTGAATAACTCATATAGTAGTGATAACTGTTCACACTTCGCACATATGTTAGGATATAGTTATCCCTTGGGAAACTTCACATAGCCTAGGATAGCCTGATTGGGAAAAAACCTTCACATTCCTCTGAGGGCTAGTCTTTCCTTAAGCACTTTTAGGTCTCTTAAGACTGCCCTTAAGAAGAAAGTTACAGTGTTTTTGGAAGCTAATGCCTGACTTCCTCCAAGAAAAGTGCACTTGAGTAAATAAAATGTTTAGAATTGCTGGAAGCCCTCAAGTGGGACCCACATCAGTTGGGGGACAAAAGTCAATACTACCTCCAAAGTGGCACCTGGCTGATGGGTAGACTCTTAGGGTCCCCATTTCCTTTCAAATTGAGTCAAATCTTTTCTGTTTTAAGAGAATTTACTCTAATCAGTCCTTTGTACAGTGGCACCAACTGGGTGGAATCCCATTGTAAGAAATGATGAGTAACAGCTTTGGGAGTGGGAATGTGGCAGAAAATTGGAAATACTGGTGTTTTCTATGGGAGGTATAATATCTTGGACCATCTAACTCCAATAGACTGTTTCCAGCCTCAGAGAAGGATTGAGCAGAATGGTGATCAAACTGTTGGGGGATAGAAAGCCCAGGTGTCAGTTAAAATCACTACACTTTCAACCATTTTGAAAGGGGCATACCAAAATATTTCCCTTGGAAAGAAAGATTATTAATGTCTCCCCTTCACCCTTTTCTTAGCTCCTAGAATCTAAGATGTTCTCCCTAGGTGTCTGGCTGGTTACTCTCGAGAAATATTCTGTTTTATCTGGAAACACAACAGATATAATTATTCTCTCCCCTTTCAGTTTTAAGAACTTAGAGTTTGTGCTTTACACTTGGAAATTCCCATGTAATACTCCTTGATTCAGCGTGTGTTCCACTTATAATCTCATTTTTCTAGATTTACTACTTCTCCATTTCCCTTGTCTGCCTGTGACTTAGCTCATATACCACTAAGAGCAAAAGCTACCAAAAACTTGGAGAGAATTCAGCTACTAGCATTATTTTCAAGTTTGGTATTCATTCCTGACAGTATTATGAGCAGCAAGCCCATTTGAGTAATGGTTGCTGAAGGCAAAACACAGCAAATAGAAAAAAGTACATCAGTGGTGAATCCATTTTCTGTGTGGCTAGAAATTATGCACATTACAATGAAATGTTAGATCAAGACAGCAATATTCATGGGAGGCACATATCTTCTATGGTGTGTATAACTATACAATTCTGCCTTTTGTTTTAAAGATTGTTAGAAAAATGTGATTTTATGATCAAAGATTCAGAATTTGGAACTTTATGACTTTTAGAATATCATTCAAGGCCATGTTTTGTACATGAAGAAACTGAGACAGAAGGAAGTTATGTGATGTTTCTGAGGATATGCAATTAGTCATAGGGCTGGTCCTGCCTCTTCAGCTACCTTAAACTTTCTTCCAAGATCCATTCCTCTATTTTCAAACAATAAGTGTGTATCCTTATATCCTCAGCGGTATTCTAAGTACTCTATAGATGTTAACTGGTTTTACCTATCAATGATATTATAAAATAGCTATTAATTGTCCCCATTTACCAGTGAGTAAACTGTGGGACAGAGATGTTGAATGACTTCCCCAAGGTCACCCAGTAAGCAGTAATCTGGATCCCAAAAACAGGTTCTTCAACCATTCAGTTACTCTGCCTCTTATTTGTTAATATTTAAACTGAAAAATTTTATCTAGACAAAGAAAGACCTTATTGACTGGCACCATGACTGGACATGTGTGTTTTATTTTGCACAATTTTCATTCAAATATTATGGAATCAGGAGAGCATAGGTCATTATCAATGATGTTTGTTATCCTATAACCAGTGATTCCCAAATGGGGGTGATTGCAAATCACAATTGGTTGGGGAGGGGGAAAGGGATGCTACTGGCTCTGGGGTGTTAGAGGTCAAGGATGCTGCTTAACATCCTACAATGTGTGTGACAGCCCTGACAACAAAGAATTACCCAGCTGAAACTGTCCATAGTGCCGAGGTTGAGAAAGTCTATCCAGGACCTGATCTGGAAGTGCTGGTTCAGATCATGCTAAGATACATTCACATTATCTGATGAGTGTCCTGGTCAGAAGAATGTTTACTAAGCTAGTCTCTAGATGTGTCTTACAGGGGTGGAATAAAGATGGGTAGAGGAGAGTGAAGCCACATACACACATGCACATGCACAGCAAAGCAGATTCTCATGACTAATTTCCTGATTGTTTTCCCACTTAAAAATCAAACTTACTCTTATGCTTATGTTTAATGTCCTGTGATCAGAATAACATGTCTCTGAAGTCATTATTTTTTCTAGCAATTCCTATATCATAAGAGCTGGAAGGCTCTTCTTCCAACTGGAAGTCTTTTTTCATCCATGTCCAAGTTTGGTAAATTGTTTTTCTTTTCCGTAACTGGATTATTTGAGAGGCATAATTTTGGTTTTGTGCATAATTTTTTATACCACAGACGCACTCTCCACATACATATACCCACCAAGCACAAGCGTGTAGCCTAAACCTCTGTATTTCCTAAGAACTCTCAAAAATCAGAGAAAAAGTTTTAAGACAATGACTTTACATGTATTTTTTTTAAACTTAAATTCTTTGAAGATCATTTTTATTGGTATCCTAGAGGGGGAGATGAAACAGGGAAGTGCTTTTGAGAATAATGGTGATAGAAATATTCCTCTGGCCTGGAGAGCAGAGAGAAGTATTCTAGCTGTGTGCTTTGGATGTCAAGACATTGCAGATAACTAATGCTACTTTTTTATTTGAAATATTTGCAAAAGAAAAAAGGACATTATGGAGGTTTTATTATAAGGATTTGTATCTATCTATATTTACACACTTATAACACATAAGTTTTAAAATGTGATTTTTTTTTAAGACTTCAACTTAATTACATCCATAAATTGTTTCTCATCTTGAAATACACACAGCAAAGGACCTATGGATATTGTGACAGGAAATGGGGGCCCAGAGGGAATGATGACAAGGACACTAAAAAAGAGCTGGGAGTTTGACAAATGCACACAATTCTCTGGGAGTACAAGTCAAAAGAGAAGTTGAAGAGAGCAATTTACAAACCTTTTATAATTTGATGGGCACTTAAAAATCAGGATGCCTGTAAATATTATGGTGAAAACATTTATTTAACTAACCTGAATAAATGACCATTTGTACTGATCTGACCTTGTTATTATAAGTGCAGAGATTTTTATCCTGTCATCTATATAATTGATCATAATGTGATATTAAAATAAACCACATTTTTAATCAAATAATAAATGTTGGACTGAAGATGTTCCATTCTTTTCTAGAAGGATTAAAAATAGTAGTTATGATTTTCACTTGACATGTACATTGGAGTGGCATTCATTTGTGATTCTGTAATGAAAGAAAAATCTTCCCCAGTTAATTTCTTATTTTGTATGCACGGAAATAGTGTTTTTGGATAGAACTACACCTCACATGGAGATTTGGCCTTGCACAGATTAGAGGGTAAGTTATATTTCAAGTGGAATGGGGCTAGTCTCACTTTCATAATGAATTCCCTTTGAGAAACGATGAAATTGTAAAATTTTATAGTCATTAGTGAAACCCAAGGAGAAAAATATTTTTGCCCCATGGACATTTCTCTGTATCATGTAATTTTCTTTCTATTAATAATATTTTCCATTCTGAATGAAAGATAACTGGGTTCTGCTGAGGGTGATATTGGAGAAACCAAAAACAACACAAACCTTAGCCTTTAATTTGTTGCAGAAATAAAGTGGTTCTTTCAGGTTGTGTAATTTGAGAAGTGTCATAAAGGGCCTATTTATAAAGATGTCAAAAGAATGTAGGAAAACCTGAGGTAATTTGGCAGGAGTGTGTGTAGGCAGGAAGTAGAGTTCTGGTTGGTGGCTTGCAAATTTAGACTTGATGGGACAAGAAGAGGAAGGGTTGGTTACCAAAACCTGGAGAAAGAAGGTCTGTATGAAGAGGCTGACCTTTTAGTAGCCAGTATCTTAGTTAGTTCAGGCTGCTGTAAGAAAGATATTATAGACTGGGCAGCTTACACAGCAAAGATTTTTTATCATCATTCTGGAGGGGTTGGGGTGAGGTTGTTGGTGAGGGCTCTATTCCTGGTTTTGTCGTCACATGGTCATTCCTTAGCAGATACACCCAGAGAGAAAGGGAGAGGTCCTGTCTCTTCCTATTTTCATTAGGGCACTAACACTGCCTGAGGACTCCACCCTGATGACCCAATTACCTCTCAAGGGCCACACCTCCAAACACCATTACTTTGGGGATTAAGGTTTTTGCATATAAATTTGGAGTGGGGGGAGAGCACAAACATTCAGTCCAATGAAACCAGATAGTGTCAGGGGTGTCCTCACTCTCCTCCCCATTTTGATCTCTTACTACTACTGAAAGTGATCAGAAGCCAGAGCACAGAGGATCCACTGATGCAGTCCAGCTGCACAGAGCAGGACAAAGAGTAGAGTAGAACTGGTGGAACAAATGCACCTCTTTGGCAGAACCTCAGAGACAAGTCATTACCGAGCTTTGTGGTTCCGTGTTCTCTCATGTTCTCAGTTATAAAGAATGTAATAAAGACATAATTTATGCCACAGAAGAGGTGATTTTCTGTGCCATATAAACTTAAAAAGTAACTACCAAACTTTAATATTTGAATGTCTATAGAATTCCAAAACCCCATATCTAAAACTAAGTTTATCTTACTTTCCAAAATGCTGGTTTATCATCTGTACGGTATTTCTCTTGGAATGACATTTCTGTCTACAAAATGGCCCAGAGACATAAGATTATCTTTGAATCTTTTATTCCCTCCTTTATCTCATCCAGTTAATAAATATAATCAGTTCTATGACCTGGATATTTACTACTCTCTATTTTTCTTAGGAAGGTTAATTTCACCTTCTGCATGACTTCAGGACATTATCATCTCTCAACTGGAAGAGTCAAACTTGTCTCAGAGGCTTCTGTCTTCATTTCACTGCATTCTCTCCATAAAGCTAGAACCAGCATTTCAAACTGTGAATCTAATGAATCATTCACCCACTTAAAGCCTTTCAATATCTTTCTTTTATCAAGAAAAACCTTCAAAGTTATTAAATTGTGTCTCTGCTGTCTTCTTGCTTCCATCTCTTGTCTCCATTTCTATGTTCCACTTCCTGTCTTCTGACCTTTCATTGTCTTAATCCTGACTACTGCATACTCTCCCTGAAATCTTCCTAAATGTATTAACTCCCGGTTGAAAGGCTGTCTGTCATTTTTTTTTTTTTTGTTCTGTAAAACCCCCCTTCTCTCGATTGCTGCTTCAGCACTTTTCTTCAGTTATGGTTGAGATGGCCTCTCAAGCTCATGCTGGATGAGCTGTCAAGAGCATTGAGACTGCGTGGAAGAAATAAGATTAAAGTAGCAAAATAACAAAGATTTTTCTGAGAAGCTTCACAGATTCAGTAGCTCTAAACACAACTTAATTATGCTCCAAAATGAAAACCAGAGGTTGCTAAGAAAGACAAAATTTAGGACTTTAACTTGGGTTATGGCATTTAGATCTTCAAATGAGACATAGGGAGGTATCAGATAACAGAATATTTGTTTCTGATTTTAAAGGTATGATTATTTCTGTACATGATATGTATTTTTTAAAAAAAATCTGTAAACCCAACTAAATATTTTGATGAATGGGATAAAAGAACACATCCTTTTCATATTTAATATATTTCATTTAGTAATCATATGCGTAGATATTTTTAGTTCTGTTACATAAGAAATCTAGATTATTTAAAAATAGTTTCATATTAAAACAACTGATGTATTTAATATTGTTATAAATGATAAAAGTTATATTGTATGCAGAATAGTAGACATAACCTTAGATCTCCTGAGACAAGCCATCATTTGCCATTATTTTGGTGGTTCTATGTGACTGCCCTAAGACCCCATCTCTTGCTGTAAGAATAAATTCAAGGAGTTTTATTTGTTGAGTACTTGAATATATTTATCAAGAAAAGCACCAATAAAAAATGAAGTTTTATAAAAGCATACTCTACCACAAGGTAAAAGTGAAATTCACTGATGAATTTGCTAATGCAAAGGTGATCTCACTTGTTCAGGTTAACAAATTTTGTAGACTATGTTAATGAAAGTAATGCACATAAATTATAGCAATACTATGAATAAAATAAATATCTGCCACTATCGCAACTGAATGAATGAAACTCATATTAATGCTCAGAAAGAGTGGTGGATGGTTTGCCACTCTGGGGCCCCAAGGCTATAAATCTAGAATTGAAATCAACTGAAACAATCCATTAGAAATCAACTACTCACTACCCATATTGTGTTTTGCAATTCCAGCCTAACACTGCATTTAAAATAGGCAATCTAAACTTGTTCCCAGTGGATAAGAATAAGCCCTGAAGAACTACTTTTTAAATGGTGTATTTCTCCTCAGAAACTGGACTTCAAAGATATTCTGAAAACACCATAAAGTTCAAACTTCAGTGCCCTCAGAAGCCTCACATGGCTCCCATTGACATCAATCAGAATTTTATGTGCATGGACTGAGGGCAAAGGATAACCATTTATATGATCAACAATGTTTGATGACAAAAAAAATTGTCTGAAATTCACTGTGCTGACTCTATACTCTGCAAGGACACTTAGTGTCAAATGCTCACCAGCTGTCTATTTATGAGGGGCAATACTTGCTTAATTTCAAAATTTAAAAACTTGAATATTTTTATTTGCAATTTGAAGGTCATTACAAAATTAGCTGAAACATCATAAATATTGATGGGAGTTAATGTGGTGTGAATTTTTTCTAAACTGGGATATTTCTATACGAAGCACTGTCTTAATACCATATCCATATGCACACGATCAAATATGGCATTATTTTTCCATTAAAGTAAGTATCAATAATGAACAAGAAATTTTCACCTAGTAAATAGAAAAAAAAAATTCTTTCATTGTAATTACAACATTAACCAAATAAAATATCAGGATGTATTTAAACTAATACAAGTCCTATTAGCTGATTATACCTGGGGTTAAATTTCATGTAGTTTCAATATCTTTAGCTCTCTGTGTTGTAGGTTTATGCTTATTGATTAGAAACTGTAAACCTTACAGGCTGAGTTTTGTCTTTCATGAGAAATGTCATAGCGCTCTTCTATTCCCTTAAATACGGTGGAGTTCAATACTTTCAGATCAAATGATTATAGATAACTGCAGAGCAGTTATCTTTCTCAACCTTGCACTGTTGATATTTTGAGTTGGACAGCTCTTCCTTGTGGGGGCCCCAGAGCATTGCAGGATGTTTAGTAGGATCCCTGGCCTCTATCCCCTAACTACACGTAGTATCCCCATCTCAATTCTGAGAACCAAAAATTTCTCCAGGCATTGCCAAATGCTGTAATGCTGTAGAGGAATTAATATTCAACATTGTCTTCATCACTCATCTTGGATGGAATTCCACTTTCAGTAATTATTCAAAGGGCTTTTCAACCTTAAGGAATCTCTTAAAATGCGAGTATGATTGGGAAAGGCAAAACTGTGTCATTACCAGCTAACTTCTTAGTGAAGATTTATAGATCACAATGCTTTTTAACAAAATAATAGGATATAACATAAGGAATAGAACATAATATAGGACCAGGGGAATCAGAAAACAAATTGTAGGGAAAAGTTGGGAAAAGTGGAATAAGAGGTCATCAGATTTAAACTTCAAGTACCCCCGCTATCTGGGCCATTTCTATTATACTTGGGGTTACAGTTTATTACAGTGAAAGGACACAGATTAAAATCAGCAAAGGTAAAAGGTATGTAGATGAGGGTCCAAGAGAAAAGAGGAGCAAGCTTCAACTGTCCTCTCCCAGTGGAGTCTTAAGGAAAGCACTATTGGCCAGCAATGCTGTATCACAGAGAAATTCACCAGGGTCTTGGTGTCCCGAGTTTTTATTTGGGGTTGGCATGTATGAAATGAGTGTTCATATGACTTTCCTCAGTTGCTCAGTCCCCAGTCCCTCTCTAGGTCAAGTAATACCACATAGCTCAAGAAAAAGTCATAAATCATACGGATAGCATAGACTATTTGGGATGGCCCAAGGTCCCAGGTAAATAAGATATTCTTCTCAGGAAGGATATTCCAAGAATTTAGAGGTTGCCTCCCAAAAGTTCGTCAAGAGCCAAACCATTCTTTGGAATGTGCAGGCATTGGACAATCGAGGTCTGATGAATAATCCTTTACTGTACGTATTTGTTTCCTTACACCATCCACCAGGTCAGTGATACACAATTGTAGGAATGCTAGGGAGTTCTCTAAGCCCTTCAAGATTAGTTTTCTTTTTCATTGTAGTCATGTGTACATATACTGCTATTAATGTAAATGATTATTTTGTATGTTCACCTACACATGTAATGCAAGTAGGAGAAGCATCTTATATTGCACTGAAAAAGAAACTCAGTGAGAGCAAATACATGTTGTTTTCTGTGTGGCAACCACTTTGATTTACACAGTTAAATAATTTAATTCTCACAATTCTATGCAGTGATGTGTTGAGGGCTGACAGCTCTTCTACCTGTTTGCAAGGGCCAATTGTTCAATTCTCAGAAATTTTTGTGAGCCTATTGACATCACATTGATAACTTGATATTGGTTATGGTGGTAATATTTACATCTTAGAAAATGGAAAATAGTACACATTGGTATTCTCCTCCACCCCTCAAAATCCAAGTGTTAAATATTTTAACCAGTATATCACTGACTATATTATTATATTATTTTATTTATAATTTATTTTTATAATTCAAGTATTGTTTTTAATATAGTAAACAATTTTAGCAATACCAGTTTTTAAAGAATACATTTTTATCAACAGATGTAAAATAAGACCTCTGTCCTTTAGCAAATTTCCATAGGCATTAGATCATTTCTATTTTGATCCATTGACCTCTTATTCTATTACCATTGCTCGTTGGCAATACATTGTTCATTTTCTTTTTTTCTAAGAATTACCATAAGTATTCTTTCAACACTTCACTTTAATTGGTCTTAATAGTAAGCTGCCTCTGCCCATGTTTATTCTTGCAATTAAAAAGAGTAAAACCCACTCTACAGGACTAATTTCCTGTTTGATTTTATTTTTACTTTCAAGGTCTTATTTAACTGAACCATTTCTCTCTTTAATTTACTAATTGAACTCTTCAGAAGTGAATTCAATACCTTGCCCTCCTCATATTCAATACCTTGCCCTCCTCATATTCAATAAATTCCTCCATATAATAAATATTGCTCTCAAGAGTAACACGTCCTTAATAATCTGGTTGTATTGCCTTAACTGCCTTTTTATTGGGCCCGTTTTGGAAAATAACTTTAACCTGTAGTTCAGACCAAAGAGTATGGCATAAAAGTACAATTGTCCTTCAGTATCTGAGAATGATTGGGTCCAGGACTCCTGCAAATACCAAAATCCTTGGATGCTAAAGTTCCTTATATAAATGGCATGGTATTTGCATATAGCTTAGACACATCATCCTTTAAACCATCACTAAATTTCTTATAATACCTAATATGATGTAAATGGTTGTTGGAGAACAGAAAATTCAAATTTTGCTTTTCAGTAATTTCTGGAAATTTTTAAAAATTATTTTTGATCTGAGGTTGGTTGAATTCAAGGATGCAGAATCTGCGACTATGGAGGGCCGACTGTATAGAGATGGGAGAGAGAAATGACAAGAAAAAAGAATAGCACTCTGCCATGGTTTTTATTAGTTCCTTTTCCAAGTTAAGGCAATTTTCTAAGTTTTGGGGTCTCACTTATTTTTTTTTTTTTGAGTCACTTATTTTCCTTTAATAATTAATGGATATATGAAATAGGTCTATTACATCTAATCATCTTGGATTTGGTTGATATTTGGATGATCATATTCCAGAGTTAAACTCATTTACAAGAATATTAGAATTAGGAAAAAATATGAGGAATTGTTTAATTTAGGCTCTCAGTTGTCAAAGAATTTAACTTAGCTTGCTAGAAATTCTGTTTGGCTTTATCTTTAGGTCCAAACCATTTCTCAAAATAATCAGTATAATTTTTTTTAACAGACAATAAACAACATATATTTAGAGTGTACAATTTTGTATCCCAACCTCCCAATTCATTTCCCCCCCAATCCTCTCTGCTTTCCCCACTTGGTGTCCATATGTTTGTTCTCTACATCTGTGTCTCTATTTCTGCCTTGCATTTCCTCTTTCATAGTTGTTAGCAATTGCCTTATGTATTGAGGTGCTCCTATATTGGGTGCATATGTATTTATATAATTGTTATCTCCTCTTCTTGGATTGATCCCTTCATCTTTATGTAGTGTCCTTTCTTGTCTCTTGTAACATCTTTTTATTTCAAAGTCTATTTTATCTGATATGAGTATTGCTACTACAGCTTTCTTTTGATTTCCATTTGCATGCAATATCTTTTTCCGTCCCCTCGCTTTCAGTCTATATGTGTCCCTAGGTCTGAAGTGGATCTCTTGTAGACAGCATATATATTGGTCTTGTTTTTGTATCCATTCAGCCAGTCTGTGTCTTTTGGTTGGAGCATTTAGCCCATTTACATACAAGGTAATGATCAATATGTATGTTCCTATTACCATTTTCTTAATTGTTTTGTTTTTGTTTCTGTAGGTTCTTTTCTTCTCTTATGTTTCCCGCTTAGAGAAGTTCCTTTAGCATTTGTTGTAGGGCTGATTTGGTGGTGCTGAATTCTCTTAGCTGTTGCTTGTCTGTAAAGCTTTTGATTTCTCCATCAAATCTGAATGATATCCTTGCTGGGTAGAGTATTCTTGGTTGTAGGTTCTTCCCTTTCATCACGTGAAATATATCATGCCACTCCCTTCTGGTTTGCAGGGTTTCTGCTGAGAAATCAGCTGTTACCCTTATGGGAGTTCCCTTGTATGTTATTTGTCGTTTTTCCCTTGTTGCTTTTAATAAGTTTTCTCTGTCTTTAATTTTTGTCAGTTTGAGTACTATATGTCTTGGCATGTTTCTCCTTGGGTTTATCTTGCCTGGGACTTTCTGCACTTCCTGGACTTGGGTAGCTGTTTCCTTTCCCACATTAGGGACGTTTTCAACTATAATCTCTTCCAATATTTTCTCGGGTCCTTTCTCTCTCTCTTCTCCTTCTGGGACCCCCATAATGCGAATGTTGGTGCATTTAACATTGTCCCAGAGGCCTCTTAGGGTGTCTTCAGTTCTTTTCATTCTTTTTGCCTTATTCTTTTCCGCATCAGTGATTATCACCCTTCTGTCTTCCAGGTCACTTACTTGCCCTTCTGCCTCAGTTAATCTGCTATTTGTTCCTTCTAGTGTATTTTTCATTTCAGTTATTGTGTTGCATATCTCTGTTTGTTTGCTCTTTAATTCTTCTAGGTCTTTGGTAAACTTTTTAATCTTTGCATCCAGTCTTTTTTCAGAGTCCTGGATCATGTTCACCATCATTATTCTGAATTCTTTTTCTGGAAGGGTGCCTATCTCCTCTTCATTTAGTTGTTTTTCTGGGGTTTTATCCTGTCCCTTCATCTGGTACAAAGTCCTCTGCTTTTTCATTTTCTCTGTCTTTCTGTGGCTGTGGCTTTCAGTTCCACAAGATGAAATACTGCTGATACTGCTTGATTCTTCTGTCTGTGCTCTTGTGGAGGAAGCTATCTAGGACTCTTCTGCATGCTTCCTGATGGGAGGGACTGATGGTGTGTAGGGCTAGGTGGGCAGAGCTCAGTAAGACTTTGATCTGATTTGGTGGGCAGAGCGCAGTAAAACTTTAATCTGCTTGTCTGCCAATGGGTGGGGCTGTGTTACCACCCTGTTGGTTGTTTGGCCTGAGGCTACCCAGCACTGGAGCCTACAGGCTCTTTGGTGGGGCTAATGGCAGACTCTGGGAGGGCTCACACCCATGAGCACTTCCCAGAACCCCTGCCGCCAGTGTCCCTCTCTCCTTGGTGAGCCACAGCTGCTCCCCACCTCAGCAGGCAACCCTCCAACAGCAGCAGGTAGGTCTGATTCAGTCTCCTATGGGGTCACTGCTCCTTCCCCCTTGGTCCTGGTGAGCACACTGTTTTGTGTGCCCTATAAGAGTGGAGTTTCTGTTTTCCCCAGTCCTGTGGAGGTCCTGCAATCAAATCCCACTGGCTTTCAAAGTCTGATTCTCTGGGGATTCCTCCTCCCATTGCTGGACTCCCAGGTTGGGAAGCCTGACATAGAGCTCAGTACCCTCACTTTAGTGGGTGGACTTCTGCAGTATAACTGTTCTCCAGTTTGTGAGTCACCCACCCAGCATTTATGGGATTTGATTGTAACATGATTGCACCCCTCCTACTGTCTCATTGCAGCTTCTCCTTTGTCTCTGGATGTGGGGTGTCTTTATTGGTCAGTTCCAGTGTCCTTCTGTTGATGATTGTTCAGCAGTTAGTTGTAATTCTGGTGCACTTGCAAGAGGGAGTGTGGGGTCTCACTTATTAACAGTGTAAGTAAGTTAATGACCTTTGTTGTTTAGTTTAGCTGTATTGAAAGGTAGTTGAAGAGATTCTTATCTATAACAACTTGTCATATAGGGCTCTTCTTTTCAGTATGATTAGTAAAAGTAGGTCAGACAAACACAGTAGAATAAGTATGGTTTAGCAAAGGGATATTTAGAGGCTTCTTTATATTATTTTTCCCTAAATCTATAGAGTTTTGAAATCCTGCCTCAATTTCAGAGTTTAGCATTCCACAGTGAATGTTCTGATAAGATTCAGTTCCACCATAGTCTGGAATTCTTCTCAAGAGTAAAATGTGTCAAAATTTATTTTGTTTTCTAGTGTGACTCTATCATTTTCAATCTGAAATCAGAACAGTGTATCTCCTCCAGGGAAAAGGAATGAAGCAAAGTGATAACATATTCTGTGAAAAATATTAAAGAGAAAGAAGTGATATCTTTTCTACTACCATTTAAAGTTTAATTCTTAGAAGTCTGAGTCAATAAACTATAGTGAATCTGTTCAATAGATCTATTAACCCTTTGGATGAAGTTGCAATGCACGACTGTATTATACTTTATATCATTTTAGTAAAATATCTACCTAGCATAAAAACAAACAAAATGCTTCTATTTTCTTCTACATATTAATAGACTATAAGCATAAGTATTCAATTATTTCAAAGGATATTAAATTCTCAATAATGATGTAGAAAAATGCTATACATTTACATATCATTGCTCATTTTCTTGAATACGATTCATCTTCACTAAGTAAGCATTCAGAGAAAGTAATAAGAAGAAAAAAATACAGATAATTTTGAAATTACTACTTACATGGTCAGACCTTAGAAGTTTATCCTTAAAACTTTTCCACAAAGATCTAACTCCTTTATATTAGGAATATGGTGGATCAGTCAAGGCTCAATGAGAGATTTGTTAGAGGGATTTGACCTAAAGAAATTGTGTGAGCCAGTTAAGCAGTCTCTTTAAAGAGGTGTCTTCCTATCTGATTGATGCTAAAGCTTGAATAGCACAGTGCAAGCAGTTGAAACAAGCAAATAGATGCAAGGCTGGCAAGATCAAGTGCAAGCTGGAACCTACAAGAATGAGCTGCAGCCCATAAAGATAGACTAAAACTCCTGTCAATTTTCAATGCCTTTGACCTTAATAGAGTGAGGTCCCTGAAGAAACCAAGGCTCCTTATTACAGAGCCAGCATACACACAAAGGTGCACATGTTCACCCCAGGATTAGGAGAAGCTGAAGAAGGATCCAGTTCTTAAAGACTTAGAAATTAATGATAAAATCTGAACAGTCTCAGAATGTATTTTAGCATATCTTTCACAAATGAGTTGAATGACTATGAAATAAATATCATATTTGTCAATAGAAAAGAAGCTACTTAATGATAGACTTGATAGAATTATCTCACTGCCCTCCCACTTCCATTTGGGTGGCATCTCATACATTTTATTTATTTTAATTTTTAGTAACCTTCACTGGTATGCAAAACAGTTTGAAATATTAGTATGGCAATCCCTGTGGCATTTTTATCTAGAATTCAGTTTTTCATCATCTGTCAAAGGTACAGGGAGACATAAAAGCAGAGATTAGAAAACATATTTTTTTTTAGGTATTGGTTTTCACATTCACTGTTTGCCTTTCAGTTCAATGGAGTGTTTTATGTTTTAATGGCTCAATTTATTGTTGCTTCAAAGGACACAATTTATAAAGAAGTGAGAATGTCCTGTTATTTTTTTCAGTAATTGATGTAAAGGGCTAGGGTGTAGTTTCTATAATGTTTACTATGATTTGTCTTGTTTAGTTTCTTGTTTCATAAACAGTAAGCATTAAAATCAAATTTTTAAGATTATAATATAGTACTTGTTTCGACTGTATGTAATAGGAATAGTTGAAGCTGGAAAATGTTTTACATGTGAATAAAAGGGAGAATTTCTGTAATTATTTGGATAACTATCTGATTTTTTTCCAACAGTGGTAAGAGTTTGTACATATATGGAGAGCAGAGTGTTGTGTTGGCAGAAATGGGAATTGGTTCATGAACTGGAAAAAAAGTGTATTTTCACTTTCTTTGGAAGCGATAAAGGAAAGTTTTTGTTTTTTCCCTCTCTTCTCCATTTGTTACTAGGAATTTAAAGTATAATGGCATAGTCTCTATATACCATAAAATCTCTTTTCATTTTCACAATTGAATAGATATTATCATCATAATCATTTTAGAGGTGATTAAAATGTCACATAATCATATTAGGTGACACCTAATAATTGTCAGAATTAAATTTAAATCTGTTGGACTACAAAGTCTGTACTCTCTCCTAAATAACAGAGACTCTAAATATCAGTGAATTATGTAAGTGGATGCAGATAGCATTCTATGATATATCATAGGATTTTTTTTTAAATTCTATTTACAATAGCACCAACATATAATACTTGGAAACACATTTAACAAAAGCCATGAAATATTTTTAAACTGAAAACTATAGAACATTACCAATAAGAATTTTAAAAGACCTAAATAAATAGTGGGATAAAGCATCTCTATAGTTTGGAAGATTTAATTTGTCTAAGATGACAATTCCTACAAAAATGATGAATAGATTTTAGATGCAATATAATACCATTAAAACATTAGCAGGGTTTTTTTGGAGGGTATAAAATGACAAGCTACCAAAAGATAAGAAATGTTTTTCCAGCTTTATTAAGGTATGACAGATGTGATAAAATAATTTACTTGATATAAGTAAAAATTATGTATATACATATATATGGTGTACAACCTGATGTTTTGATATATATATACATTGGGATGCATACAACATATGCACAATCAAGCTAATTAACATAGCCACCATCTTCCACAGTTATCATTGTCTTTGAGCAACTTATAAAATGAAGAAACACATTGGAGGCTTTAAACTACTTATGATAGTGTTCCAAAGAGCAATATATGATAAGTATATAGAACACAATAGAGAATATAGAAATAGATTTACACATAAATGACCAGTTGATTTTCAACAAAGATACCAAGTCAATTATGGGGAAAGAAAATCTTTCTGGCCAACTATATTGGAACAAATCAATATCTATGTGAAATATATCTATGTGAGATATTAAGAACATTGACTTTCCTTCATACCACACACAAAATTAACTTAAAATATATCATAAACCTTAGTACAAAAGCTAGAATAATATAAACTTCTAGACAAAAATAAAGAAAAAAATATTTGTAATGTTAGAGTAGGCAAATATGTTTTAGGGAAAAAAAAGCAAGCATACTAAATGAAATAAAAATGATGAACTGGACTGGATCAGAATAAAAACCTAAGAAAATAAAAATGCAAATTACAGAATGGGAGAAGTATTTGCAATATGCATATCTGAGAAAGGATTTACAGGCAGAATATATAAAGCACGTCTACAACTCAGTCATGAAATGGTAAACAACTTACTAAAAACAGGTAAACATTTGAACAGGCACTAGACAAAATAAACCTAAAAACCAGTCATTAAGCAATGAAGATATGCTCATCAAAAACAGAAATAAGGTGAGTACAAATTAAAACAAAAAAATAAGATTCTACTAGACATCTTCTAGAATGACTAATGCTAAAATGACTAAATATTTGGTGAGGCTTTGGAGCAATTGAAATTCTCATACATTGCTAGGAGTATAAAATTGAACAACCACTTTGGAAAACATTTTGTTTGTTTCTTAAATAATTCAAACATAGTCCTCCTGTATGACCCAAACTTTCCATTCCTAGATACTTACTCAAAAGGAATGAAAACATATATCCACACAAAGACATGTACGAGGATATTAGTAGCAACAAAATTCACAATAGTCAAAAACTGATAATAACCTGAATGTCCATCAACATATAAACAGATGAATAGAATGTATTATGTCTTTCAGTGGAATACTTCTCAACAACAAAAGGAAACAAATTACTGATAAACATAACCCCATGGATGAATCTCAAAATCATGCAGAATGAAGAAAGCTAGGAACAAAATAATGCACATAAAATGCAAATTAGTCTGTAGAGACAAGAAGCAGGACCACCATTGCTGAATCCAGGGGTGGAAGGAGAGATGTACTGTCAAAAAGCATGAGAAATTGTGTGTTGCAGTGGTGGGGGGGAGGTAGAAATGTACTAGAATTTGACCATTATGGTGATTGCAGAGATTTATAACATTGTCACAAGTCATTCAACCCTACAGTTGAAATGGGTGAAGCTTATTGTACATAAATCATTCCTCAATAAAATCAATGAAAACTTGGTAAAAATTATGACAAAAAAATCTCCTTAGTATGATGAGTAAGCTAACTTGAACTAGTGATGGGACTTGTAGTAAATGTTTACACTCCTAGTATTTTAACAGGATTCACAAATGCATTTGATTGACCTACTAGGAGGTATAGTAGCACTTAGAAAAATCAGCAGAATTGCAAGTTTTATTTAAATTCTAAAGACTTTAAATGCTAAATTGATTTAGGAAGCATAAACATACTGCAGTACTTTTTAAATATCATTAGGAATAAAAGAAGATGAATATACATTGAAAATTCTTGAAAATTGACTAAAAAAAGCAACATTGTACATTTAAACAGGAAAGGAATCAGTTTGAATTACCTATTTTTCAGTGTTGCAAAGGTGATAAATTTTGTAGAGAAAATATGAAAATTTGCTAAAATCTTACATGTAGATATCGATATTGTTTATTTTTAAAATAAAATGACTGCATTGTTGTCTATTATTTGCTATCCTCTTTGATAATTTTTATGAACAACTATGTTTCCCTCTCCTTTCCTTTTATGCTTTTGCTATTCCCAAAGTATCTATTGGAGATTTACTATGTGGACAAAAATAAATTAGTTGCCATAGTGGCAAAAGAAATGAGGAATGTTTCATACTCTCAGAAATACCACTTATGAAACTGAAGTTAAACTGAGCATGCCTTGAATTTTAAATGATATTAAAATTTCTAAAATTATTGACAAAATATGTTCATACAATTAAACTGATGATAATAAAATGGTAAAGGACTAAATAAATCTGCTGGATTCCAAAGGACAGTGTCTAATTGTTGAATTTTAAAACCCTATATACATCATAATGTCTTAATAAAAAAAGGGTAATTCAGAATGTCTACCCATTCTGAAGTAGCCATGAGCAATACACATTTTAATAAAAAAAATAAATGGCAGAAAATAGAAAGCATAGGGCTTAGCATAGCATCAATTTTTTTGTATAGATTATTAAAGTTTTAGAATATTCAAAGAGAGCATATACTACAGTGAATATGCTCAACTACATTAAATCTATATGCTCTAGAGGGAAACACATCTGGAATATTAAAAAAATAATAGTATTCTGGGGTTGGCATAGCAAAGTCGAATAAACTGGGTGACATACAACAGAAATGTATGGTTTCTGGAATCAAAGGGTCTGTATCATGCCTTTCCCAGGTTCTGGTAGCTTCAAGAGTTCCTTGGCTTGTAGAGGGTGTTCTCTCTGTGTCTTCACATTGTCTTCTGTTTACATGTCTGTCTCTGTGTCCAAAATGTCCCCTTTTTATAAGGACACCAGTCATATTGAATTAGGGATGACTCTGATGACTTCATCTTGACAATTCGCTCCAAAGATCTTGTCTGAAAATAAGATCTCAGACTTCCCTGGTGGTGCAGTGGTTAAGAATCTGCCTGCCAATGAAGGGGATGTGGGTTTGATCCCTAGTCCGGAAAGATCCCATATTCTGCAGAGCAACTAAACCACTACTGCTGAGCCTGCGTGCTGCAACTACTGAAGCCGGTGCGCCTAGAACCCATTCTAACAAGAGAAGCCACCGCAAAGAGAAGCCACCACAAAGAGTAGCCCCCACCTGCTGCAACTAGGGAAAGTCCACTCATAGCAACAAAGACCCAACCCAATTTATTTTAAAATTAATTAATTAATTAATTTAAAAAATAAGATCTCATTCACAGGTACTGGGAGTTAGGACTTCAAGATCTTTTGGGGGGACACATTTCAACCTGTAACAAGTACTTCAAATATTACTGCAAAGTAATTCAAGATCTGTTCAGGAAATAATATAAATTGAGATTATTTAGCACCTTTAGTATATTGTTTTCTCTACCTAAGTCAGATTACACATGTGGGTTTTAAAATAAAATTTATGATTATAATATTTTTAAAATGAGAAATTTAGTCACAAAGCTAATCAAAAATGTGAGAAAGCTAGAGAGTAGAATGAAGGAATTATCCATGAAATCTCAATTGGCTGGATATTGACTTGGATATGAAAAAGAAGAAGAAAAAGAAGTAATTGCTAAGATGCAGCAAAGGTTCACTGAATGTGAATGTCTTTTTGGTTACATTTGGCTACTAAATGGTTAATCAATAAAATATACACCTCTGGTTATTTTAATTACCTAACACATTGCACACTGCTTATTGGGTTAAAATAGGTAAAAGTGGATTAGAGATGGGAGCTTTTAGTGTATTTTTTCTAGCATATAATACTACATAATATTACTGAAAGAATACAAACTCGGGCAATTGACTTGAACCGTATATGATATGTGAACTCATAATTGTCTTAGCTTTAAAATTTACAAATGAGATGGGAGGAATATCCTAATAGATAGCAGAATCAGACTTAAACAACAAACACCTCAATTGATTTAAGTAGTAAACTCAATCAGGATGTATTAATATGGTAGAGAAAAGGCAGAAATCTTTGATGTCAAAAAATGTTAATTTAGTAAAATATAAAAAATTTTATATCTTTACTAAAGATGAATAAAATAACAGTGGAAATAAAAGAATAATAATGTCATCTAAGTAAAACTCCATTATTCCATTTTAGCCTGTGTTTTCTATAGTTTAATTATGTTGTCCATTTCTTCACATGAAACTATCATAAACATATTGCAAATAAGAAAGATACTTAAATACACATTTGAAATAACTTCATGGCATGTAATGTAGACTGATTTAAATGTTTGAACATATATTATTTGGAGTATTTTTTGGAATTTGATGGAACCCTGGCTGGCAACACTAAAGAGGTGAGAATCAGAATCAATTAGATTTTAAAGTTAAAAAATCCTGTTCAATGTAAGGAATAACTACCTGGTCCTGGTAAAGTTTTAATTGTTCATAGATGAAATGGATATTTATGTTGTTCTTTGCTTAAGACCTCTATTCTCTTTGAAGAACACTTTATCTTATTCCAAACAAGCCACTTGACTAGTAAGAGCCACAGACCTACAGACTATTTAGGAGAAGCCAGAATAGCTTTCCTAGTGATGTTTTAAATGTACTTCTCCATGTGGCTATGTGATAAAAGAGATTTGGTGAGCTATAAGATTCAATGAGTTTATGATTCTAATAAAGTTTAAAATAATCTCTGAGATTTACAAGATATATTTCTTTTCTCTTTTTTTCTTACTCAAAGGAAGATTTTTTTTTTTTAACTTCAATTTATGTTTATATCTGTGAGTGATACATTGGCTTCACCCACAGTTTTTTCAGGATTCTGAGGAAATAATCTTGAATGGATAGTTCACTCATTGTACTAGTTAGGATGATGGCATTCTGTTCATAATAATGAATTATGCTCTGATAGTCTACTTGGGTTTATATCAGTAATAATAGAAAGGCAGAACTTACAGATGTCACATTTAGAAAGAATCACAGGGCAAGCCTTGGACATCTTAATGAGGAGCACCATAGGAAGCTGCCTTTAACCATCAGATTGGGGAATTCGTTTGATAAATCAACACTCTTCAAATCCTGGTTCCTGACCACATGACTTAGCAGCACATAAAAGGTGAATCAGACACTTAGTGATAAATGTCTAGCAATCAAGGACAGTGGAGACTAATATAAAAATAGAATGCATTGCATTTAAAATGAACATTATAACTGTTAACCTGGGTTGACGCTGGTGCCCTTTGTCCAATGAATTCTCTCCGGGGTTAAGATATATGGGGATACAAAGTACAATTAATAAACAAATAAGGATAAGGCTCAAATATGGGGAGTGACTTGTATCATTTAGTTTTCTGATGGTAGTACACAAATAGACATGTGCTTAGCCCCACAATAAACTGAAACTACCAACAACAGAAAAGAATCCCCTTTCACTTTTAAGAGTACTCAGGTTTAAAGAAAAAACTTATTGTCCCCTATGGCTAGATGACTTGACCACAGCTAGTTAATTGAGTTAATAGGGATACAAGGTTCACACACTAGTTGAGTTAATAAGGTCAGTATGTTCAGAGGTCTTTCTTACAAATGAGTCCTCAATAAGGCCAGAGGTAAAATTTATGTTTGAAGGAATCTTGACTGTGAAAATGTTTTATCACTTTATAATAAAACTTTAATTCATGTGCATTTCATTCATCATTGAGTTCAGCAAGAGTCTCTGCAAATAAAAGCACTCTCTTAGTTTCCAGCTTAGCTTGCAACCCTCAGTGCATTTTTGGATAATCTTTATCAAAACTAACATATAAATTGATATAACTTTGATTTTTTCCCTGAGAATTATTTTTTTTTCCAAAATACTCTAAAAGTAGAAAGTGCACAAAGTACAGCTATAAAAATAAAAGGTCCTCTATTGAGTTCCAGCATTAATTATCAATGGGAAATGTATTGTCTCCAAGTGGGTAAAGAGTGGTTCTTGAGGGTGATGGAAAAAATCTTGCTTAGCACTCTCTCTGCCAAGGTTTCGGGTTCCATCTCTGGTCAAGGAACTAAAATCCCACAAACTGCATGGTGCAGCAAGAAAAAAACAAAAAATCATCTCATCTCAGTGCAGAACTCTTTTGATTCTTTTAAATTTCCTCACACTTTTTGTCCTGCATTTTATCTATTTTCCTTCTACCCAAATCTTTGCTTGAAAATTTCATGGTCAGTAATTCTTCCTTTCAAAACACATTCTTCATAAGATTCACCTGCAGTTCCTTCTCTTGTTAGGAATCCTATGTTCTAGCATGGTCAGCTATGGTTCAGAAATTCAAATTATGTTCCTAATCAACTGGGGAGTTTCTTTGTTTTGTTTTCTGTTTATATCTTCCTGTTGTTTCAAGAGTAAGATATTTCACTTGGACACAAAATTGAAAATATCATCTTTTGTCTTATGGCAGTAAGTACCTGAAATCCTTAAAAAGTGTTACCTAGAAGATTCTCACTTATGTCAGGAGAATGTGAAAAAAAAGTGACACATCTAAGATTCTGGGCTATTCCTTGCAACATTGTGGATAAACATTCCAGGAGTGCTGCATGTCCTCTGATGACTAAAGTATCTCCTTGACAGTCTGATACTAGACGGTACCGATTTTCACCATCATCACTGATCCAAACAATCTACATTACTATTCAATTGGTGAAAATATGCAAAGGATATAATCCACTTACATTTCTGCTAAAATATCTACCCCTCAAAGAAATGTTCACTAACTATAAGAATAGTAATCCCTCAATTTTCTGTCAGTATAATGCTTTCTTGTTTGTTTTTCAATGCTTACATTACTACCTGATGTTTTACAGATTTATGTATTCATTTATGCATCATCCGAGCTCATGCTCTAGGTGCTTTGCTCTTGGAGAACATGTTTTCGGATGTGTTCGCCATAAGTATACTCAGGGCCTGTCACCAAGAAGGTGATAGTAATTATCTGTGGAATAAAAGTAATGTTAAGTGAAAAACAGATGATTACTTCTAAAAAATTGTCTTAGTAAAACTAAGATGATATCGTAATTTCAAATTACATGCTTCCAAAAAGAAAATACTGATTTTAGTGAGGGATATTTTATATCATCTTCATAAAATAATCAGTGTTAATAAATGGCACCCAGATATATATATTTCAATTCGTACTACAAATTCCCATTTAGTGCTTTAAATTTCATTTTCTAATATAGGATTACTGTATTTTCATCTGGGAAAATAAAGCCATCTGTAATTGAATACAAATTACTAAAGTTACTAACATTTACTGACATTTTCAAAAAGCATGGCATTTTGTGATCTCTCCCATCAATAATTTGAAAATTTATAATGTTGAAATATCCATATTTGAGAGTGAAATAATGTGACCCATTGGAATACTGAAAAATTTTAATTTGAACATTTAAATTATGACAGAGGTGTTGAAACTAAAATATAGAAAACTTTTCTGCTCAGAAAGCAAATTCTTTGGTGATGATGCAATTAACTTAGGCCACTTCAGTAGTTTCCTTCTCAGTAAGCAATGGATTTGAAATAATAAAGCTCAGAATTGTGGTCGTCCACATCCTGGGTCGGGTTTTCATTCTGCATTAGGTTTTCTTTACATATAGGTATCACTTGCAGGTTGTCGGGAAGTGTACATGGAGGTGTGCTTTTGTTTTGACCTGCAACCTGAAACTATCCACAGGGGTGTTAGGACAAGGCTGCACTGAGGACTTTTAGCAATGTCTCTGCAGCCCCCTAGCCTACTGAAATCAGCACACTAGTCAATTCTGCCCTTCAGACCCTTCCTAAAAGGTTTCCTGAGACTCCTGAGGGGTCCTGAATGGCACTTTGGAAAATTCGTGTTGCCATCCTCTGCTCAGGGAGTAATAAGAGCCTAACATGCCACAGATGATATGAACAAACATTTATAAAGGAAAAAATACAACCAGCAAAGAGCGTATAAAAAAATACAAAAACATTTTGTAACCAACAAAAATAAACTTAAACAATCATCCTGTGCTTTTGCTATCTGTGGTTGGCTGCATTACTGCTCACCCTTATCTGCTGCTCCCTCCTGGGAGAAGATTTTCCCTCCCCACCTCAATAAAATTAGGCTCAATTACATGACTTGTTTAGTCTGATGACATGGGAGAGGAAGTAATGTGTCACTTCCGGTAAAAGAACCATCATGTTTTCTCTTTCCTTTTCCTATGAAGTAACAATGATCCTCCTATTGGCTGGTGCTTCAGCTTGGATCCTGGAGGGAAGACACTGTACAAAAAAAGAGCCACAGCTGCCCCATGGTGGTTACACAGCAGGAGCAAAAAACAAACAAATCTGAATTAGCCAGAGAAGAAGAGAATACTCAGCCACCAACTGAGATAAACGATTTCATAAATTAGTCTGTAAAATAGGAAGAAGCCTCACATGCACAAAATGCAGGTAATCAGTGCTTCAGGATTTATTTGAGAGTATCCAACCCATGTGAAATTGGAGAACATCAAGAACATATCTTAAAAATCCTATCTAAAATTTTGACCCCAGGTTAAAAGCTAGAAAGCTTTACAAAAGGCTACATTTTTTCACTATGGCAAAAATAATACTTATTTCTCTATCCAGTGCTTTCAAAACAAGGATTCAAGGAATTACTGTAAAAGCAATATGACCCTATTAATGTCTATTTCAGTTTAAAAATAATATTTAAAGATTATCATACTTTCTACATTTCACATGGTCCATTATTACTACTTTCAAAATTGTGTCAATAACATTATTTCTAGATTAAGGAATAGGTTTTGTAACCATCAACATTCCTAAGTATGACCCATGAATCTGTTACATATATAGGCAGTTAAATCTCAAAACAAAATTGACACTCTAGATTATATGAAATTAAATATTTCTGAGCAACTTGGGAGTAAATGCATATTTGTTCTATTTAGGAAAATGTTATCCATCCCTTTGTAATTTATATAGCATTGCAAACACTGCTCAATTAAAACACAAGCAAAATCATATGAAGAAATGTTTTGATAGAACCATTGATGATAAAATATCAACATTTTCATTATATATTAGAATGATTTTTTTTCTTTCTTAATAGCCAACATCTGATCTGTAGCCATGTTCAGTGGATTATAGTAAAAATAACTGTTGTGCTTTGAGGATTTATATCAGGCACTGTGCCAAGGGCTTTGCACATGATATTACAATGAATTCTTGCAAGAATTTGAGAAGTAAATATTGCTGTTATCTTCAATTTACCAATGTAAATTGACAATTACAGAGATTAAACATCTTGGCCAAAGTACAGAAATCATTAAATGATAAAGATGGTGTTTGAAACCCAATCTACCTGAATTCAGAATCTCTGCTCTTCTCAATATATAAGGCTGTCTGTTAGAAGGTCTTAAATCTTGGAATCTTCACTTTCCATTCCCTCTTCCAGTTTTCTAGCTCAGACAAGCATCATGTCTTTTTTTTTTTTTTTTTCTTCAATTACTACAAGAACATTCTTATTGATTTGCTGTCTCCACAACATAAATCTAGTCAAGTTATTCACTACTGTACTGTTTAAAACATGTCCAAACAAGACAACTTATTACCCGGCTCCTGCTTCCATGTGTGGCCTTAGTCCTCAAAACTCCCTAGTTTATAGGTAGCACTCTAATTTTACTTTTCATCCTTTAGTTCACTGACAATGCCAAGTTATGTCTTAGTTTGATACTAATGTCTGCATCTTCTCTGACTCTTCTTCCTAGAAAAAACTATCTCTTCATGCCCTAACTCAAATAATATCACATCTTACTCAAATATTGATCTCACCTGAAAGAGCCTGCCTAGGTGCCTGTACCACAGGAGCACCCAGATAGTCCACTAGCCTCCTTGATTTGAAAGGCAAGCATATCGGTGAAGAGGAGAAATTTGCACATTACTGAGGATAATCTGGAGGATTTCTCCATCGGTCTACCTGCAAACTATGTTTTCTAAGTTCAGTAACTGAACACTAACACTATGGCTGGTTTCTCTGGAGTCATTAGGCCTGTCTTGTAGAAATGTTTTTTCCTTGGAACTCAAACTCATATCCCTGGCATCCACTGGATTAATAAATCAGTGATTAAACCTAAATACTGGTTTAAAGAAAATGCAAGGTCCTAACTGTTCCATCGTTGTGGGAAGTTCATCCCTGCTCCTGCTCCCCCAATCCACTTTGTGTTCTAATTTGACATTTTGACACCACACACTTGTTTACAGGGTAGTAGATGTGAGGGATAACATAATCTAGTGTCCTCTAGTGTCCTTATCTGTTAATGCGCTACCCCACCCAAGACACACTGTTGCTCCTTGATGTAGCTCCACAGTTCTGTCCAATCTCAGAAGGAGAAATAGATGGCAGACTATTGTCTATCTCGATATTGTCTGTTTATTTTTTCTATCAGGTGATCATTGCCACTGGGAAAGCTCACATGACCAGCATCCAACCTGATCTAATGTCCCTCAGATAAACAAGTAATAGTTAGTTCAAGGCCTTCCCACTTAAATTGGCATCAAGAACCCATATCTGATGCTTGGTTTCTTAATGTTAGAGATAGATAAAATTCAGGAATTAACCAGCATTTTTTTGAAGGTAGTACAAAAAAATGAAGAGTAGTCAACCAGTTCTTCTTCGCAACTTTTTAGAAATCTCTTACAACATGTTATCATGAAGAACTAGATGGTACTGAGTGGTATTTGACCATGGACACCAACATACTGCAACCATATCCTGACTGTCACATGTTTTCCCTATGATATCCCCAATGCAAATGGGTAGGCAAAGGGATAAAAAATAATCTAGCCTGACTGTGTTACTGCTACAAGTTCCACTGCTTCTTGTAAAAGTGGTGAAACACCTGTTTAAGGTTTAAAGGGCTCAAGGGACCACTCTATCTTCCTTGTCAACTACAATCTTTATACTGACCAACCTCTACTGAAGAGTAGGGAATTATGGTGAATTAGTACTGGAGAGCAGCCATTAACTGAAAATTTGAAGTATATTTCCTTAATTAATTAGTCACAGTTATGATTAATAAATTAACCTACTAATATGTGATAAAATTAATCTACACATGGATAAAAGACACTTGACTGTGTCAGGTTTAGGAATCTTTATTCCTAAATAAAGATTATGAACCAATATTCTAATGAACAAACTATTTCTCTAGAAAATATATTAAAAATCAGCCAAAAATTATACACAGTAATTTAAGTGAAACATTCTTTTTTGATACAAACATTTACAGTTTA
Source organism: Hippopotamus amphibius kiboko (assembly GCF_030028045.1). Classification (NCBI taxonomy): domain Eukaryota; kingdom Metazoa; phylum Chordata; class Mammalia; order Artiodactyla; family Hippopotamidae; genus Hippopotamus; species Hippopotamus amphibius. The sequence goes on along the minus strand of NC_080195.1, from coordinate 97,647,065 downwards.
AATATGTTTTAGAATATGATATTTGGGTTATTTTGAAACCAGTTTAATGGTAAGAAATATCTAACACAAATGACAGCCTTCTTTGCCCTTGGCATAATACAAAATTGTGAAATATAGAAAAAAAGAAAGTGTTTGGCAGGAATGTTAAAAACAAAATTGTGCCTACGATACTTTATAGATTTGTTCAATAATATGTATTCTTTAAGAACAATGTTTTTAATAAATTTATCAGACCATGATGAATTACAGATATTAAACAACTGAAAATTTAAAACAAAACAATCTTAAAAGAAGCCATTTTTTAGGAGCATATTGATAAAAGATGAAAATCTGAATCTATAAAAAGGAATGATGAAAATCTGAAGTAAATTCATAAGTAAATATAAGATCAATGTTCCCTTTGGACTTTCCACACCCAGGAACAGTAGATGAAAACAAAAGAATCACTATCACTATCTCAACACCGTAATTGACCATGATAGGCTGTAAGAAGTAGGACTGCTATTACATTGGGGGTAGGCAAGAATGCGTCTTGGACTCAGAAGTTTACCTTCCCATAGATAGCCCTTTTAATTCTCTCTCACAACTGTGAGTTTGAATGGATCAGTGCAGTAACCTTGGCTAAGAAATATGTGGTTACCAAGGCTCAGACATATATAAAATGAGGATTTTGACAACACCACAAGTCAGAAGCCATGAAAAGCAGATGTGGTCTTGGTAGCGAGGAGGGCTGTAGTTCTTCCCACTAACTTGTGTCTTCTAAGTTTCATCTCTGGAAGACAGGTCCACAGGAATCCTAGATACCAATTACATGTGGTAAAGAAACTGCATGTTGTACAAGTTGTGGACTGTGAGAGCAATGAATTTGTACAGCTCAGATAACTATTCTCAAAGGAAGATGCCATTCAGATGAAAGAAGTACAATTAATTGACAGTCTCCAGCTGTGACTCCAGTATCAGTTACATCTTTCACAGTTAGATCACACTCATCCCAGGAATGTCCAGCCAATGGTCTACCTGAAGGTACTCAAGTCAGGTCATTTCTTCTCAGGGTGGAACTCTGACAGACAGTCTCTGCTCTGGAGCTCCTGAGAGAATTAGTCAAGAACTTATGTGTCTGAATTGTGGTCCAAGCCTCTTCTCACTCATCCTGCTTCCATACCTGTTTCTATTTATAGGTATTACGTCTGCATTGCAGTTTGAAAAATTTTTTGCCTTACTCTGTTTTGTCTGCAATATATTTCACAGGCATTAGCCCCAAATAAACCTCTTCAACTCCCCACCCCATCTCAGCATCTACTTCCCAAACAACTAAAGAAGGCATATATTTATCCAAAAAGTCAACAAAGCAGTGTCTGCAAATGTAGACATTTAAAAATTTGGTTGAAAACTACTGCACTAATTTGATAAATGTAGATGATAATTATATCCAATTTAAACCTTGGAGATTTATTTATTTCCCCTACGTGGATGCTTAGGAATTATTTTACTCTGCTTATTTGGGTCGTTTATTTTACCATTAAACATTATATATGAAGAGATCTAAAGAATTTTAAATTAGGAGCTTTTTGATTAATTCCTTTCTATTACTGACTTTAACCTTTAAGCTTAAAATATTACCACAGTGCATGTAAATAAGCATCTTGATAATTAACATACAGGGGGAGCAGTAATACTGTAACAGTTACTGGACTTTTTATTTATTTATTTTTTACTGTTAAATATCATTCTCCTTGGATTCTGAATAATGTATTCTTGAATATTTTATAGTTCCCTTCTTATCTTCCTCATCTCTATGTCTATGTCTCTATTTCGCATTCAGATGCTGATATTTTAGAGCATGAGTTTGTAAAGTGAATTTCATTATACCCTTTTATATAATAGACAAAAATTGTTGTTTCCTGGTATATTTCCATGTCTTTAAGTTATTTTATCTTCCATTTGTTTCACATTTATAAAATCTCAGAAATGACTCTCACGTTAAAGTTTAAAGTTACTCCTTAAATATATGTGTTTACACTTTAAGCTTCTGTTTACTTTTAAACCAAAATATTTGTATGTTTTCATTGGGAAATATTAGGGTAATATAAATGAATGAAATATGTGTTTGTGGTTCAAGCTACTGTTACTGATTATAGTAGGCAGAATTTTAAAGATTTCTATTTCCAGGTTATTCAATCAAACACTAATCTAAGTACTACCATCAAGAGATGTTGCAGATATGATTAAAATCATCAATTCTTTTCCTTTTTCTTTGAAAAGGGAGATTATCTTGAATTATCCAGATGTGTCCAATATAACTACATAGGCCTTAAAAGGTAGAAAATTTTTTCTTAAGCTGGGAAGAGAGATGTGTCAGAAGATGAAGGCAGAAGAAATGAGGCAGGGCTTCCCTGGTGGCCTGGCACTTAAGAATCTGCCTGCTAATGCAGGGGACGTGGGTTCTATCCCTGGGCCGGGAAGATCCCATATGCCATAGAGCAACTAAGCCCGTGCACCACAACTACTGAGTCTGCACTCTAGAGCCCGCGAGCCACAGCTACTGAACCCACTTGCCAGAACTACTGAAGCCCACATGCCTAAAGCCCATGCTCCACCACAAGAGAGGCCACCGCAATGAGAAGCCTGTGTACTGCAACGCAAGAGTAGCCCCTGCTCCCCACAACTAGAGAAAGCCCGTGCACAGCAACGAAGACCCAATGCAGCCATAAATAAATAAATAAATAATCTTTAAAGAAAAAAAGAAAGAGAGAAATGAGGCAGAAGGGAAGGCATTGAAATTTAGAAGGAGTTGGTAACACCAGGTTTTTACTTGGAGACATGCTACCCACAGGAGACATGCAATCTGCATTGAAATGCACTACAATTGAATGAAATCATAACATCTTGTGTTATGTCACTGAGATGGTTTATTCCTTTGTGTATATGTATCCAGTACATACAGACAAAACCACATGAGCAATAGGTGCAATTATTCTAGCTGAAGGGAAACTGGAAGACACTTTACTTATCCCGAGGTGTTCAGTGAACAATCTCATGGAAAAGCATGTAAGAAAAATTTTGACTTATAGGCATTTTGACTTCCTTTTGGCTGTAAACATAGGAAGATTGACCAGACACAGGCATTATGGATCCCTTTAGTGTTGAGTTTAACTGTGAATATGAGTATCTCTGTAATAAGCAGAACCAGGGTCAATAATGGCTGAGATCTCAGCAATACAGTCTCAACAATATGAACAATATCATGGTTGAAACAAAATGCTAGTAAGAATATGACTGAGAAAGAAGAAGGGATCAAAGATGGGAGGTGATGATGATAAAAGATACAAAAACAAAAATGCAGGAAATCCGCTGAGCTCTAAGCTACATTTAAAAAAAGGTAAATGCATTACTGCCATTTCTGCAGAAAGCAAAGGCAAAGAAAGATATATTTTAAAAGTTAGAAACAGCAAAATAGATAATTCTAAAGGTGCAAAAAAATCAAAGCAAGAAGATAATGGTATGAATCGTCCATGTACTGAAAAAAAGTACTGCCGGTGATAATCTCCTTTGTTATGCTAAAATATATATACTTGAAAAGCAAAAGAGAGAGGAGGAAAGGGAGAGAGAGAGAGAGAGAGAAAGAGAGGCAGAGAGAGAATTTGTAAGCACCCTGAAGGAAATACTGAAATGAGTTTTTAGGCAGGGGGAAAATGGAAGGTAAATATGCTATATTTAAACAAATATTGACTCTCTAAAATGATAGCAATGCCATGTGGAATTTAAAATATAGACAATTAAAACTCATAGAGGTAACAGAATATTCTTATGGAGGAGGAAATGCAGGGTCAGTACACTGCTTGGGAAGAGAGTAAAAGATTGCAATCAATAAAGGACTCTGAGATGTTTTAATATGCTGCATTGTCTAATGAAACCATTAGTAAAAAACAATAGCAAAATAGTGTGTGTAAGATCCAAACAGAGGGAATAAAATAAGAAACAATGCAAGATAAGCAAACAAAAGAGAGAAAAATATATCACAAGAGAAAAAAAAATAGCACATATTAAGATGACATTTAAACCTACATGTCAATGATCATATTAATTAGAAAAGACTATATACATCAAAAAAAACTCTCAGAATAAAAAAACACAACCTAATTACAAGCAAGCATCAAAGTATTAGCTTAGAGAAAGTTTGCAAGTAAAACAATGAAAAAGGATCTTCCATGCAAACCTGAATCTATAGCTATTTAATATCAAACAAACAAATTTTAACCAAAAATGCATTACTAGAGATAAATATTTCATGTTAATAATAAAATAAATCCCCTAGGTGATATAACAAGTATGGAAGATCTTAATACAATTTCAAATATATAACTGAATAATTTACATGAAATAACATGGAAAATAGACAAATCCACAATAACAGCTAACACTTTCTCAGTAACTAATAAAACATCCAGAAAACACAGCAGCTTTTGAAATGTCTATATATGTTCTTTGTCTGTAAATTAAGTGAGAGATAACTAATATAATGATTAGAATATCTCCATAAGTTTGGAAATTAATAAAGTACTAAAATAACCCACAAATCATAAATCCACAGTGGAATTAGAAAACATCTTTAAACAAATTATGCCAAAAAATACAAGTGACAACTTGTGGGATAACCTAAAGCAGTGTAAAATGAAAGTAGTCTTAAATATCGGTAATAGTTAAAAAGAATAAATGTGAAAATTAATGAAAACATGTCTCAAAGAGTAAGGATAAAACACTAAAATAAGCCCACAGAATGTAGAAAAAGGAAATAAAGATGAGGTCAAACAGCAAAGAAATATTTTCTAAAATTGTACAATAAAGAGAATGAGCAAAACAAAAGTTAGGTTCTGTAAAAAAATTTTTAAATTGATAATAATTGGGTGTGGTAAAATTTAGCTGTATTTTTTTACCTCCCACTTTCCTCCTACCTAGAGAATACACCTTAGTTTTTAGTTTTCCCTTCTATGTGATTAGAATAGTGACAAGATTCTCTCCTGAATTTTCCAAGTTTAAATATCACAGTTTTACTCCTTTGTGCCTGAACCTTCACATATTAATAATGCAACAGCGACATATCCTGGGTCAGCTGCTAACGGCCCCCAGCCAGATAACAGAATGAAGTATTAACTGACTGGTGGAGAGTGAGGGGAGAAAGAGGATTAGATGAGGATGCTTGTTAATTAGTATGAATTCTGGAAACAAAGTCAATGGATAATGCTTAAGACTGACCTTGCTACATGGAAGGTTAGCCTTAGTCTTTCCCTTTGGTTGTACTTTATGCTTCCTGCGCATCTATCTGTATTTCATAATTCTTTCTCCTCCTCTCAGAAGAAGGATTGAACTAGATCTTTCATAATCTTTCTAGGCCTAAAGCTCCATGAAATAAGCTAAACCCACTTAAAAATGTGTACAGCATGTGTGTGTTTGAATGTTCTCCAGTTACTAGTTACATTACTATGGTCAATTATACTTGGCAATTGCCCTTAATTGAAGATGAAAGCACATTGGATTTCTAATTTAAAACCCATTCGTAAAACTATTCTAAAAATCCTATTTGAATCGCAGACTAGTGATGTTTCTCTCTATGTGCTGGGATTTTATGGTACATTAAACTGCTCATTCATTCATGCAATTAGAACAATAACAGGATGAGATGTTGTAGCAGGTGATATATAGTAGCACCTCCCACTTATCTCTACTAAGATTTAGATTATGAACATGAAATGGCCTTCAAGAACACTCAGGGTAAAATGTTTCTGAATCCTGAATGAGTGAGGAAATATTTTTCTCCTCTTAAATGTTCCCCATAAGATGCAGGTTTCACAAGCCACCACACTGCCAAAGACAGGAATTGCTACTTTTTGTAGACTCTCCCTTCCTTATTTTCTCCAATACTCCATTCTTGTATATGTCAGCACATCCTGCTTCTTGAATAGTTCTGACATCTGATACCTCATTTGCACCCCTGCTGGTCCACCCTGGGTCAATTTCTGTTCTCATTCAGTTTCTTCACATTCATCTTCCACACTGCTGATACATTGATCTTCACCATGTTATACTCTAGTTTAAAGCTCTTCTAATGATCTCCTGACTTTAGGCTAACTCCAGACAATTGGCATCACCTCCAAGCCTAGATATGTTCTTTTTCTCAACCATATTTCTCATGAGCATTTTGTTTCGGCCATGCTACTCGTATTGCTGAGGCTTCAGCCACTGCTGACCCTGATTCTGCATATTATGGAGAATACATGGAAAGACACAGATACACTAATATATTTAATCTTATACCTAATTAGACTGTAGGATCCAGGAGAAACTCATATTCATACTTAAACTCAACATTGAAAGAATCCATGTTCCCTGCTTCTGGTTGGCCCTGTAATGTCAAGTTGTTTTCCCTTCAGTGTTTTCACATTGGCTGTTGTGCAGAGAATGGAGAACAGAATTGTAGTACAATAAAGACACAGGAAATCATGTAATTATTATGTTTTCAAGGTGTTCATCTGTCTGAATGGAAACCATAAACACACACCATAGAGACAAACCATTTGATGAAGGGGGGTTATCAGTTTAATAGGCATATGAAACATGTATTTTTATTTATTTTTCTAATTAATTTTTGTTAGAGTTAATTGATTTACAATGTTGTGTTAGTTTCTGTGAAGTGTGTGTATTTTAATTACATATTTTAACACAGACTCTAAAAATTGTATCTTGTGGCAATATTTGCAATTATTGTATTTTGGTCAGGTTATATCCCTTTCCATATATATTAATGGCAGCCATCAGTATACTTAAAATTAGTTATATTTTACATTAGATCTCTAACAACGCTATTATGCTCTCACTGTAATCACCACATCCTTTTTATAATGATATAGTAGGAAATACCATTCATAACTTTTTGTACAGTCTCATGTGATACCCTGATCATTTTATACATGGAACAATGATGTATTTGTCACAGTGAGAATGACCACACATATATGTAATTTTGTATGGTAACTCACACGGTGATAAATATACATAACATTGTTCTGTGCATGAAATGCTCTGGGTATCGCATCTAACAATATATTGTTTTAATAAAATGATTTAAAATAAATGGTCTGTTCATAAGCAATAACTTGATTATAGATATATACCAGTAGAAAAAGCTCTCAAGTTGGAAAAATTTTAAAGCCTCAGATTAAATTCACATTTAAAAAAGCGAAAAAAACATTTTTATAATTTTAATGGTCCCTTTTGTGAAATACATTTTACTATAAATAAATTCAATGAAACTTATTGTTTCAATAAATATTTCAGTGAAGTTAAATCATGTACATCCAGACATGTCAGACTAAAAACTGCAATCTGTTGTTAGCAGAGAACTATTTTCCTGCTTATTTGCAAATTGTTTGAAAGGTAGTTTTTTATTTGTCACCCCCGAATTTTTATGAAGTGTCATAACCTACAAGTTGATATTATTTATATTGTTTCCTCAGGATGAAAATAGCTAATTAAAAATATATATGTTTTGTTTTTTTTAGTTCTACTTTGAAGTAATAAAAGGTGTGACCTCAAAGTTCAAAGTGACCAAAACAATAGTAGACAAATTTTCTCACACCTTTATTTTTCAAAGTTTTGAAATCCATGATTGTCAAAGTCAGAATGTGTGCTAGTCAAATTTTCTTCTCAGGTTATGTTCCTTGAACCCCCACATTGGGGAAGACATGGTTGGGGACTAGTAGGAAACTGTTCCTTCATCTAAACCTAGATTTGGTTCCTATACCTATAACTATCTCTGGTTTGGTTTCTCTGGGGCCTTTGCTCTCAGAGGTGCCCTTTTTCTTGGAGAACAATTTTCCGTCTTTAAAGAGTTATTTACTCTTTACTCAAATGTTTTCATTTCTAAGAGCTCAGCTTTTGCAGGATTTTCAGGCTTTTTGATATTTCTCATTGACTAGATTTGTAGTTCTATTTCTGCACATTATTAAGATGCACAAAGCATGCATCTCTGAAGGTGAGGTTTTTCTCTTGGTACCCAGGAATATGGCATTTGCTGACATTAAATATTCTACTTGATTATTTTCAGTGTTGTGCTCCCTTGGGGTTATTCTAACACTGAATGTATTACTCTAATTCAGAAAAAGGCATCATTAACTGGTCGACAATTAGCTTTGAAGGGCTATTTGAAAAGTTAAACACCTCCTTAACATATCCAACCTTATCTGATCTCATTTTAGGAGAGTTCAATGATTTAAAAATTTTTAATTAAAGTATAATTTACTGAAATAGAGTCTTTCTGATCTTAGTGGAAGAAAGAGTATGTTGTTTCACTTCTGATTTTTTTGTTTGTTTGTTTAAATGTCTATCTTTATCCAAATGGCAGTATAACATGATAGGATCTTCAAGGACTATAAGGTTTTGGTAACACAATAGCTCTTTTTCTTATTGACAAATCTTGATGTTAAACATGGAATATAATGCATAGTCTCCTGTCAAAATCTTCCTTTTCAGTTCCAATCCACAATTAACATGGATTTGCTATGATAGCTGTATCAGTAAGCTGTATCATGGGTGTTGCTTCAATATTACAGAGGAAAATCTATATCTTTATCACAGCAAATTAATGATACATCTTTTATGGAAACTCTGATCAATAACCATTTTTTCCACTGAGTAAAAAACTCTTTGGAATATATATGTTTTTTTCCAGAACAAATCAGATGGATGACCAAGAGTTTATCCTCAAAATTGATGCTTGAATTAGGATGTGTAAGTTGTCAACTCTAAAGCTTGATTATAAATTATTTAAGTGGTTGGGGTCCCAAGTAAATGCCATACCTTCTGTAGTCTTCTGCTTATGCTCTTCACACAGTCATAGTTCTTCCCCATCTTTTGAAGATATTTGAGTTTGCAAATAAATATCAGTTTAAAAGTACATACCCATTAAAATGTCTGTTAGCCCCCTTGTGGTCTGTCCTCTACTGACCTCTCCATTTTTAATCATTCCATGTTCCCCTCATTCCCGGTATTTCTAATACATTGGGTTTACTTTAGTTCCTCTAATGTTCTTTATAGACATATGATCTTTGCACACACAATTCCTTCTTTTTAAATAGCACTTTCCCACATGTTTCATTTAACTCCTAAATTTCTTATAACATCATTATATTCTCAGGAAGACTTGCATGATGACTCTGCCATGATCTATTAATTAGTCATTCAAAATATCCCGAGCTTACATTTGTTAAGCTCTATGAACCAGAAAATGTAGTGAGCATTTTCCATGAATTTTACAGTATCATATCATCATCTTTACAATGTCTAAAGTTATTTATAATCACAAGGACTAGCATTTGTCAAGAGCGTACTATATGCTGGGAACTATATAAAGTGTTCTCTGCATATTCTTTTCAAATAGAAACTGAAAAAAATAATATTTAAGTGTTTCTCTATGTTTATGCAGTGATGAAGTTACAGAAAGTGACAGAATTCTTAAACAATATGCTATAGTGTCATCTTTCTCTTATTATTTTTATTTATACCTTTCCTTTATTACCAGTTATCATAGTTGTAAAGTAACATTTATCTCTGTAACTTCTGCAATTCTTTTCTCATGAGCTATTGATGTAAGATTCATTAGAGGTAGGGCAGATCCTGGTTTGGCTTGTAACTAAACCTCAGGCAGTTAGTGGAGTGCCTGGCATGCAGATGTGGGTGAATAATTTGTAAAAGAAAAGCAGGAAGAAGTGGAGGAAAGAAGTAAAGAAAGAATGGAAGGAGTAAAGGATAAAGGGAGGAAGGAAAGAAGGGAGGAAGAAGGAAGAAGTTTATTTTAGATTCAGGATGGTGGAAGATATGAGAAATAATGCATTCCATGTGTCTAAAGGCTTATTTAGCTCCCATATACCTGCTTTTTTGATAATTTAGTTATATGGCCAAGCTTAATTATAAAGGAGTGTGGGAAATATAATCTAGCTGAGAAGCCATGTACCCAAATGTAAGCAACTCTGCTGAAGAAGAGAATAATGTTTGGTAATCACTTAGGGGTCTTGACACAAAGCCTTGGCTTGGATTTTTGCAGTGTCTACTCTCAGTATGTAAAATTCAAGTATCTTTTATAGGAGTTCAGTCTCCAACTCTTCATGACTCTTTCTGCAATTTTACTTTATACTATATGCTATATGTTAGCATTCAATTATATATTAAGTGAACTTCCCTAGTGACATGACCACAGATATAGTTCATCAGAGCCAGCGTAACTTTACTTTGTATTCTGTCTTGCCATACGCTTGCTCTGTCCTAGCAATACTCTTGTCCATGCTGTTCAACAAATAGTCCAAACATGACCCTCCATAAGATTTTTGTTTCTCATGGTCTCCCTACATGACCCCCTTCCCTCTGTCATCCTCAATGTTTACTCCCTCACCTTTAGATTCTTTTATTCTAGTGCCATCTTCCAATTAAGGTGAAATTTTCTGGGCATTCTTCCTAAAATACCTAGATCCTCATGATTCCCAAATCCGTCTCTGATTATTTTTTTCTTCTAAGTTTCTATCATTAATATACCATTTGCCTTATTTGTTTTGTTAATTCTGTTTTTCCGCTATTTCACTATAATGTCATTTAGGCAGAAAGTTTTTTTCTTTTACCCATTGCTTTATCCTCTATGTTGACGCATAGCACATGTTCAATAACCACCTGCTGAAAAAGTCATTGTTTGTAATATATAAGATGAGGCAATGGACAAGATAGGAAAAAAAACATCAGGTCCTCAAGACCTCAGCTGCTTAAAAATTTAGGGGTGGAGCCAAGATCTCACTGTAAATGTAACCCATCTGAATACACATAGGAACTTCAGGGAAAGAAGGCCTTGAATTGTTAGAGCTGTATTGGATACAGGCATCCAAATGTCCAATCTCTTGTGGATGCTGGGTGTTGAGGTGACCAAAGGTACCAAGAAATATAGCGTGGAACTGTGGTAGCCAGTGAGGGGCAGAGTAATTAATCCCTTGAGTCCTATGCACTCTAAATGCTGAGACATGAGATGAAAACAAATTTGGGGGCAAAGGATCAAAGGACAGAGAGAGAGAGAGAGAAAGAGGAAATTCTCTCTGGCTGCTTTAGCTACTACTAACCTAGCCTTTGCCACTTAAATTCTAGCTTTGGTTTCTGAATCCTCTAGCCAGGAGATAATAAGATCCCCTGGCAACTGTAACTGAATCCTTGAAACAGCAAATTTAACTGCTAGGGCATTGAGCAAAGCTTATAATCAAGAAAAAAAGTTAAAATGTTTTGTTAAAATGGCTTGTATATTATCTCATTGCCTCTTCATCTGAATGCATGTTAGGAATTCATGGATTATATTGCTTGCTTGTAATTTCCCATCTCGTAATTGCTGGAGAAGATAATCCCAATAACTCAATAAGGGAAAACTGTAATTAGAGAAGTACTTTAGTGGAAAAAACTCCCCTGCAATTTACAACCAGCAGATGAGTTAGGATTTACTACAAGTGCCTCTAATCTCTAAGGTCTGTCAGCCAAGGAAAAACTGGTGTCATTTTGCCCCCTTACCAAGAAAAAGGGAAGCAGCATGCAAAGAGTGGCAGCTGGAGATACCCCCTTTGACAGTTTTGCACTTGAGTTTGACAAAGCTACCAGAAACATCCCTTTACAAAAAGCAGCTATTGGCTTGATAATGAGTTCTTGTTGAAATCTAATGCCTAACCCAGAGAGACTGTGTTTCTCCAGCCTGAGATAGCCATTTCAGACTATATAACTGACTAAATTAAAGAAGCTCAAAAATACCTCCCTTGTCAATAGGATATGGTATAATGAAGAGTGCAGCTGTCTTGGCCCCAGAAGCATCTCAGTTTTATATTACAGTGTGGCAGCCCCCACTCTTCTTTATCAATCCTGATGTGACTCTGGTCTTTTGATTAAAATTATATGCTAAAACCTTTTGATAATAGATGCAGAAAAAGCTTTTGACAAAATTCAACATTCATTTGTGATAAAAAACTCTCCAGAAAATAGGCATAGAAGGAAATTACCTCAACATAATAAAAGCCATATATGAGAAACCAAAAGCCAGCATTGTTCTAAATGGTGAAAAACTGAAAGCATTCCCTCTAAGAATAGGAACAAGACAAGGGTGCCCACTCTCATTGTTATTATTCAACATAGTTTTGGAAGTTTTAGCCACAGCAATCAGAGAAGAAAAAGAAATAAAAGGAATCCAAATTGGAAAAGAAGAAGTAAAATTGTCACTCTCTGCAGATGACATGATATTATACACAGAGAACCCTAAAAATTCTACCAGAAAACTGCTAGCTCTAATTGATGAGTTTAGTAAAGTAGCAGGACACAAAATTAATGCACAGAAATCTCTTGCATTCCTATACACTAACAATGAAAAAGCACAAAGAGAAATTAAGGAAACTCTCCCATTTACCATTGCAACAAAAAGAATAAAATACCTAGGAATAAATCTGCCTAAGGAGGCAAAAGATCTGTATGCAGAAAACTATAAGACACTAATGAAAGAAATCAAAGATGATACAAACAGATGGAGAGACATACCATGTTCTTGGATTGGAAGAATCAATATTGTGAAAATGACTATCTTACCCAAAGCAATATACAGATTCAACACAATCCCTATCAAATTGCCAACAGCGTTTTTCACTGAACTAAAACAAGAACTTTTATGATTTGTATGGAAACGCAAAAGACCCCGAATAGCCAAAGCAATCTTGAGAAGGAAAGACAGATTTGGTGGAATTAGGCTTCCTGACTTCAAACTATACTACAAGGCCACAGTGATCAAGATAGTATGGGATGGGAACAAAAATAGAAAGGAAGATCAATGGAACAGAATAGAGAACCCAGAGGTAAGCCCAAACACATATGGGCAACTTATCTTTGACAAATGAGGCAAGAATATGCAATGGAAAAAAGACAGCCTCTTCAACAAGTGGTGCTGAGAAAATTGGACAGCTATATGTAAAATAATGACATTAGAACACTTCCTAACACCATACACAAAAATAAACTCAAAATGGATGAAAGACCTAAATGTAAGGCCAGACACTATAAAACTCCTAAAGGAAAACACAGGCAGAACACTCTATGACATACATCAAAGCAAGATCCTTTTTGACCCATTTCCTAGAATAATGGAAATAAAATCAAGAATAAACAAATGGGACCCTAATGAAACAAAAGCTTCTGCACAGCAAAAGAAACCATAAACAAGACTAGAAGGCAACCCTCGGAATAAGAGAAAATACTTGCCAATGAAACAACGGACAAAGGATTAATCTCCAAAATATACAAGCAGCTCATGCAGCTTAATACCAAAAAAGCAAATTATCCAATCCACAAATGGGCAGAAGACCTAAATAGACATTTCTCCAAAGAAGACATACAGATGGCTAACAAACACATGAAAAGATGCTCAACATCACTAATCATTAGAGAAATGAGAGTCAAAACCACCATAAGGTATCATCTCACTCCAGTCAGAATATGCATCATCAAAAAATCTACAAACAATAAATGTTGGAGAAGGTGTGGAGAAAAGGGAACTCTCCTGCACTGTTGGTGGGAATGTAAGTTGGTACAGCCACTATGGAAAACAGTTTGGAGGTTCCTTAAAAAACTACAAATAGAACTACCATATGATACAGTCATCCCACTACTGGGCATATATTCAGAGAAAACCATAATCCAAAAAGAAACATGTACCACAATGTTCACTGCAGCACTATTTACAACAGCCAGGACATAGAAGCAACCTAAACGCCCATCAACAGATGAATGGGTAAAGAAGATGTGGCACATATATACAATGGAATGTTACTCAGCCATAAAAAGGAATGAAATGGAGCTATATGTAATGAGGTGGATAGACCTAGAGTCTGTCATACAGAGCAAAGTAAGCCAGAAAGAGAAAAACAAATACCATATGCTAACTCATATATATGGAATCTGAAGAAATGGTACTGATGAACACAGTGACAGTGCAAGAGTGGAGATGCAGATGTAAAGAATGGACTTGAGGGCACAGGGCTGGGGTGGGGGTTGGGGGGAAGGGGAAGCTAGGATGAAGTGAGAGAGTAGCATAGACATAGATGCACTACCAAATGTAAAATGGGTAGCTAGTAGGAAGTTGCTGTATAACAAAGGGAGATCAACTCAATGATGGGTGATGCTTTAAAGGGCCAGGAGAGGGAGGGTGGCAGGGAGTCATGGGAGGGAGGGGATATGGGGATATATGTATAAATACAGCTGATTCACTTTGGTGTACCTCAAAAACTGGTACAAGAGTGTAAAGCATTTATATTCCAATAAAGAGCTTAAAAAATTGTATGCTAAATGATTGAGAACATAAAATGATTACCTAGCAAGGTTAATAAAATACTTTATAAAAATTTACATAGCAACTGCCCTCAAAGTCAGCAATATTTGTTTTTTTTTTTAGTTTTGTCTTTCTCCACTTAGAATATAGCTTGGAATGAAAAGTAAATGTGGCTGGCCTAATATTTCCTAAACTATTTTAAAGTTAGTGATTCAAATTGTTATTTGAAAGTGAAGGGGAAAAAAGGAAATTGTATCTCATGACAGGATAAATATTAATCAAAGCTTTTAAAGGGCTATTATTGGACTAAATGATGTGGAAAGAACTTTATTGGCTGACAATCATTCAACACTCATACACTCATCCATTAGATGAACATTCACAATACGCAACAATATTACAATCTGTAACATGTAAGCCTTGATAAACATGGAGATGGGTAAGTTATAGCCTTTATTTCAAGAAACATATAGTCAAATGTGAAGCACAGAATTGATAGAAGTATTGTATAATTGAGTATAAACAAATATGGTAAGCTTTATTCAACATATGTCTAATATTCAATCTTAATCAAATTAATAATATCAAATACATCAAGGAAAATTTTGTTTAATTATGTCTAAAAGATTTGGATAACAATATAAACAGTTAGGTTCAATCTGTTTAATGAGAGACATATTCAGAGTATTGGTTTACCAATTTTTTTCCATGGTTGTGACAGAATATGTGAATTATCTATTTTTGTTTTCTCTTCATCTCTTCACTGCTAGGATTTGCCAGGCAGAAAAACTTATGCATCTACTTTTGATTACTTTGAAAGTTGTAGCTAACTACAGATGCAAATAAGGAGTTCATCAGTTTTGCAAGGAGTGGTAGGAAGAATAATGGTTCCCCAAGATGTCAAGTCCTAATCCTCGGGCCCCAAGAATATGTTATGTTATAAGGCAAAAGGAAATTAAGATTGCAGATGGAGTGAAGGTTATCAATCAGCTGACCTTAAATAGAAAAGGTATCCTGGATTATCTAGGTGGGTGCCACATAATCACAAAAGTCCTTAAAAGTGGGAGCAGGCAGCAGAAGAGGAGACTCAGGTAGAGATGTGACTACAGAAGAATAATCAAAGACATGCAACATTGCTAGCTTTGCAGATGGAATAAGGGAGCCACAACAGAATGTGGGTTTTCCAGAAGCTGGAAAATACAGGGAAGTAGATTTTCATTTAGAGCTTCCAGAAAGGAATGATTTTATCCCAGTGAGACCCTTATAGAACTGTAGGGTAATACATTTGTATCATTTTCAGTCACTAAATTTCTGATAATTTGTTACAGCAACCATAGAAAGCTCATTCACAAGAAGAGAGTTATATAAGGTTTCTATAAACAGAATAATTTGAATTCTGATGGCAGGTAAGCATAGAACAATTCAGAAAGCTCTTTAGAATGCTATTTTTGTTCCTTAAATCACTGTAGGAGAAAATAGAGTTCTTTGAGAGAAGTTTCTCTAATAAACTAATATAGTCTGTGCAGTGACACATTGCTTTAATTCAAAGCTGAATGTATTGGCCAGCCAACGGCAATGAAATGAACTTTGCATAATAAGCTACAAGCACAAGTTTTAAAGTTGGGTTCAAGTGATCTGTCAGGGTCTGCAAAAAGTGGCAACGTCTCCTGTTATTACAGAATATAACTGAATCCTGATCAGCACCTGAGAAATAGAAAAACAGATTTTGAGATCAAATACATCCTGAGTTTTGTTTTCTTTTGAAACATTTTTAGGTGTAAAGCTTTGGCACTGTTGCCGGAAGCATCATCGTGGCTTGCCGAACAGGAAGAGGTCCAAGTGTTAATTGAGATTTGAGAGACCACCTCTGTAATATTAATTTTTGTAGTAATGCAATCCAAGTTTTGCTATCATAAGATCCCAACATAGCTATTAAAAACAATCTTTCTTTCTTTTGTTAAACGGCAGGTGTCTTGCTTTGTGTGACTCTCACTAGCTTCTAAACTTTACCCCTCAAATTTGTTTTATAATGTGTTCCTGGACAGTTTAATATTTTTAGGAACACAACTACTATTATTATAGCAAATGAGACCTTGCTATTAAATGTAAGACATATAATTATTTGTTGTAATATTACCTTCATGAGCACTATGGCAAAGGAAACCAGTAAAGCTACCCAAATTTTCAGCGCACCTGGGAAAAAAGTTCTCTTTTGTAGACCAGGTTGTAGTTGTTGCTTGTTGTGGCATTTGAAGATGATGACCTGGAATTTCATTGCTTTTAGGATTGCAAATAGTAGTTACTATGACAAAACTTTAGCTAAGAGATAAATAAATGTCT
This sequence comes from Hippopotamus amphibius kiboko, assembly GCF_030028045.1. Classification (NCBI taxonomy): domain Eukaryota; kingdom Metazoa; phylum Chordata; class Mammalia; order Artiodactyla; family Hippopotamidae; genus Hippopotamus; species Hippopotamus amphibius. The sequence goes on along the minus strand of NC_080195.1, from coordinate 97,630,351 downwards.
GTCTCTTGTCACCTCCCTGCACTGACACAAACTGTAACAGTATTTATCAGAGCCCTGGAGTTATGTCTTGAATAAAAATAGAGCATCTTCAACCCTTATCTTTTATGAGGTGACCATTTACAAGGTGACTTCTAAGATTCGTAGATAGCTTTTGAATGTCAGTAAATGTTATATCAATATTTTTCCAAGTTAATCTGGAGCGTGAGGTGATTACATGTGCTGTTTGTGCCACCTGGTCCTCGAACTGATCCATTCACTGACCTTGTTTCAAACTAGTGAAGTTAGTGATGAATGAGGCAGCAGCAGGGAAAGAGAGAGAAAATGCTAATGAATTTGTTAGGAGTTCCAGAAGGGACAAATTCCTTATGCATTTTCTTTAATTTCAGTTGTACTTCTAGTTGGTCAGGATGAGTGTATTTGGATACAGAATAAAAGTGGAAAGGAAAAAATTGAAATGACAAATGAAAGAAAGGGTAAGAAAATAAATTCATTAATAGCTTCTGTATTTCCTCCAAGCATAAATCATATTGTGATTTAAATTCCCCTAACACTGAAAAATTTATATTTTTGTATTTAAATCTATATACTTCACAAAGGGAGTCCAACTCGAGGATGGAAGATGCCTTAGAGGACTGGGGCAGGGAGGGTGGGGGGGAATCGAGGGGGGGGCGTCAAGGAAGGGAGGGAATATGGGGATATGTGTATAAAAACAGTTGATTGAACCTGGTGTACCCCCCAAAAAAATAAAATAAAATAAAATAAAATAAAATAAAAAAAAAAAATCTATATACTTCAGAAGGTTTCAAAGGCCCTGCAAGTTTAATTAAGTTTAAATTTATGTCTCAACTAAAATTTATCCTTTTGTCTTGTTAAAGCATTGGTAATTCAACTAATTTCACATGTATAGTATTGATATGTCATTAGGGAAATATCATTTGCCACCATTTGTGTGGAATATAATTATATAATAGAATGCATGGTTAAATTTGCCACTGGGAAACTGGTAGTGAGTAAAATTTAACATTTTTGGAGATGAAAGATGTGAAAAACATAATTCTTGATTTTAAAAAATATTTTTATTAAGTTATTGTGACCATTTTACCCTGGTCAGATATGCCATGCTGACAACAGGAATAAGTCAAACTTCATTTTGGCAGGAATCAAAAATAGCTTCAATTCTGAAATTTAAAAATCAAAATTAAGTGTGTTGTTATCAATAAACCATTCTTACACCGTTGTTGCAATAGAAGGCTGCATAGCAAGCACTTGTTTTAGAATAAAGAGCATGTGAAGTTTGACTTCACTAATAGAGTTCTTTGAAACAATGAATCCAGGAGGAACCACCTGTAATTTTTATAGGTGGAAACAAGATTTGAAAGAACATCTTTATGTGAAAGTGCTTATGTACTGTAAGTTCTCTGTAATGATTACTCGGTCAGTCCCTAGGATAGATAACACAGCAGGCTGGATCTCTAATCCCCAAAAACCTGAAGAGGAAAAAATTCTCACCTGTGAGGTTTTGGGAGAGATCAGTGACTTCTTCCTCCACAAAATGCTAGTGAGCAGTTTATGTGCCTGTAACAGTATATTTCTTTTTTTTAAATAAATGTTAAACTAGCATTTATTGAGCAAAGTAATTGCCAGAATACTACTTATAGTAAGAAATATTTTAAAAAAGATCAGAAACAAAATAATATTATATTAGTTGACATGCATGTAACTATTATAGAGTTATAAGAATCACAAGAATAATAAATACAAAACTTGAGATACTGTGATGCCCTGTGGTAAAGGTAAGGAGGGATGGGGGAGAATATGCAGGTAGAAGACATTCTCGTGTATGTTTCTAAAGACATATAAGTCGCTTTTATGTTGCAGAAGGTAAGAAATAATGTTGAAGGCACAGAGTTAAAATAGTTCAGTTTTAATAAATACACTTTCAGCACTATTGAAGGAGTAAGAAAGGCAAAGTTAAATATTTTGCCCTGTGGGGGACACAAAAAAGAGGTAAGGCATCAGTCTCTTCCATCACATCTGAGATACCATCTTCTGCCTTAAAATCTATCAACTTCAACTGCACTATTAGTGATAAACACAAGACGGAACTTTTATTTTAATGTGTTATTTGTACTGAAATGTCTATTCTATCACTTCTCAAACATCAACTCTTGACATTTTACTGAACTAAATAGGTATAAGAAAAATTTTTTTAAAAAAGTTAGAAAATGTTAGCACCCAAGATTTGACACAGAGCAAATTGAAGTGTAGTGGGAATTGGGGTTTGGAATAGAGACGATTATGTCCTCAAGGTAGGTACAACCTTCTTACAGCCAGTGGTCCTGAGAATGGAGCTCTCCATTGCCACTACAGCACATCAGTTTTGGTCTGAAAAACACACCTTGATACAGACACTTAAGCTTTTCTTACCACTGAATCTACTGACCAAATTCAGTCTGGGCCTCTATCTCTGCCTCTTTCTTGTTATTATGAATGATATATCTCCATTTCTCAAAATTCTCTACTTTCTCAATTTTGAATATCATCCCCTAATTTCCTTATTGGAGACCAAAGCCCTAGTTTATTATCTTATTTCTTTCTCCTAGGTTTTCCCAACCAGCTAAAAATAAGTTCTGGTATAGCAAGTAGAAGAATAAAGAAATAAAAAAATTAAAACTTCTATATCCCCACAGGCAATATACTATGTATTCCCTCCTTTTCACAGCATGTTATGTAAAGAAATGTCCACAGTCACTGCTTCAATTTCCTTATTCTCATATTCTTCTTTTAAGCCACAATTTATTGGAACTGCATCCTCACCACACCATCAAGATTGCTGATCAAGGCCACCTGTGACCTCCACAGTGCAATGCATACTTTGTTGTACTCAAATTCCTCACCGGAACAACAGCCTTAGAAACCACTGACCAAACTATCTATCTTTGTTTGCTTTCTTCTCCTGCATATCAGGCCATCTCGGTCTCTTAGTTTTTCCTCCATGTCACTGTCCAAATATCCCAAGTATTTTTCAGTGGATCCTCTTCCTCTTTGCAGTTCTTAAGTGTGAAGTGCTGCGGGCTCATGCCTCAGTCCTATGTGATCATATGCAGACAGGAGATTCATCTACCTTCTGCTTGTCAATGACATACATGTATATCTTTGACTGATTCCCTGATGCCCAGATTTTTATACCTCACAGAACATCTCCACATGAGTATTTGATAAACATCACAAAATAAACATTCTTATAAGTTGATGCTATTTACCAATAAACCTTATTTATTCTTTATTCTTGTCTTTCAGCTCTGTCTAATATGTAACACTCTATTTTTCAAGATTCCCCAGAGAAACAGAACCAATTATATATATAAAATATGAATATATATACAAATATGTCCTATTTATAGGAATATTATAAACATATATATACACTTATATATAAATGTGTATATATATGTATGTGTGTATATATATATATATATATATAAAGATTTATTATGAAGTATTGGCTCACACAATTATGTAGACTGAGAAGACCCATGATTTGCCCTCGGCAAGCTGCAGACCCAGGCAGGCCAGTGGCATAGTTTGAAGGCCTGAGACCTGGAGACCTGGAAAGCCAAATGATGGAGATTCCAGTTCAAGTCCAAAGACCTGAGAACCAGGAGTGCTGAGGGCAGGAGAAGGTGGAAGATCATTGCCCTGGCTCATGCAGTCAGGCAGAGAAATAGTGACTCCTCCCATCCTCCATCTTTTGGTTCTCCACCCTGAAGGGATTCGGTGATGCCCATCCACATGGAGGAGAGCAATCCATGTTACTCATTCTACAGACTCAAATGCTAATCTTATCAGAAAACACTCTCACGTGCACTCAGAAATAATGTTTACCTGGGCATCGTGTCATCCAGTCAAGTTGATATATAAAACTCACTACTACACACTCCTTTACACATCTTCCTGCAAATATAGCCTTAATAGTTTTCCCCTTTCCTTCCATTTTAACCACCCTGGCTCAAACTACCATTAGCTGTTATTAGGCCAAGAACAATAGCCCCAAAACTATCCTCTCTGGTTCCTATTTTTGATGACCTCATCCCTGCTCCAAATATGATTTTCACATAGCAGTCGTAAAGAAGCATAGAGAAAATACTTTAAATAATCAAATTAAAACCAGGCAGTGTCTTTCAAATGCATTTATAATAAAATCCATGTGCCTTATCCTGGCCTAAAAAAGGCTAATATGGTTTGACCCAGGCTTCCATCTCTCACATCACCACCTACCATTTTCCTTTAATTCATCACTTTTCAATCACCATAGTTGTTTGTGTGTGTTTACTGGTCCTTGCTTTTATCAAGATTGTCTCCAGACTCCCAGTAGCCTCCTGACAACTAATTTTTATTCCTTAGAGCGCGTACCATAATGTTTACTTGCCCATTCAAGTTCTCCTTTGTTTACTGTCCATTTTCCACAGCAATATTAGGTCTGTGAGAGCAGTGATCTTTTCTGCTACATACACTGTTGTAACCTCTCTCGATGCTGAAAGAGTACCTTACATACGGTTATGCTCTCTATACATTAAGTGAATAAATGAGCAGTTTTTCTGATGGTTCAGATTAATTAGACTTATTCTGCTGAATTTAGAAATAAGCAGCTCAAATATAAGTTTAATACTGAGCCTAAAATTAAAGAACCTTCAAGGCTATATGCATTTCTAGTGACATGGCGAAGGCCCAGGAATAAAGTGGAATAAAGATATAATCTATATGAATCATCTTCTTAAAATGCAAGGAATACCTTTACTTGTTCTGCAAAATGATATGTGCTTCAAGTGTCATTGACCTGTGTAGTGAGAAATTCGACCTCAGTCATGATTTGTTTCTTTTCTTAGATGCAGAAGTTTGAAGGTTGCCTTGTAAGTGAAAGGGTTTCTTGATTCTTGGTGCATGCTTACCTCATTGGCTTTACTTCTATCTCACAATAGTTTAGCCTCTACAGTTTGACACATCACTTTGAGAAACCTATGTTTTGCAGCTTAGAAGGGTCCTCTCTTTGGCATTTAGTCTCAAAACCAAAAACTAGGTGATGAGAAATCTCAGTTCATTGGGCTTTGATGGCTTCTCAACTGTAGCACAAAAGCCATTTACAAATTTGGCTTAAGTACATGTTTCAGCATGTAAACACCAAAGCTTGGCTTTAAAAAATATTTGGGCAGCAGGAAAAATTGAACCAAACTTAAGACTATTAAGTGCTCTAAACACAATTTATAAAGATTCTTATTTCAAAGACTCTAGAAAATATCAGATGAGCTGATGTTACTCTGCAGTTTTTATGAGACTTGCTCCACTTGGCAAGAATGATAATTTATCTTAGTTTAATTTATGTCTTATTCTTCATTTGTAAAGCTTATTTTTCATTGGAAAATTACTTGGATTTAATGATCTGTGTAGAAGTTTCCTTGAATGTAGGGGTGGCACATTTTAACATAATAGTTGTGCAGAAGCATAACTATTCCATGGAGTTATATGAAGAAACCAAACGAAACCAACACTCTATTTTAAGTTAATTCAAAGCCCCATTACATTTTTTTCACTTTTAGCACTTATAATCTGAATACTTCATCCATTCACATATGTATGTGTATACTAATTTTCACTACATCATTAGCTTATACATAAATGTTGATATTTTTCAAATATTCATTGGTAACACATTTTTATCTTAATGGCATTTCTAAAGAATGAGAATCACTGGGTCTATCATTACTAGATCCACTTTTCACTTACTGTTTTCTCTTAATGCTTAAAATTATAAGCCAGAATAATGACAAGAATAACAGGATTTCATGGAAGTATTAGTTAGAAAAAAGAAACAAAGAAAAATATACTCTAAAATGAACAATCTGAAATAAAATCACAGTATTTATTTAGATAACAGACAAAATAGCAAGCAGTATACTACAATAAATCATAATTATTTATATAACAGACAAAATAGCAAGCAGTATACTACAATAAATCATATTATTTACATAAGCTCATATTTTATTTCTATTATTGTCTATTATTAAAGTTATGGAGGGTTATCTTTTATGCTACTTGATCATGTGGGTCATATCTGTTATTTCATCCTCATTCACTGCAGAAACCACGTGATAGGATTTCTGGATGCCTGCCAATCAGGAGGATAGAGAGAAAAAGAGCCTGGTTCTTAGAGTTTCAGCCCATAAGTGACCTGAATTATTTACATTCATGTTGATGGCTCAGAGTAAGTCATAAAGCCAATCCTAAGAGAGCAAAGAAGAGAAATCCTACCATATGCCAGGTAGGAAAGGAAGAGAATCAACTATTCTGAACTGTCTGTATTAGTTTCCTGTGGCTACTCTAACAAGTAATCACAAACTCAGTGGCTTAAAACAATACAAATGTATTCTATTACAATCTAGAAGTCAGAAATTTTGAAATACTGACAGCACACTGCCTTCTTTCTAAAGTCTCTAAGAGAGAGTCTACTTATTTGTCTTTTCTACATTCTAGAGGCCACCTGTGCCCCTTGGTTGATGACTTCATCCTTCATATTCAAAGCCAGCAGTGTAGCATCTTCCTATCTTCTCTCCAACCCCCAGATTTTGTCATCACATCACCTTCTGTCTTAGTCTAAATCTACAGTTTCCCTCTTTTAAGAACCCTTGTAATTACATTGGACTCACCTAGATAATCCTGGATAATCTCTCCATCTCAAAATCTTTAGTCACATTTTTACAGTTCCTTGTGCCATGACAGGCAACAGGTGCGTAGGTTCTGGGGATTGTAACATGGATATCTTTGGGGGGCTGCTGATCACCCCATCACACTGTTCTAGAGTAACAATGGGGAATTCTGGTATAAAAGGATGGCATGGCCCATTGGAAGTTTAGAAGTCAACTTCATTTTAATTAAGTACATTTTATGGCCAGTTTTATAGGATGCTGTCTTTGAAACTCTATACCATCTAATTAAATGTTGTAAGAAAGAAAAGCAAACCTTATTTTAAGGTGGTAAAAATTGAAGTACAAAATGGAAAAATGAAAGAAACAACTAAATTTACTCCATTATATCGGTGAAATCTACAGATATATTTTTATTCCTTAATTACAATTACTTCATCCTGTGTGAAATATAAGTATCACAATTCTCATTAGGGGTATGAAATCCAACTCAGATACTTATTAGACTAGAATTAATGCAAGGAAAAAAATAAAGGAACAAGGGAATACCAAAAAGTCACTACAGAAAATAAAAATTGGCTTAAAAAACATGAGAGAAGACAGTTAAAAATATGTATCAAAGCTGCCTTATAAAATTTTCACTTGCATAAAGAATCTCAGATTTAGGGACTTATGTAAAGAAAATGAGAAATATATATACACATATTTATGTAAAGTGATTTTCATTGTTCTATATAAGGGGTTAGCAAATATTTTCTACAAAAAGTTAGTACATATTTTATCAAAACATGGCGTTTCATTGTCTCAATATGACCACCTAAAATATCATTGTATAGGTTCATTACTAAAAATCAAAATAATGACAGCTGGAAGCAAATGTCTCATTCAATAAGCTGAATGAGATTTTAAAATTACAATGATTTAGAATGAATACAAATTATTCTAAAAGCTATACATTATATACATCAAATGTATATAACTACTTAAAACCAAATGGATTAGGCCTCCTAGGTGGCGCAGTGGTTAAGAATCTGCCTGCCAATGCAGGGGACATGGGTTTGATCCCTGCTCCAGGAAGATCCCACATTCAGTGGAGTAACTAAGCCCGTGCGCCACAACTATTGAGGCTGCGCTTTAGAGCCCGTGAGCCACAACTATTGAGCCCATGTGCTGCACCTACTGAAGCCCATGTGCCTAGAGCCCATGCTCTGCAGCAAGAGAAGCCACGGCAATGAGGAGCCTGCAACGAAGAGGAGCCCCCACTCACCACAACTAAAGAAAGCCCGCGCATAGCAAAAAAAAAAAGACCCAACACAGCCAATTAAATAAATAAATTTAATAACAACAACAACAAAAAAAACCAAATGGATTTCTCAGAGTCAAGCCTTGGGTGAAGTGAGACAGTCAGTTCAGATACCCAAGGTAATGGTTACGCAATGACCGAAAAACTCAGCAACCAAGATGATATTTTAATGTAATATTAAAAAACAAATTATCAAACTATGCCTAAAGCCTGGGTACCTAATTTTGTGTGTATGATACTGTTGAAATCAGGGGCCGATGTGGGTGAAACAAGTGAGAAGAGTTCTGTAAGTGCAGGCTGAAATCACAAGATTGTCTAAAATTTTGATATTTTGTTAATTGTAGATATTTTTGTATTGATTTGGGGTTAGAAAAAGTTACTAAAATATTACATATCTTGATTACTGGGTTTTTGGTTTTGATTTTTTGTTATTGTTATCATTGCCTTACTAGCTGCACCCTAATTGCAATACTAGAAACAATGAATGTAACTTTAATATTAAGAAAACATATTGAAGTTTGCTTAAAATTTTGTTTACATTTTTATTGAAATGCACTATATATAACAAACTTTCCCTTGTTATCAGTTTTTTTTTTCTATTATAACAATATATCCCTAAGATATCTGTTATGTCTCCAAATAACTTCATGTGAATATTGATGGCTTAACCAGACCATTCTTTCATCAAAAACCCTCATCAAGGGTTAAAGAATGGTGATGTTTCTGAATTGAATATGAAGAGATACAAAAAATGCTGATTTGATTCTTATAGATCATTTGTTTTTAAAGCCTGTTTCAAAAATCTAGAAGTAATTTTAAATAGTAAAAATAATCTTTTATTTTAAAACTATCACAATCATATACATATTAAGACAAGAGAAGAAATACCTCTGAAAAACCATTCTAAAGTGTTTTAAGGGACAATGCATGTAAGGTAACCAGAATTTTTTGGTTTATAAAAGAATTAACTATATGTGGTAAAGATTAAATTGTATCTAACTTTCCAGGAAAAATATACTAAATAATGATTTCTTTATCTGTTAATTTTAAAGTAGATACAGTAAATTTACATTCACATGCACACACACATATCAGTATCAACTGTCCTGTGTAAACAGAACATCCTCTATTTTTTTCCCCTATTTATTGTCCACATTCTTTTTTTTTAGCTTGATGGAACATATAAGCAATATGAAATTGAAAAAAGTCACATTTGCAACATAATGAAACATACAAATTATGATTTTACCTGTTTTATGTTTTGATTAGCAGTTCTATATTTTCATGTGGTCTAATATACCAATTGTTTTTTCCATGGTATATTTTGTTTTCGTGTCTTAAGCTATTTTTTTTTTTTGCAAGAGAATAGGAATTATACTTACATTTATATATTGATTGTGTATCCAGCAACGTTGACAGACTCTCCTTTAATTCTTAAAAATTCTGGATTATTTCAGACTTTTTCTATGCACAATCATACTATATTCAAATAAAAACTACACAAAATTATAAATAAACACATAGTTACATAAGCAACCTGACAATCCAGAGGAAAAATCCAAAGAACATTATTGGTGTTTCCAATAGTCATAGTTGGCTTAGATTTACACAAATATTGAGTAAGGTCTCTAACATGAAACTAAGTGATTTTTAAATATTCATTTAGACTTGTCTCCACCTGTTTCAGAGGAAATACCTCAGAGGATTGTTTTTATGAGACACAATTCTTAAATCATTTACAGCAAGAACTGATCTGGCTTGCAGGTGGATTTCAAAACTTCTGTCATAGCTATTCCCCAGAAAAACAGTTGCCTTTGCTGGGTTATCTATAATATGATTTAATTTGCTCAGTTGCAGTTATTTTCTCTTATAACTCACTTCTCTCAACAAGTCTCACATGGGTACACCTAACTGTTAGAACCTTGGATACATAGGAACATCCTAGCTAAACATGCACCATGAAAGAGGTTGATATATGATTGGAGAAATCCAATTTCCAGTATCTTCCAAGTGGCTCCTGCTAGAGGCCACATTCTGCTCAAAAATAGGCATTTTTTTTTTTTTTTAGGAATGTGGGATAAACACATAAAAGTATAATTCTAAAGTGTGGATTAAACAAATGGTTGAAAAATAATACTGACATTTCTGAGGTAGAGGAAACTGAAAAGAATTCTGAAATAATATTTCACAAGGTTATAATGCCTCAGTGTGTAAATAAAACCTGCGGGCAAAATCTGGTTTTCTTCCTATTGGTGCAAATGAAGTTTAATTGGAAAATGGCCATGCCTAGTCATTTACTGATTATCGGGGTTGCTTTCACTAGAACAGCAGGCTTGAATAGTTGCAAAGAGACCATTTAGCCTGCAAATTCTAAAATACCATCTGGCCCTCTACAGAAAGACAAACAACCAAAAAAAAGTTGATCAACCTCTGTTTGTTTAGGTAGCCTGCAAAGATTTGTAGATTTGCCACTGGAAAGGAAAAGATCCCTGAAATTTGGTTATAATTGCAGAGATATAGCAAATAAATAAAGGAAGGAGATTTTGAGTATGTTTAGTTCATGGTAGGGATAATTGACTGAATGATGACAGCTAATCAGTATGTGGCTGTGTAGCCTCGTGCTGGTAGCAACTTAAGCATGCTTTTATTTCTTCAATAATATTTGCAGCCTGTTTTATGGATCTAACTGAAAGGTAGTACCTCCTTTGTCACATTAGGTAGGCAACTGGGGAATCATTTTTTCAATGTTACAAGATGATTTTATCCACTGAATTGAAAATGCCTTTTCAGAGTATCAGATAGGAATGCACTTAAACCTGCTACAAAGACATTATAATTTTTCAAGTGGCTCTGACTTTGAAAGGGAATAAATTATGGTAGAAAATAAGGAAGAAGATCCAGCTCAAACCTAAACTCAGATATAGCAACTTCTGGTATCCCTGATACCTGACAGATCCTTAGAAATTCTTCTGGAAAAAAGCGATAAGAGTAGGAATCAGTGCTCCCAAAGGGACAATGGGGAGTCCTACCTAAGACACTGTTCCCCATGCTTTGAGAACAAAACTCATTAGGATGAGACTATATCTGGAAAGTTAGCATAAGAAAGCCACCTGGAATCTGGAATTCAGAATCCCAAGAATGGGCCAAAAATTGCCACACTCTACTCTTTAGAACAAAGAGAATTTGTCAATATTTGTTGATGCCATTAAAGTCAGGTCTAATAGGCAACTTATATTTGCAATTACTCACTGCAAGAATCCTTTTTACATCAGTGTTCCTCTTTCTTCTACTTTATTGCACTATCCCTTTTTTAATAAAAGGATTTTATCTTTTTTTTAATTTGGGATTTTTTTTAATTTTTCAATTTTATTTATTTTATTTTTTGGCTGTGGGGCTTATGGGACCTTAGTTCCCTGACCAGGGATCAAATGAACCCAGGCCCCCTGCAGTGGAAGTGCGGAATCCTAACCACTGGATTGCCAGGGCATTCCCAAGATTTTATCTTTTTAAAGAAAATTCTGAATATTTGAAAAACAAGGAGTCACATTCAGCATGGTAAGATATCACAGTTGCTTAACAATAGAAATTAGAGATTTTATACACAGTTGTGACACAAAGCACTCCCCCAACAATCATCTATGAGAAAAAGAAAAAGGAGAATTTTGCACCATTCAGGTGAGGCAGAGGAACTTATAACACAGAAAATACACATAATCTTGTGTTTCTTGAAGAAAGTGTTGTAATATGTAATGGTTTCCTCTTCCTTTAAGGTTAATAATTATTACTACCAGCTGAAAAGCCTTTCATATCTGGCTTCTATGAATTTCCTCAACTTTAAACTTGCATGAGGCCATATTCTCCTCTCCAACCCCATTGACTTCTCTCAGTTCCCCAGATGCACTGTGCTAGCAGTGCTACTTTTCCCTGCTCTAGCCTCAATGAAGAAACCCTCACTACTGCTCTAACACATACGGACTCACACACTTACTGAAATTAAATGTTGCCTTCTCATTCTTCAGTTTCCAATTTAGTCTTTCTTAGATCAGGCAGATATCCTGGCCATGAAACGAGGTCAAACCCTCAGAAACCCTTCTTCATACATTTAGTGCTTTTGTAATATGGCTGATACTTGATAGGTAGTTAATAAATATTTTACTAAATGAATAAATTATTGAAAGTTTCATGCAACCCATATGTCTTTCGAAAACTACAAATGGAAAAACACAAAATGTGGTTTTTAAACCAAGAATGAGGGTATCCAGTGAGTTCCAATCCATGTTATTGTAAAAGTTAATATTTTTTGTGCTCCATCCATTGTCAGAGACTGACAGAACTGGAGGTAGCTAAAATTGCAAAGCGTCTGCCCTTATTCCTAAGCTATTTAACAAAGAGATGTGAATTCTGTCTCCTTTCTTTAGTAAAGTCTTTGAATTGTTCATTGAACAAATATTTATTGAAAAACTACTCTGTACCAGACTCTGGTTCAGGCACTGTTGTTACAGCGTTTGATAAGACTTGGGAAGCTTAACTGATAGACTTATAAACCACCCATAGAGAGTATTTTCATCTCAGTTTTGAATTGGGAATTAACTTTTATGCCAGAAAGACAAAAGGATTGCTTTTACTTTGTGCTTTCTTTCCACTCTCACACTTATGGTACAATTATCAACAAAATCCTTTGTTTTCATAAGCTGTAATGTAGGAATAAAATCAAAGTTCACAGAATAGTATTTTCTATTTACTAATTACTGCTATTGAAATCCTAGAGTTCAAAAAGCACAACCCAAAAAACTTACACATCATACATTGTATCATCTAATTCAGTTTTTATTTGTCTATGTATATTATTCCTAGTACAAATACAATAGAATTATACCCCATTGTAAAAATAATTATTAATGACAAAGCACCATGGCCATATCTGTATGACATAAGCATAACTAACACCTAAATTCTGTTATCCAGGAGCTTATAATCTAGTACAAGAGATAACAGAGATACACAGCTAACAGGGGCAATTATATGTAATTTGTATACATATATATGGTAAAGTATTATAAAGGAGAGATTACAACTGTGAGGATAGTGATTGAAAAAATATTTTAAATCCTCTAAAGGAAAGGAAGTTTCGATTAATGCTGACATTTTGATACTGAGTGAAAACATGTATTATTTGTTGAGAAGAAATGTTAGAATAAGAAATTAGAAAAATCATCTTTTGATATTTCCATCTGTAAAATTATTGCAAGTGATATGCTTATAAGCTATTCTTATATTGATTATTCAGTGAAGCAGCTACTAAATTACACTAAATTTCCACTCTCCAAGAGTTTTTTGTTTTTGTTTAAAGGTTTTTCATCATTAAAACTTTCAAGGTGTTTTTTAGTCTTATATATATATGCTTATGAGGCTAAATTAATGCCAAATTTCATTGCCCTTATTAAGCAGATTTTTAGGGGTGCATATTTGTCACATGGTAAATGTATGTATAAGAAAATTAAAAAATTCTGGCATTTTATTCTTTCCGCAAGTGACTTTTTAACAGGCAAACACTGCCTTGAAGGGGTTCTATATTTTGCGAGAATAACTCACCATACTAATTGGACAGAAACAAATCTATTCTCTTTGTATTTTTTTGTACACTGTGGAAGAAGATCCTTTACACTCTGCAGGTTTGGTGGCATTTTAAAATACCAGCTTTAACAAATGTAGTTAGCTAGGCATATTTGTCATGTTCAGAAAATGAAAATAAGAGATAAAAGACTTCCCTCTGAAGCCTGGGAGCATTCTGACTTCAGTGCTAGGACAAAAGAGTACAGGGTATGACACCAGCATGTGTCTCTCTGACTTCATATTAGGATGAATAATCTTAAAAAGAAACTGAGCGTTGGAACCATATCTCCTATGACTCAGTCTCACTTCTCAGTTATGGGTGGATAGCATTTGTGAAATTGAGGTGGTAACCCGGCAAAAAACTGAAGAAACAATAATAGAAGTCCTGAAAGCTATAATCAGAAATCTCCTCCTTCACTTTAAGGTTGCTTGTCTTCAAAGAAGTAAATATTGTGTTGTTTTGATTTCTGATTTGAGTACAGTCGGTAATCATTGTACAGAGCTTGAATAATATAGATAATATAAGGAAAATATAACATTCATCCATAAATCTATTCTATGACAGGTAACCCTATATTCTTTTAATCCATTTCCTTCAGTTAAATCTAGAGGTACCGAATATGGGCAAAAACTCTTCTATTATGCTTTAAAAGTATGTGAAAATGACATCCAACTCTCCTGTGTTCACTTTTTCTTTCTTTTGGTGGGAAACAGAAGAATCGAGATGGGTGACAGGGTGTTAAATTGGGAGTTTCTTTTAAATAGCTGAGATAGCATAGATTAGAAATTGTGATTATTTGTCAGATGGAGAAGGTGAAAGAGAAGGCTTGAGGGATAGTGAGTCTGAGAGAGAATAGGTACTGCCTTTGTAAATAACTTCAGATTTCTCCATGACCTGTAAAAGAGTCACAAAATCCAAGGACCATATATAGACCCAAGGCATCTATGTTAGTCTGGGTAATTTAAAACGGGCCCTACCTAAGAAAATCTGCTGGATGAAACTAGATAAGACAGTGGGAGTTTACAATGGGTTAAAATGTCTGAAAATCCGAAGTTGAAAGGACAGTAGGAACAGCCACCTGAGGGTAAGGGACTGCCCATGAATAGGAGTCACCTATGGAAGGGTCCAGCTAGAAGGATGCAAAGAAGCCATGAAAATACCCACAGGAGGGTAATCACCTCTTGTTAAAGCAGAGGTCAAAGAGGAATTTACCATAAATACAGCGAGTTCTAATATCATAGATATGGGAGACAAAAGAGGTAAGGAGGAAGAGCTAGAGTGTCATCCACTACCAGGCCCTTGCTGGACGAGGGTGGGGTGAGGGATGTCTTACTTTTTAATGAGGATTGAAGTTCTGATAAATGTAACTGGGTGAGCATCCTAATTTCTGAACTCAGCTTTTGTTCCAAAGTTGAAAGCAACTGGGAGAGTGTCCTACCTACCAATGATCAGAAATATCTTGAATCTGCTGAAATTTTCATTCAATTGCAGGAAAAATACTCCATTGAATACTGCAATTAATTTGGGAGATGAAACTTAAACTATGATTTAACTAATTTCATTATTTGTATCATGATTACACAACATATTATTTACTATTTCTATATTAATTTGGTAATATAGCTTTGTTTAACTTATTTAAATTATTTTAATTTACAAAGAAGAGAGAAAATATCTTTATTTGTAAATACAATTAAGTATTAGAAGTTAACAATGTCCCTGAAATACCTAATGACAATCTAAATTATTGCTTAATTTCTTTCTTGCTCTCTTCTCTAACTATTCAAATTCATCTAAGGACAATACCAATTGGACTCAATTTTAAGAATGATTAAGAATTGGTATATACCTGTTCTGTATATAGGGTTGAAAAATGGCATTGTGGTAAAATAGAAAATAGGTTGATAGAACATGGGAATATTAACATAAAAAAGAATGTGCTTTTATATTAAATGTACTTACAACAGGGTTTTGGTTAATGATTAGTAGTGGAACTGCTTTATCAAAAATGTTTATGAAATGATAGGAGATATAGAGATAAAGGAGGCAGAGCAAAACCTCTGAATCTTGAGCTGCCCACTGAGACTACAACGTCCCCCAATTCAAGCTTCTTGCATGATTCCCTATATTCTGTAGAATTTTTAAATATAGTATATTATAAAATATTATACTCCTATGCATGGCTTTTTGGAAAGAGTGAGGGGCAAGAGAAATATATGGAGGTGAGTAGAAATTATGATGATGTTTTTAAAGATTTTCAATGTGCTAGATGCTTGTGTATTAGTTTTCTATTGCTTCATAACAATTTACCACAAAATTAGCAGCTTAAAACAACCCATTTATTCTGTCAAAATTTGCACAGGTCAGAATTTGCAAAGGCTTAGCTGCATCCTCTGCTCAGGGTCTCACAAGGCTGCAATTAAGGTGTCAGTTGGGACTGTGGTCTCATCTGAGGCTTGGGGTACTCTTCCCAACTTATATTGTTGTTGGAAAAATGTATTTCCTTGCAACGGTAGGACTCATGGCAGTGTGCTTCTTCAAAGCCAGCAAAAAAAGGAGATGATACTGGGCGTATACCCAGAGAAAACCATAATTCAAAAAGACACATACATCCCAATTTTCATTGAAGCATTATTTACAATAGCCAGGTTGTGGAAGAACCTAAACATCCATCAACAGATAAATGGATAAAGATGTGGTACATATATACAATGGAATATTACTCAGCCATAAAAAAGAATGAAATTGGGACATTTGTAGAGACATGGATGGACCTAGAGACTGTCATACAGCATGAAGTAAGTCAGAAAGAGAAAAACAAATATTGTATATTAATGTTTATATGTGGAATATAAAAAATGGTACAGATCAACCAGTTTGCAAGGCAGAAACAGAGGCACATATATACATTACTAATAAGAAAAAAATCAAATTGTACACCTTAAATATATGCAGTTTATTGTATGCCAATTATATCTCAGTAAAAGTTCTTAAAAAAAAAGCAGATGAGTGAGAGAGAGAGGAATGGGAAAAAGTGGAGAGAGAGTTTCTGCTATTTCGGTCTCTCATTTTTAGATTGTATTTTAAAGAGTTCACCTGATTAGGCCAGCCCCCCCGCCCCCTCCTCCCCCCCCAAGTGTAATCTCCTTTTTGATTTAGGACCTTAATTACATCTACAAAACCTTTTTATCATGCAATAAAATGTAGTCATAGGAGTGATAACCCCCTATACTCAGGGGTTCTGCTCACACTCAAGGGGGAAGGATTATATATGGTGTGCACATCAGGAGCTGGAATTGGGGAGCATCTCAGAGTTCTGCATCCCAGAATTGCTTCTTGTTTTCCAGTAGAGTTTAATGTTTTTACTTATGATGATTGATAAGAAGCTAGTAATCTGTATCCTCGCTTTTGATTCTGAAAGTGGACTTTAGGTAACATCAAGGTGTACAATTCCTAATAAGAGGTGCTCAGACAAGGATAAAATTGGTGCCTCTTATTTAAGTGTCAGTTTTGGAAGAAGATTGGGGAGCTGCTAACTATTTATATATTAAGACAAAAAGTAGAATATGAGAGCTTAAACAATTTTCACATGAGTTGTAAGGTATGAGGAGATTCTAAATCCTCTGTGTTCTACAAGAGTGTCAGTGATGCCCCTCTCCAAGTACCCCAGGGCTGAACCTTTACTGGTATTTGCCTTTATACCTATGTTGTTAGAGAAGGGTTGGACACATTATACTATGTGGATAGAACAGTCATCTCAGAGATGTGAGACTATGGTATCTGAAATTTATCAAATGACAAAGTTTAATTGGGAGCACATTTATTAGGGAGAATATCCATAAAATTGTCTATAATCTTCAGGACAGGTAAAAAATAAAATCATTTGGCTAATCTTCTTTTAAAAACATTTACTATGCAAAAAAATGAAAAGACAATTATGTTACAATAAGTAAATTTAAATCTTAAGGGATATATACATATATATCCCTTCAAGTATGAGTATTTGCACAAGAAATGCAATATGAAATAGCTTTATTCCCAATGTTGATATTTATAGGCAGGAATGGTCATGGGAAAAAAAATGCTTTAAAAAAATTTTGAAATCCACCTGCCGATTCCTGTCCCTGCAATCCACATGTGCTAAATTGCTAGATTTCTTAAGCTACACTATGATATCTGTGGTGCTCAGAGCTGCAGTCAGTACTTTTTTTTTTAATTAGCACATTTTGTTTGTTTGTTTGTTTTAATGCAGCTCCACAGTATGTCAGTAAATCCTATCAGGCAACTTCTGAATGAAAAGTTCATGGATATATCCATTTGTTGAAATATATTGTTGACTAAACATTATTGGAGAGCTGAGCATAATCATTTATCAAAATTAACAATACAAAGGAATAATCTAAACTTTTTAACATAAAAATGATTCACTATTAGTCTCCAATGCTGCACTCATTGAGAATTTAAGAAAATGAAGTTGAGAAAAGTAAAGTCATTTTTACTCCCACTAAGTCAATGTAAAAATATAACCTCAATACATACTAATATATTCCTTATGGAATGTCAAAGTTTTATAAATGAACATATTTTATAAACTTTGCAAATAAAATAAATATTAACATGAAATAAAAATATATATATTAGTTTTAAATCACATTTTTATAGTCCATTCTAAATGAAATTTTTAATCATGTTACCTATTTCAAATATCAGAAATTAGATATAATGATAAATTAATATAAAGCAGATTCTGAAAATATTTGAAATATTAAATCATATAATAACTTCATTTTGTGGCTTCATCAAAGAAAATTGGAAAAAGCATCCACAAATCTAATTCATTACAGTTTATAGTGGATATTGTCAATCATCTCAAGGCTGAGTGACTCTGTCACTTTTCATTTGGAAAAATAAAAGTTTTCTGAATATTCAAATGATTGTTCCCATCCATTCAAAATACCCAGAGACAAATTTGCTAAGAAATGCACACACATGCTGTAAGCATTTGTCTTCATAGTTCACGTTTCATAAGATTCTAATTCAAAAACTCAAAATTTTGACTGTTTGCATTGATCTGCAAGTAGGGAATATTTTTTTTTGTTCAATTAGTTTTATGGATTGTTGACAATTTCTGGATTTTTTTTTTTGCATCTTTAATGAAAATAGATTAAAGAAATCTTTTAAGAACTGAGTAGATTTCAATTGAACTTTTATATAAAATTATATTTCTTGATCTAGACATGTTATGAATGTGGTTAATGTCAGTTCCCTACCCCTCAGTAAGTGTTTGTAAATAGGCCACAGTAAGAAGTGTGAAAAGTAAGAAGGAAACTATTACATTTAAATTTATGAAGTAACTACAAATTGGTAAAATTTGATGGCAGTCTTTGCTTATTAGAGTGTATGGTGTGAATATACAATTCTCTAATTTGTTTTCTATTTGCTTACTCATAAAATCTCTTCCTTCTTCCTTACCTTTTTACTTTTTTACATTATATGAATATTTTAAAATATACTCTCTAATGTTACACTGTTTGAAACTTTAGATCTCTGTAAAGGATTTACATCATAGAAACATTTTGCCAATAGTCACATAAATAAATGACATTTCAGTCTCTGAAAATATTAATTTAATACATTTTTTAAGTTTTATACTTGTGGATTATTTGCCTTAGTAGTATAGAGAGTTCTCATACACCTTTCAGTTTCCTTCCTTGTTCATATCTAACATGACTATAGTATTCTTGTAACAATTAACAAATTAATGTTGACTAAAGTACATACTTTTTTTAGATTTCCTTAGTTTCTACCTAATTTACTTTTCTCTTTAAGCATCCCATCCAGGGTACCACATTGCATTTAGTTGTAATGTCTCTTTGGGCTCCTCTTGTCTGTGGTAGTTTCTCAGACTTTGGTTATTTCTGATGATCATGAGAGTTTTGAAGAGTACTAGTCAGGTAATTAATAAAGTTCCCTTCTATTAGCATTTGTCTGTGTTTTTCTCATGATTAGATTGGGGTTACAACTATTTGGGAGAAAGACTACACAGGTGAAGTGCCATTTTACTAATATCCTAAAAAGGAAGTGTGGTATCCACACCGCTTATCATTGTTGATGATGATTTTGATTATCATAAAGAGGAAAATTAGAAACTTGCACTCAGATAAAAATAACTGCATGCTTGTTCTGCTTTTGTAAAATATGCTTGCTGCACCAAGAAAAAAAAAAAAAAAACAGGATGACCTAGCAATCCAATGTAACCATAAGATGTTTTGCTAAAAATGGAATGTTCTTCATCTGCTCTTGAAAGTTTCTGTTTGGAAACTTCCGTACTCTGTAAACCAAGTAACCAATCTACCCATGCTAACTGTAAACATGTGCACTGACCCCTATAAAAGTAAAGCTCACCCTGAGCTCAGGGCCCAGAACTTTGAAGCATTAGCTCATCTGGGGCCATGGGCTTAATAAACCTGAGTTCTCCAACCCTCCAAGTGTGGTGCTTGGTTTCTCAATGACCCGATTTCTGCAACAATCAAAGTTAAGGTTTGTCAGGTTTACTCATTGTAAAGTTATTCCATTTTCAACTTTCCATACTGTACTCTTTGGAAGAAACTCACTAAGCCCATGTTTAAGGAGTGATCTCTTTGAGGACAAAGTATCTACATGAATTATTTGGACATTTTCTCCATGGGAGATTTTCTCTCTCCTTCTAGGTATTGATTTATTTAGTTGTTAATTGACATCAATATGAACTCTTGTATATGTATTTTACTCTTTAGATTGTAATACAATGTTGCTTTATTTTGTTGCCCACATTTTTCCAGATTTGGCCATCAGGAGCTCTTTCAGTTGGCATCTGTGTCCCTTTGGCATATCCAAATGATGTGAGTGGCTTTTTTAAAATAGCATTTCCTTACTTTCTGGCACTAAAAGCTGTTCCAGGCTCATCTTGTATATTTCCTTTCATTGCTGCAAGGATCCCTGGTTCCTTTCATTGGAGGAATGGCCTTAGAAACCAAGAACTGAGTGCTAGGTGTATACACACACACACACACACACACACACACACACACACACATACACATACACACACACCAAGGTATCTTGCTTCTCAGCTCTCTTAACTTAGGAAATATATGCAGGTATACTAACCAATGGATATACAAACATCTATAAATATTGATATATGTAACTATCTGTAGCTATATTACAGATTTACAGATGTATCTAATTCTGACCCACTGTTCTATGGACCATTCTAGCCTCCTCCCCTTGTTTATAAATTCCCCTTCCAACAGTGAGGATCCAGGTTCCTACCATCTGCCACCCATTTACTTAAGTGTTTCCATTCTGGTATACATGTGTATCAGAATCTGAATTTTTAACCAATATCCTCATAGAATCACTGTAACAACTAGTTGTCCTTTAATGTTACAAATTTCACTCCCTTCCAAAGTTGCTTAGTCTACCTCCTTCAGTGAGGTTGTTTCATACATTTGCAATACAGTAAGATTACTTTATAACATTTCACACCCAATCCTGTGATTTCCCCAACTTCATAAAATTTTTGTTTCACTTCCATTATATTGAGATATATTTGGCATGTAACATTGTGTACTTTTAAGGTGTACATAAGTGTATTAAATCATCTGTGTTAAAAAAAACATTTTAAAGTTGCATGCATTAAAGTTCTCTCTATTCTTATGTTGTAAATTTCTGTTTTTTGACAAATGCATACTGTCATGTATCCATATTTACAGTATCATACAAATAGAATCACATAAAATATTCCTTATGTTTCATATATTCAACCCTCTCTTCCTCTCCTCAAACCCCTAGCAGCCACCCATTGTTTGGTGTTTCTATAGTTTTGCCTTTATCCAGATCATGATATAATTTTCAGATTGGCTTTTTTCACTCTATAATATGCATTTAAGATGCATGTATATCATTTTATGGTTGATAGTTAATTTTTTATCACTGAATAATATTCCACTGCATGGGTGCATCACAGTATGATTATATATTCATCTCTTGAAAGAAACTTTGATTTTATCTAGTAGGTTTTGTCAATTATAAATAGAAATATATAAAATTTCAAGTGCAGGTTTTGTGTGGACATAGCTTTCAAATCAATTGGTAAATAAATAGCAGCACGGTACTGGGTTGTACAGCAAGACCATGTGTAGCTTTGAAGAAACTGCCACACTGTCTTCCAAAGTCACAGTACCATTTTGTATTCCTACCAGCAATAAGGAGGATTCTTTTTCTTTCTCATCCCCAGTGGCAATTGGTCTTATCAGTGTTTTGGTTTAGCTTTTTTTTTTTTTTTTTTAATTTCAGCCTTACGAAAAAGTGTGTAGTGGTATTACATTGTTGTTTTGATGTTGGGAGTATTCTCGCATTCTTATTTGCCTATTGTATTTTCTCTGTTGAGGTGTTTGTTAAGATATGTTGCTCATTTTGTTTGCTTATCATTTACTTTACTTACAAACTTTATTTTGGAGCAGTTTTAGGTTCACAGAGAAGTTGAGTGAAAAGTAGAGAAAGTTCCCATATATACCATGCCCCCCCACACTCAGAGACTCCCCCACTTTTGATTATTTTCATTTGTGTTGTTTCTTTATCATTGGATTTCAAGGGTTCTTTGTACATCTTGGATGCATGTCCTTTTGACATTTCTTTCTGCAACTATTTTGAGTCATAGTACATAACTTCATTCTCATCAGAGTGTCTTTCATAGAATAGAAGTTTTAACTTTAAGGAAGTCCAACTTATCTGATTTTTCTTTCCTGGATCATAATTTTGGTGGTGTATCTAAAAATTCATTGCCAAATAGAAGGCCAGCTAGATTTTCTGTGATGATTTTTTATAGACATTTTTTAGTTTATGTTTTACATTTAGGTCTCTGATCTATTTTGAGTTAATTTATCTGAAATGTGTCAGACATGTCTAGATTATTTTTTAAACGTGGACATTTAATGTTTCAGTACCATATGTTGTAAAGACTCCTGTCTTCTTTAAATTGCCTTTACTCTTTTGTCAAAGATAAGTTGACTGTATTTGTGTGGGTATGTTTTTGGCTCTCTATTCTGATCAATTGATCTATGTGTATATTCTTTTGCTAATATCGCACTGTCTTATAGCTTTAGGCAATTCTTGAATCAAGTAGTATTATCCCCCGGACATTGTTTGTCTACAGTATTATGTTGGCTTTACTAGGTTTTCTGCTTTTCCATATAAACTTTTTAATCACTTTGTCAATATCTACAAAACAGCTCAATGGCATTGGTTGGGGTAGCACTGAATCTAGAGATCCAGTAGAGAACAATTGGCATCTTAGCAATATTTTGTCTTATGTATACACATGGGATATTACTCTATATGTTTAGATTCTCTTTGATTTCCTTCATCTGAGTTTTATAGTTTTTTGCATTCATATCCTGCACATATTTTACTTTATCTACAAATATTTTACTTTTGGTACTATTATAAATTGCTTTGATTTTAACTTCAAATTCCAATTATTTGTTGCTTTTAAAGAGGGAAATAATTTACTTTCATATCTAAGCCTTATGTGTTAGTTTCCTATGGCTGCCATAACAAAGTAACTACAAACTGGTTGGCTTAAAATAACCAAAATTTATTCTCTCACAGTTCTGGATAATAGAAGTCCAGATTCAAGGTGTCAGCAGAGCTATGCTCCCTGTTTAAGACTCTGGGTAGATACTTTATTGCTTCTTCCTAACTTCAGTTGTTATCTTGCCAACCTTCATCTTCCTTGGCATGCAGTAGCATTGCTCCAGTCTCTGTCATCATGTGATGTTCTTCCTGTTTGTCTCTGTCCAAATTTCCCTCTTTCCATAGGGATACCAGTCATATCTGCTTCGTGTCCACACTAATAACTTCATTTTTAACTTGATTGTATGTGCACAGAACCTATTTTCAAACAAGGTCACTTTCACAGATATGAGATTTAGGATTTCAACATATCTTTTGGTGGACACAAATCAGCCTATAACACTATGCACCTGTGACACTGGTGTAGGAGCTAATTAGTTCCAAGAATTTTCTGGTTGATTCTTTGAGATTTTCTACATAGATAATCATGTCATCTGCTAACAAAGATAGTCTTTTTCCCCCCTCTTCCTAGTAGATAAACATTTTACTTCTTTTTCTTGTCTTGTTGCACTAGGTAGAACTTCTAATAGGATGTTAAATAGGAGTGGTAAAAGAACAACATCACCTTGTTTCCAATTGTATGAGGAAAAGTATTTTCTCACCATTCAGTTTGATGTTAGCTGTAGGTTGTTTGTAGATGTTCTTTATGAGGTTGAGAAAGTTCCCCTCTATTCTTAGACTGAATAGAAATTCATCATGACTAGGTGTTGCATTTTGTCAAATGCCTTTTTTTCACATCAATTCATATGATCATATGATGTTTATTTTTTATCCTGTTGTTAGGGTGGGTTATCTTGATAAATTTTAGAATGTTGAACCAGCCTTTTATACTGGAATATTTCCCATTTGGTCATGGTATAAAATTCTTTTTATACATTGTTAGATTTAACATTATTGCATCTACATTCATGAGAGATGATGGTATATAGTTTTCTCTTCCTGTAATGTTTTTATCTGATTTTGGTATGAGGGTAATTCTGGCCTCATAAAATACAATAGGATGTGTTTATTCTCCTTCTGTTTTAATTTGTGAAGAATATAAAGTATAATTTCTTTCTTAAATGTTTGGTAGAATTTATTAGTGAAATCTTTAGTGCTTAGTGCTTTCTTTTTGGAAGGTTATTAATTATTAATTCAAATCTTTAATAGATCTAAGACTATTCAAATTATCTATTTCCCATTGTTTGAGTTTTTGTATTCTTCAAGAAATTGGTCTCTTTTATTTAAGTTATAAAATTTGTTGTCACTGTGTTTCATATAATATCCCTTTATCATTCTGGTAACTTGTATCATATCAAACTTCTACATTATTTTTTCTAAATTCATAAAGACTTCTAATTATAGATGATTTATCACATATTAAAGAGAAAATAAAAAGACTACCATCCCTGCTATCCGGGGTCTATCTTGTTTTATTGGGTTAGCCAAAAGGCTTATTTGTTTTTTTCCACAAGATGGCTTTAGCAGCACTTAGTTGTCTTTAACTTCATTCGAAACAATTCTGTACACTAACATGGAATGGAAGAGATCATGGGGCAAGCAAAATGAACCACCATCAACCACACCAAAGGCTGGTCTTCATCCAAAGAAGGTGATGTTTTGTATATGGTGGGATTGGAAGGGAGTCCTCTATTATGAGCTCCTTTTGGAAAACAAAACGATTAATTACAACAAGTACTGGCCCCTACTGAAAGCAGCACTCAACAAAAAATGTCCAGAATTAGTAAGCAGAAAATACATATCTTCCGTCAGGATAACATAAGACCACATGTTTCTTTGATGACCAGGCAAAAACTGTTACAGCTTGGCAGGGAAGTTCTGATTCATTCATTGTATTCACCAGACATTGCAACTTTGGATTTCCCTTTCTTTCGGTCTTTACAAAATTCTCCTAATGGAAAAAATTCATTTCCCTGGAAGACTGTAAAAGACACCTGGATTAGTTCTTTGCTCAAAAGATAAAAAGTTTTGGGAAGATGGAATTATGAAGTTGCATGAAAAATGGCAGAAGGTAGTGGAACAAAAGGGTGAATAAATTGTTCAATAAATTTCTTGGTGAAAATGAAAAATGTGTCTTTTATTTTTACTTAAAACTGAAGGCACTTCTTGGCCAACTCAATGTTTGGCGGCCTTAAAAAGGCAAGAAATAGAAGGTGATATAAAGTTTGATGGTACCCTTAGCCTTCATTTCAGATTTTAGTGACTGGATGCACTATTACTGCCGTGGTGTTACACTAAGTTTGAACTGTGATGGGTTCTTCTATTAAAAAAAAACACCCACAATTTGAGCACATCATTGCATCAAAGGCTGAAAAATAATGCACATAGTTTGTATTATATAGGGTCACTGCTACTCTGTAAAGGTGAAAAAATCACAGCGTAATAATAAGAATAATAGCAACAATAATTTATGTCAATGAGGTAATATATATTTTTACATATTTTCACATGCATTTTCTCATTTGATGCATTTTATTTTTATTTAGAGATACACATTGTATGAGAAATGAGAGTATCATATAAATAATTACTTGAAAATTTCCACATTATGAGCTTGAAATTCTCTTATAGAATACACATTTATAAGTGGTAAAAATTATCTCATTTAAGGGGTTGATTTTTTTTTCAAAGACTATTCTTCAGGTATTAGCTTTCATACAATTACAGGGAGACGATGAAGATGCATTATCCTAAAGTAAACGTCAAGTTTTACCATTTCTAATTTACAAGAAGGAATTCACCTTTCTGAATATTTTACAGTTATTGCTATTCAGTGTGTATAATGTAATCTTGCTTACCAGATGCAGAAAATCCTAAGGCATGGGCTGAAGGAATAAATACATAAAGCTAACTATAGCATACCTTTTTAAACTACACCAAAATCAAATAATTTCACATGGATAAATCTGAATAAAACTTATAAAGGTGTAGTATAAATTTTATAAACACTTTGAATGTGCCTGTGTTTGGATATATAAATTCAACATCTTGAGGTTATTTTAAATAAAAATGATAGCATTTAAAATAAGTTTAATTATTTTAAAACACCTACAGAAAATATTTTTAAAGAAATAGGTCATATTTAGTTAACCTAAAATTGCAAAGCTTTTAAAGTCAATTTAAGTGTGTATTTATGCTTTTTAGTCTTCTTCAGTTCCAATAGAGTAATTCCCTGATGTTTTAAAAGATCCATTTCTCAGTCAACATTTAGCAGAAAGTCAAATCCATTTGGTGATTGAGGTGTATTAATTCATTAGTTCAATTAACATTCAGAGATGACAAGGGTTATTAGACATTATTAGAGTTATTATGCACTAGAAGTTATCTGGGATGGTGGATTCTGTCTTGAACGGATAAGAAAGGATGTCTGATGAAAGTATGAGGGCAGATCATTAAAATCAGACCAAAACAAAGCATAAAGAGAAACTGAGTTAGGTAGCAGAAACTACAGCTCCAAATCAATAGGTAGGAGAGAGAGTACATATATGTGTCCTGTGATCTTCTATACAGATACCTTTTTCTATTTAACATCATTTCTCTCAACTAAAAAAGAAAAGTTTTCAACTAGATGTTTTATAATATGTCAATGATTAAGAATCCTTGGAATTACAGGTTTGAAGCAAAGCAATTATTTAAAATATATCTTATCTTCATTTAAAAGATCAGTCAGAAGCAAGACACTGAGTTTCTACTTGAAAGATGCAAAAATACTCAACAAAATATTAGCAAACTGAATCCATCAATACAGTAAAATGATCATACACCATGATCAAAGGGATTTATCTCAGAAATGCAAGGATTTTTTTTAATATCTTCAAATCAATCAATGTGATATACCACATTAACAAACTGAAGAAAAAAAGCCATATGATCATTTCAATAAATGCAGAAAAAGCTTTCAATAAAATTCAACATCCATTTATGATAAAAACTCTTCAGAAACTGGGCACAGAGGAAACATACCTCAACATGATATGGCCATATATGACAAACCTACAGCAAACATCATACTCAATGGTGAAAAGTTGAAGGCATTTCCTCTAAGATCAGGAACAAGACAAGGACGCCCACTCTCGCCACTTGTATTCAATATAGTTTTGGAAGTCCCAGCCACAAAAATCAGAAAATAAAAAGAAATAAAAGGAATCCAAATTTGAAAAGAAGTAAAATTATCACTGTTGGCAGATGACATGATGCTGTACATAGAAAATCTTAAACAAGCTACCAGAAAACTACTAGAGCTCATCAATGAATTGGATAAAGTTGCTGGATACAAAATTAATACACAGAAATATGTTTCATTTCTACACACTAACAACAAAATATCATAAAGAGAAATTAAGGAAACAACCCTATTTACAGATGCATCAAAAAAGCATAAAATACTTAGGAATAAACCTATCTAAGGAGGCAAAAGACCTTACTCAGAAAGCCATAAGATACTGATGAAAGAAATAAAAGGTAACACAAACAGGTGGAGAGATATGTCACGTTCTTGGATTGGAAGAATCAATATTGTTAAAATGAACATACTACCCAAGGCAATTTACAGATTCAATGCAGTCCCTATCAAATTATCAATGGCATTTTTCACAGAACAGGAAAAAAAATTAAATTTGTATGGAAACACAAGAGACCCTGAATAACCAAAACAATATTGAGAAAGAAGAATGATGCTGGAGGACTCATACTCCCTAACTTCAGACTATACTACAAAGCTATAGTTATCAAAAGAGTGTGGTACTGGCACAAAAGCAGACATATAGATCAATGGAATGGAGAGAAGGCCCAGAAATAAACTCACACAATTATGGTCAATTAATCTATAACAAAGGAGGCAAGAATATACAGTGGAGAAAAGACAGTCACTTCAATAAGTGGTGTTTAGAAAACTGGACAGCTACATGTAAAATAATGAAATTAGAATGTTCTCCAACACCATATACAAAAATAAACTCAAAATGTATTAAAGACCTGAATGCACAACTGGATACTATAAAACTCTTGGAGGAAAACATAGCGAGAACACTCTTTGACATAAATTGCAGTAATTTTTTTTTGGATTCATCTAATTTTGTTTGTAAAAACAATCTTTTATGACTGTTTGTATCTTGTGTTTTGAAATCCGGGCTTGTGAGTAGATATTTGGATGATCTTAAATTAATTCCTAAGGCCTGAGTTGATAGGAACATTTTTTTAATAGAAAATTTGTTTGCTGGTGCCAAGTGCTCCAGGGTGCTACCAATCTGAAAACATTTTAAAGCTATTAGTTGGCCTAGATTTCCAGTAAAAGTTTTAAAGCACAAATATGAGTAAGAGTGCAGGTATAGTTTTTGTATTTTCTTGGGAGGGTAGCCTCCCCTGTCCCAGCTAAATCTAATAAAGATGTTATTTTATCTTAGTAGTGGGTGGATATTTTTTTCTTCTTCAGATCTTTATTGGAGTATAATTGCTTTACAATGTTGTGCAGTTCATAACACTGTATAACAAAGTGGATCATCTGTATTTATACATATATCCCCATATACTGTCCCTCTTGAGCCTCTCTCCCATCCTCCCTATCCCAGTGGGTGGATTTTCAACATTTACCATTTCATTGCCTGTGTATCCTTTTGCAGTCTACAAATTCTTAAGGGCTATTGTTCTGACATTTCACCTTATGATACTGTCATAGGGAAGTTATGAGGTCATAGGGCCTTGTCTCCCTTACGCCGGGCTGCTGTTAAGATGCAAACTTCTACAGGAAGATTTCTATTTTAGTCTATGCCTACACAACTTTCTTCAGTTTTGCACTTTTCTTTTGGCTCCTGAAGCTTGTCTTGATTTTATTGCACACTTCAAAAAATGTTTGCTGTTTTCAGTGTCTAGTAGTTTTAAAGAAAAATGCTTTTAGATTATATAAATATCCATGAAATCAGAAGAAGAATTTATGAAGTGAATTGATAACATTTAGAATCCACCTTTGATATAGCATTTTGCAATTAGCCAGTATTAAAGTTAGGCATTATTTTATTTTCCCCAGTTTCAGATATCACAATAATAGGAATAATGTTTTACACTTATATAAGTATTCATAGTTTATGATACACTTTTCCTTTATTTTTTATTTATCTTCATAATCTCAAAGGGATACAGACAGGAACCAAGCTGACACTCAGAAATTATGTGCTGTATATATCTCATGATTTTAAACAGAAGAGCTTAGATTTAAATTGGAACTTCTTAACCTGGTCCACCATTGTTATAGTTCTAATCTGGATTTTTAATGGAACTTAAGAATAATTAAAAGGGTCTATTTTTAATATAGAATGCCAACATTATGTGTGTGTGTGTGTGTAGACACATATATATCATGTATTTCAAGCAACCAGACAGTATGAGCTCCCTGAGCTAAAAGTGCTTGCTTTACCTTTAACAATGCAGCTATTTACAGAACTGTAGGTCTGTTCTGATAAGGGATATTTCATCAACACAATAATGCTCTATTTCAGTGTGCTTTGCTTGTAAAGATTTTAGCTGCACTTTATCTTTTCTAAAGACATGTTTCTTATAGAAAGAAATAATTCTCAAATAAAATGTCAGAGTGTTTGATATTTCTTTTGTTCTCTTTAAAACTGTGTCAGGTGTTTCAGTAACAAATGTAAAAGATGGGAAATTTGGATTTCATTTTCTTGATCTGGCTTTTTATTCCAATGTAGGGATTGCATGCATTTGTTCACACAGTAACCACCTCAGATGGTGATAGAGCAGTTTTCTAGTGAGGTAAGTTTATAAAGAACATTCATCCTACTTTAGTAGGAGATCTGGGCAAATGGACACCTTAAAAGCCACATGCAAAAGACTTAACCACAGACACTTACACAATCACTGGACAGAGACATCCAACAATTTTTTAAAGGCACCCAGCAAGAATATTTGTCTTAAGGAAAAGTAGCTCTGTGAGGAAAACTTAATAGTGACTCAGCAGTTCCATTAGATGACCTTGTCAATCAATTTGAGGGTGCGATAACCTAAGAACTTGTTAGAAATTCATGATCTTGGGCCTCACCACAGATCTATCAAATCAGAATCTTCATTTCAACCTATGCATATTAATGATTGACAGCATTGCTACAGGCTGATTTGGGCCATGGATTTCACTGTTAGTAAGTAGTTTTCAAACACTCTCCCTAATATATGTTAAATAAGTTAATTTGCAGGCTTCCCTGGTGGTACAGTGGTTGAAACGCCACCTGCCAATGCAGGGGACATGGGTTCAAGCCCTGGTCTGAGAAGATCCCACATGCCCACGGAGCAACTAAGCCCATACGCCGCAACTACTGAGCCCGCACTCTAGAGACCTCAAGACACAACTATTGAGCCCATGTGCCACACCTATTGAAGCCCACAAGCCTGGAGCCTGTGCTCCACAACAAGAGAAGCCACCACAATTAGAAGCCCGCGCACCACAATGAAGAGTAGTCCCCGCTCACTGCAACTTGAGAAAACCCATGCTCAGCAACAAAGACCCAATGCAGCCAATAAATAAATAAATAAATAAATAAATTTATTTAAAAATAAGTTAATTTGCTGAAGCAAGCAGTTTATTATTTTATGTTGTCCATATCCTTTTTAATTCAATCATGTTTTTCTAATAATGGGTTATGATCACTGAAATGGCTTCTAAGTTGAAATGAATTTGCTCTGCATAATCCCCCTCCCTTAAGTTGAACAACAATTTGCCACTTTTATTGTCTCCTGCATGTCCAGCTTTGTGAGCAAAGACTCTCATGTTTATGAATGCATCCCAGCTGAGTAGCACATTAACTATTTCAAAGTACATGGTCAGTAAATATTAGTAAAATAGGTGAATGAAAGACTTGAGATAAAAATAAATATACTTATACTTTACTTATAATTGTATTTATACAATTTCAAGAATAATATTGGATAGAGAGAAGGTTATTTAAAAATTTTATTGACTAAAATATATAAATCCTTTTTATGGCCAAGTTAACATTTCCAAAATGACTTTTTGAATGGAAGGCATATTAAGACACTTAATTTGATGAGGAAATGTCCTTCTTAATCTTTTATGGAAACTTAGCTAACTAGTACTTTTGTGATTTATTTCTTATTTCTGTCTAAGAATAATAATGATATATCTGCCATTTAATGTTCAGTTACCATTTAAAACATATTACTGATATGGGACTATGATTCCCAATTGGCAGAAGTTGCTACTGACAGAAACCAAACTCAAACTCTATTACTCAAAGCAAAAAGAAAATCAAAGACCTAGAGTTTAATGGCCATGGAATAAAGCAGCACAATAGGTTTATACATAAATTGATGTGGTTCAAATGACATTAGTCTTATTGCTCCCCCCACCACCAGCGCTAAAATGTATTTACCTCTCTCTCACTCTTCTCTTTCTCTCTCACACATACACAAGCTCCATTTACACATGCACAAGTTCCTCTCTGCTCTTACTTTTGCTTTCCAAAATTCCTCTGTCATGAAAACATTCTTAAGGTGCCGCTAATCCCATGGTCACTTCCTCCTATTATTCACTCCTTTAGTGTCATCCTCTTTTCTTGAGCAGGCATGACATATGACTTGCTTCTAACCAATAGAATAAGGCATGAATGATGAGATGTAGAGATTAATATGCATGATTGCACTATGTAAGATTGTATTGTCCATTTTGGGAAGAGGCTCTCCCTTACTGGCTTGATGAAGCAAACAGCTATGTTGGGGACACAAGACACAAAACACTGAGAGAATGCTCTGGGAACTGAGGGTGGTCTCCACCCAATAGACAGCAAGAAAATAAGGTCCTTATTCCTATAAGCATAAGGAATTAAATTCTATCAATAATGACACACTTGAAGCAGATCCTTCTATAGTCAAGTTTCCAAATTCAAATGCAGCCATATGTTGATTATAGCCGTGCAAAGCTCCCGAAAAAGCCACGCTAGACTCCTGGCTCTTAGAAACTGTGACCTAATAAATGAATGTTGTTTTAAGCTGTTAAGTTGGTGACAATATTGTTATGTAACAATAGAAATCTAATACATTCCTTTCCCCAAACATTTCCATCTGTGCCAGGGTTGATTCTAAAATGGCTACCTTAGGATTCTGGCCCTAATTCCCAGGGCTGTGAATATGGTGAGATATCCAGCCCCTGATTATATTAAGTTATGTGGCAAAGAGATTTTGAAAATGTAAGAAAGTTTACTAATCAGTGGACTTTAGTTAGTAAACTCTCAAAAGGAAAACTGAATGGGCTGAATTTACTCTCTGCTCTTTCAAAGAAGAGATTGTTGTTGATATTGTTTTTTTAATGATCAACAGAAGAAAATAAATTCAAAGCTATTCCTGGTATGAGGATAATTTGATATCACAGTGCTGACTTGAGATGAAGGGGTGTAACATGTCAAGTAATGCAGGTGGGCTTCTAGAAGATGACAGTGGCTCCTCTCTGACAGCCAACAAGGAAATGTGGACTTCAGTCCTACAACCACAAGAAATTGAATTCTGCCAATTACCTGAAAGAGCTTAGAAGCAAATTCTTCTCAAAACCTCAGATAAGAACTCAGCCTGATTGATGCTTTGATTTCACCTTTGTGAGATCATAGCAGAAAACACAGTTAAGCCTATCCAAACAGAAGTCATACAATGAAATTACGTAAAACTTTCCTGCCTGTTGTTAAGAATTGGCTATTAGCTGTGAATGAGATGGACATACACTGGAGTGATTTTGGAAAAGCAGTGACAGGATTTAACAGTGCAGAAGAAGGAAATCTCTAAGTGCTGTGTAGTGTATTACCTTGAGGAGAAGATAGGATTGGAAACAGGAAGATCAGCTTGGCCTCCATTACAATAACCACATAAGCAAAGATAATGTCTTGCAGTATAGTAATAACATTGAAGATGGTGAGAAGCAAGGATGATGTGCAAAATCCTAATACCTGGTATTGCATGGATAATGAAAATTCACAATGGATGCCATAGAAATTAGCATAATTACTAGGTAACACACCATATTGGAAATTACAAGATGGATAGAAAAGTTCAGTGTCAGAAAATATTTTGAAAATACCTCTCATACATTTTGCTTATAGATTGGATAGAAAATGTACTTTCATGTTAAATGATATTTAAAGGGCAATTTAGCAAACATGTCCTTCTAACAGCAAGGCAACTTAAAAATAAAAACCCAGCTAACTCCACCAGTAAAGGTATTTATACAAGGTAACATAAGAAACCTAAAATGGATGATGGAAGAAGGAAATGGTAAATATCAGTTAACAATCATGCTCAGAGAGAATTGCAGGGATTCTTAATTGTTTTTGATCCATGCACCTCTTTTTTAAAGTGGATTTATAAATTCATGAAATAAAATGCATTTCATAAGAAATATACATTATACACATTTTTACAATGTAATTATTAATGTAGGTATTTCTTAACACATTAAATAATGAGAAATAGTAGCAATTCTAAAACCTACCATAATATCAAAGTAGTAGTTAATTTATTATTTTGAGATATCTGCAACAACTGTAAATTTACATGAAAATATGTTTTATATTGGTGGCAAGTAATAATCATAATATATGTATAATTTTTTACCTACCTTCATTTAGGAAATGTGAAATTTCAATTAGAGAATAGTGAACAAAAATATATTTTTTTCTGCAAACTTATGATCCCTCTGAATTCCATCCATGATCAACTACTGATATTCTAGTGGTTGCTCTACTCACCACATTTATGTTGTCTAGCTGCCCTTTCTCATCTTATCATACTTCAACAAGCCTTAATATTGAAGATTGTACAAAACAAAGGCATATACCCCTGACCTAAGAATGTTGAAACTTAAAGGGAGACAAAAGTCAGAAAACATAGTGAAGGAACCAACTTTTCCTAAGGCATGAGCTGAGGGTTTAATATGTGTTGTAGTCTCTAAGTGGCAAGAATTAATTTACTCACAATTAAGCCTTCTTTGAACCATTATTTAAAAGTTCACCTAAAAATTATTTTATTTGCAAAAGACAGAAGAGCTTTGCTAACATTCTCTTTGCCATTGATTTTATTTTGGGAGAGATGAAGATTTAGGAGCATTGATAGTGTATATGATAGGTATATATTTGCATTTGTCTAGAAACAAAACTTGGCAATTTTATGAAATAATGTTCACGTGAGAAAGTATTCATAGAGCAGAATGAATATGTCTCATTCCTTGGAAACGTATTCAGCCAGTGTGCCAAGAAAAAATATTGAATATAATTGATGTTTTCATGGTTTATGAACCAGTAAAATGGAGTGAATTAAACACAAACCCTAGGAACTACTTCAACTGAATCCAGTAAGAATTCTTCAGTTGGTCAATTGCCCTAATATTTACAGTTCATTGCTTTAATGAGTCTACCAAAATGATTTCATCATGGAAAAAAATGTTTGAAAGGCAAGAGACATTTATGTGAATGTGTTTTGTACACTTATCAGACTATAAAGAGCAATATTTTAAAGAGCTTTATAAAAAATAAGGCAAAATGAATGAGTAGATGTGCAAAATGGGGAAATTTAATTGCTCGTGACCTACTGAAGCCATTGAGATGCTCTTCATATTTTTAATTTTGCTTTTTATTTTGTAGATTTTTCTAAATTAAAATGTTAACATTTATAGCAGTTAAGCTTTATTGTTTTATTTGAAAGTGAATTTTAAAAATCCCCAAAGTAATATTGAGAAACAGCTATAATTATAACATGTAATTTATTTTTAAATTTTTTACTCAAAATTTTTGTCTTCTATGCCAAATTCTCCAAAGCTAACCTAGCTACACAACACAAGTAAGATCCTGCTAAATATTTTTCAATGAAATTAAGCCAAATAACTCAGATTTTCACAAAATCAAACTAATGAATACTATATAAAAAATTTGTTTTGGATTTTACAGATTAGTCCCAAAAGAATTTGCCCAATGACACCTCCTCTGTACTGTGTACACACTCACTCTGTACCTAGTTTCCAGACCTAAAGCTTATTTTCCCTCATGTTGAATATGGACCATCCTTGTGGCCAGCTTTGATGGATAGAATGTACTACAAATGGGATTTCTGAGCTCAGGCACTGAGAGTGGAGCAAGCATCACTTCCTGCCTTGTGGAATCAAGTTACCATGCTGTAAGAAACCCACATAGCAATGGTGGAGAAATCACCTAGAGAAGAATCGAGCAGATAGTGAGAAAGATTCCAGACATATGGCCTAAATCAAAACATTCAACCAAGGCCTTCCAGTTACCCTATCTAAGACACTAGGCACGTGAGAGAAGTCATATTGAATGTTGTAGCCAAGCAGACATTGTGTAGAGGAGAGGTGAGCTGTCACCACTGGACCCACAGAATTGTAAGACATAAGATGGTGGTGTTCTAAGCCTCTGAAGTTTGGAGTAGCTTATTCTGAAGCAATTGACAACTGAAATAAGAGTGAAACCCCAACAGTTGCAGCCTTATCCAATGATTAGACTTTTATGCTCTACCTTCTTTGTGTGTGATATTAGTGAGGAACTTGAAAACCTTGGAAAGCATTGACTGAAATCAATCCCTTTCTCCAAAATGAACCTTTCAGTAAATAACTTATTGGTATCCACCAACATACATTGCAATCCAGTAAGAGAGATGAGAAAGAATTTGAATAACTTCTGTTTATCCTACCCCAATGGTTGTCTGAAAGTTACCAGTTTTAATAAATTATAACGAACACCTAGGATATGTAGAGCACTGACCAATAGTTGAACAGTAAACTTGAGAGACATAAAGTTGTTTTTGCTTAACTTTGTCTCAGCAGGAAATAGACATATTTACTTAAGCCCAGAACACATTTTTTCATAACTTAATAAGTAAATCATCAATCATTTAAAAGATTACATTTACACAATCTATGTTATTTCCATTCTACTAACTTATTTCTTATGTGGAGACCACATTTGTTTCATTTCTATTATGTCACCACGTGATAACTACAGATACAACCACTGCTAACATGGTTGGATAAAACAGGCTTCATCTTTTTTTTTCTTTTAATTGTTTAGTCTTTATTTGCACTTATACGTCATTCAAAATATTGCATTAGTTGCTTGCATATGAAGTATCAAGCATGCATTACTTAGCCCTGCTATAAACAGCAGCAGAGGAAATTTACACAAGTTAAATGCAATAAGTAACATTTTATGACATTAGACATTAGAATTTTTTCATTGATATAACTGAGTGATATTTCTTAATTTGAATATGAATTTCAAATTTACCCTCTAGAAATTTTTGTGAAGTAACAAGGTTGTTTGTGTTTAATTAACATAACTGAAAATGTTATTTTTATTAACTACAATCTTAATTTAAAATTTACTATTCTAGGAGGTCTATTACTATGGACACATGTGTGTGAATTTCATGAAACTAATGGTACGAATCAGATCTATAATCATTCATTTACTTATAAATTAATGTTTCCTATTTCCACACACTGGATGGTTGCTACGGATACAAATGTGAATAAGTACTCTATTCTTAAGCAGTTCTTTGGAGCTTCACTTATATGCACATGGATGAAGGAAACAATAGCTATGGCTACTGGGATTGTGGGCCTGATATATATGAGATTCTCAGCACCATTAACTTTCCTGTCATCTATTAACCATATAACATAACTGAAAATCTGAGAAAAAAGCACTAATCTCTGATATAATGGTGAAGCAGAGGCAGACAACCCTTTGGACAAAAATTTTCATTGTTCTCTGATGAATTCAATTGAAATTCAGCATCAGTTATTTAAGAATTATTTATCTATAAATCCTAGAAGAATTATTTCAGATTAATTTTTAATTGATCAAAATTACAACTGGGCAGATAGTATATTATGCTATAATCTTTTTTTTTAATCTTGGTCACAGAATGCATATTAAAATTTTAAATTTGAGTCAAAAAGGGAAGTCTAGGGCTTTTCTGGTGGCACAGTGGTTAAGAATCCACCTGCCAATGCAGGGGACACAGGTTCAAGCCCTGGTTTGGGAAGACCCCACATGCCGAGGAGCAACTAAGCCTGTGCACCACAACTATTAAGCCCACATGCAGCAACTACTGAAGCCTGCGTGCCTGGAGCCTGTGCTCCACAACAAAAGAAACTACTGCAATAAGAAGCCTGCAGGCCGCAGTGAAGAGTAGCCCTCTCTCTCCACAGCTACAGAAAGCTTGTGTGCAGCAACAAAGACACAACACAGCCAATAAATTAATTAATTAAAAAAAGGGAAGTCTGGCATTTAGTAAAGCATTATTTTATCTTGTGTAATGATAAAATGTTATAAAAACTTTGCATAAGTGTTTGGATAAGTATTGGGTAATATTTTATTAGAAACAGTAAATTTTAGATTAGACCATAATATAAACATATATTCTAATTACTTGGATACATGTGGGTTAATACAATGGTAAATGGTTAAAGTAGTCACAGATTTTCACAGTTTTTATAAGATGGTTTCTATTCTAACATGGTCTCCAAACTTTGTAGAAAACAAAGTGCCAAAGACCCATAATATGCAATTTCCTTCCTACATTTGAGAAAGCAAGTGCATACAGGTGGTTTAGCACTAAGCTTATGTGCAGTTAGAATAGTTTGAAAACATTAACATCTTACATTTATAAAACTCATTTTAAACTCTGTTGAGTAGATAACATGTAAACATATAAAATTTTGAAGTGGAGACCTACAAAAGAATCTTTGATAAAAATGTAAGTAACTAAACCAGGGACAATTTTTAATAACATCTTTAGACCCAGAACTAGGATCCAAAATATCACCACATAGTACAAATTATTATTACAAAATAACTTCTGAGTCTTTTATTGCTCCAAAACAATAATTATTTCAAGGAAGACTATATGAGAATCCCCCAACAAATAATACTGGAACATTTTTCAAATTTAAATTTTGGACTTAGCATTTCTACATGTATTTAAAATGATTTGGGGTCAATTTCACACTTTTTGTTCTTTCCTAAACTTCTTCATTGCATTTCATTGTGGGGAAAAAGTTCTATTTACTGCTCCATTGCATATGGACAACCACTGCCTAGAATGTTTCCACTAGTGAAAAAGATCTAAAATATTCAAGTAAGCTGAAATTGATCCTGCTAAGCTTTTGTTTCTTTATTCTTGAAAGCTTCGTCGTTTTACTTTTATATGTTTATGAGCCACTGCTCCTTTCACTATCTTTTTCTCCTTGTGTTCAGTGCTTTTTCCTATATTTTAGATTTCAAAGTCACATTCTGACTTTAAAATGAAAATAGTTTCTATCCATAGAGATGGTCTTAGGACACGAATGAGATTAGAAGGCAGTTCAATGTCCTTACCATATTGCATTAATACACCACAGCCCTTATTATATTGTGTTAATAACCTTTGTCACTGACAATTTTCTTTTCAGACCTGACACAACTACTTACTGAAGGCAAGAAATGTCCTGCTATTCACTCTGGTAAAGGCCTATTCATCAGCATTAATTTGAGAAAGCTTGATACTTTTTTGTGCTACAATACGTTTTTCAGTAACTTAAAGTTTTCTAATGTATTATCAGTAGTAATAGAATTCTATTTCTTTTTCAGTAAAACTATTTTCTAAAAAGGAGTTGTCTCAGAAACCAGAAGTGCAATTAATTAGAGATACATGACGAATTAAATATCTTGTCACAGAAAGAAGCAATCTAGTATTTGCAAAGCAATTTCTTTTAAGAAGGAGAAATTTTTGCATTACCTCTATCATCTGCCAACACTTTCGTATTATTTCAAACCAATGAATTAACAGGCACTTACAGAGAGAGAACAGGAAAGTGGTCTTTAATGACTAAAAAGTACTTGTCTTGAATATGGCAAACTTCTTATCTAACAGTTCAAATTTGAGAGGATTAACCACATTGACTGTAAAGAAGAAAGGAAATAGAGCAGATTGTTTTATCTACAGGCAAACACTCTCATTAAAACAATCTTCATTCATAGGCAATTGAGCAAACACCATTACTAACCTGCTCCCCAATAACCAATCAGAAGGCTTAACCTCAGCTCTTCTCGCCTGTCAGTTTATGTTGGAACTGGGTGAGGATTATAAATGATATTTTTTTTTACACCTTTAGTCTCTTGAAAGGAAACCCAGTATTGAGGAATGTCTAGGCCAATCCAGACAAAATAATAAGAAAATGCATGGTCCATAGCCTTATCATTTTGTTTGCTTGGTTTGGTTTCCTATACATAAAGAGTTTACTGCAATGAGGTGCTATTTTGAAGAACAGTAAAATAAAAGTTGTCAAAATATAGAATGCAACTTAATCAAGGATATAATTAGCGTTGAAAGATGGGAATGTTTTTACAATGATCCACATACAAAAAATGATTTCTTAAAGTATTTTTTATACATTCTAACATAACTTGCCTTCATTTCACTGATATTAGAACCACAAAAGTACCTCTAGCAAATTGATTGCTTTTAACAAATAGAACACACAGGAAGTCATCTGTAACGTGGGTTATACTTATTTGATTTCATTAATGTTACAATTTTTGTGTCTTGATTAGTTAACCCCATTTAAACCAACTATAACATGACTACTCAAATTAGGTCAGATATAAAAGTGATTTCAAATGCAGTTGCTTTTTATAAATTTTTTTAAATGGACGTTTTGGATAATGCATTAGTCATTTTCCCACTATCTGAAAATTGTCTTTGCATCTTTGGGAATTAAAACTTCAAATTAAAATCTCATACTTAAAAAAAAATAAAAAACAGAAAAAGAAACAAAAAAACAAAATGTATTAATATACCTTAAGGAAAATATTGAAATAATAGGAATCTGGTCATTCCTTCCATCTCCTAAATTCTACAACTTTCCATTAGTAATTACTTTCATAGCCACAAAATTGTACATGCAGCCCCCCCCCCCCAGTTTTTCCTCTAAGGATCCCCTCTATTTCCTCCAATTTTTGTTCCAATGTTAATATTCTATAAAATGTTTTCATATTCATACAGGCGCTAACATTTTAATTGACTATTATCAACAATTGAACTTTGTGTTTATTCTTTGTGAGAACTAATCAGCATTAACAATGGCTTGTGATCTATTCTTCCAACACAACAAATGTTCACTAGATTTCTGAGAATAGCCAGAAGTTCATTATTAATTACTCTTTTACAAACTTTTAAAAAATCTTTTCTCATCTAATTGCCAATATAATATCAGGGCTAGTCTATGTGTCTATCTG
Organism: Hippopotamus amphibius kiboko; assembly: GCF_030028045.1. Classification (NCBI taxonomy): domain Eukaryota; kingdom Metazoa; phylum Chordata; class Mammalia; order Artiodactyla; family Hippopotamidae; genus Hippopotamus; species Hippopotamus amphibius. Next base: position 97,589,764 of record NC_080195.1, on the reverse strand, counting down.
TGTATCATCTATCTATCAATTGAGAAAGGCAGAGAGAGAAGGGGGGAAGAGAGGAATTATTAAGTACATAAATATATACTTAAAAAGTAGATCCCAAATTTTAGTTTATTAAGGAAAGGCATGAATAACTAAATAATTATTTAAATATATGAATAAATTTGCTTTAAAATCAAAACTAAACTACTACTTATAACTTAGTTTATAGTGGTTGAGTCATAATTATATTTACAACTACATTTTCTCCTTCTTCTCCATTCTATCCATATGTTTTGAATTCTAGAAAGCCTAATAGAAGTTCCCCCAGTTTCTCACATGAGCGTGAACATCTTAACCTCTGAACTATAGACTCATGTATAAAATGAGAATAACATTATTTTCAGAATATTGTTGAACTCAATGAAATAAAGACAGAAACTGTCATAGTTTGTGATCAATAAATGACAGTTTAATACAATTTTTATTGTTAGCATTGTACATAATAAACAAATTGCTTTGATTGGTGCAATGGACTTTTATATCTCTGCATTTTAGAATATCTTATTTTTCCTATACATTTTCTATTAGAATAGAGTAAATTGAATTCCTAGTGGTGCAAAGTATGTGCTATTTGGGGGAAATAAATGCAAAATTTGGTATGTGTATAGCTGCCAGAAGCAAACAATTATGCATGACCCAAAGGAGTCTTCAAATTGCCCAGCCAACTGTTCTCACCTAATCTCTAACCATTTCCTCTTATCCCACTAAGGTTCCCTTGCATTTACCAGATATTTCCTAGAATGTTCCAATCTGACTCTTATCTTCTAGGATTTGCCCTTTATGTTCCTATCTGGAATGCTTTTCTACCATCTTTCTTTGTATAAAGTTGTACTATCCAATTTGGTGGTAGCTAGCCACATGTGTGTATTTAATTTATATTCAAATTCATTAACATCCATTAATTAAAGTTAATTAATTAATTATTTCCTTCTACTAGAAGGCAGACTTCAGAATAACTGTATCTTTGTTTGTCTTGTTGGCTGCAATGTATCAGGGATAAGCTAGGAAATATTGAAAAACTGGCTCTCTGGTGAAAGAAAAAAAGCCCAGATTTATGAATTATCAAGGTATAAATATTCCCACCATGGCCAATCAAAAATCACACATGTGAAAACACTGAAGCTGGAGTTGAAAAGATATGCACACATTTGACTGCCATAAACCAGGATAAGCGGGCTACCTTATGTGTCCAATGATAAGAAAAGTTAGACACTTAATTAGGGCTCAATGTTGTTAAATAAATAGACAAAAAATAAATATATTTTAAAAGCCTTAATTCTTAATACTTAATCTTAAGTCAATACTTAATCTTACTTGAATTATTTTTGAACAAGACAATACACGTCAATTTAAGTGTTGACCAGTTTTACATCATGTTTAAATTTCAGTCTCTTTTTAATTAGTGTATAAGAATTTCTCTGTGTGGTGTTTATTAGTCTCCTCAGAACAAATTAACCACTTTCAAAGATAAGATTTATCAAATTACAAACATATTATAAAAGGAAAAAATGTCACCAATTTTTATAGCTAATCTAGTATTTTCAGCTTGAAGAATACAACAAAATTTGAGATATGATTTTGTTGACCATCTCTAGTTAGTTTTCAGATAAAATCAGCTTTCATGAGGGCATGGATTAGCGGTCTCCATCATTAGCAATATTTTTGTCATTATCTAACTGAATTTAATTAGTACAGGCTCAATTCTAAATATGAACTAGCTTTCCTTAAAATCCTCCCTGTATCAAAATAGGTTTACAGAAATTTGTTTTATTTACTTTATTTCTTCCTTTGCTTTCAAGTATACCATTATGTCAACTCTTCTTTTTTATGCAGCTGGTCCACATTTCTGTTTAAATATTTAAGACCATATCTAAATACAATAATTAGAATAAGTTGTGGTGATTGATATGTACTTTGTAACCCCAACTGGGTGGGGGGAATTGGGACACAGATAAGCAATGGACTTTGTGTGGTCCTTGTATTCTGTGACATCTTTCACATATGATGTGTATTAAAGATATTTTGCAATGTGGAAAAATAAACTTAATAGTTTAGATAATTTTGTCTAATCACTGATTTAGAATATAAATAACCACTATGCAAAAATATTTTTTTCTTACATACACTACCTAAAAGAAGACATACTTTTATCTTTCTTTGTTTTTCACAGTTGGAAATGTATTCAACATTTTTTATATATTTAAATTTATTTAAAAGCCAAATAGAAATTTGTTAATGAAATACTCAGAAGAAATTTCTTAAATAATAAGAAACAATGAAAAAGATGGTGGCGAAGTAGAGGGACATGGAATGCATCCCTCTCCACAGATGCATTGGAAATGCACCAAAGGATGCAATTATTCCCACAGAGAACCAGCTGAACACCAGCAGACGGCCTCGGACACCAGAAAGGACCGCAAGGAACCCAACATAACCGGCAGGGAGGCATCTACGATGGCTCAAAGAGGGTGAAGTGGCACAGCTGTGGCAGACGGGAGGGAGTGAGAAACACGTGGAGGGTCCACATCGCAGCTCAGCGTTCCCAGACCAAGATCCACAGCTGAACAGAGGGTCCGGGAGCGGGAGCGTGGGAACCGGAGAGCTGGTTCAGGGTGAGGAAAATTGTTGCCAGTAAGGTGATGGACCGAGAGGACATGAGGGAAGAGGTCTGCGGCGAGGAGTGCCCGTCCCTGAGAGCTGCCCGGCCATGATGGCGGCTGGATGCTGCAGGCTCGTGGGCAGAGGGGAGAAGCCACGGGCATAGCCTCTCTCTCTCTTTCAGGGCCTTCAGCAGGCAGTGGAGAGATGCCTTGTGGGCCACCTAAAGCGCTCAGGGATAACAAGCACCCTCAGGCACTTGGGCGGGGCTAGATTAAAACCCCTTGGGGAGGTTGCCGAGAAAAAAAACAAACAAACAAAAAACCCGAGAGAGGCCCAACTCTAAGACTTTCTGTTTACACCTGAGTCACCGGCGTCCCTCTGCAACAGGCACCTCCAAGCCCGACTGAAACAACAGTGCACCACTGCTCACTCACTCCCAGGGGAAGGAGCCACTATTGTACCCTCTCCTTCCCCACACACTGATGCTTACAGACGAACAATAAAGGAACCTCTGCTAGCCACAGAATAATGCAAAAAAAACCAAGGCGAGTAGAAGAACAATTGCAGCTGAGACTATAAGGAAACAGAAATATTAGTATCAATCCTATTGAACTGGTCCATTCTGGGATCAGTTCTGGATTTTTTATTTCTCTTTTTTTTCTTTATTAAATACAATCTTAGCCCTAAGGGATCTACAAGTTTTATAACATAATTTTTTAATGATATTTTTTATTCTATTTTTATTTTTTTGCCTTTTTATATACTTCTATATCTAGCTAAGTTTTTGGTAGTATGGACAATATATCTTTCATACTTTCCTTTCATCCCTATCTTTTATACATTTCTATTCCTTTCTTTTTATTTGCATATTTCCAACCACACTACACTCTTCTGTTCCCCTTTCTTCCAGCCATTTTTAGTTTATTTTATCTTAACATACTTATAAGCAACACTATCGATCTGCTCAGACTCCTTGCTCTATTCTCCAGATGATGCACCACCTTGGTATTTAATATTAGGTTTTTGTCTTTATCTTAGATCTTAGTACAATTGTCTAATTTCATTCTGAGAATCCCCATTCTGTCTGGTGGTACTCTAGCTCTTTTCTATATTTGATCCTATCTTACAAAATCTCCCTGGATTAGTGTTTGTGTGTGTAAGGTGTTATTTGTTTGTTTGTTTGCTTTTGCTTTTGTCTCTGATTTGTTCTCTTTCAGCTGTCAATTTCTGTTGGGTTTCTCTTTGAATATCTCATAGCACACTGGGGTTCCATTAGGTCTTTCCAGAGCCTTATGTCCTAATGGATTCAGTAATTGTGTGTCTTATACATGTATGTGTTTCCTAGACTTAATATTTGTTTAATCCAATACTTGGACATTAGTCTGAGGCTCGGACAGTCTTCTATAAACATCTCTATCGCCAGGACAAGCAACCTCAAAAGTTTGGACAACCATGAGGAAACAAAGAAACACCATGCAGGCAAAGGAGCAGGAAAAAAACCCACAAGACCAAATAAATGAGGAGGAAATAGGAAAAATGCCTGAACAAGAATTTAGAGTAATGATAGTAAAAATGATACAAAATCTCAATAACAAAATAAAGTACAAGAAACAGTTCATAAGAACTCAGAAAAACAAACAGCAATGGATAACAAAATAACTGAAATTAAAAATACTCTAGATGCTATAACTAGCAGAATGACTGAGGCAGAAGAACGAATAAGTGAGTTGGAAGATAGAAGGGGGGAAAAAACTGCCACAGAGCAGGAAAAAGAAAAAAGAATAAAAAGAATAGAAGACAGTGTCAGAGACCTCAGTGATAACATTAAGCATACCAACATTCGAATTATAGGCATCCCAGAAAAAGAAGACAAAAAGAAAGGGTCTGAGAAAATATTTGAAGAGATTCTAGTGGAAAACTTCCCCAACATGGGAAAGGAAATAATTAACCAAGTCCAAGAAGCACAGAGAGTCCCATACACAATAAACCCAAGGAGAAATACACCAAGGCACATATTAATCAAACTAACGACAATTCAACACAAAGAAAAAATATTAAAAGCAGCAAGAGAAAAGCAACAAATAACATATAAGGGAAAACCCATAAGGATAACAGCTGACCTTTCTACAGAAACTCTGCAGGCCAGAAGGGAATGGCAGGATATACTGAAAGTCCTGAAAGAGAGAAACCTACAGCCAAGAATACTCTACCTAGCAAGAATCTCATTCAGATTTGAGGGAGAAATCAAAAGCTTTCAGACAAGCAAAAGGTAAGAGAATTCAGCACCACCAAACCAGCCTTACAACAAGTGCTAAAGGAACTTCTCTAAGTAGGAAACACAAGAGAAGGAAAACACCTACAAATACAAACCCAAAACAATTAAGAAAATGGTAATTGGAACACATATGTCAATAATCACCTTAAATGTAAATGGATTAAATGCTGCAACCAAAAGACACAGACTGGCTGAATGGATACAAAACCAAGACCCTTCTATATGCTGCCTACAAGAAACCCACTTCAGACCAAGGGATACATACAGACTGAAAGTAAAGGGATGGAAAAAGATATTCCATGCAAATGGAAGTCAAAAGAAAGCTGGAGTAGCAATACTCATATCAGACAAATTAGACTTGAAAGTAAAGACTATTAAAAGAGACAAGGAAGGACACTCCATAATGATCAAGGGATCCATTCAAGAAGAACATATCACAATGGTAAATATCTATGCCCCCAATATAGGAGCACCTCAATACATGAGGCAAATGCTAACAGCTATAAAAGGGGACATCGACAGGAACACAATAATAGTGGGAGACTTGAACACCCCACTTACATCAATGGACAGATCATCCAAACAGAAAATCAATAAAGACACACAAGCTTTAAATGATGCATTAGACCATCTCGACTTAATTGATATTTATAGGACATTCCATCCAAAAACGACAGACTACACTTTCCTCTCAAGTGCACACGGAACATTTTCCAGGATAGATCACATCTTGGGTCACAAATCATACTTCAGCAAATTCAAGAAATTTGAAATCATATCAAGAATCTTCTCAGACCACAACGCCATGAGACTAGATATCAATTACAAGAAAAAAACTGCAAAAAAGACAAACACATGGAGGCTAAACAATTCACTCTTAAGCAACCAAGAAATCACTAAAGAAATCAAAGAGGAAATCAAAAAATATCTAGAAACAAACAGAAATGAAAACACAACAACCCAAAACCTATGGGATGCAGCAAAAGCAGTTCTAAGAGGGAAGTTTATAGCAATACAGTCCTACCTTAAGAAACAAGAACAATATCGAATAAACAACCTAACCTTACACCTCAAACAATTAGAAAAAGAAGAACAAAGAAACCCCAAAGTGAGCAGAAGGAAAGAAATCATAAAGATCAGAGCAGAAATAAATGAAAAAGATAGGAAGGAAGCCATAGCAAAAATTAATAAAACTGAAAGCTCGTTCTTTGAGAAGATTAACAAAATTGATAAACCATTAGCTAGACTTATCAAAAAAAAAGGGAGAAGATGCAAATCAACAGAATTAGAAATGAAAAAGGAGAAGTCACAACGGACACCTCAGAAATACAAAACATCATGAGAGACTACTACAAGCAACTATATGCCAATAAATTGGATAACCTGGAAGAAATGGATACATTCTGAGAAAAATACAATCTTCCAAGACTGAACCAGGAAGAAATAGAAACCATGAACAGACCAATCACAAGTACGGAAATTGAGGCAGTGATTAAAAATCTCCCAACACACAAAAGCCCAGGACCAGATGGGTTCACGGGCGAATTCTATCAAACATTTCAAGAAGAGTTAACACCTATCCTTCTCAAACTCTTCCAAAATATTGCAGAAGGCAGAACACTCCCAAACTCATTCTATGAGGCCACCATCACCCTGATACCAAAACCAGGCAAAGATGTCACAAAAAAAGAAAATTACAAACCAACATCGCTGATGAATATAGATGCAAAAATCCTCAACAAAATACTAGCTAACAGACTGCAACAGCACATTAAAAAAAACATACACCATGATCAAGTGGGGTTTATCCCTGGGATGCAAGGATTCTTCAACATACACAAATCAATCAATGTGATACATCATATCAACAAATCGAAGGATAAAAAACCATATGATCATTTCAATAGATGCAGAAAAAGCTTTTGACAAAGTTCAACATCCATTTATGATAAAAGCTCTCCAGAAAATGGGCATAGAAGGAAATTACCTCAACATAATAAAAGCAATATATGAGAAACCAAAAGCCAACATCGTTCTCAATGGGGAAAAACTGAAAGAATTCCCTCTAAGAACAGGAACAAGACAAGGGTGTCCACTCTCACCACTGTTATTCAACATAGTTTTGGAAGTTTTAGCCACAGCAATCAGAGAAGAAAAAGAAATCAAAGGAATCCACATTGGAAAAGAAGTAAAATTGTCACTCTTTGCAGATGACATGATATTATATATAGAAAATACGAAAGACTCTACCAGAAAACTGCTAGCACTAATTGATGAGTTTAGTCAAGGAGCAGGATACAAAATTAATGCACAGAAATCTCTTGCATTCCTATACACTAACAATGGAAGAGCAGAAAGAGAAATGAAGGAAACTCTCCCATTCACCATTGCAACCAAAAGAATAAAATACCTAGGAATAAACCTGCCTAAGGAGGCAAAAGATCTGTATGCAGAAAACTTTAAGACATTGAGGAAAGAAATCAAAGATGACACAAACAGATGGAGGGACATACCATGTTCCTGGATTGGAAGAATCAACATCATGAAAATGACTGTACTACCCAAAGTAATTACAGATTCAATGCAATCCTGATCAAATTACCAATGGCAATTTTCACAGAAGTAGAGCAAGAAATCTTACGATTTGTATGGAAACACAAAAGACCCCGAATAGCCAAAGCAATCTTGAGAAGGAAAAATGGAGTTGGTGGAATCAGGCTTCCTGACTTCAAACTATACTATAAGGCCATAGTGATCAAGACAGTATGGTACTGGCACAAAAATAGAAAGGAAGATCAATGGAATAGAACAGAGAACTCAGAAGTCAGCCCAAACACATATGGGCACCTTATCTTTGACAAAGGAGGCACGAGTATACAATGGAAAAAAGACAGCCTCTTCAATAAGTGGTGCTGGGAAAATTGGACAGCAACATGGAAAAGAATGAAATTAGAACACTTCCTAACACCATACACAAAAATAAACTCCAAATGGATTAAAGACCTACATGTAAGGCCAGACACTATCAAACTCCTAGAGGAAAACATAGGCAGAACACTCTATGACACCCATCAAAGCAACATCCTTTTTGACCCACCTCCTAGAATCATGGAAATAAAATCAAGAATAAACAAATGGGACCTCATGAAACCTAAAAGCTTTTGCACAGCAAAAGAAACCATAAACAAGACTAGAAGGCAACCTTCAGAATGGGAAAAAATAGTTGCCTATGAAACAACAGACAAAGGATTAACCTCCAAAATATACAAGCAGCTCATGAAGCTTAATACCAAAAAAGCAAATAACCCAATGCACAAATGGGCAGAAGACCTAAATAGACATTTCTCCAAAGAAGACATACAGATGGCCAACAAACACATGAAAAGATGCTCAACATCACTCATCATCAGAGAAATGCAAGTCAAAGCCACAATGAGGTATCACCTCACACTGATCAGAATGGCCAGCATCACAAAATCTGGAAACAACACATGTTGGAGAGGGTGTGGAGAAAAGGGAACTCTCTTGCACTGTTGGTGGGAATGTAAGTTGATATAGCCACTATGGAAAACAATTTGGAGGTTCCTTAAAAAACTACAAATAGAACTACCATATGATCCAGTAATTCCACTCCTGGGCATATACCCAAAGAATACCATAATCCCAAAAGAAACATGTACCATAATGTTTATTGCAGCACTATTTACAATAGCCAGGACATGGAAGCAACCGAAATGCCCATCAACAAACGAATGGATAAAAAAGATGTTGCATATATATACAATGGAATATTACTCAGCTATAAAAAGGGATGAGATGGAGCTATATGTCATGAGGTGGATAGACCTAGAGTCTGTCATACAGAGTGAAGTAAGTCAGAAAGAGAAAGACAAATATTGTATGCTAACTCACATACACGGAATCTAAAAATGGTACTGATGAACTCAGTGACAAGAACAAGGACACAGGTGCAGAGAATGGACTAGAGAACTCGAGGTTTGGGAGGGGGCGGGGGGTGAAGGGGAAGCTGAGACGAAGTGAGAGAGTAGCACAGACATATATATACTACCAACTGTAAAATAGCCAGTGGGAAGTTGTTGTATAACAAAGGGAGTTCAACTGGAGGATGGAAGATGCCTTAGAGGACTGGGAGGGGAAGGATGGGGGAGACTCGAGGCGGGGGGGAGTCAAGGGAGGGAGGGAATACTGGGATATGTGAATAAAAACAGATGATTCAACTTGGTGTACTGCCCCAAAAATAATAAATAAATAAATAAAATTAAAAAAAAAGAAAGAAACTGAAATCACAGTAATGAGGAAACCATCAGTATCTTCTTGGTTTATGATTTCTTTATACTTAAATTTCAAGCTAAACACTTTTACTATTTTTTTAATATTGAAAACATTTTTGCTCTCACTTTTGCAAAGTAACCCCTTACAACATAAAAATAGATTAAGAATGGAGTTGAAATACTTATTATTATATCCCTGCTTGCTAATTGTACTTGCTGAGTATAATTAAAAATATAGCATAGTGGTTTAACTTACCTTTTTTTCATATTTGAGATTTTGAGGTGTTTCTATTTTCTTGTGGGTAAGCTGGAAGATTTTGATTTTTAGTTAGCTTGTTTTTTCTACAGACACTTATAGATTACAATTTGAAAAAATAAGCAAACCACTGAGTATTAAAATTTGTTGGGCATTTTATCAAATACCATCATTTTTGATAGAAAACATCATTTTACCATTTACAAAACTTGTGTAAGTCCTTTTTCATTTTTTTGACTGTGTTGGGTCTTTGTTGCTGCACGTGGGCTTTCTCTAGTTGCAGTGAGTGGGGGCTACTCTTCATTGTGGTGTGCGGGCTTCTCACAGTGGTGGTTTCTCTTGCTGCATAGCATGGGCTCTAGGTATGTGGGCTCAGTAGTTGTGGCATGTGAGCTCAGTAATTGTGGATCGAGGGCTTTAGCTCACAGTCTCAGTAGTTGTGGAGCACAGGCTTAGTTGCTCAGTGGCATGTGGGATCTTCCCAGACCAGGAATTGAACACCTGTCCCCTACATTGGCAGGCAGATTCTTAACCACTGTGCCACCAGGGAAGTCCTGTGTAAGGTTTTTTGATGCAGTGTAAGGATACCTTTTTGTAGTTCGTGCCATTGATGATTTACCGCATAACTCTGAGGATCATAATGGCTGTATAGCTTGGAAAAATTACTTAGTCTTTGTGCTTTAGTTTTCTGGAACATAAAATAGAGATGGTAATAACATCTAGTTCACAAAACAGTAAAGATTTGTTGAATTCATCCATGTGAAAGCACTTAGAAGACTAACTCCTTGGTGTAAGCATCAATAAATGTTTACTATCATAATGTATTCAATATATATTGTCTTGTATTTTTGTGCAAAATAGAAATTCAAGAAAAGAGGCTACCTATTAGGCCCCAAGTTTCCCAGAAATCTCTAAAGAGTCTTATGCAGAAAATGGAGTTTGAAAGATACAATACAAACTTTAGCAAATGACCTATGCTTGTCATTAAGTAATTTGATTTCCTATCATTAAACTAAATGATTCTTTGATTCTTTTTATTCAGTCTAAAGGTTAGTTTTATGTTTCTATAGCTAGTGCAAAAAAGTAGCTTATATTTTGAAAATTGATTTTTTTCCAGAAGAAAATCATCTGTAAGGAAACATAGCACATGTTAGGGTTTTGTTGTTGTTTTCTTGGTTTCTTGTTACTTTTACTTTTTCCTTAAAAATCTCTCTTCCAATCCCATCTGATAATAGGTGTGGATAAGGGAATAATATCTATGATTATAAGCAAAAGCACAATATCTAGTCTTTCATGATGTGAAAAATTCATTTTCAAATTATTAATCTGGAAAAATGCAGCATTCATTAACAACACACATTTCAATGACTGATGTTTAGTTAGTCAGCAGAGGGAGGGCTACTTCTTCCTGCTACTGAAATCTGGTGAAAATAGAAAGAGAAATGGAAAGTAAACAAGGATAAAAGAATAACAAACATTCCACTCCTCTCCCTGCTCCTTTACACTCTGATCCAGTGGGCAGCAAACTACTACCTACAGTCCACATTTACACTACCACTTTTGATATAAGTAAAGTCTTATGGGAATATAGCTAATGTCATTTGTTTACATATTGTCTATGGCCGATTTCACACTATATCAAAGTTAAATAAATATGACAGAGACCAACCCTATGGTCTGCAAAGCAGAAAATATTTACTGCTCTTGACAAAAAATGTTTGTCAACTCCTATTTGAACCAAAGAGTCTACGTTATCAGACAGACTAGACTAGGTTATTCTCAGGTAACAATGCCCAAATCTCAGTGGCTTAAAGGAAATTACATTTCATTTCACTCTACGTGTTCATAAGAGTGTGCACAGGATGTGTTAATGGAAAGGATTCTGCTTCACATTGTTCTCATTAAAAACCCCAGGTTGATGCTCTTTCCACCCTCTGAAGGGCAGCTGTCCTTGCAGAGACAAGGTGGTATGGAGAATTTTGCAATTGTTCTTTGATGCTTAAGCATATAGATAAAGCAGGTCAGTGTCTATAGGACAAAGCTTGAGCATGACACCGTAAAACCTCTGCCCTCTAGTATTCATGCCCTTGTACATTCCCTCTGCCCAAAGGTGTCAGCACCACCTTGTAGTGTGACCAATAGAATAGATATTTGTGATAGTATGTCACTTCCAGACTTTAAGTTATATAATAAAAAGTCACTGCATCCTGTGTTTTAGCCAGGCTCATTCTTTCAGATCATTTGCTCTCTGAGATTTTTCCTGCATTGTCATGAGAGGCCCATGCGGTAAAGAGTTGAGGCCTCCTCCAAAGAGTCAGTGAAGGAATGAAACCTTCTGCTAACAGCCATGTGAGGCAGCCTTTTTGGACACATATCCTTCAGCCTGGACAATTTTAGGATGATCAGAAGTTGATTGCCATGTTATGAGAGACCCTGACACAGAATACTGGCTACCCCTGGACTCTTGATCTTAAGTAACTATGCGAGAGAATAAATGCTTGTTGTTTTTCTAAGACATCTAAGTTTTAGAAAAATTTGTTAAATAGCAGTAGATAATTAATACACTTCCATTCACATTCTGTTGGCCAAAGCAAGACATATGGTTATGACTAATTTCAAGGAATTGGGAAATTGCAATCCTCCCACATGTCTGGAAGAAGGACAGCCAGAATATTAAAATTTGCTCTAATAACTACCAGTCTCTAAGTCTTTTTCCTTTCTGGTAGGATATAAATAAAAATAAATAAATGTTTTCACACTTTATGCTTTTAGAGTATTTCCTAATGTAGGAAATAGAGGTCTTGGACATGAAAAAGTAAATATTGATAATATAATATATATAAATGATTATATATATTTACTTATGGGATTGATTTTTATCATTTTTATCAACATATAATTTATTTTATGCCTGTTAATATTAGAATCTATTTTAAATATTGACATTTAAGTAATCCACCAAACCAAAATTCTACTATTAATTACAAATGTATTAAAAATTTTAACAACATAAGCTATGTCTTAAAAATGTATGTGCATATGATGTGTCTGTGTGTAGGATTTTAGGTAAGTTTCTCCAAAATATACTGACTGTGGGAGATTCAATTATCCTCCTCTTTCCTTCTGCCCCTGGCCTAAACTCAACACAACCCTAAACCTGGAAATGAGTCCCATGGATCAGACAGAGTGAGATTCAGAGCAGTCAGATCCCCTTCTAAAATATCCGTCCTATTATGTCACTTCTCTGCTCAAAATGACTCCAGGCCATCCTATGTAATCAGAGTAAAAGCAACAGGCCATAAAGTGGCTCATGTGGCCATAGAGGACCAACGACCAACACATCTTCCCGACCTCATCTCAGTCTTTTCCTTCCCTTTCAGGCTTTCCTGACAAGCCTACTAAAGAGTAAGGAGCAACTTCCCCAAGAACTGAATCCCTTTCTCTGCTTTTGCCTGTTACATCATTCTCCATGATACCCAGCAGCAGCAGAAATACGTATTTGTTTCTTTATTATTGTAATCATTACTATTTGCTGGCCCCACCCACTAACATGTAAACACCCTGAAGTCAAGGACTTTGTCTTTTTAGGTCACTCCTTTACTCTTCACACATGGGAACATCAGAGACATATACATTATTTATATATATATATATATATATATATATATAAATTTATCATTAACTATAATTTCCCATTCTGCATTGTTTAAAACATAATCAAATATAAAATCTTGTGCAACTACTTCCTTTCCAGCCTTATCTTTTGCCACTGCCTCATTTGCTCTATGCACTTCAACATTATGTATCTTTTTTCCAGTTCTCAGAAGACCCAAATGTCCTTTTCTTTTTCAACTCCTTTTACATGCTATTTTCCCCCTGCTTGGAATGTTTTTCTACAATCCAGTCAGACTCCCAACTCAATCTTCAGATTTGAGCATCAATTACTTTAACTTTCTTTTAAATCCCTAATCCTACTCTGGGATTTTACACACACCCACACCCACACACAGTTATGTTTACACACTTAATATACTTAGTTATTGAATATTTTTCCTTCTTTGAGGAAGGAGTTGGTGCCCAGACAATCAGTTTTCCAGATGCAGCACCTAACACAGTGTCACAGATATTTTGCTTGGTAAATTCTTTGGAAAAAATTAACAAAAATCAATTAGCAAAAATCTAGACATTAATTCTTAAAAATTATAGTCATGATTGAAACAAAATTTCATAATTTCAAAGTCAAAACTATCAAATATACAAAACTTTTTATTTACACTGCCTCTTAAAAAGAAAGGTCTCTAGATCTTTCTTTCAACCTAGAAAAGAGAGGTCTCTTGCCACATGGTTCATTATGTCCTGAGGATAGCAAGCAATTAAGGCTGTAACCCACCTTTTTTCACTGGATGAAAGACAGGCAAACCTCACAAGAGAGTTCCTAAAGAGACAAGTGCTCTGAGATGAGCAACGTACAAAAAAACTCAAATTTGATTTTGAAAACTCTTAGTAGATTCTTGAATCAGCTACACTCTCAAATATTCTCTACAAAATAAGCTTTCTAGATGTTTTCAGACAGTTTAGCAATTTAGTCACATACTGTGAAATGCATTCCATATTAAAATTATATTTGCTACCATGAAAATAATATTTATTGCATTGTTAATGTTTCAAATATCTTTTTACAGTTCTTCTTAGATTCTCAAAGGAAAAATCCATTTTATTAATGAAGAAATTGAGCTTTAAAGGACAAAATTTAAAGTAAAATGAAAAATTAGAACTGAGACTTTGAATTTCTGATTCGATGTTTTATTTCATGACTATGGGCTACATCCTTATTGATATATTCTATTTTGCCATGTTATATTTTTCCAAAGTAGCCTCAACATATGTGAGACAGAGAATTAATATGAACTTCTTGATTTAGTGATTGTTTCTGCTGTTGCAACTTTCACTATGAAGATTCAATGGACCATTAATCAAATCTCTCCTTCCTAAGAAGGTTAGATCAGGAATTCTCCAAGTCCTAATGGTAATATGTAGAGAAGAATTCTGCTAATCATAATATTTAAGCATCCTTATTAAGACAGGGTGGAAGGAACTTCTAAAAATATTCACTGGAAGCCTAAGAGAACCTTTAGGGATATAACAAAGGGATTCCGAACCATCAAAATGGAAGTTTCTTGCATAATAACCATATGACATACTCATTCACCTAATTTTTAGGCTTTTTGGAACCAAGTATCAAAGTTACTATGGGATGTAAGTTTTCTTTAAAACTATCAAGCTCTCTCTCAATGCTTTCTGCATTAAAAATGGGCATTCACAAATATTGATTTCAAGGAAATTAGAAATTGATGGAGAATATTGCCTAGGCAGATAAGCTTGTAAGTATTTTACATCTTAATATAATGAAATCATTCAAGGTTATTTTATAATACTCAACTAAATATTTTAAATTTTTTCTGTGATTCTACAAAATTCTATAAAAATAGCTCTTGTATTCTGTTTCCACAGACAACCCCCCCCCACACACACATACCTATGTATGTATATCTGTGTGTGTGTGTGTGTGTACATATATATATATATAAACCCATATGTGTGTAATATGTATCATATGACTTTTAAAATTTTGGGTGGAAATTTTACTAGTCATAACAGGTAAATGAAACTCTTTAATTTAAAAACATTATGTACAATAACTTTCCCTCTGGCATGATATGTTTTACTAAAATATGCTTTTGTTTAATGTGACTTTATCATTTTTAATAGGTTTTTTTTTTTTACTGTGTAATAATTTCCTTTTTGAAGCTAATCTGATATTGCCTTAATTAGCATTTAAGAATTTGGCAAAGGAAGAAAAAAATATTTCCAAAGCTCACTAACCAGGTTTTCATCCCTAAATCCTTTCCTTTTTACTTCATAATTGTTTGCTAACTATAGGAAATATTGCATATTTAAATGGTGTGATTTTAAGGGAAGCAGTTTATGCATTTTCTCTAGAAAATTTATTTTTGAAATTGGCTTAGTTTAGAATGTCAGTTTAGAATTACTAGAATTATCAGATTTAGTAATTTAGTAATTATAAATTAGTAACTAGTAATTACTAATTTAGTAATTTAGTAGAGTCTAGTAATTAGAATTACTAGAATAACTAACTTAGTCAGTTGGTTTAGAATGTCAATGAAGTTAAAACCTTTTGGGAAACCTAAGAAAATTGTAAGAACATGAAAAAAAAATTATCTCTACATTACAAAAGTCATTATAAACCACAAATGCTATTTTTCTGCTTGTCTTTTACATGTTCATTAGGAAGTCAGATGAGAAAACAATGAAAATGAAATACTCAGGAAAATGCTCAAAATAAACTTTTATTACTCCCTTATTTTCCATTTCCTATTGATGACTACACAAATTATTTGGTTTTGTTTTCCTTTCTAATGTGAAATTTTACAACTTACTCCTGGGTCTAAGTCAGGTAGATCCCTGGAAAGGAAAGAATGGGATTTTGACATCATGGAAGGGAACATTTGGATGAAAAGGCATAGGCTTATAGGAGACATTTACAAACCAATATGAGGGCAAGTGTGAGATCTTTGATCATTCACACTTCTTGTTAAACAGAAAACTTAAGGGGAGGGAGTCAGGCAGAATGGATTTGATATATGAGCTGTCTGTAGGAGTCCTCTGGGAAATCCAGCTGATTAGTGCCTGGATTAGTGCCTTGGGAATTGTGAGAAATAACTGGAAGTTGTTTATTAGGCAGCTTCATTACCCTTGGGAAGTGGGACTATCAGGCCTCTTGACTGGAGTAAATCATCATCCTAGTTAGACTCTTACCCAAGCAACCAGTCCTGATAGTGATAGTGGAGATCATTTCTGGATAATCCTGCTTATTATGCAAAACCTCTTACAAATAACATATAAAGAAGAAGTTACAAAACTACACCGCTGAAAAGCAGGCAAAAAGAAATATGATGCCCTTGCTTAAGGACAAAATTACTCAGTGAAATTGTACTCAGTCACCGAGTATTTTGAAAAAGAAGGAAAAGAAGAATGGAAGAGAGGATGATGGCAGGAAGGAAGGAGAGGAGGAAAGATTTCATAAATTAGCCTTGATTATTCCCCTATTAAAAACTCTAATCTATTTTTGACTCGACTCAACTTGAATAAACAATATTTTATAATTATATTTTTAAAAGTAGTTTCTCAACTTTAGGGGAAAAGTAAGGCTGTAACGTTGAATGATTTTTCTACTGCAAAATTGATTGTAGTCAAAATTGTCTTCTTTCATTTTTTTTAAATATTTAGCATCAAGTCAGTCTCTTGATCCACATATCAGATAAAGAAATTTATGACAACATATTCTGTTACCTACAAATATTCTATTTCTAGAAGCAAAAATAATTATTTATTTATTTATTTTTTGCCACACCACGTACTATGCAGGATCTCAGTGGAAGTGTGGAACCTTAACCACTGGACTGTCAGGGAAGTCCCCTAATGTTTTTAGTGACCCCTTTGCAGATGATATTTTTTATTCAGCCTAAAATTATAGAAGATAAAGAATGAAAAGCATGTACAATATAAACAAATAACTAAATTTAAAAAGAAAATGATCAGCCTTAGATAGTTAAAACTCTAATATATGAACCAATATTTACATTCCATATCTATAAAACAATCTACAAAGAAAATAAAAATTTTACAAAATACATATTGTCTAAATATTTATTACTAAGTATATGACATTTAATATAATACAATGAATAGGTTGAATCATCAATTAACTAATGAAAAAATAAAGTAATCAGTAATGGGACAAGTTAACACTTTGGCTTCAATTATTTGAATAGCAAAATTGAGGAATATAATTATTTGAAGACTAAGAGCTAAAGGGCTTTGTTGCTTAAATAGCACAAGCTATTCATGGGCTATCTGTGTGAATGCTTTTTCCCCTTTCAGATACCATCTCCTCTAAGAAACCATTCCCCATTAGCAATGATTTATTCTTCCTCTGTGCTATACAACACCACTTTTTACAGATATATATTGTGTTCTTCTAAAAAAATGTTTATTTTCTTATATCTTTAGTCCCCAAATTAGATGATAAATTCCTTGAGAAAAGAGAATCCATCCTATATTGATTTATCTGCAATATATAGCACGTGGGCCATCCCTAGGAGAGAAACAGCAACTAGAACAAATCAACCAGTGTAGGTTGCTCAAGATAAATATTCTTGAAAGAGGTGGTTCTGCAACCTTTAAATAAAGTTAGATAGAAACTGTGAAATTACAATTTAATGATGTTCAGAAAACTAAAGCATAGATCCTTTGGCCCTCCCTCCCAAGAATAGGACCCAGATCTGCCATACCATTTTGACTCCTTTAAAGAAATATCTGATCAGCCACACATGGAGCTCAATTTTAGTATTTGTTAAGTTAAAGCGAAATGGTGATTAGTCTGTTATTTAGTAACTTGTTATAATCTCCTTCCTTGAAGTAGGTATCAAATCTGAATCTTAAACATATCCTGACCATTCCTCTTCCTGAAAACTCCGCAAATACTCAGTGTGGTAGTGTCATCCAATCTTCAGTCATCACATAGATGTTGTGTGATTTTGTCCCTAAGTAAAACTCCAGATGTACAATTGATCTATTGAAACTTTGAATATTAAAATGTCTTGCTTTTCATAAAAATGTAAAGGACCATACAGGATCACAAAGTAGGTAATTAACAGGTAGATGTTGTTGCAGAAAAGAACTGATCCCACGAGAAACCAAGCACAACACTCAGAGAGTTGGAGAACTCAGGTTTATTGAGCCCGCGGACCCAGACGAGCTAACGCTCCAAAATTCTGGGGGCCCCGTTTCAGGAGAGTCTTCTCCTTATATAGGTTAAAACATACAGCTATAATTGGTACAAACTGATTGGCTACAAATTACTATAGGTCACGGGCAGTTACATAGCGGGGGAGTTGCCATGGGTTACGCACATAGTAGGGGGTCCTAACAGCAACTTGTAGGAGCCGGACATTCCATTCCTATCAGGACTAAGGTCCCAATTTGCATTCTCACATTGGTTGCTGGTTGAAGTTAATGGTCACTTAACAAGTCTATGTGCAAAGGGTCTCAAACAAAGGCTTGGGGGGGGGGGGGGGGTGCCTGAGAGCAAGACAGTCTTCCCTTATCTGATCACTCTTAGTAATTCATTTTACTGTTTAACTGAGAGTGGCCAGCAGGCCTTTGCAAGATAGAGGAGAGTAAGCAATTGCAAGCATGGAAGTTTCACTTTCCTCATCAATGTCACTGAAAAATTTCTCTTTCTAATTTAGTCCTCTGACTACCTGAATGGTAGGTAGATTTTTGGTTAAATTATTGAGATAATTGCTGAAGAATTACTCTCTACTCTGAGAAAGAAATTCCATTTTATCACTGGAGATGCTGAGAGTCTGCCATTCCTTTCCATAAAAATCACATCAACAGATTAATGAATAAAGAAGAGATGGTATACATATGCAATGGAATACTACTCAGACATAAACAATGAAATAATGCCATTTGCAGTAACATGGATGGACCTAGAGATTATCATGCTAACTGAAGTAATCCAGATAGAGAAAGACAGATATCATTATATTGCTCATATGTGGAATCTAAAAACTAAATAAAAAAAGATACAAATGAACTTATTTACAAAACAGAAAGAGACTTACAGACATAGAAAACAAACTTATGGTTACCAAAGGGGAAAGGTGGGGGAGGGATAAATTAAGAGGCTGGGTTAATGTATACACATTACTATATATAAAGTAGATAAACAACAAGGACTTACTGTATAGCACAGGGAACTATACTCAACATTTTGTAATAAAACTAAATCACTGTGCTGTGCACCTGAAACTAACATAATATTGTAAATCAACTATACTTCAATTAAAAAAAAAAAACCTCTGATCTAATACAGAAGAAATGCTTAAAGGCTGTATAAAGAAGACAAATGTCCTTCACCGTATTTTAACAAAGCAGTTTCCCTCACTCATGTGGAATACCATATGTATCATTTGAGGAATTCTCTCAATAGACGAGGGTGAGTCAAAAATTATCCGCACTCTGGCTGTAGAACGTATAGAAGTTTTAATATAAGCAGAGTGTGGATGATTTTTGACTCACCCTCATATGTGGTAAGAATTTAGAGCAAGTCATAAGGTCTGTTATCTGAAGTTACCCCATATGTATCTCACTCTCTTTCTCCTGGTTATTGTAGTTGGCACATCAATAACTGATAATTTAACAAAAGTTAGATACTTTTTTGTAGCATCACCTTTTAGGTATTATTTTTGCTATTAAAATCTTGAATCTACATCTAGTTAGAAAAGTATAATAAAGTAAAAATAGTTTGTGATTTTTATTTGCACTTCACCTGTATTTGCCACCAACAGTGAAAACAGAAAATGGATTGACTGTATTCCCATTCCTACCACTTATTTAAAATGTGCTAAATATCTTAGGCTATTAGATATCTATTTGACTATTATGAGCATATCACCAGTAAATGATCCTGGATATTGATTAGCTGTATGCTTGATTAAAGCAATCTTCACAATGGATCCTTTAGTCTTAGAACAGTAGTGGTTATTATTTTCCAGAATGCTGTGTTTGACACTATCCTATTGAATTACTACAATGAAATCTTCATTAGTTAAAACTAGAATACTTAGAATTATCCTATGAGGAGACATTACTATTAAACCCATTTTAAAGATGAAAAAATGGAAACAAGGGGTTTAAAATAACTTTTCCAAAATCAAATCAGTGAAAAGTAAGTGATATAGACAGGCTTTAGGTCAAAAGTAGCCATTGCACTGTTTACTGGAAATTATGAAAGGTCAAGGGGGGAAATCATAAATCAGGAATTTAAATACTAAATCTCCCTATTATCTATATTACTTTGGTGTGTCAACTGATGTTTCCAGTTTCAAAAATTTTCTCAAAATCACACTCATCTAAAGCCTCAAATTTCTATTCAGGACAGAATATTTACCTGGTCCAGCTAGTTTCCTCAGTAGCCATTAGGCATTTTTGTCTTCAAATATGTTATGGCTTTCGTCTAAATAATAATAATTGTCACATAACATTGTTAATGAATACAAGTAATGCTGAATGCAGAATTTAGCACAATTCTTGGCCAGAATGAACCCTTACTAAATCATAACTACTATTACCACTACTACTTTTACTATTAATACTCCCATCCCTAATACTATTATTGCTAGTATCAGTAATACTATAAATAAAATTAAATTCTGACATTTTAAAAGAGCAATTAATTTTAACATTTTGATAAAATATTGTAATGTGATTTAAAGGTTAGTAGGGAATTTAAATACATAAAAGTTTATAATTTTGAAAACAATGTGGTTTATGCAAAGACACTAAAGAAGTGATGAAAGAGCATAGAGAGGAAGGGGGATGTTTGTCACAGTGTCTGGCTGTCATCCCCATGAATTTTCTCTCCACTTTATTTACTCAGCCAGTACTATTAACTTGTTTGATTTTATTTTATCCTACTTTGACCCCAAAGGTAGAAGATTTCTCAGCCCATGTGGAAAATGAGGCAATTTGGGAAATTATTTAGGTTACTCATTACATATCAAACATGCATGTGGAAACAGAGCTGGTTCTACACATACAGGTGCATTGCCTGGAAAAAACAATTTAGCATTTTAAGAATTTCTTTATGCAACAATTTATATTGACTTCCAGAGAAGAATTAGAGAAAACAATAATCTTACCCACAGTTATAAATCAGGATTATTTTTTTAAAGAAATACCATAAAGCAAAGAATTGTGAATATTGTTGTAGCTACTAATGATTATTTCTAGTGTTATTTGTACATTTTCCTTCTATTTTAAAATAATAATGATGATATAATAGTAGCAAAAGAGTATTAGGATTGAATACTCAGTTGAAATTTAATAATATTTCTGAAAAAAGCTTCAATAATAATCCACATTTTTTTATTTAGCTTTTACATTGTTTTGTTATTTTACAGAGGCAAATCAACAAGAAGATGGAAAAGAACTCCTTAGAGTGTTAGTTTTTTACATGTAAAAATCAAATCTCTCATTCTTCATTGTGTTCCAGTCCCAGGCACCATGACTGACACATAATTGTTGCCTACTACAAACAGGTTGAATCAATTCAGGAGCATTTTATTTGAAATCACATAATGTTTGCTAGATACATCTAATGTCTGCAAGTGCAATTGATCCTTGAACAACATAAGTTTGAACTTCACAGATTTATTTATACATATCTATTTCAATAAATACTACAGCACTAAGTGATCTGCAGTTGGTTAAATCCACAGATGTGGAGCTGTGGGTTGAGATGGCCAGCTATGGGACTTGAGCTTCTTAAAAATTTTGGTATCTGTGGAGGGTCCTAGAACCAGTCCCCAGGGGATACCAAAGGACAACTCTACTCTTTTCCCAATTAAATAAGTCATTTCAAATAAGTTCATTTGTGTTAATGAGCAGCTTTCCTAATTAATTCAAGAATCAAATATTAAGGGATATTTTCATTTTCCACAGTCTCTTTAATATAAGAGCTTTCTGATTTACTAGTTCATGAAAGATTCTCCATTAACAGCAAATTCAGAGACCATTCTAGAAGGTTAAACACTTCATTTGTTTATTGGTAGTAGGCAGCACAGCAAGCATTAAATTAAGCCTGGGTTCAACATCATTACTTTGATTTCCACAACATTAAAGAGTAAATTATTGAAAATGTGTTGAAAATAATGTTACTTGTGGATAAAAATTCCTCATGGAATAGGCAAAGGACTTTGAAAGAGAAACTCTAAAAGCCTGGTATGCAGCTAAAATTTAACTTTAGTTTAAAGAATATGCTAGTGCAGTCCTAGATGACATACAATGTCTCATTATATTTGAACCAAATATGAAATCCAGCTGGGGAAGAAAGTAGATGGAGAAAGTGTAAGTCAGCTTACAAGCAGGCCTGATGTTTTTTAGACAACCTGTATCTTTTCCTAGATATCTCTTCTATTTGCTGACAGGTTGCTGTCCTGCTAAATCTGAGACATAAACCCATTTTCCCATTAACAAAGTTTTTTCAAGACATTATTTTATCATGAAATAGTAATGATATGGAGTTTAGGAAATCTATTAACAGAATAAGGAGATATTTTCTTATTTATATAGCTAATAATTTAGAGAAAGAAACTGATTTTTTAATCCAGATTTTACCCTGTTTTTTTTTTTTTTTTCCCAATTCCCTCTCTTGCTCTTATATTTGTAAAGAGCCAGTCAAAGAGTTGATTTGCAGTGGGGTGGCATGGTAGCCTTCTCCTGTGTTTGAAGACAGCGGTCTTGCTTTGAGTTTGAAGCACACTTTGATCTCATTAGCAATAGGATTTTTGTAGCCATGTTGGAAATATTAGTAAAAATTGCACAGATTGTGTAAAGTTAATTGGTGTAACACTTTCTTCAAAATGCTGTGCGGGCTCTATAGAATGACTAGATCAAACCTGGAAAGTCAAAATTGGAACTTTCAATTCACTCTAATGGAGTCTAGCTATATATGTATTTTGACTTCAGAATTCACTGCAAACTGATTTTTCAAATGTCTTAACAATACTGTCCAACTTAGGTCTCTTTTTGTTACCTCTTTATGTGTAGTTTCACCAAAAGCCTCACAAATACTTTCAAAAAGCTCACAGAAGTGCCCTGATGAAAAATAACTTTATTTTTAGTTCAGTTACTCATTTTTATTGAACATATTTCCACTTACAACTTATCTCTAAGCAATATCTACCTGAGGATTCAACTACTTCACCTCAGACAAAAATCCAAAAGTACCCTTGATGAGAAACAAAAGCATACAAAAAACTTAATTCATTCAATCCATCCAACAAGTATGCAAAAAGCACCTGTCCTGTAATAGACACTGTCTGTGAGCCAAGGATGTGGGGATGAACAGAGGAGATACATTACTTGCTCCTGCAGAGTTAAGTCTTGTTTTTTCAGTTCAATCGTCTGAGTTGGAAGTGATCTAAATAGAGGCAGGTGCAAGAAATAGTTACCCATTAAAAAAAAAATCCATAGGAAAAATCCAATTTAAAAGATTAAATTGTTCATTTTTCCACTCTTCCTTTAATTTAAATTCTTATTACTTCTGTGAAATAATCCATTTTCATTAATTTAATGAGCAACACATAGATCACCTAATTAATGTGAATTATTAATTGCACATGATTTATATTTATACATTTATATAATATATGATATAAATATGTATGCTATGTGTATATATGTATCTTATATATATTATGTACTGCAATATATTACATTTATAATATTATACAGTTATATATTTATCTAATATATTAGATTTAATTTATACTATTTATACTAAAATATATATTCATATTTATTTATATATTTCATATTTAGATTCTGTTTTGCCTCAGTGGTCAAGCCAAGAAGACAATTAGCCAACTATTCTAAGATACAAATGCCACAATTTTTGAATTTAGCTATTTCACAAATTCATGAAACACACGAAGTGAATACTTGTCCAACACCAACATAGGCAACAGTTTATCAACCATATTTAAAGTAGGATGGCTTGTTGGTGACAACAAATAGAAAAATATCAGCTTTGGGGCTAAACCTGCCAATTCAGATTCTTCTGAAGTTTATAAAGCTTATTTCCCTATAAGTGTTGCCTATTCTGTCAAGTAGTCCAAAGATAGTGTTGTAATGATTAAAAATTAAAAAGCAATCTACCAACTTCAGGGTATTTATCCAAAAGAATTCAAGTCAGGATGTCAAAGAGATATCTGCACTCCCATGTTCGTTGCAGCATTATTTACAGTAGCCAAGATGTGAAAACAATCCAGATGTCCATTGACAGATAAATGGATTTAAAAAAGGGGTGGTTTATACATACAATGGAATATTATTCAGTCTTTAAAAAAGAGGAAGAAAATCCTGCAATACATGACAATATGGATGAACCTGGAGGACAGTCACAGAAGAACAAGTACTGCCCTTTCCACTTAGATGAGGGATCTAAAATAGTCAGAATCCTGAAAGTAGTAGGTGGAATGGTGATTGCCAGGGCCTGGAAGAATGCAGGGGTATGAGGAGATATTGTTCAATGGGTAAAAAATTTATGTAATGCAAAATGAATAAGTGCTAGAGATCAGCTGAACAACATAGTGCCTGTAGTTAACAGCACTGCATTGTGCACTGAAAAATTTGTTAAGAGGGTTGATCTCATGTCATGTTCTTACCACTACAATAGCTAGCTAGCTAGCTAGCTAGATAGATAGTTAGATACATAGATAAAATCAAAGGGTCGCAAGGAAACTTTTAGAGATGTTAGCTATGGCTATCACTTTGATTGTAGTAATGGTTTTATGGGTGTATATATATATATATATATATATGTCTAAATATCAGATTCTATATATTAAATGTACAGTTTTTAATGTATCAATTATACTTCAATAAAGCTGTTAAAATTTTTAAAGAAAAAATAGGTAATCTACTTTAATAGGGTTTTAATAATGAATCACTTTACATATATTTGCAATGAACAACAAAGCCACACATCCTGTACTCATTTGAATAGACAGCATGAATATCAGTTTATTCAAAAATCAAAATAATCTGTTAGAAATGTCATGTCTTTTTTAGCCTGAGACCAGGAACTCAACTCAATGTGAGCAAATCTAGCTATAGACCCATGGCTGCTGTCAGCCAGCATGGCAGTGTCTCTCCTTGACTCTGAGTAGCATAATCAATCACTCACTCAAAGGGACAAGCTCTTAGAAACATCAGGTGCTCTATCCACAGAGTCAAGGTCACATCAGGATTCAGCTTGTTGCTCTTCCTTTTTCTAATGCTTAGAAGGCAGCAAAATCACTGAGGGGAATTTAAAAAATAATGAAACGGAAAAAAAAAAAAAAGAAAAGGAAAGGAAAGGAAAAAAACCCAAAGTGAACAGTGTTTAGTACCATTTATTTTCTGCAATTTACTCAGTTTTGGAAACAGCTGCAGGCTTCAAACTTTGATAATGTTGACTGTGAGTATTTCCCAATTTCACTATTCAGTTTCTACTCGCCCCTTTGGAATTTACAAGTTTTCTACTTCCTTTAAAAAAGCCCTATGTATTATTGATGGGGTACTCTCTCTCTAATGTGGTAAAAATAACCCAGACACAAAGATATATTTAACAATACATTTATTCCCACAGGGAAGACAATTATTTTGATTTTGTATTCACTGTAAATATTTTTCAACTAAATCTGAAAGACTGTATAGCTTTTCTACACTAGCAGTATCTAAAGTTCTTCTAAAGCTGCATGTGTTTCAATGTTGAAACTCTCTTACAGAATATTCACATTTTAAAGGGCATATGTGAGTTTTATCCTTTTGGGTTTCAATATTGGTAATTGTGGTGAAGCTCCACTACACATTATTTATTCTGCTCTTGGAGTCAGGAGTCTACAAAACTCCTCAATGTCACATGTGACTCAAATGATCTTAGGCAATTCTTTAATTCGTCTAAGCTTCAGGTACATAACTTACAAAATGATTTTAAATTCTTGTTGTTAGTTCACTAAGTTGATGCAAGTAAAGTCTAAGCAAAGAGACACAAAATTAATAACATTAGTTAACATTCTTTATTCATCACTGTTATTATTCCACTTGAGCTGATAATTTATTCCTTAATTTGAAATAAAATTTAAATAAGGCTGCTCTCTTGTGAATGTGTGAAGTTAACATTTTATTCTGAATTAAGGAATGAGCTAAGTTAACTCCCTGCCTTCACATTACTACTTATAAGTGACAAAAGTGGATGTTCTAAGTTGGTGGGATTCTTTTTGGTAACTGTAGATTTATGAGAAAATATCTCCTCTTTCTTCTAGAAGCATCCTCTTCTGGTTCTCTCCATTTCTTCTGCACATAAAAAATTGAAAAAAGCATTTGTAACTCATTATGATTAAAATTTTCTAATAATTTCTGTGACATTTTACAGCTTTCATATGGCAATTACATCATAACATGGCGGAAAAGCATTTAGTGGTGTATAATATGAAGCAAATATTTAATAAATGTTGAAAAGAACAGCATAGCACCTGATCAATTTAAGGATGGTATCACAAAGGATTTTATAGAATAGTGAGATTTCCGACCCCACAGTTACAAAGCAAGATGTGTTGTTGTTTCATGACTTAGAAATGACATTCAGATATCTGTCAATGAATGAAAAGCATGAATGAGAATAAAATTTTAATTCAGGGTTTTGTTTTTTATGTTTTTAATTTTTAGTTTTTTAAATAAATTTATTTATTGGCTGCGTTGGGTCTTCATTGCTGCGCGCAGGCTTTCTCTAGTTGCGGCGATTGGGGCTGCTCTTTGTTGTGGTGCATGGGCTTCTCATTGCAGCGGCTTCTCTTGCTGCAGAGCACAGGCTCTAGACATGGGGGCTTCAGTAGTTGTGGCACACGGGCTCAGTAGTAGTTGCTTGCTGGCTCTAGAGCGCAGGCTCAGTGGTTGTGGTGCACAGGCTTAGTTGCTCCATGGCATGTCGGATCTTCCCTGACTGGCAGAATCTTAAGCACTGGGCCACCAGGGAAGTCCCCAGTGTTTTGTTTTTTAATTCTAACTTTTATTTTATTGTGGGAGGTATACTTGACATGAGATCTACGCTCTTAACAAGTTTTTAAGTGTACAAAACAAGATCATTAACTACAGCACAATATTGTACAGCAGATCTTTAGAACTTATTTATCTTGCATTATGGAAAACTTACACCCATTGAACAACAGCCCTCCCCTTCCCCTACTTCCTGCTCCTGGCAACCACTGTTCTGCTCTCTGCTTCTAAGAATTTGACTATTTTAGATACCTTGTATCAGTGAAATGAAGCATTATTTGCCCTTCTGTGACTGGCTTATTTCACTACAATGTCTTCTAGGTTCATCCATGTTGTCATATTTTGCAGGATTTTCTTCTTTATATAAGGCTCAATAACATTTCATTGCATGTATATACCACATTTTCTCTATCCCTTCATCTGTTAGTGGACATTTTGGTTGTTTCCATATCTTGGTTATTGTGAACAGCGTAGAAATAAACATAGAAATGCAGATATCTCTTCAAGATCTTGATTTCAATTCTTTTGGACAAATACCCAGAAGTGGGATTGCTGGATCATATAATAGTTGTATTTGTAACTTACTGGGGAACTTCCATACTGTATTCTGTAACAGCTGTACCATTTCACATTCCCACCAACAGTAAGCAAGGGTTTCAATTTCTCCACCTTGCAAGCAACTTATTGTTGCTGGAGATTTTGTTAAAAGCAAGAATCTCATATAACAGGGAGAGAGAGAAAGATATATGTAGAGAGAGAGATTGAGGGGGGAGGGAGAGAAAGAAAAAGAGGAAAGGAGGAAGGAAGGAAGAAAGGAAGAAAGCAAGAGAGAGAGAGAGAAAGAAAGAGAGAAAGAAAGAGAGAAAAGAAGAAAGGGATCTAAATTCAATCTGTGGTGGGTTATCTAGGGAGCCCTAAATTAGAGTTCTGTTGCCAAGTGATGAAGTGTTGAGGGTGAAGTCATAAGGATCTTCTCCATTGCTACCATTTATTATTCTATAAAAATAGCTTGAACATCTAGGTTTAATTGTAAAATGATAGCCTCCAAAATCCTAATTGTTTAAGCACAGAAAAATGTTTTTAATTACACACTAACTATACCATGCCCCTTCAGACCTAATCAATACGCCTTTTGACATAAATGTCATTCTCCTTATCATATAAAATAATGCTGCAATATCTTTATTAAATTAATATATTTTATGTACAATATTATACATTACATTATGATGTAGCTTGTGTATCACAAACCAGTGATAGAGCAATGAATGTTTCTGCTGAACACAACTCTAAAAGAGAAAAAAACACAATACTCTTTCTGTATCAAGGGAACTTAGAACTTCTGGGGCAAAGAATATTTGAGAGGATGAATTCAAAGTAGAGGCAAATCCCATGGAGCAGTGAGCTAATGCTTTTACCTATATTTTTCCTCAGGGCCTTGGCTGATTCTAGACCCAGGACAAGAGTCTGAGGATGAGGACAGTGAGGGAATAATAAGAAACTAATAGGAAGATACCAACACTCTCTCAGTTCTTGTCAAGACACCTGCTGAATTCTGAACCCGCACAAGGCAGGAGCCTAATTATCCAAGCCATGAGGAGTTTTGGGCAACTGTATGCTACTGAATGATAAAGATTAGGATTTTGGAACTGCCAAGGAGAAAGGCCATGGTGAACTTAAAACTCTGGTTGAGCGTCCCTGCAGGACTGTGGCCTGGACTGGGAACATAATGATGAAACTGCAAACCAGCTGCTGTTCTGCCCCATTGCTAATTGTTTCTAAGTAATCAGGTCTCCCTCTATCAGTTTACTAAAGGAAAGTGTACGTCCTCTGTGATAATTCTCTATTGCTTCATAACAAATTACCACACATGCATGGGCTTGAAACATTATCTATTCATTAGCTCACATTCTGTCCTGTAGATCAAAAGTCTGACGTGGCACAGCTAGGCTCTCTGCTCATATCAAAAGGCTGAAGGTATGGTGTTAGCCTGGCTGAGTTCTTGTCTGGAGTCTCATCTTTTTGGCAGAATTTAGTTCCTTGCATTTTTAAGACTGAGATTCCAGTTTCCCAGTTTTCTTATTGGCTGATCACCAGGGTCTACTCTCAGCTGCAAGATGTCACATTGTTGGCACTTGGCCCACTCCATCTTCAAGTCAACAATTGCATGTTTAGTCCTTCTTATGCTTTAAATCTCTGACTTTCTCAACTGCAACCAGCCTGATAAATTCTATTTTTAAAGAGTTCATATGATTATGGCAGACTAGTCACCTAGATAATCTCCTTATCTTAAAGTCAATTATACCATCTAACATAATCTAAAAATTGAAATAAAATCCATTATATTCATGGTTCTGAGGATTATGCAAGGTATGTACACCAGGGACACAAATCTTGGGGACATCTTAGAATTCTGCCTAAGGCAGTCCACATTCTGGCCTGCAGTGATGCAAGTCCCTCCCAAATGCAAAGTACTTTTACCACAAAACCCCATCCTATTACAACAATAGTTCAAAGTCTTAAAATCTTTTCATCTCAAAAGTCTAAAATTTCATCATCTAAATCACTTAAATAAGAGTACATCAGACTCAGGGTAGAATCCATTATGTATAACTCTTGGGACACAAGTCTTCTCCATCTGTGCATCTATGAAACCACATAGACAACTTATCTGTCCCCTGGCATCTTCTCTGAAGCAAAATCTCATGCTAATTTTTTCTATGCTTTTTGTATGCAACATTTAGTCAAAAATAATCTATTATGATTAGAAAAAGGATCATATGATCAAAGACTAATACTCTGATAATTAAATATGAGAGTTATCTGACAAGAACTGAAATTTTTATAATATATGTTATAAATAATGAATAATGATATACATGCAAAATGAGAGAAAATGGTTAAAATATTAAAACATGGGGAATTTTCATCAGAGAACTAAAATATACTTGAAAAATCAAATTGAAATAATAGGGATATAAAGAATAAAATATTGTGAATTCAGATCTCAAATGAATTTAACAGTGAACAAGAGTCGTCAGAATAGAGAGTTTTTCAGTCAGAAACAAGTGAATAGTAAATATTCAGATAGAATCAGAAAGATTTGTGCATTTGAACAGTTTCTGCTTAGTGACTAATACAAATGGTTCTGCACATTCTTTCATATGATTTTTGGAACCATGGGTGCTTCTCTGTTGACTATAGAGCCATTAGCGGAATTGCTGATTCAGGTTTAGAAAATACTGTCAACAGTTTTCCAGAGTGGTTGTACCAGTTGACACACTCATTAGCAATGTACAAAAGCTCCATTTGCTCCACATCTGCTCCCATGCTTGGTATTGTCAGGCTCCCCCCATTAGACACACACCAGGATTCTTTCCTTTTTCCTTCCTTCCTTCCTTGCTTTCTTGCTTGCTTTCTTGCTTGCTTTCTTGCTTTCTTTCTTCCATTTTAGTTGTGGCATGAGCTTGTACCTTTATCCCATTGTGAATTACACAGAATTTCTCTGGTGAGTAATGACTTTATCTTTCATATAATTATGAAAATATTCATTTGTTGGAACTTTAAAAAAAGAAGAATCCCTTTGTCACCTTGAGAAAGTTCTTTTCTCTTCATATTTTACCTGTCTTTAAGCAACAGTGGTGTTAATTGTTCTTTTTTTCATCATTGAAACGATTTTCTCCTTTATTATGTGAATGCAGTGAACTACATTGGCTTTTGAATGTCAATCCAACCTTCTTACTTTCATGTTATATTTTCTTGACTCCATATATTATATATGTATTTGAAATATTGTGTACATTATATGTGTGTGATATCATATATATGTGTATATCATATTTATATATGATATAGACACACACATATATACGGATTAGATTTCCTAATATTTTTAAAATTTTCATACCTAATTGATGTTAATCACATTTAGATTTATGGAGGAATTAGTCAGAACAACTATATCCAGAAAGGGTTAAAATATCCTCTGGGCATGGAGGGAGTGAAAAGAAGGGAAGCTGCTGCTAGTTTCCCTGAGAAGTACTTAAGTTCTTTATAAAGTAAATGTTAACACCTATTAGAAAAAAAATTAAATAAGCTTTAATCGAATCATATATCTAAACTTTTGTCTGGATTCAAATGCAGTTAGGTGATATCTTCTTGATTAAGCATCTTCTTGATTCTTAAACTGAAATTAAGAATGATCAGTTATATGCTACTTGGTTTTTACTGTGTAAAAACAAATTATATAGTGCCTTTTCTGTTAAAATTTCTGATAAAATTAATACATTTTAAACCCAATTTTTTTGCTACAAAAAGAAAAATAGGCTTTCCAAGAACAATAGACTTTCATGACACTGTGTTGTATTGGAAAGTATACTGGATTAAGACTCTATATCCCGAATGTGGTACTTATTATTTGTAAATTGTTTTGAAAGTCACAAATTTCCAGGTTCTCAGTCCACCTAAAAAGTAGAGCAGTAATGCTTTGCCTACTTATCTTTATAGTTGTGTTGACAATAAGTTAAACACAGCATCTGGCATATAATATAGATTCAATAATTACTTATTTTTGAAAGCATCAGTGAATGAACAGATGATTTAAATGAAAGTAACTAGGTTAACAGTAAAATGTCACAAGAGGTTAAGATATTTCTAATGTCAACTACGAATAAACAAGTTATTTACATATTAGTAAATGATTAGTCATACATTTTTTCTCAACAAATGAGACAAAAAGATAAATATATATATATAAATCCAACCTTAAATAAATATGAGACTATAGTTAAAAAGTATTCACATATAAAATTCAACCAAAGAATATTTCTTTAAAAATTTGGTTACAGTGTTTCTAACTTTAAAAAAGAAAACCATGGACATCATTAGAAAATCTACAAACAATAAATGCTGGAGAGGGTATGGAGAAAAGGGAACCCTCTTGCACTGTTGGTGGGGATGTAAATTGATACAACCACTATGGAGAACAGTATGAAGTTTTCTTAAAAAACTAAAAATAGAATTACCATATGACCCAGCAGTCCCACTACTGGGCATATACCCAGAGAAAACAGTAATTCAAAAAGACACATGCACCTCAATGTTCATTACAGCACTATTTACAATAGCCAGGTCATGGAAGTAACCTAAATGTCCATCAAAAGATGAATGGATAAAGAAGGTATAGTACATATATCCAATGGAACGTTACTCAGCCATATAAAGGAATGAAACTGAGACATTTGTAGAAACATGAATAGACCTAGAGACTGTCATACCTAGTGAAGTAAGTCAGAAAGAAAAAAACAAATGTATTTTAATGTATATATGTGAAATCTAGAAAAATGGTACAGATCAACTAGTTTGCAAAGCAAAAGTAGAGACACAGATGTAGAGAACAAACATATGGACATCAAGCGGGGAAAATGGGTGGTGGGGGTGTTGGGGTGGGATGAATTAGGAAGTTGGGATTGCCATATACACATTACTAATAAGAAAAAATATCAGATTGTACACTTTAAATATATGCAGTTTATTGTATGTCAATTATATCTCAATAAAAGTTCTTAAAAAAAGTAGATAAATAAAATAAGAAAAAAAAATCTGTTTGTTTCTAAATGAGCTTTCATGCATAGATACAAATTCAATATTAAAATACTTGGAGAAAAAAAAGAGCATAAGTTAAGCTATGTATTTTCTAAATACTTCCACATACTTAAGACTGAAACTTATTCTATAACAGTCCCATGATATAAAGTCAGTGAATTATGTTTTAAACTTTATAACATGACGGGTAAGAAAATAAATGAAATGTCACACTAATTGGTACTGAGATCAACTAATCTGACTGCTTCCTAAAATGTGAAGGTATAACAAAAATAATAATAATAATTGACATTTTAGAATGTTTTAGAGTTCATGGTCTTTTTCAAGTGTGTTATTCTATTTATACAAATATAATGACTAGTTAATCTGGTATTTTTTTTTAGCAGAGGAATCATTTAACTATCAATTCTATATTGTGTAAAGGAAAAATTAGGTCAAAATACATTCAGCAGAAGGTGGGTACTATCCATTCAAATAAATCCCTCAGGAATGGATATGATTCTTATAAACTCTCACACATTGGGTAGCACATTATGTCTTTCAAATTATTAAAGGAAATGTTAAAAACAATGTTACATTGTCATAAGCTCTGATCTTTAGAAACAAAGGCTTCATCTTGCATTAATGCCAAGCTAAGCTCAGATAACCTAAGAAATTTTGATTTGAAAACAACTATATAACCTAGGGAGGGAAAAAAGCAAACAAACAAAAAACAAACAAAAACACGTTGGTTGGGAGAAGGGAGTTGGGGACCATTATCAGCCTCAGTAACATTGAACTCCCAGAATCAATTACATTAACTTCTGTGATTTGTGACTTATTGACTTCTCTTTGAAAAAAATATCATTAATTTCACGTCAGTTTTTCAGGCTTGGAAATATAAACATTTTTCAGTGTTGATTTATAAAGAAAGAGTAGGTCTTTCCTATTTGGCAGACTATTTGAAAATTTTCACAAAACAACAGATCATAAAGAAATAGGACAAAAGAAACCAGTTTTGCATATTTAATGACAAAACTAAGAGGACAGAAACATATTTGCCAAGGCATTTGTCAAAGCTGTTCAGCCAATTATTATTTAAAATATTCATGCATGCTTCATGTATGCATGTATGGCAGGAGAAACAACCATCTTTTGATTATCTGTTCATCATACTTAAGCCTTTTAAGAACTAAATGGTTTCAAAAATATTATAAGTGAGAGAATGCTAAAAGTGGACATAACTGCCAGCCCTTTGTCACCAATGGTGATGATAGATTTGATGTGGTTATGATCAGTGTGTTCTGGATCATTCTAGCATGACAGTTCCTTTCCTCTTATTGCTTGAAATACTCTTTTTCCTGTGGTCTGAGCCAATTCCCTTATTTTGAGCAGAGTGAAGATATTTGCTAGAATCAGTGGTGCTCATGGACTCTAATTGTACTACTTACTCATCAGTTACTAAAGCCTTAATTTTGAGTTGTCCAATGACATCATCCGAAACCTGGATCTTCTGTTACATTCAATGCTTTTGTAAAAACTTTTTAAATGCTTCAAGCTATGTTTGATTAATTACATTTTGATACAAAGAAATAAAAATTTTGTACTTAATAAAATGTATTTTGGTACATCAACATCTCAAATGATCACCAATATTTCCTTTACTATTATCAATTATAGATGTGTAAACCAGTGAGAATACAACGTGTGCATAGATTGCAATATATATTCAACTTTATTGAAAAACTTAAATTAGTAGCATTAGTAATATATAAAACATTTTAAATTATCTATTTAGTTAAAAATTAATAATAAGATATTTTAGAGGCCAATTTCCCAAAGCCAGTTCCAGAATTTAATAATGCAATGTCCTTCTAGGAAACAGTAATCACTTTGTACACAAAAAGAAGTGACTGAAATGAATATATAACCCACAATATTCTTTTTTAGATGCATTAGGCTGAGTTTCCCTTTGTCCAATTTATTAGTAATCTTTCTTAAAACACTGAGAACTAACCCAAAGGAATTTGTAAGTATCTTAACAAATTCTCAGAGAAAGTTTCTTAGAATAATATTAGCTACTTTCTAACAGAAAGTAATGCATTAGTTCTTTCAGACTTAATGCATTTATTGTTAATATCCTTTATTACCTGCAGTTAATTTTTATCTATTATTCTAAGTGGGTAGTGTTTCTTCCTATTCCTTTTTAATAACAGAAGTGAAAATTGGCTCCATAATATGTTTAGCATTATCCAAATAAATGGTAGGATAAATAGCTGTAGAGATGGATGGAGGGATGGATAGTTGGATGGATGGATGGAGTGAGAAAGAGGGAGAGAGGGAGAGGCAGATAGAGAAAGAGAGAATGAATAAAGGAGCTTCCATAACACCCATAATTTTCTCTTTTGCAGATTAAACTGTATTTAATTTATTTTCCTCATAAAACCTCTGTTGGTTCATAACTCTGGGAGATTCCCAGGTGAAATCTGAAACTGGATCTCATAAGACCGCAAAAAGAGACCAAAGAAGGAGGCAGACCACCCCAGATTGGTATGTGGTGACTTTAATAAGCAAGAGATCTCACACATGAAGTTTGTCTTGGACAACTGCAAGAGGAGTAGATCTTTGCACCTGTCCTCCAGAATCTTAAAAATTTATGGAGACCTTTATGAGGATTAGTTACTACACAGCCCAGATGGCCTCAACAACACTTTACTCTCTCAAGGCTACATCCTTGGAACTACTCCAGCTATAGGAAGGTGGGCAAACATACATCCAAAGAATAGGGGAGTGGGTGAGAAGTCTTTGATTGCCCAGGTCAACTGGTGATCATGGTCATATACTCTCTGATGACCTCCTTTGACACCTTCCTTATAGTATTTTTTTAAGATACTTTTGAAAACCTATTTGGAAATTGTGGCTTAAGTACAGGAATAGAAATTATTTTTAGAAAGGTTTTAAGCTAAGCCAATTTACAAATGAAAGCTACAAAGTCCCTTCTGTCTCTAGCAATGCCCAAATTTCCTATACCAGGATGGGGCTGAGAAGGACAAACTAAAGACCATATCAGACAGCATCTCTGCAGGCCTTACTCCATGGAATAGTTCCCAGGGGGGCCTCAAAAATTATTGGGATTTGGTTTTAAATGTATCAATATCAAGCTACAATTAGCAGGATCATCCACCCCAGAAGCACTGCTGACTTGTATATGGAGTGGTCAGTACTGCTGTTATTTCTTTTTTTTTTTTTTAAAGATATATATATTTATTTATTTATCTATCTATTTATTTATTTATTTTATTTTTGGCTGTGCTGGTTATTCTTTGCTGTGCACAGGCTTTCTCTAGTTGTGGTGATTGGGGGCTACTCTTCATTGCGGTGAGCATGTTTCTTATTGCAGTGGCTTTTCTTGTTGTGGAGCACAGGCCCTAGGAATGCAGGCTTCAGTAGTTGTGGCTTGTGATCTCTAGAGCACAGGATCAGTAGTTGTGGTGCAAGGGCTTAGTTGCTTCGCAGCATGTGGGATCTTCCCGGCCCAGGGATCGAAATTGTGTCGCCTGCGTTGGCAGGCAGATTGTTAACCACTGTGCAACCAGGGAAGCCCAGTACTGCTGTTATTTCTCACTAGAACTTGACCCCATGGATCTCATTCTGTTTGATCACCTGAATTTCCTGAGCAACTCCAGAGCTGTCTCTACCATATATGACCTCTGCCATAGCTAGACTTGGAATTTCCATTCTTTTCTGCTTTAGGTCCTAATGTGTTTACAGAAATCAGACAGAAGAAGATACAAATAGATGTAAAAAGACATACACATAAAACATTTTTAAAGTTCATGTTCATGACACAGCTAAAACAATGCCAAAAGGTTGCAGTTTGTAGTAAAGAAACATTTATTGCAGGGCCATGCAAGGAGATATGGGTGGCTTGTGCTCAAAAAGCCCCAAACACCCTGAAGGGTTTCAGCAAAGCATTTTCAACGGTCAGGTGAAGGGGCTGTTGCAGGGTATGTGACCAGCTCCTATACAATTCTGTGATTGGTTGATGGTGAGGTAACAGGGCAGTTAACATCTTAGGTGCCAGAAGGTCTGGGGGCTACATATTTATGATCATCAAGTAGTTTATTTCTTCCATTTGATGGTGGTTTTAGCATCTGAAAAACTCAAGAGATATGTATCAGATACTATTATCTGGGTATTTCAGAGAGGAGCTACAGCAGAGGATACAGGGGCGGGATCTGTCCCCAGAAGGCCCCATCGGGTCCTGCTTTTTACAGGAGTAGTGTGTTCAAACATGAATTAAGGATGACATGGGATAAATTCAGGGTAAATAGCAATAATATGGTAATTTGGATTAACAGTTTCATCATAACTAGCAGCTAATCCTTTCTCACTCTTTCTGCCCCCATCAACAAATTTGCGTTCCTGAGAACTGCATGAATACTGAAATTCTAATGTTTTGGTCCCTGAATGTTCACTGATTCCTGGCTTACCAAACTCATCATGCTGCCTCTTCGGATTGTCCCTAAATCTGTGGCCACTTAATTACTAGTCTAGATTTACGTCAGTGTTCAAGAGGCAGGAACCATTTCTACGCTGTTTCATTAGGGAGCAATGAAGCACACATATATATTTAAAATATTTTCTTATTTTAATAGCATTCTTAAATCATGTCAAAACTTTATAGAATGCCTTATGTAAGTCAGACACTGTGAAAATCATTTTCACTTTTATTATCTTCTATTCCTTACAGCAAACCTCTTACAAAGGTTTTTATTACCCTGGTTTTATGGATGGAGAAACAGAGGGGCATAGAAATTATTTAACACAGCAACTATCTTACCTATGAACCCTGACTTTAAATCTAATTCTTGAAGATATTAAGCCCATAATATGTTAGTGATATTCAATCATAATTTTACAGTTTACAAAAATTTTAATCTGTATTAAGCAAAATGAAAATGCAGACCCTCAGTGTTTTATTAAATTATTTTTTTCTTGAGTCACATGAAAATAACTTAATTTGCCTTAATTTTTAACTTTTTTGGTGTTGAATTTAATATTGCCTTGTGAGAAACAGAGGAGAATAATTCAAATTCAATCCAATGTTGATGTTTATCCATTAGACATTATCTTATTGCTATGGAATCTCTTTATTGTTTATGTACAATTACAAAATATTTAAACCCTTCCAATTTCCTTTCAAATGCATGAAATTTGTCCTTGCTTCAAATTCTGTTTTTCATTTTCATTGTTCCTATTGTGAGAATTTTAATTATATTAACCTATTTGTATTCTACAATTGAATGCAAACATTAAAATTAACGAGAAGAGTTTGAGAAAAACTAATGGTTATCAATGTTCCTACCACCTAGCTTAAGACATATAACACTTCCAATCCACTGACTATTTTCTATATGTTCTGTATATATATATTCTCTATATTCTATATTCATATACAACCCCCATTGCCTACATAGCCACTCTTCTGAATTTATGTTAACTTCAATTACTTTTATCTATAATTGTTCCATATATACAAATTTCCATGTATATGGAAATATGTATGATATTTATATTGTATATGTACATAATATATGTATACTACACACACACACACACACACACATATGCATATACATACACACACCCCCCAAGACACTATTGAAAGGTTTATTACTCATAATGAGACTTTCTGAGCAGAGCAAGGCAGGCCTGAAAATGACTTGAGAATACAAAGAGCAGAGAATGGTTTTAGTTATTATTATGTTTGGGGTGGGGCCGGGGTGAGGATGTATGTTCAGACCAGCAGCTTACATGATTTGAATCTCTTATTGGTGCTGAAGGAGGAAGCCATTGGTCTTTATTTTGGGATTGTCTAAAGATAAGAAGTTGAAAAATAAAACAAATGTGTGCCTTAGTCATTATCAATGATATCTTGAACTCCAAAGCAGTTAAGCGGTGTCTTGATGAAACTTTGTATTGTGGCTCTAGTGTAGGGAAAGACATTTATGACCGTGTTTTATATTTTGTGTATCTAGGAAGTAAGAGATTTCCAGTGTTCTTTATTTCAGGTGGGGCAGCCCTGGATATGGAATTGCTCTTTTGGCTCTTGGCCAGGTCAGATGGCTATACCATTGGAAATGATCCAAGAGTCTGTAAAATTGTACACATGGGGCTGTTGTTGCTCAAGCCATCTATTACTAAGAATGTCTGTCCAAAGTTTGGCCAATTGTGCTGACCCATCTGTCTTGTTCTCAATCAGAAATGCCATGGTTAAGTATGGCAGCAACTTTCCTTTTAGGGCTCTAGCACATGTAATGGCAGTGCTACCATTCATAAATTTTATGAACTCTCTTTGCTGTTCTGTAAGTTAATACCAATGGACTCTCATGTAGCCAAGAGATTTGGTAGAGGAATGACTTCATCCATCATCATGGCATCTGAAAGGGACTAAAGATGGACAGGCCATCCCTCTTGTGTAATGGATATGCTGGAGGGCTCAGTGTTGGTTCTATACTATTAACACTGATTTCATGTAGCAAGAGGCCAAGATTATGGAGTAATTCTTTCATGACCTAAGTCATAATGGGCAGCTGGGTATAGAAGGTCCCATGTTTAGTGTCTGTGAAAGCTTCTATTTCAATAAGACCCACATGTATGTCTAGCAATTATTGCCCTAATGGCAGGTAACACATAGCCAAGAAGAGCAGTTTCTTGCATCAGGAAGCCCATGGATATTTTATGGCCATCGCAGGTGGCTTAAGCAGTGTAGGAGGTGAGAAAGGAACTTCCTATATCTTGTAAAGTGAAGGAGTCTCTGGGAGGCACTATTTGGAGTATCTATCATATTGTAATTAGGACAGACTCTAGAGATTTTTTTGGAAGGAGGGCCATTCAAAGAGGGTCAAATTTTGAATAAGAGCATTTACGGGCTTTAGCAAAATTTTAAATTAGGAATACATTTCTTTTGGAACCCCAAAAGCCCTGAAAGATATTGAGGTCATTTTAATACTGTGTGTGCTGGTGCTGGTTCAGTAGTTGTTTCTTAACAATGTCAAGGATAAAATGTCTCATCAACTGACCAAATGATGCCAAGAAATTTATTGAGGTAGTGGGAACTAGTACTTTATGTGGGGCTGTGGCCTGTTCTTTTTTAGAGCTTCTTTGTGAGTATTTGGATGTCCTGACTCTGTATGTCAAATGAAGCTACTCACAGAAGTAGGTAATGATACATCTGAAGAAATTTGGATGCGGTTGAGATCTTGCCTGCAAATATTGTGCAATGGCAAGGCTATTATACCCCATGGGTTGCCAGATAAAGGTGTACCATGTATTTTTGAAGGTGAAGGCACACTATACTTAAAAGACTGGTGAAATAGGCCCTGAACAGAATATAGTTAATCTATGACTGCAAGGTATCCACCAGTTGCTGATTGAATGGAGTCAGTGATTTCAGTAATATTGAGTATGAGGACCTATCTACCATGAAGTACCATTCTTTCCACGTTTAAGAACAGACCATATTGGGCTGGTAAGTAGAGAAACAGTGGAAATGATCACCCCATATCTAAACAGGTCTTATATAATTGAGCTCAATCCTTGGAAGTCTTATTTTAATTTGTAATGAGATATATTAATTATTTTAACTGGTGAGGACAGGTAAAGTCCATGGGGTCTCATTTTGTCAAGGTGATTATAAGGGGTAAATTCTTAATTCTAGTTCAATTTAATTTAATCTATTACTATTTAGTTACTATGCATAACTGTTTAATTTTTTACTTGTTGAGTCAGAGTGTCTGTCTATGACAGAATATTTATGACTATGATGAGTCTGGGCAAGACAAGAGCTCTGATAGTTAAGGTGAAGTATACCTGTTTTCCTCTATTTTATCTCTGGTAACTCCTCTCAGATTAAAGAGGATATTTTGTTTAAAATTATTGGAATTTACAGAATAAACTACGAGGGTGAGTCAAAAATTATCCACACCCCAGTTATATTAAAACTTCTATAAATTCTACAGCCAGAGTGTGGATAATTTTTAACTCACTCATATAATTTGTGCCCTAGTATTGATTAAGGCCCTGAAGGTTTGCAATTGGTATATTTCAACACATGTTAAAATTAATTCACAGCCCATGCTTGCAAACTATGTTGCGGAGACACCCAAACCATCAGTGCCATTTTATATTTTTTTAATATAAACTCTTTTAGTAAATTTTGAATTGAAATTAGAAAATTGCAGACATATGATTCAGTTTTCTGTTTCTTCCCCCTGTATCTAGTTTGTTTGTTTTTTTTAACGGTTTTGAATATAATGCAGGGGGTTTAGATGCCTCCTCTTCACTCTGTTTATATGTATATCTTTCTTCCTCCAGAGAATCTCAAGTAATTATTATAAAGGTTAAGAGCTTCCCCCACAATAATGGCAGCTTTATTGAGTTTAGGGACTTGGGCTTAAGTCAAGCTTGAATTCATACCTTGGCTTTGCCATGATGGTGCCTTGGATTTTTTTCCTGTAACCACAAGGATCACGATCTTCCTCTGATAAAGGAGAAATAGGTAACAAGAGCAGCAAAGGCATTTTTTTAGGGTCCTAGCAAGCCACCTGCTTTTAGGAATGTAAAAATTAGTACACCACATAGTGACTACTCTTCCTCCAAACGAGTTGCCACCTGGTGCGACTATACAAGCGTGTTAGTCTTTCCATATGGGAAGTCATAACCTGGCTGAGTCATAACCTGGCTAAGATGTCGATCCAACAGTCACATGGTAAGAGTATTTCTCCTGAACCCAGTTTCAGTCACTGCTTATGATGGAATTAAGAAATGTTTCAATCTGAGTTATTAATAAATCCAACCTGAGGCACATACCCCAGGGTCAATGTAAGGAAAGCCCTAATCCTTTAATGCTGTCTTTAAAAGCCAGTATCAAGACTTCTGATTTAGATAAGCTAAATCTGTAACAGGAGCTTGATGGAACTAAGCAAATTCAGCACGAAGCAGCATAGCTCAAAATGCAACACAACTCAAAAAATGGCTCTAGACAGCAGGAAATATGGCCAGCTAGCAAGCCAAAGCTTGAGACACTTAGTAGTGGTGGTAGTGGTAATCATCTACATGAGACTCTCTGTGGCAATTGTCATGTGATTGCTACATACAGGCAAGGTGGACTCCCTCATCCAAAATCTGTTTCAGATGTTGAGATGCCACACTTAGACTAAGAGGTTTTGAAAAGGTTTATACTCAAATAAGGCCTCATGAAAGAGTAAGGCAGCTACCGAGAGGGTCCAGAAATATGTTGAAAGAACAAGGAGGGAGAACTGGCTTTGTCTGTTATTGTGGTTGAAGGCTGGATTTGCCTCTAGGAGGCAAATGAGTGTCCCCATGCTTGATCTGGGACTTGCAGGTTCTAGTACCATTTTCAACATGTGTGTGCTCCTTCCCCCTGCCCCCAGCCACCACCAAGCAATTCTCAGACACTAGCTACAATTCAACTCAGTTCTGATCCTATCTACCCAGAAATAGCATCGGATTCCACAGGTTGAGGGTTTAATTCCACGAGGCTTCCATTCAGAGCCAATCACCAGTTTAGGTTGTGACCTTGCTTCTGACCAGCCAGCTATAAGTCAGAGGCCCCCACAACCCCCTCCTTCAGTGTGATTCATTTGCTAGAGTGGCTCACAGAATTCAAGAAGATGGTTTACTCATTAGATTACTGGTTTATTACAAAGAATATCAAAGGATGTGAATCAACAGCCAGAGGAAGTGATATACAGGGTGAGGTGCTGAACAGAGGAGATTCTGTCCTGGTGGAATTGGGGGCCTGGCATGGTGGCACTTAGAAGCATTCTGCTTCCTCAACCTGGAAGCTCTTTGAACCCCATTCTTTTCTGTTTTCATGGAGGCTTCATTACATAAGCATGATTGATTGAATCCTTGGCCTTGGCAATTGACTCAACCTCCAGCCCCTCCTGTCCCCAGAAGTTAGGAGAGTGGGACTGAAAGTTCCAATCCTCTAATCACCTGATTGGTCCTCCTGATAACAAGCCCAAATCCTTAGGTGTGGTCCAAAAGATGCTTCATTAACATCACAAAAGAACCTTAGCTATTCTTCTCACAGGAGATTCCAAGGGTTTTAGGAGCTCCGTGCAATAAAACAAAATATATATTTCCTATTATAAATTACAGTATTACAATTTGAGATTGCCCCTGGCACCAAAGAAGGGGGAACCTGGGCTTTTTTATTGGTTTGTTCAGATTTGGGCAAGAAGGGAGAGGGAGGAGCCGGAAGAGGGAGAAGCTGTCAGCAGTCAAATATCAAAAATGGAATCAGACTCTTTAATACATTTTTAATAATTATCAAGTTTATTAATTTACATTCATTGCCATATAACATTCTTTTGTACAAATATACCATAATTTATCTATTCTATCATTGATACAAATTAGAGTTATTTCACTTTTAGAAAATCAGCCACTATAAGCATTTCTGAAATGCTGTTCCTCAAACTCTCTAGGCAGTCATGTTCTGGGAACGCTGCATATGCTGTTTCCTCTGTCTGGAATCCTCCTTCCCAGACATACATAGCTGCCTCCTTCGCCTCATTCAAATATTTTCTCAAATTGCCATTTCTAAAGAAAATGTCTCATCAATTTCCACTATTGATTACCTTTGCCTGCTTTATTTTTCTTATCAACATCAGAATTATTTTACTTATTTGGTTTAATATTTGTCTCCTCCCACTTGAACGTAGGCTTCATGAATGCAGAGAACTTTGTTTTGTTCACTGCTGTATCTTCAATGTCTCTATCAGTGCCTTGCGCAATGTAGAAATTCAAATAATTTTTAGGGACTGAAAATGCATTTTTGTGTAAATGAGCAAGAGTTTCTCAAGACATAGGCCTAACAAATAAATTTCTGGGTAGTAGTCTATAGTTATGTTTTACCTTAATAGGTAATGCTAGTTTTAAAAAGATGTACCAAGTAAGAGATCTGTACACTCACAAATACTGGTTAATGACCATTTTTTTCCCCTCTTTTCTCCTCTTTTTCTCCTCCTCCTCCTCTCCTTTCCTCTCTCTCTCTCTTTTTTTCTTTTTTCGTGCTATCATTTGCCAATCTGAAGACTGAAAAATTGTATCTTTGTGATTTTTAATTTGTATTCTCCAAAAAACAATATGGTTCCTTGCTAATAAAATTCTAGTTCATATGTTTTGCCTTTTTTTTTTCCAGATTTTTTTAATCTCAATGCATTGTAATTGGTATGTATTCTGGACATTAAATTTGTAGGTATCATTATCATTGGAAGTATGTATTATACACTTCTTTAAAGTCATAATTTTCAACTTAAAGATTTTAAACAACTTTAGATTTATTTCTAAATATGTCATAATCTATCGGTATTTTAAATGGAATGATTTTAAAAGGCTATTTTAAGTATTCATTGTTAGTATATAATGTGCACTTTTTTACACTGGTTTTGTTTAAAACATTGATAAACTTTTTATTATAATAATGAATATAATAACTACATTAGTACATTAACTTTGGATAATGCCAGTCTCCTTTTCTTCTTTGCAAAGCATATGTCCTA
The DNA here is from genome assembly GCF_030028045.1 of Hippopotamus amphibius kiboko. Lineage (NCBI taxonomy): Eukaryota > Metazoa > Chordata > Mammalia > Artiodactyla > Hippopotamidae > Hippopotamus > Hippopotamus amphibius. The sequence continues at coordinate 97,545,433 of NC_080195.1, read as the reverse complement.
TTCTTTAACTTCCTGATATTAACACACTGGTTACTATTTCTGGTACTTCTGCTGGATAGAAGTCATGATAGTAGGCAACATACCGCTGAGTATAATATCTATTATGCTTTTGGTTTATTATTTTTATTGTTCAATAGATTATAGAAATTCCTCTCTATGTTTCACAGAACCTTTAATCAGATGTGTCTAGTTAAATACATCAAATGATTTTTTTCTGCATGTATATTTATGATCATATGAGATTCAATAAAATAAATATAAAAATGTAAACCATAATAGAATATCATCAAATCTGAATCATTCTGAATGTTTGTTGTCCATTTTTTTCTTTTCCAATAATCTTCCCTCTTCAACCACCCTCCATGGCATGTGTTCACTGGGACATCTAGCTTCACTGAGATGTACAGTAACTTCTTGGGAGCACTAAACCTTCCTATGATAGCTTATTACATCTGACTTCCCTTGATGTAATGATAGTTGTTTTTGGTTATTTAGATGTCTAGTAGTTGTTATTCAAGACCTTCTGTGACAGTGTGAAAGGTTATTTGGATGAAACTAATATTTTTAGAGTACTTTCTGTAGCTAATGCTTGAGGCTTATATTATAATAGCACATCTATATTTGTGTCTACAAGAAGACTTTCTGTGAACCATTTCCCCAAACAATATTAGACTATTGAATTATTGACAACAAGGAAAAAATGATGGTTAAATGATTGTTTGGGGGACAAAGCTCAACATAGGAATATTATTAAATCCTTTGCTTCACTGTGTTCTGAATAGAGGGGTTTCCTGAAATATAACTACTGATAGGCAGAGTCTGTTTATTGAATACGTGGAATGTGCTAACAGACAATCTGGTAAATTATGTCTTCAATCGTTTGTCTTCCTCCATGATTTTTACACCTTTTATCAGAATTCCCTTTTCCCAGCCCTCACCTATAGATCTCACACATTACATGTTTTCTTAGTTTTCTAGTACCTTTTAGCTTGTTAGGTGTCATCTTCAGGTATGTGAAAGACAGTCCAGTCTAAACCAACACATCTTGCATTCAATTGTAAATTCTCCCATCCTCCAGGTTAAGCCTGACCCATAACCTGGATAGGGAGGTTGTCAAGGACATGTGGTCACTGGTCACCTTTGCTTTACCCTCTCTCCTTCCTATCCTGCTACTCTGGATGCTCAAGGCTTGGGGAAAGGTAAGGGGGTCTTAGAGAAAAGGAAATGCCCTTTACCTGGTTTTCTGTAAACCCTCAGGGAATAGACTGAAATTTGAGTCCTTTGTTGTGAGCTCTTTGTAGAAAAAGGTGAAAAGCAGACACCAGTCTCTACTTCCCCTGAATTCTTGAAGACTTATGATAGTTTCCCAAATCTCTCAAGTGCCCTGCTAAGTGCCTGGGTTCTTATAATAGTACAGACAACACATGTCATGTTTAACTCAGCAGCTTTCAGATAAGGAGAGAGAGAGAGAGATGCTCTTCCTATTTTCTTGTTCATATCTCCAAAACATGCCTCAAGGGCTAAAAATGGGAGCATTCTTCTTAATATTGTTCTTTGTAATGAACATTTAGCTTTCTTTTTGTAAAGGCTAAACATAAGGGACTAATGTAATCACTTCTTAATAAGACCTTAATTGTAGTGTTTTGTTTTGTTTTTTGTTTGTTTGTTTGTTTAATAATATGGATGCATGCATGGAAGCTACTTGTCTCCTTTCTCCTCTGCTTTTAGATTTAGCCCAAATTCTGGAAGATCAAAAAAAGAAAAAAAAATTAAAAAAAGAGTTCTATTCCAAATTCTGTTTTATAGCTATTAAGGGTGTGTGTAGACTAGTTTTCCTGGGTATGCAATTTCTTTAGTAATTCAAGTGTCTGCCTCAGGGATGTCTGCTCTTAAAAAAAACTTGCCTTTTCCAAGTGTGGGTACAAAGGAAAAAGAAAGGTAAGATGAACAACATTCGTGAAAATTTTATTTTCACTATTCCAAACATATAAGTGAAGACCATAGCTTATAAAGAAAGTAAAACACTATGAGAAATACTGCATCTGTATTGCTTAATTTTTAACATGATGGTCAAAATTAAAATGCTAGGATTTGTTTTCACAAGAAAATAGTAACCTTAGCAAAATGGACTGTTCTATGGTACTATAAGTTATGCAAATACTGAGATATAGAGGCAAACAGATATCAACAGAAACTTTTAAAGTTTAACAGGCATTGTCATGGCACTTCACATAAGGGGATATATTTCCAGTTCTGTCTTCAGTCAGGAGGTTACATTTCCTGCTCAAGAAATTTAGAATATCTTTACCATCACCCCATCGTATAGAATGAAGATACATAAGAGCCTTCTTATACGCAACAGACAATTGTTCCCAAGTTTAATGAGGAAATACTGTACACCATCTGTAACTGTGCAGAACAAACTGCTTTGTGTGACAACTGGCCAAGCCAGAACTATATGCTTACCCACCAGGTAAAGGGTATCAGGGTTTTTTTAATGAAAAGTTCCTGGGACTTTAATCAGAGCTTGTGGATGTTTTGTAGTTCTAAGGACCCAGTTGTGAAGATCACATCATGGATCTGCAGTCACACTGACTGGATAAGCATATGACAGTCAAGATGGAAACATAGGGGCGAGGAAATGGGGGGAGAAAAGGAGTGGGTTTATAATTACAGAGATCCTAATTTTATTTTTATTTCGAGGATTAATACATTATGAAAAACAACTAGTGAATAAAAAATAAAAGAGGGTCATCATTGAGCTGTTTTGATTTACAGCAAAACAATCATGACAAACTAAAAGCAGAAATGTCATTGGTATATATTATTATAGTAATATAAGAAGTACACTGTAAAATGAAAAATCTTAGTGCAGTTGGAGAATAGATACCTGAGAACAATTATTTCCTAGGGTATTAGGTCATAAAAGAAAAGGGATGAGACTGAACTAATTAGATAAATGCATATCTTGGGGGAAAAAAAGTCAAAGTCTCTCTCTCTCTCCCTCTCTCTTTCTCGCTCCCTCTCCCTTTTCTGATTTAATGATTTTCACTAAAAGTTGGTGGTTGGGATGTGAGAAAAATCCAAACTCACCATTATGGGTCCCCTGAAAACACACCTGTTTTACCCTTTCAGCAAAGATGCATCATTACCACATGGCTCCAAGGCAAATGTTGAACCTGGATGGGGTAATAACCTTGTTAGTATGTCGAAATCTTGAAACCATTCAAAGTTGTAGAATTGGAGGCAAATGAAATCCTAAATAACTTTTTAATACAATTTTACATGTACTATAAAATAGAAAATATATGAGAATATCCTGGATAGACAGAAAAGTCTGTTTTATCTGAAAATTCAACAATATAAACATTCTGCAAAACATGAAAATAATATGAATTTTCTGTATTTATCTCTCGATTTATCCTGAGTTATTTGTAATCAGCAAGCATCACTTGTCATCCTCTTCCTAAGAAAGAATGGAAAACTGTTTCAGTTCCTTAACAGAAAAACCATACAGACATTACAGGCCAGTACATGTTGATGTGTCTATAACGAAAGACATGGGGTGACTTTGTCAGTCTTTTCATACATACGAGTGATACTACCTGTATTAGGCTTTGTTTAAAGAATTTATGTATAAATATATGGCAAATATGCATATAATTGCATCTATGTATTAAAATAAATTCAGATCTTACCACATAGGAAACACTAGAATAAATGTTTTAAATACTACATTAAAATGTCTAATCTGCATTGCAATCTAAGCAATCTAAGACGAATGATACTCTACCACTGGTATATCTTTTTCAAAATGTCTCTTGAAGTATGGACATGATAGAAAATATCACAGGGGTCAGAACACAAACCTAATGGGAATCAAACTCAGGATTTTGTGACTTCAATTTTATATTTTTCCTAGTATTATTTAGAATATCTACAGGTGTTATTGTTCTTTCTCATTGTCAATATCCTTAAGTTTTAAAATATGATTTTATCAAAGTTTATAAATAACATATAATCACAACCCCACTGTTCTAGATATTTAATGTAAAATCTGGCATTGAACAATTCATTCTGTCATTTATTAAGAGGCTATTGCATTTCAGGATTATAGCGGAAGGAAAATGTATGCATGTGTTCATATATGATATATAATAAATATACATGATATAAAGATAAAGCAAAAAGTGAAGTCAAAAATTGTCTAACCTGATAGTAAAATGCATGTAATCAATAAAATTACTACATGTATGACTTACATATAATATGTCTATATATATACAATAAATATGCTTATATATACATATATGGCTTTAATAATTTGTTAAACGAATATTGTTTAGGAGTTATAGAAAAATTTTGCTTGCCTAGAAATATATTTTGGGAATAACTTTTGATGTTCTTTCAAAGTAGACCTTCAAAAAATTGACCACATAGTATAAAAATTCTGAGCTGTAAAGTTCATTTTACAATACTTTGAAATGTATCACCACTGATCTTCATGCCAAGTGACCATTTAAAAAATGCATTTCATTTTTTTCTCCAAAATAAATAAATAGACTTGTAGAACATTACATAGAATTATTCTACTTATTTAAATAAGTAGAGATTCATCAAAGTGGAAACTAAGATTTTAAATTTATATAGAGAATTATTCTAGTGGGCTTATTGACACTGTCAACAGCTTAAAAAAGCCATTAAAAAACTAGAGTTCAATAGAAATATTGACAACAAAGAATATTTTAAAGAGGGTATTAATTAACATTTTGAGTGCTTTGAAACAAGGTAGAGAACTAAATAATACAAAAAACTTCTGAAAATCATTAAAATGCAGAGTTTTCCTAGTGATATTTGTTGGAAACAAGACTGAGTAAAATTCTTAATATAATTTATTTTCATTATGACAAAATAATAACTATTGTTCATTTTTTGTCTATTAAAAATAATATTGGTCTCTAAAATATTGCCAAAGAAAGTCTACCCTAATGTGATAAAGACTGCAGCGTCATTAAAGCTCTGAAATTTCATAATTTAAAAAAAAGAGATATTTTGGTTGGGGTGAGTAGGGTATGGCTATTCATATTTTTCCCCAAATCTTTATAATAATGTTACTCTCAATGAAAAATAATACTACATATTTCATTTTTAAATGTTTTGCATTAAAGTTAAATTTAGTACCAATTGCAAGAAGAATCAAATATTTATACTAAAGAGAATTAAATGTGGTAAAATAAATTGATTTTTAAAGTGTACCCAGTTATCATGGAATATTATTCATTTGTAGAGATTCTTATAAAAATCTATTAAGAAATAAAGATATAAAATGCTAATGTACATAGATTTAATATCTCATTTCAAATCAAATATTTGATTCTGTTTATATTACATACATACACACAAAATTTGTAACATTTTCATTTTTCTGAAGGTATTACAATCATGAAATTATATACATCATCTGTATGTAATTTGTATATTACAGACATGCAAATGCATATATCATGATTGCATTTTTAATATAAATATGTGTGTATATATATATATAACCACAGAAAAGTTATCTTAAGGATAATATATACAGAATGGATGTGAGGATGAAATCCACATGTAATTCGTAAATATTTTTATCTGCTGCTTTCAATTTTATCTACAAGTAAATCATAAAAAAGTTATTTTCTCTTTAGTAATTACCAGCACTTTATTATAGTATGAACTTGTTTGAATAAGACATCTCAATATCCTTTCTTGAATGTGTGGGTGTTCCTATGAGCAGACAGCCACTTTTACATCATCACCAAAAAGTTTTTGCTCATGTAGAATATTCAGACATCTCTGCAATTGTTTTATGAGTCCCCAAATGGCAACTTCACATATGATATCAAATTTAATAGCGCCAGAACCATTTGTCACCTGCCATACCTTTTTCCTCTGCCTCAAAGTCTCCCTTTAGTCAATATGCATCACTTGTAAAATTATACACAGGAACTACACATTTGTCAGGAATAGTAGACAATTTCCCCCACACTTCTGATTTGAAATTGCTAAGAACTTTTTTCAAAACCTGGCAAGAAAAACTGGATGACTTGATATAAGCGTTAGGAAACTCACCCCAACAGCCAATGTATGGGCAAATTCAATGCCTGCTCTTTATGAGTCATTCATAGAATTCACCAGAATACCAGATGCCATTACCAGAGACATTTGATGTGTAAACCAGGAAATTCATCAAGTTGCCACTACTATCCTCAATCCACCATCGAATGATACTTTGAGTCCCACATAGAAAAATTTTCTAGACTGAGTGCCCTCTGAACTAAAGACTGGGTTTATAGTTTGTTCCAACCATTAACTTTGATTTCCTTTTGTTTCCATAGACATATCCCTCATTAAATGCCTGATTGCCAGCACCATAAAAAGGCCTAATTTAGATGCCCTCCACCCCACTTCTACTTACAGCACTGACCCCCGAAATAAGATACAACTGTTTAACTCAACTGACCTATTCTCAAGACTAATAGACTATTTCAGTGAGATATAGAGCTATCCACCAACTCAGTCTCCAGACTATGAAACATTTGGGGAAGTTTCAAAGTGGGAGGCGAATGAGGGGCAGCAGAATATGCCACCTTCAGAAATGCTACTTTGGCATAAAGATTATTTTTAGCTAAAGATACATGAAAAACTGCAGATAAAAGAAGAGTGCTTTGATCTCCCCTTTCCTTTCTGAAAGCAGAAGACAACACTCTCTTGTGAAATATGTCTTCCCTCTACCAGGAGGAAAGAAACATTCTTATCATCACAGATGAAAATCAAAGCCCAGGGAATTTTTGTGATGAATGAGAAGCTAAAATGAGCATAGGATAATCTGATATTATCATCTTCTGTATCACAGGAAATCAAGAGCCTGATTATTGAAGTAGCTTATGAACTTCTATATGAAAATTCCTTGCAGTATCTATTTACTTACCCCTCTCACTACTTTAAAAACAGAATAAACTTATCTTAAGTCATCCATGTCAGTGTTGCATGCTGAGATCATCAGTGGGAAATACCCAGCTGTTTCTCAGTTTCGCAGTACCATCTCGTAGAGTTTGTAAGCCTCATCCCTTTAGTGCTACAATCTAAAAACACCATTTTGACTTTAAGACCCTTGCTCCGCTAATGACTGTGTGTCCCTCTCTTTTCCTCTATTAAAGCTTTTCATACCGCAACAAATAGGGGCTCTATTTTCTCGTTTAATCACTAAGAAGTGCCCAAGGCTATTCAATAGTTTCAGTAAGAAATAAATGGCAGCTGAATGTATGGAGTGATTCTAACTAAAATATAAGAGCATAAATTTGAAGATAGAAAATTGAGTTGACAAGAATCCCTGGTTTATTTTTATAAGCAGACCAATTTCTCTGGCCCTGTGCTTGGTTTACCCATTTTTCTTTCTTTGTGGTTAATGAATAGCAAAGCAGAGTTAATGTGACTGTTTTCCTTCATTTTTAAAATGTGCTCAGAGGTATAACAAGTTTTTAAACCTACTGTCTCCTTTGACAATGTGCTAGTCATTCAAATTAATTGCTTTTAGTCTCTATGAAAATTTTGACAATTGAATCAAGTATGGAGTGGAGTTTGCCACTGAGAATTTCTTGGGTTTCCATTATTTACACTTCTTATTCCTTCCTCTCTTCTGCCTGCCCTACACCAACCCTAAAAGAAAACTAAGCTAAAGAAAAAAATGTAAACAAAGAAAACAACACAAACCCAAAAAACACACCAAAAAAATCAAAGGGATAGCCCTCATGAATACTTAAATTATTTCCAGGGATAGGGATGTGGCTTAGTCCATCTGTGGTATAACAAAATGCCACAGCCTGGGACACGTACAAACAACAGAAATTTATTTCTCCCAGTTCTGGAGACTAGAAGTCTAAGAGTAGGATTCCACCATGGTCTGGTGAGGGCTTCTGTCCAGGTTGCAATTTTCTTGTTGTATATTCATATGGTAAATGGTCTAGGGAGCTCTCTCAGGCCTTTTGTAATCTCATTTATGAGGGCAGAACCCTCATGACCTAATCACTTTCCAAAGGTTTCACCTCCTGATGCCATGACATTAGGCATTAGGGTTTCAATCTGTGAATCTGGGGGAGACAAACATTCAGGCCATAGCAGAACTGATGCTTAAAAATCAGTGTCCTAAAGGAAAGCATGTGAATTGGGAAGAAAAGATAATCTATTTGACACAACAAAGATGTGACTTTAGCAGATGCAATAATAGTGGCAACGGGGAATGTCTGAAACCATTCTTGGTTGTTATCACTGGGGGTATGAAGGTGCTACTGGATTCTAGTGGGTAGAGGCCAGGGATACTGCTAAACCTCCTACAGTGCACAGGACAACCTCCACAACAGCAACAAAATTCTATAGTCCAAGATGTTGACAACAAATGTTGAGAAACCTTGCTTTAGGAGAGTAAAAGCAAATAATGGAGGATGGTCCATGTTGTTGTTTCAAGGGCACTTCTACTATGGAGAAGGTAGCTTTCTCATTGAGAGTTCCCTTATTTATAAAATAAAAAGGAGAATTATAACCCTTAGGTTGGAATAAAAAATACCTGTCTATGAAATCATATGTTCTGTAACTGAACCAAGAAAAGTAAAAGAATCTCCCTGGATAAAGTGACTTTTTTGCTTAAGTCTTTCAAGCCAAGAGACCTCACTAAAACCTCTAAAACTGTATTAGAAATAGGCTTAATGAAATGCAGACTAGAAATCTGATAGGTGGATTTAAGAGATATTTCTGTCTAGAAGAAAAGGTGTTTTACAGGTTAAGGCATTTCTGGTGCTGTGAAAACCATATAAAGAGGCAGCTCTGGGGACCATCTCTACCCTTTCAGCTGAGAGTAATAGTTATGTATGTGCTGAATACTTAGTCACTAGTGGTTTGATATTAATGACTGGAGTGCAGATTTCTTCGTGGGCCTTAACCAATACAGCCTGTGTTCCCCTCCTCATTCTAATCATCAGATACCCAAATGCATTAAGCTTAATGGGGAAAAGACAAATTACCAAATCTTATTTTAACAATTTAAGTAATTTCACATTCCTAGTGTGCTACTGAGTTAATTCTCCTTAGAGATATGGCACAGAATTCATGCTCTTGTTATTACGGTGGGAAGTTCCACTGATATGACATATCCCTATGACCAGAAGCAGTATTAGTATGGACAATGAATGTAAATTCTGAACTTAAATGGAGACAATGGGTATATAACATAGAAAGGAGAAACAAAAAATTAGAATATATTTATAGGAAGCAAGATGACTTTTAATATATAAGTGCAAAAGTCAAAATGTGAAACCGATTTGGGACAACTAAGAATTTAATTGTTCATACGAGCCATGAAGTTCTTTGTCTTCAAAGAGAAAGACCCTCTGCAAGCTGATCATTATAAATCCATTATAAGTTAAAAGAGTAGAAAGGATAGACTTAAGGGGATTTGTGGAGCAATTTATCAAATAAAATCAGGAGAAAAGAATGAAATTTTAATTTTAGTGCTGAATGAAACCAGTAAATCCTTTAAAGAGAGTATGTGTGAGTGTGTGTGTGTATTTCCTAGCCAGGAAACAGCTGTATGGTTTCATTCTTCTCCAAAGACAACAACAAATTTGAATACGTCTATATCTATATATTTACTTAAATTTTAAACACATCGGGTACCAGATTACTTTCCAATAATACATACTATTCAATTAAATGTTACATTTCCCTTTAGTGCACTCCTCTCACCATCCTCTTGTCATAACATTAATCAATTCCTTGCTTATTAAAATGTACCATATCAAACTCATAGAACAAGAGGTTTGAGAAAAATTACAGTAGCAAGTGTAGCATGTAAAATAAAAGAAAACGCCATTCCATGGCAATGTGAGAATGAAGTCTAATTATTTTTCTGTTATCAAGTAGAGTTTAAATGTCTACATAGTGTTTCTAATAGAGAGAACACTAGCAGAGTAAGTAATATTAACCACACTTTCTTTTAGCCTCAAAAGCTCCTTAAAGATGTGCTTCTAGAGATGACTAGAGAACTGAGAAATACGGTGTCATTTCTGATAGAAATTATTAGAATGATTAAGAAATGCAAAATTCATCAAATCAGCCACAACCTCGATCTATTTCATCAATACAGAGAGAAGAACATAGACTGTTTTTAACTTGTAGTTTTTCATATAGCTATATCCCTATAATAATAATAAAAATCCCTATAAGTTAAAATTGGAATCTACAATAAAGAGATCTTTGCTTTGGCAAATTTGAAAGTAAAAAGGTTATATGGGTCAACATAATTCAAAATGGTTAACATGATGGTGTCCCTAAAACACTTCCGTAGAGTCTTGATACATCATCAAAGGTATAGTCTTTTCCAAGACGGTTTATTAGTTGTCTTTTTATCATTCTTCTGTAAACATTCAAGTGCTCAACAGACATTTTGCTGCTGCCCCCTCCCAAAAAAGGGTGTCAAAGGAAAAGCATTAGATGAAAAAGAAAAGAGATTAAAAAAAAAAGTCATAGCACTATATGAAAAGAAATCCTGAGGATGTGTATTTAAAATACTTGTACCCACAGCAAAATACAAGGTTAATAAACCTACTCATATACTTAAGAAATTTCAAAGTCTGGACTATATTAATCCAAAGCAAGGTGTTTATCTTAATTTGATACTGGATACAGCACACGGGGAAAAGAAAAAAAGTGGAGTCATTTGCCATTGTTCTTAGTTTTCTATACCCATTTGTTTCAATAAAGTTGCTTTATTTACAAGGGATGCATCAAAGCTTAAAATAGCAGAAGGAAATGCAGCTGCATTTGCAGAAGAAATGAATCTGTTTCAGAAGAGTTTGGATTATGAAATTCATGCAGACTTTTAAGTGGCTGTTCCAGAAAAAATGCCTGAGATTAATCCATTAAAGAAGGAACTGAGAGAAAGATTTTCAAAGCTTATTTGGAATTCCATTGGCCATTACATCCCCAAATACTTAAATTATGTAAAACTGAGCATAAAATGAAGGTAAATGAAAAAAGAGAGAACTTTCTAGAGACCATAATAGCAACATTGAATCAAATGATAGCTGCAATGTGCAAGCACTTACCAATGAAGTGTGTAGGACAGATTTCTGAGCTTGGGATCCTCTGTGGTACGTGCTTTCCTTCACACTTCAAGTGAAGTCTTGTTACTAAAGATGGAGTCTTTGTTGCCTAAACAAACAAAAACCAACAAAAGAAAAAAAATGTTGCCTAGAAGTGTTGGTTTATGAAATTACTTTCAGTAGATTAAGGAGCAAGAGAGAAAATAATAAAATGTGTAATTTCTATATTTCATGTCTTGTTATTTCTTGATCACTATATATGAAAGTAAATTTTAACACCAAGAAAGAAAATCTCACAAGTGCAAAAATAAGAAAATAAAACTTTCTGTCTCTGAACCTTAAAAAAAAGTCATGGTATTGAAAAAGACCAAAATCTCAACATTTATTTTGTTGATGTTTTGAAATTGTGACTGAAAGCATTATACACTACATGCAGCCTCTGTGGAATCCATATGTATTTACAGTTTAACTACCACTTTTTTAAGGAGAATCTATGAACCATGTCCTGCCACATAACAGCCTAATCTCTCCAACAACTGCCCAGCTCAGACTTTGTCCTACTCTCACAGCTCACCATGCATTTTTGTGTATAATTAAGCATACATATAATTTCATATTTATATTGTCAACATTTGGCAGGCAATGATGTTGCCTTGTCATTTTTAGTCTCCAGTAAATAATTTCAAGGTAATGGATTAACTTGTCCCCAAATAAGGTGTAGGAGCATGAGTCAGTAGGTTTCAACATAGCTATCTATTGTTAACATCACATCTTTCTGAGAATCTTCAGCATCACTTGTCATTTGGTATATTCTATTTGTATTGGAACTTGAACTACAGCGTTCTAAGAAATAATCTCTTAATTTTATACATCTCTGCACCATAGTTGATAAAAGTAAAAATGTTTTGTTAATACCTTGCATTGTAGCTTACTCCGGCTGCCATAACAAAGTACCATAGATTAGGTAGCTTAAACTACAGAAATTTATTTTCTCACAGTTTTGGAGGCTAGTAATCTGAAATCTGGGTGCCAGCATGGTTGGGTTCTGGTGAGAACATTTTCTGGCTTGCTGGTGGCTGCTTTCTTGGTTTGCTGGAAGAAAGAAAAAGATATCTCTCTCTTCCTCTTCTTATAAAACCACCCATCCTATGAGAATAGGACCCTACCATTGTTACCTCATTTAACCTTAATTATCTCTTAGAGGCCTTATCTCCAAAAATAGTCACATTGGAGGTTAGGGACTCAACATAAGAATTTTGGGGGAACATAATTCAGTCCATAACATCTTCACAATAGAAAAATTATATTTTGCAAGCTCATAGACATTAGAATTTTATTCAATTTTACAAGTCCCCAAAGATGCCTCATATACTTTATACTGTCAACTGAAAAAAATGCACAACATAAAAGTTGAGAATTATGTTTTGTTTAGCAGATAAAACTGAGGACTTAAGCCTGAATGCCATCTCTCAGATACTCCAAAGAGGTAAGGGAGAAGCCAGGATATATAGGAGTTTTTGCAACAAAGACCAGGTAGTCAAAACATCAAAAGTTTACTGCTAATTAAAGAAAAATAGATATCTCAAGTTAATGAATATAGTACTTTTCTATGTATGGGAAGATGCAAAATACGGGCTCATTGCAATCATTCCTTTAATATGCACCTTAACTATGTAGGGCTAGTATCCTGTTCTTTCCCATCCTGAATCCCCTCAGGATGTACAGTTGTGGGTGGCTGCAGTGACTGATGGCTTGGCAGAGGGCAGCCCCTTTTTCTCCTTCCTGAATTCCCTCAAGGCTCACCTGCCTGGTGGGTATAGTGGCTTGATGGCTGCATATGATAGGCAACATATTTCATTCACAGTACCTTATTTATTTATTTATTTATTTATTTATTTATTTTTTATGTATCTATTCATTGTTTTATCTAGAGGTTAGTTAGGACAAGAAATTGTTATAAAACAGTATCTTAAGAAATTATCCTATAAAATTATCCTATAAAATTTACATGACAATGTTCTCAGGAAAAGACAATAGCATTAAGTTTATTGATTGCATCAAATAATTTATCATTTCTTTTATCTCACTTAAATCATAAAGAAAATAAGACTGAAATCTGAAATTTCTACTTTACTAGAAAAGTTTGACTCATCTCCTTTTTACATTTTTATTTATCTGTGAAGTGCTCTGTGAATTGAATTAAATGGCAAAAGGAAAAAAAGGAACATTTAAAAAAATAGCAAAATAAATATAGAATTCTTGAAATAACTAGAATTCTGCTCTAGCAGGTCTTAGCAATAAGATCACTAGAATGAAGGACAGTCAGAAAAAACTGCCAAAAATCTTACTTTGTGAAATCTCAATGAGATCAGACCATTGCCATCTCAGGCAACATCAGTTATATTAATGAAAATAACATTGTATGCAATCAAGTGTAATTTACTTACTCTGGAATGAGGATCAACAGAAGCAAAACAGTGCTTGCTGCCAATCACCTTTCAGCAACAATTGCCCAATCAGAGTCCTGGCACCGTATTTATTAGCATTTTGCAATTTGCAATAAGGACCTAAGCTCCTTGTCATTTTTATCTAATCCTACCCACATGCCTTAGTGGCAAACAGAGATTTACCAGCCAAAATGTACATTGAATCCAGGGTTGTAGTAAAAATTGGATTATTTTGCTTCTTAGTTCATGCAGTGTGTTATTTCTGAACAAATTTTTGTCATTCTCTTAACAATTTATACACAATTATTGTAAGAAATAATTTAAATTGAGCAATAATTGAGGAAAACAAAGCCCCTATCATAAGAAAATAAACATTTTATTATTCTCTTAATCTGGTCTTTTTCTAAGCACATATCTATTTTTAGCTATGGTCAGATTTTATGTTGACATTTGAATACTAAGTTCTCATGTTCTATTTCAATATAATTTGTAATGTTATTTAAATTTTCATCTATCTGTGTATTATCATGTTAACACTTGTTTAATATTAAACAATTCATTAATTAAGCCTCAGTCCGTTGTGGCAGATTAATCTTTGAGTTTATTGCTTAATTTAGTTATGATTTTATATCTACTAATGTAAGAGAATGTATTACTTTTTTTTTTTTTTTTTTTTTTGATTTCTGGAGCTTTTGTGAAGCTTGAAAATGTAACATATACCAGCTCCTTAAATAAATTTGATGGCTTTCCATCCCTTTAAAATTTACTTTATACAATTTATATATCATGGATCTATCTGCTTAAAAAGCAAAAAACAAAAAGGCCAAAAAAAAAAAAAAACAAACAAACTGCTCCATGTAGTTATTTTTAAGTAAAGTTAGGTCAGATTCCATAATAATTTTATATGCTTTTCTCAACTATACAGTTTTATACAAAATATCTGTACACACAAATGGCATGAAATACACTGACATACTATTAATAATACTACTAAGAGTATCACTCTGTCATCATATGTCCATGGCATGTTGAGAGCAGTTTGCCAGCTCTATTTATTAATAGCTGTGAGATTGATGACTTACACAGTCAAATATAAAACAAATCCAGGCTTAGATAAGGAGAAACTGTACTCAAAAGGGAAGTTGTTAGAGGGAGTAGAGGTATATTGAAATAAGGTGAGGGGGATTATTAGAATAAGAACACTCAGATCAGAGCCTCTGCAAGCATCTCAATGGCCACGCAGAGAGGAATTTTCTCTCTTAAAGGGGAGAAATCAGATCTAGAAAGAATCAGATATGGAGAAGTGGGTGACATAATCAGACAATTAAGCATGAATGTTTTGTGGTTTTGTTTTCCCTGAGGTCAGTAGATTCTAGAAAAGTGTCTTTCTGGAGGGATTGTTCTTCAATCCAATGCTTGCTTAAAGGGTAGTTGTTAGGGACGTTAGTAATACAGTCTTGCTCAGGGCTCAGAGATAGAAACAGGCCTCTGAGCGACCTGTGTCCTTGCCTGGACTGTGAGCTCGCTTACACACCTAACAATTGCTGCTAGCAAGTCAAAGGGTGCTTAGGATAAGAATGGGAATGGGTCTTGGAATTTCTTGAGCCTTGGAGACCTGACCAGTCCCCTGGGATCTGGAGAATCTTGTGACTCACATGATGAAACCAACAACATTGTTAAAGTAAATCCAGAGCTGCATTTTTACAGCCTGGAATTATAAGCAGGAGCCCCCAGAACTCCAATCTGAAGCCTCACCCGTGGAGTGGACACACTGCCCAGGACCCTTCCCAATTGCTACCCCAGATTGCTGTTCCAGGGACTTCCTAGCGCTGCTTGGATCTGGATATAGGTGCTTCCACAATTCAGTGACGTCTGAGTCTCTGTCTTTACTATCCTTTCTTAGCTAATTATTCTCTTAATTAGTATACTGTGATCTTTGTTAATGTAATAAATTCTCTCTAAATTCTTGCTTAACTGAATGTAGAGTGGTTATTTTGCCAGAGAATCCTACGAACCTTGAAACCCAAAGTAAGGCTTTCGGCAAAACAGTAGTCAAATTTCAGGGGCCTGTTGGGGAAGCAGAGAAGCTTAACTAAAGTTGAATAAGTTGAGTGAGCAGGTATGTTGCCCAGATTGGTCAGTGGGTACAAACAGTTCAGCAAATCATTCTGAGAGAAAACAATGGAATTTGGAGTGTCCATGCCTGGTCTTGTCATAGATAAACTAGGCATCATCCGCAAGTCTTATCTAAGTCCCATAGGGAAGGATAGGTCTTTGCAGTAGCCATTTCCTGGAACACAAAAGAGTGGGAGGTTCCCTTACCATGGTTGTTGTCCAAGAGCACAGGGGTCAGGGAAAGTTTAACACTATTAGCATGAGCTTTCCATAAGATTCTCAGAGGCCTGTGCCTTTCGTGCTGGTTACATAGCAAGAACATGCCTACATGACCCACAATGTTTGAGATTCTTAACACTTCTTAATTCTGAAGTGTTCTGTGCATATTTCAAGTGTTAATTATTTGAGAAATTAAAAATATATCCTGGTACAGACCTTACAAAGGACAACTGGACCTGGTTCAGGCCTTTCGGGCCCCTTTCCTATGACGACTTTTGGCTTTGACGTGACTTTTTTTTTTAATACTGTTCCTCTATCCTTGTACTGCAAGAAACTATAGATTAGTAAGCACTGACCTTTTGGATCCTGTGAGTTTTCTGTAGCAGTTAATCTTTGTCAATCCATCACTGTGACTACAATCCCTTGGTTCTTGGAGGTTTTGTCTTTTCCACAACCGTGACTAGGTATCATAGACACAAATCTAGTTTTTCACTGCTTGCAGTGTGAATTTAATACAGCAATAATGTTTTCCTCTTCACAAGAACTCCCCTTGATATGCCACAGCCTGCTCTTCAAGATTACTTATTATCTCCATACAGATGTGTCAGAGGAAAAATTTAAAAAGTACTGGAAACATAGGCAGAACACTCTATGACATACATCAAAGCAACATCCTTTTTGACCCACCTCCTAGAATCATGGAAATAAAATCAAGAATAAACAAATGGGACCTCATGAAACTTAACAGCTTTTGCACAGCAAAAGAAACCATAAACAAGACTAAAAGGCAACCCTCAGAATGGGAAAAAATAATTGTCTATGAAACAACGGACAAAGGATTAACCTCCAAAATATACAAGCAGCTCAAGAAGCTTAATACCAAAAAAGCAGATAACCCAATCCACAAATGGGCAGAAGACCTAAATAGACATTTCTCCAAAGAAGACATCCAGATGGCCAACAAACACATGAAAAGATGCTCAACATCACTCATCATCAGAGAAATGCAAGTCAAAGCCACAATGAGGTATCACCTCACACCAATCAGAATGGCCATCATCACAAAATCTGGAAACCACAAATGTTGGAGAGGGTGTGGAGAAAAGGGAACTCTCCTGCACTGTTGGTGGGACTGTAAGTTGGTACAGCCACTATGGAAAACAATTTGGAGGTTCCTTCAAAAACTACAAATAGAACTACCATATGATCCAGTAATCCCACTCCTGGGCATATACCCAAAGAAAACCATAATCCCAAAAGAAACTTGTACCATCATGTTTATTGCAGCACTATTTACAATAGCCAGGACATGGAAGCAACCTAAATGTCCATCAACAAATGAATGGATACAGAAGATGTGGCATATATACACAATGGAATATTACTCAGCTATAAAAAGGGATGAGATGGAGCTATATGTAATGAGGTGGATAGAACTACAATCCGTCATACAGAGTGAAGTAAGTCAGAAAGAGAAGGACAAATATTGTATGCTAACTCACATATACGGAATCTAAAAATGGTACTGATGAACTCAGGGACAAGAACAAGGAAGCAGATACAGAGAATGGACTGGAGAACTCGAGGTATGGGAGGGGGCGGGGGGTGAAGGGGAAACTGAGACGAAGAGAGAGAGTAGCACAGACATATATATACTACCAACTGTAAAATAGATAGTCAGTGGGAAGTTGTTGTATAACAAAGGGAGTCCAACTCGAGGATGGAAGATGCCTTAGAGGACTGGGGCGGGGAGGGTGGGGGGGACTCGAGGTGGGGTGAGTCAAGGAAGGGAGGGAATACGGGGATATGTGTATAAAAACAGATGATTGAACTTGGTGTATCCCCCCCCCAAAAAAAAAAAAGTACTGGAAGGCCAGACATTTCGAAATTTGGCGGTGAAGGGAGATGGAGTCTGAACAAGATCTGTAGGAGCCACCATAGTGAATTGCTCTGTGGGATGGAGCTCACTGGTTTCTTTGGACATTGCACTTGGAATCTGGTCTTATCTTTTGTTTGGTCTCTGTGTGGAATGGCTACCTGCAACAGAGAAGATGTGAGACTCGTCACGTACCATTGCATGTATTAAGTGCCATCAATTCATGAGCTGGAGTGAAAATACTCATTGGCTTCCCACTTGCCTCTCTGCACAGGCTAATGGCCTATGTGCCTATCAGGCCATTTCATCTAACAAAGTATCACTGAGATGCCATTGGGAGAGTTTGTGGGAGAAGCATTGGGGCTCCTTCCTGTACATACACTGCCTCATCTGTACCTGGTAATGGAGGGAAGGATGAGTTCACAGAAGACCTTGCATTTGTTTGCTAAGGTTGTCATAACAAAGTACCACAGACTAGGTGGCTGAAATCACAGAAATTCACTTTCTCACAGCATTGGAAGCTGGAAGTCCAAGATCAAGTGCCAACAGAGTTCATTTCCTCTAAGGCCTCTCACCTTGCCTTAGAGATGGCTGATCTCTTGCTGCCTAAAATATCTTATAATATTTTAAGAATTCTTAAATATAGATTCTTTTCCACTATAGATTATTATAAGATATTGAATACTGTTCCCTGTACTATACAGTAGGACCTGTTGTTTATCTATTTTATATGAAGTAGTGTGTATCTGTTAATCTCAAACTCCTAATTAATCCCTCCCTCCTTTCCCCCTTTTTAATCTCCTTGTTTTATAAGGATAGCAGTCAGCCTGGATTAAGCCCCTCTGCCCAGTGGCATCATTTTACTTAATTACCTCGTTAAAGTACCTATCTCCAAATACAGTCACATTCTGAGGTACTGGGAGTTAAGACTTCAACATAAAAATTGGGTGGAATACAATTCAGCCTATAATTGCCCCCAATGCCTCTCCAATTTTTTTCCACCTGAAAGTAGCAAAAACATCTCACATTTTCCAGCTGGGGAAAATTATACATTTTCATTTTCTGCATGTATTATTTTCTCATTATTTACGTACTCTGATTACTATTTATCAGAATATAACAGTAGGACTATTGTTACTTGATGATCAACAGTCATTAGCCTGGTGTCAAGGGCACAGTGGGGGCTTTCCTGTTATCCTGATTAAATCTTAGCTTTAAGCAAGCACTATTTTCCAGAGTCTTGGGTGTAGAGCTTTACCAATGATCTTGCTTTGCTCCCAGCAATAAGTCAAGGTCCAGGATTTATTCTTGCTCTCCCACGCATGTAGAAGTGTTTTGTTTTGTTTTATTTTTGTTTTCTCTTTCTTTCCTCCAGTTGCGATAGATTTTTACCAGTAGCCTAATGGTGACAGTGGTCCTTGATTTCACTCAGCATTTTAAGGTTTTTCTTCCATAGCAGAGTTAGAAGGAAAGGATCCAGGGATCCAGGGTTGACTTTCTGTCTTCCTTACTGCAGCATCTCCTCTAAGCCAGCACCACCTCTTGCCTTGATCCTAATCTTTTTTGAAAGTGCTGATGAAACCAATGGTAAAGAACATGTGAATGAGTGCAAATTCCCCTTGTGTATCCAGCCCCCAGAGGTTCATGTATTCTTACTACTCCACATTTAATTTTAGTAATTTATTTAGAAATTTAGCTAAATTTTTTCATCAATGTTCAGCTGCATCTTTCACAGGTAAGCAAGTGCTCGTCTTATTTGTTTTAGTCACTTGTCTTTCTTTACATTTATGACTAATTGTCTGCCCTGCAACTGCAGCTTTTGGAGGGATTCAAGAACAGTTATGAATATGCAGATTTCCCTTGCTTTTTTGTCCTTGTTTTGTAAGCCAAGGAGAAAGATTCTTTCCAGGTCTCTATATCCTCAAAAACCAACTTATATATTCTTTTCTTTTTTCTTTAAATAGACTTTATTTTAGAGCACTTTATGTTTACAGAAAATTTGAAGGAAAAGTATACAGAGTTCCTATATACTACGTACACACCCATCATACAGTTTTCCCCTATTTTTAAAATTTTGCATTAGGGTGGTACATTTGTTAAAATTGATGCATCAATATTTATACATTACTATTAAATAAAGTCCATAGGTTACATTAGGATATACTCTGTTTTGTATGTTCTATGGATTCTAACTGATGCATATTGAAATGTATCCATTATTACAGTATCATACAGAATCATTTCACAGCCCTAATCATCTCCTGTGCTCCACCTGTTCTTCCCTCCCTCCCTCCCACTGAACTCCTAACAACTGATTATTTTACTGTCTGTCATAGTTTTGCCTTTTCCAGGATGTCATAGAGTTGGAATTATACAGTATGCAGCCTTTTCAGATTGGCTTATTTCACTTAGCACTATGAACTTGTTTCTTCCATGTCTTTTCATGGTTCCTCCTTGGTTTTTTTGTGACTGAGTTCTTCCTTTTGATGAATTATACTCCATCCCCTAGGTGTACCACAGTTTATTTTTCCAATCACCTACTGAAAGGCATTTTGGCTGCTTCCAGGTTTTGGCAATTATGAATAAAGCTGCTATAAACATTCATATTTTTTGTGTGAAAATAAGTTTTCAGCTCCTTTAGATAAATACCAAGGAGCACAATTGCTGGATCATATGGTAAACATATGCTTAGTTTTGTAAGAAACTGCTAAATTCTCTTCCAAAGTATCTGAATTATTTTACATTCCCACCAGAAATTATTGGGAGTTTTGGTCATTCCATATTCTCACTAGCATTTGGTGTTCTCAGTATTTTGGATTTTAGTCATCTTTATAGGTGTGTAGTGGTATATTATTGTTTTTCTTTAATTTGAAATTCCTTACTGGCATACAATGTTGAACATCTCTTCATATTTTTATTTGCCATCTCATATATGTTCTTTGGTGGGGTGTTTGCTCAGATATTTTGCCATTTTTTATTTGGGTTGTTTGTTTTCTTGTTAAATTTTAATAGTGATTTGCATCTTTGGATATTAGTTCTTATTCAGTTATGTGTTTCACAAATAATTTCTTACAGTCTCTGGTTTATCTTTTTATTCTCTTAATAGTGTCTTTCAAAGAGCAGAAATTTCTTTAAGTTTAATGAGGTCCAATTTATTTTTTCTTTCATTGATGGTGCTTTTGATATTGCACCTAAAAGCCAAAGCCAAACCCAAGGTCACCTAGATTTTCTCCTAAGTTATCGTTTAGGAGTTTTATAGTTTTTCAGTTAATTTTTGTGAAAGGTATAAGGTCTGTGTATAGATTCTTTTTTCTTTTTTTTTGTATATAGATGTCCTGTTGTTCCAGCACCATTTTTTAAGAAGACTATTCTTTCTCCACTGAATCTCCTTTGCTACTTTTTCAAAGATTAGCTGATTATGTCTGTGCGGTTCTATTTCTGGGTCTCTATTCTATTACGCTGATTTACTTGTCTGTTCTTTCACCAATACTATACTGTCTTATTACTATAGCTTTGTAGTAAGTCTTGAGTTCAACTTGGGTCAGTCCTCTGTCTTTGTCTTTTCCTTGAATGTTTTGTTGGCTGTTCTGAGTTTTTTGTCTCTCCATAAAAATTATAAAATCATTTTGTGTACAATTACTGGAGAGTTACTAGAATTTGGTTAGGATTGCCTTGAATGTATTTATCATTTTGGGAAAAACCAGCATTTTAATGATATTGAGTCTTCCTATCCATGAACCTGGACTATGTCTTTATTTAGTTAGTTATTGATGCCTTTCATCAGAGTATTGTAGCTTTCCTTTTATACATATTTTTTTCAGATTTATACCTATATATTTTATTTTTACTGTGTGAATGAAATGGTATTGTGCTTTTAATTTCAAATTTCAATTCTTCAATCCTGGTATATAAGAAAATGATTGACTTTTATATATTAACCTTGTATCCTGCAACCTTGCTATAATCATTTATAAGTTCCAGGACTTATTTTGTTGATTCTTTGTTATTTTCTACAAATCAATCATGTCATGTACAAAGACAGTTTTATTTCTTCCTATTAAATATGTACACATTTTATTTCCTTTACTTCACCTATTATTTTTAAGTTTTCATGATATCTCTTCTCTATCAGGTTTTTTTTTTTTAATTCCCTCCTTTTGTTCTCACTAAACTCTGTGGTATTTCTATTCAAACATGATGTTGCAGTTTCCTGTGTATTTCCTTTCACTTTCTCTCTACCATAGCATGAGCTTTTTCTTCTTATGAACTGAATCCCTCATTATATTAAGGCTCTCAAAATCTAGAAATATGTATTACTTTATGTCCTTCCCCACTACCTAGACAAATGACCTGATACAAGGCTGACAGACAGATATTGTTAGGTGAATGAAGGGAGAAGTGAAGCCTCATTTAAATAGATAAATTTAAGGCAGAATAGAGTAGAAAATATAGAAGTGATTGTTTGTGACTACCAAAAAGGAAAATTAGTACTGATATAAAATCTATGAAGGATATACAGTCATACATCAGAGATATTGAGGGTTTAGTTTCAGACTACTATAATAAAGTTAATATCACAATAAAGCAAATCACACAAATTCTTTGGTTTCCCAGTTAATATAAAAGTTATGTTTACACTATACTATAGTCTATTAAATGTGCAATAGCATTGTGTCTAAAAAAATTTACATACCTTACTTTTAAAATATTTTATTAAAAGAATGCTAACCATCATCTGAGCTTTCATTGAGTTTATAATCTTTTTGCTGCTGGAGAGTTGGAAACATTGTGAGAATTACCAAAATGTCACAGAGACATAAAGTCAGCAAATGCTGTTGAAAAATGGTGCCAATAGATTTGCTCAACACAAGGTTGCCACAAGCCTTCAATTAGTAAAAAAAAAAAAAAAAATGCAATACATGTGAAACACATTAAGATGAGGTATGCCTATATCCAGTTTCTACAGATTAAATGCTTTTTGTTTCTTTTTTTTTTTTAAACTTATTTCAAGATTTCTAATGCGTGTTTCATTTGCTAGAATTAATAAACTTGAACCACCACTATCAGTCTAAAATCATGAACAATGTTATGCTATAGTTGAGACAGAGCTCCCTTGGAGACAATCTAAATCCACATTGAGATATACAGTCCCTGGTACTGTACTGACATGTAAGCATGTTGTACTATAGACTGGATATTTGTACCCTCCCAAAATTCATATGTTGAAACCTAATCCCAATGTGATAGTATTAGAAGGTGGGGCCTTTGGGAGGTGAATAGGTCATGAGGTTGGATCCCTCAAGAGTGGGATTAGTGCCTTTATAAAAGAGACTCAAGGCAGCTTCCTTGCCCTGTCCACTATATGAAGTTACAGAGAAAATAGCAATATATGAACAAGGTAGCAGACTCTCACCAGACACAGATTCTGCTTGTACCTTGATCTTGAACTTCGTAGCCTTCACAGCCATGAAAAAAAATAAATATTTGCTTTTTTAGCTATCCAGTCCATGGTAGTTTGTCATAGCAGTTCCAACAGACTAAGACATGTTACTTAGTGTCGGGATTTTGCTGTTATAAGGTTCTTGAGGATTCCATGTAAATAAGCCCTCTAGGGCAGGTCAAAGACAGATCCCATGTATAGGAAATCCAACAAACTATTTTTTCAGTTAGGGTGCTTCACTATTATAGTTAGATTACTTTATGAGCCTCCCAGGTCCAAAAATATTAATTACTACATATATTAAAAATATAGTTAAAATATTTTGAAGATTTCCTATTTCTGTTAGGCAGGAGAAACAAGTATACATTTGTTAAGAGGCACAGATAGTATTAATACTCTCTTCAGAAATTGTCTATATCTAACTCTCAGTCTATCATGTCAAATTACCTTTTATTACCACATATGCATTGAAACAAATACTCTGATGTAACATGAAGGGTATCTTGCCCTTTCAGTCCTTAACAAAGTGATCTTATCATTGTCTTTGTTGTTTACTAAGCTCTTCCATCCTCTCTTTTGAAAATTATAGTATGCACGTAATGTGTCTCCATCACAATAAATCAATAATAAAAGGGATAGATAGACTAAAAAGTGATAATGGAGGTCTTCATTCATAATAAGATATTTCATAACATTAAAATATTTCATAGGACATTATGAAATCAGAAAATAAGGATGAGTTGCATGTAAAGAAAATGTTTATTAGAAATGGATTTTCTTTTTAATACTGTCACATTTTTCTTTAACTTTGACTTCTCTTGTGAAATTTTAAATCCCCATTACGCTCAGATTGAACTACAACATTATGCCAGGAGAGGTCAGGTAATCTCACCAGTCTTACTAGAAAGAAAGTTCCCCACACTGCATGCCAGTATGGCTAGATTTACTGCCTTGTCAGCAAGTGTTCAACAAAATGAAAATGTTCCCTGGATTCATGTTGTGCCTGTTTTCTCTACTCCCCAGTGCCTTTCCTCCTCCAAGAATTATAGGAATAAGAATCTCTCCCTTTTATAATGAACACTTTAGAGCTCACAAGAGGAGCACATAGTCTGCCCTCTCTCTGGGGAGTCATTTATCTCCTTTGAAGCTTATTTTTATCATTTTGTTGTAAAGAGCAAGGTTTGGGTGCATGTAACCCACTCAGTCATCAAGGCAGAAGCAAATGTTTCCTTATCCATTAGTGCATGTCTTTCCCATATGATGAGGGCCTTATAAATGCTGCACTCTGTGTTTTATGGCTTTACTACCTATTCATTTAGAGAAAACTGTTATTCAAAAGCACACTGCAAACATTGTAGACATCCACTGAAAATTATATTTACTAACTGTTTCAATTACCTGAACTGGAAAGAAGGGAAATTGTGTGGTCCATACAGTTCTTGAAACCTGATTTTCCCAGCATTGAAGAGAAGGTTGCCCTGGTTATCACCAACTTTAAGGGAGGGAGAAAGATCCCACCTGCTGATATACTCAGGCCATTGGAACAGGCTATAGTCTAAGAGCAAGTCTTTTTTTTATATATATATAAATTTATTTATTTATTTATTTTATTTATTTATTGGCTGGGTTGGGTCTTCGTTGCTGCACACGGGGTTTCTCTAGTTGCTGCAAGTGGGGGCTACTCTTCATTGTGGTGTGCAGGCTCCTCATTGTAGTGGCTTCCCTTGCTGTGGAGCACGGGCCCTAGGCACGTGGGCTTCAATAGTTGCCAATAGTTGCAGCACATGGGCTCAGTAGTTGTGGCTGGTGGGCTCTAGAGCACAAGCTCAATAGCTGTGGCACACGGGCTTAGTTGCTCCGTAGCATGTGGAATCTTCCCAGGGCAGGGCTCGAATCCATGTCCCCTGCATTGGCAGGTGGATTCTTTCCCACTGCGCCACCTAGGAAGTCCCAGGAGCAACTCTTAAAATCTATAGCCGTCCTCTCATGCTGGGCAAAGCTGCCTCCTTAGTAAAGACCTCCCATAACCATGCTGGAACAGCCCAAAAAACCTCCTGGGCTTTCTCCCCTGCTTATCCTTCAGAACTTGTTTGTTCAGACTTATCCCTTTTTTCTATCCTCTTGTTGTGCGTGTGTGTCTCTCTCTTCTCTCTCTGTCTTTCTCTCTTCACCTCCATCTCTTCCTGTCATTCTGCCTAGTATCTTTACATTGGTGATTCTGTTGGACTTCTAGAACATTTTGGATCCACCACTGGACAGTATCCTTGAGTTCATCCTCTTCCAATTGCTCTCTGATCTTGCAAATTTATATTATGCATGTACTATGTATAACTTCTTACCGTAAAACTGAAAATGGAATGAAAACCCAGCTATGATTGGAACTATCAGACACCATATTATTTTAAGCCTTTATACAACAAGTAATTTTCTTTTTACTAATATACTTAGAATTGTTAGTTATATAACTGATAAAAAAATCAAGACTTTTTAGGCAAACAGGTCTATCAAATTTTGCTCTTTGTTAAAAAATAATACAGGTAGAATTTTTTAGATCACTATCCTATTTATGTCACCCCTGAGAAACCGAGTTGGAGATTGGAGGGTGACACAGCCTGATCTGAAACCAACTTATGGGTTACTCCTTTACCACTTTGTAGGACTTAACCTTGTTCATTATGGAATGTCCACAGACATCAGTTCATCTCTTCTTCTATGCTAAACAAATACCTTGGTGAGAAACTGAAATAGAATTGACATCACAGCCTTATAGTCTTTGGATCTGTGAAGTATCACATAGTTACTTTTCTCTGACAGTAGAGAGGCACACCCTCAAGCGTGTCATCATCTCTGATCCCAACTATCAAAGAAGCTTGTTTCCATACCATTTGCTTTTTTCTTAAGATGACAAGTCAAAAAAAATAATTTAGATAGTTGAATTCTCCTTCAAAATATCTTCTACATGATGACAAGAACATGGCACTCTAGTGTAGAGTCAGAAAATTGTTCCTTGTAAGCTGCTTCTAAATTTCTTTATGTCATGTTGATATTTCAAAATATGCAAAAGCTGGTGAGACTTTTCTAATTTTACTCTAGATGAGAATGTAATCTCTTGCTTTGGTAATTTTATTAATTTAGTTACATTACAAAGAAAGGTTCTGGATATATGAAATACTCTTCACCTTCCGAGATGATAGCCCAATGCATTACATTTTTATTCGAGACTAATGCCAGTGGATTGTAACTTCTTTTGGCTTACAATATAAACTTTCCAGCAATGTCAAGATTTTAGGTACACCTGGGAGATATTTAACTTGTTATTCCACTGAAATGGAAAATTTTCTTAGGGGTTAGTTCTCTTTGACAGCAGAAAAGTATACAAATTATGCTGGAAATAAGGCAAGGTTTTTCCCTCAGGACTGGATGAAATGAGACTGCTGTTGCAGAAATGTAGAGTCCTGCTACAAGCTAGAAGGCTTTAGAGACCCACATTTGATTTTCCCATCTTGCTAGGTAGTCTTCAAGTCACATATTAGTTTTTCCTAACTGTCACTTGTAATGAAGAAGAATGATACTCACGATGACCTGAAGAAGTAAACTGACTCCGATGTTATGTAAAAGGAAAGCATATAAAACAACTGCTCATAGGGAAGCATCTGTTCTGGCAGACGAGACCTAGAGAAAATGTCACCTTCTGTGCTGAGCCAAGAAGGTAAATTGTGAACCAGGATTCTCAGGAGCATTCCTAGATGCTTCTTTTGAGACAAACACATCAGCCCAGGAGTGGCTTCCCAACTCCCAACTCACACCTTTGCTGGCCATCCAGCCTCACTTCTCTTCCTCCTTTGTGTTGTCATTTTCCTAAGCAACCCTCTACTTTTCATTGCTATTTTTCTTTTCCCTTTCTATTGTATGTCCCTAATAGAACAGATAACAGGAACAGGACTGGAATCCAACCTTTAGAGATCCTTTCATTGAAAACATAATTGTCTTCCTCAGCTATGTGTGATATAAAAAACACACTAACTCTAAAATAAATGTCAGGAAACTAAGTCTTTCCATTAAGTGATTTTCTTTAAAATATCAAATATCAATTTTAAAAAAAAGTTTGACCTTTCTACATGCACTTAGGTCACCTACTGAAATAGCTAATCATTGATTGTGAATATTTTTTCAGCTCTGAGCCTATTGCTAAAGTGCCAGCTATCACCTCTCCCCATGGAAATATGGACCTTGCCATGAAAAATATACAGTTGTCCAATCAAGAAATGCCATGTGCCTTGTTCAGAGGACTTTAGCTTTTTCCATATCTTTGTCTCTCTAATCTCACTCTTCTCACATGGAATTTATATTAAACATAAAAATCCTATGCATTGATTATTCTTCTTGAATTTAATGACTGCATATTCTGTGTGGGATGACAAAGCACTAAGTTTTTTTGAGTGCTCAATTTTAGAGTTTTTAAAGTTATTTTCAGTGTGAAAATGATTTTTGAAGAGAAATGACTAACAACCACTCTGGATATGAATATAATCATTTTGTGAGTGCATGAACTCAGTATGTACCAATCCAACTCCTCTCTGGCTGATACAAGGTGTTAACCAAAATAATTCCAATTAAGTATTTAAATAAAAAGCCGATTAAATATATCTGATTAAATAGGTAAATTTAAATATGTAACATAACAATGTTAAATCTTATGCTAATATTCTTTAGACTGAAGATATGCTAGGAAAATTAAAGTGCCACAAGAAGGAATTATTTGCAATACTTCATCAGACATAATTCATTTTGAGAGTACTATGCTTTATAATGAAAGTTAAGTAATCTACTGCAGATCTTGCATTTCAATGAATTCCAAGGTAATGTGCTTTAGTGAGAGGAATGCAAATTTTGTATTGTGACAGCAATGATCATGAGTTTCAGTACTACACTTTTCTTTGGGTGATTTGATCAAATTTCTAAAATTCTCTAAGAATCAGTTTCCTCATATGGATATCTATTTGAATATTTCTTATGAGAATAAAATACAAAAAAATTCTGAATACTTAAATGAGGACTTCTTCATTGACTGTATATTTGACTTATTCACTCAAAAAAAGAAAATTTATGAGATATAAGAAAACAAAACAACTCTAGTTTCTGTATCCTTTATTCATAGATATTTCATATAAAATAACTCTTTTGAATTGAATTTTCCAGCTCAATCTCATAAGATTTCCTTTTGGATTTATGTGTGTATGCTGACCTTTGTAGATGTCTACCTTTGAAAACATTTTATCATTTTTGTTGATTCAAGAACTAATCAGTATCATAAATAACATATGCGCTTGCCACATTTTCCACTTGGATAAGTACATTTACTTTTCATGTGGCCTCAGATAGTGTTCTGCTTGTCTACCCCTGGAGAAACAGTACTGCCAGCTGCTTCTGTCTAAGAAAGGACAAAATATGGATAAATGGAAAGAAATAGAGTTCATAGTAAGTAGTTTTCATGTACCATATTTTAGGAAGTTATTTCTTTTGG
Organism: Hippopotamus amphibius kiboko; assembly: GCF_030028045.1. Taxonomy (NCBI): domain Eukaryota; kingdom Metazoa; phylum Chordata; class Mammalia; order Artiodactyla; family Hippopotamidae; genus Hippopotamus; species Hippopotamus amphibius. The sequence continues at coordinate 97,516,677 of NC_080195.1, read as the reverse complement.
TGTCTTTTAGTTATAATATCAGCAATAGTTTATGTACTTTAAATGTAATGCTAAGTATAATTTTTTAGAATAAATTAGGAGTTTTCCTATTATAACTGTTGACTGAGGGGATGTATTTCCACATTTAGATATAGAAAAAAACCCATTTCCAGTATTATAGTGGTCTAAAGGTGCTGAAACTAATCTTACTAATCAGTATGTTTCTGCCTACTGTTTTGCCATAAGTTGAACACAAATGTATGAAATATAGACACCCTTGGGTCTCTGGACAACTAAAGAAGTCATATGTATATATATTGTCTATTTTCATTATTTGTAGTAGCAATGTTCTGTAGAGTCTTTACGAACAAGGAATTTGTGAATTGCTATTGGTGGTAAACTTAAACATGTCAATATCCTACAATCCAGAAATGCGTCTCAGTAGTATTTCACTCAAGAACTCTTACACATGTGTGCTGAGAACCATACATTATGTCCGTACATTCCTAGAATGATTAAATAAATTGTGCTATATTCACACAATGGGATAGTAACATAGTTGTGAAAATTAAAGGATAATTGAAAGTGAATTTACCTTTAAAACATAATATTGAACAAATATTTCAAGTCACTTATTCTATATGTTTTCCTTTATATAAAGTTCAAAAACAGACTATATATATACACACCTATATATACATATATATTTATTTAGGAACACATACATCAGTGTTAAAAGTGCAAAAAAAGAAAAATTAATTCTTACTAGGTAATTCAGATTCACAATAACATTTATCCTTAGGAGTACCGGAGTGGAGAATGAAAAAAAAATAACTTTTGGCATAGAATTAGTTCTAAATGGAGCTTGAAATGTTATACATTTAATATACATTGGTCTAGTTTAGTGATTAGAAGGATCACCTGCATTTGTGCCTTAGTCCAATTGGGCTGCTGTAACAAACCACAACAGACTGGGTGGCTCATAAACAACAAAATTTATCTCTCATAGTTTTAGAGGCTGGAAGTTCAAGATAAAGGCCCCAGCATAGGCCTTCTTGGTTTGTAGCTAGTGCCTTTTCTGTGCCCTTCATGGTGCATGGGGATCTTTCTGGAGCCTCTTCTATAAGGCACTAATCCCATTCATGAGGGCTCCACCCTCATGGCTTAAAAACTTCCCAAAGTCCCCACCTACTAATTCCATTACATCAGGCATTAGACTTTCAATACAGGAATTTTGAAGGACACAAACATTCAGATCATAGTAGTTTGTATTTCAGCTTTGGTTCAATAAATGTTGTCAGAGTGATTAGTATGTTATTGGTGTGAATTCAAAATATATCCCTGGGATGTGTCTAATTTACAATCTTTTCTAATGTAAATATCTTGAAATGATGAGACAGATATTGATGGAATGAAGAGAATTTCAGCATATGGTTTGTTGATAATTTTAGAGTGAGGGTAAATTTTGTTTGTGATTTTTTTTCCCTTAAAACATACTTAGAAACAGAGAAATTGCAGATTTTCTTGGCTCTTCTTTAGATTCTATTGGAAACTCATTGAATGTGAGCTAAGAGCAAGAAAATGCAGTTAATGAAAGAGTACTTGGGCATCATTCTGGCTTCAAAATTTTTTTTAACACAGATCAATCTTTTTTTGTTTCCACACCTGGTGAAATTCCCTGATGTCCCATTTTCACAGACACAGAACCACAGCTAACAGTGTTTTTAAGAGCCTTATATTTTATTTATAGATACTATGTCAAAATAAGTAAAGAAATGGCTTACACTTGTGTTTATAAGCAAGTTATTTCAATATTAAAAATAAATTTTATACATACTTATTACAATAAAAAGGGCATAACAATCATTAGTTGAAAGATTGCTCAAAAACCTTAATTTTTATATAAAAGTTTTATCTGATCTGATAGAAATTTTATAATATCTAGCTCAAGGAAAGGACATTCAAATTCAAAATGATAGACTAATATAAGCTATATTAGTATTTAGCTTTATTTATTTTTTTTAATTTTTATTAAGGATGGTGAAAATTTTTAAATTTTTTTAAGGACTGTGGCATGTAGAAAAAAATATATCATCTTTCCTGGAAAGTTTAACACTTAATGAAACATTGTATTTAATTTGAGAAAGAAAGCATAATATCATGCAATATTAGCTCTTCTTGAATTCATCCTTTTTCTGTGATGTTTTTGGGGATATTATCTTTTTTTTGGTGGTTTCCATCAAAATTTATACACAAATAAATGCAAGCTGATCCATAAATTCTTATTCATAACTATATTTTGTGCCATGCAGTGTTTTATTCCTTAAAATATAGAGCTGTAAAACCAAGTCTAAAAAAATGTAAAATTTTAAAAATATAAGATCTTGTTACTTAAAGCTTTGTCCCTGGGAGGTTCATACTGTATTGGATAAAATTGGATTCTCCTCCGACATGTAAATTCCCCATTCTCTGCAGCAGGACTCTGTGATCAATGTCATGTTTTTTCCTTCATCTGTTAAACTAACTTCACCAACTATTGCTATGATTGTTTTCAACTTTTCAGATATTTTTTCTAAGGCAGCATCAAGTAAAGCATGGACTTAAAAATCAGACATTCATGAATCTGGATCTCAGTTCTTATAACCGTTCCCTTACCTCACAGCTCACCTACAGGACTTGGGCATTGGAGCCGCTCAAGAAACATCTGCTGAAATAATAGATGGAGTTTGCTCTAAACTCCTTTCTATCATCTTTAGACTGAGGCTTTTTGATGAACTACAGTGTGTAATACTTTTCCAAGAATAATTTCAGATAATGGGCCCCAGCCTTTGATGTTTTTACCCTTTTCAACCCTACAGTCCCTGCCTTGCTGGGTTGAGCTCAGCCTATCTGCCATCCATCCCAGAATTTGGTTTAAGCCATTTGAAAAATAGTTACATCTTCTCCCAAATTACATGCAAATATGTTAGTTTAACAAACTGCCCAGCTAAGATATTGTATCACTTTACTGTTTTAATAATTTCGAGTCCTTATAGTGATATTTAGCAGTAGAGAAGTGTAAGTTTTAGGCACAGCTTTTCCAGTACTGATTTTTGTTTCAAAGCATATTATTTTATGAAAAAGATGGTCAAGAAATAGTCAGATTGTCTGTAGCTTTTAATTGGGTCATATTCAATTGAGTAAAAGTAAATGTGCTCAGTACAGAATACCTCAAGCATCTCCCCACCCCAACCCCCAAGTTTGCCACATGATACACATTTATGTCTTGTGGAGAAATAAAACTCTGGATTTCTGTGTGCTCCTACAACAAGCTGTGGTTCCCTAAGACTCTTCCTATAGCATGAGAATTATATCTGTAGTGATTTGTCTGTGTGGTTATTTGTTCTGATCCAAATGGATAATAAAACTTCTCTGATCTTTGAGAGGACCAGGTGGTTGCAGCTTGAACTGGGTCTCCAGGTGAAGCCACACATGCTTGCAAGACTCATGCTATCCACCTGGGTACCTACGTGTCAGGAAGGAAGACACCCTAGAACTGGGAGACTTCTCTAGTCTCCCATCTCTAGTCATCCAGAATACGTCCTGCACACATTCAGGATAAAACTGATAATGATGAATATTAAAAACAATGCATCTCTCCTCCAATATTATGACTTCAGTAAAGAATTTGCTGGTCCATCCTATTTAAGATAACACTCACCCATATTAATTCATTCTCTATCTTCTTTCTCTCTTTTATTGTTTTAGCTCTTACCTAAAATTATATAATGCATTTTTTTTCTTATTTTCTGTATTCTCCACAGAAGTGTAAACTCCACAACAACTTAGCCTTTGTATTTTTTATTCTATCACTAGTGCCAGCAAATCTGCTTTCTCTAGCAATACTTGGCTCAGACACTCTCTCAGATTTCCAGAAGTAATATCAACTGTATTCCAGCTCACTTGCACATACATCCAAATAGTTCATTTTGATTATATAGATATTATTTTCCAGAAAATATAATATCCAAATAGATCCGTATATACATTTGAAGAAATACTGTTAAAGGAGGTTTTTGAAGGAGACAAAACTAAATGATCCCTTTACTTATGCTAAAGTGTATATTTATATATGGAGAATAGATTTACTGAATGTTTAATAATAGACTGAATGTTTGTCACCCCCAAATTTGTATGCTGAAACCAATTCCCCAATGTGATGGGATTCAGAACCGGAGCCTTTGAGAGCTGAATAGGTCATGAGGGTAGAATTCTCAAGAATGGTTTGGTGCCCTTAATAAAGAGACCCCAGAAAACTCTCTAACTTCTTTCACTATGTGATGACACAGCAAGAAGATGGCTCTCACCAGACATCAGGTCTGTTGGCACCTTGATCTGGACCTTGTAGTGTCCAGAATTATGAGAAATAAATTTCTGGTAATTATAAGCCTGCTAGCCTGTGACTCTGTTATAGAGGCCCTGACTGATTGAGACAGACTTCAAATTTCAAGTCCTATAGGGTCAGACAAGAAAGCAAAGTGTACAATAGAAGGAAGCAAGCAAACTGGAGGATTTATGCCTTCTTTAAGGTGGATAACAGTTATTCCAATAGTGGATATGATTGCTCTGTGTGAATGTTGGCTAAATGTTGACAGATTTTCAATTTTTCTAGGAAAGTGGGGAATATGGATATTTATGTGAAGTTTTGTGATATTTATGAGCTGGCAAAAGAAACACTCCTGCTAGTGGACTGTAACCTACAAACTGCAGTTTGAAATCTCCCTATTGAGTCAATGAGATAGTTCTGTGCTCCCACTGATGGGACCTTTTCAGAATGATTTTAATTGACACACACTTTAGCAATGCATCATTACCCTTTGCGGGAATATCCTGAAAAATCCAGCTACCAAACTCACCATTGTATTTACTTTAAGGAAACCTACTGAACTTTGCCCGGTATGTTTTCTTTGAGAAATCTCTCAGGTCACACTGTACTTTTAATTCTGATTAATAGGTGAGTATTGGAAATCAGATAATATGAAAAGTTCTTTTTGTTTGATAGCTGTGAAGAAGTCATTATCAGTCATTTCAAGCACATAGGTAGAATAATTTTGTATATATTTTCAGCAGTAGTTGAAATTTATTACATCAATGAGGTCTAGTTGAACATAGGAAATACTCCCTAAACATCTAACACTATATTCCGTTTTACTAAGATAACTGCCTACAACATATTGATGCATCCCTGTAATGTATAAAGTCCATGGGCATCGTCTATATTCTTCACTGCTGCATTCCTAGGAATCAGAAGAGAATCTGGCATAGAATAAGTTCTTAGTAAATATTTGGTGAATGGATGAAAAAAAAATCTGTTACATTATAACTTAAATACCTAATAAGTGTTCTAAATATTGCTAAGAAACTTCCAAACAAATAGCTGATAAATAAACCTTCTAAAGACATGATAGCTCTCATCTTCTACAGGAGGAAATTGAGACTCAAAAGTTATCCAGGGTCACACACTTCATACAATAGTACATGTCTCAAAAATCTGTGAAATGCTCATTTTTTCCATTACTCTATGTTGCCAAATAACGTTGAATTATAATTTGTATACTATGGGTCTATGGAAGTGATTGCAGCCATTTTAGATCTTTTCTGCACAGCAATATAAAATAGACAAAAGGGAGAGAGAGAAAAAGAGAGAGAGAAGGAAGGAAGGAAGGAAGGAAGGAAGGAAGGAAGGAAGGAAGGAAGGAAGGAAGGAAAGAAGAAAGGGAGGAAGGAAGGAAAGAAGGAAAGAAGGAAGGAAAGAAGGAAGGGAGGAAGGAAAGGGGGGAGAAATCCCATCCATGTATCCAGAGTCATGCTCCATAGAGAGCACATGCTCTGAGGAAAATAATAAAGCAAAAAACAGTACCTGGCTGCCAGGATTCATGGTAACTAGAAATTGAACATTCAGGAAACATATAAAGCAACATATTTTATTTTTCAGTAGTTCTTTTATTTTTATTAAGTTGACTAAATGCTCCAATTTAAACAGGAAAAAAGTGTCCTGCAGAGCCTCTAATTGTTATTTCACATGCCCAGCTGTTTTTCTGTCCAGTATGGAATTCCTATTTAGAAACATATAGGCTTAATGTAATCCAGAAGTTATAAAACTTCTAGATTACCAATATTAACACGAATGCCAAATTCTAAGTAAAATAAAATAGCTAAAATAGCTTGGTTTCACTCTTAAGTAGGATTCTTAAGAATCTTACACATATGTATCTAAATAACAAGTGTCTTTAGCATTACTGCAAATTTTTTCCCAGTTATCTAGCAAGAAAACCAAAAGTCATTCTGTGATGTATGTTCAGGAGAAAAAAATGACTATATTTATTTTTTTCTATTTATGTAAATATACTTATAATTTATTAATTTAGTAAATTAAGTAAAATAGTATCTTCTATAGCCATCCATGATCTAACCAATTTGAGTAAACACTAGTAATTTAGTATTATATATTTCCTTCTAAAACAATACACATGCATATACTCACATGTACAGGGTACCATATTGTATATAAGGTGTGTAATCCTCATTTCATTCATGATTGTAATCTGATCATTGTCTTGAGTAAAAAATCTCCATAAAATATCAATTATTAAGTGTCTGCTGGTATAAAAGTTATTAGATGTGGAATAATAATAATTTATAGAATATAAAACTTAATTATTGCAGAGGTTGAGATATTTGAATCTGTGTTCATTTGCCATGAAATATTACAATATTGCAATAAACTCTTATATGAAAAAATTTTTAACTTATTTATGTATTTTTAAATTATTTATTTATTGGCTGCACTGGGTCTTCGTTGCTGCACACAGGCTTTCTGTAGTTGCAGAGAGCAGGGGCGACTCTTCATTGCAGTGCTTGGACTTCTTATCGTGGTGGCTTCTCTTGCTGCAGAGCATGGGCTCTAAGCACATGGGCTTTATTTTGCAGAGTGTGGGCCCAGTAGTTGTGGCACATGGGCTTAGTTGCTGCGCGGCATGTGGGATCTTCCCGGACCAGGGCTCGAACCTGTGTCCCCTGCATTGGCAGGCAGATTCTTAACCACTGTGCCACCAGGGAAGCCCTGAAAATATTTGTATATGTCTATAATTATTTTGCCAGAATCATTTCCAAAATTAGGAATGTATAGATAAATGTATGAACATTATAAAAACATTTGAATATTCAATATAATTTATAAATTTATCACTATGTCCTCCAGAAACTTCTCATAGCTCCATGTTCACTATAATAAAGGATCTGATATTACTTTTGATGCTCCTGCAGCTTTCAAGCTCCAGCCCTCTCTCTTCCCTTTTGCCCCACACCTGAATCAGCCAGCTGATCACCAGCCCCTGGGCTCCCTCCATTGGTACCTGTAGGAAATTCAAACCATTCAAACCCAGGCCCAGCAAAACCTTCACCTTGGCTCCAACATATAACCACAATGAAAACCACAGCCACCTCCCCACTCCCCCACCTCCCTCCCAAACTCTTGTTTTACTCAGGATTTGACCTGATGGGTTCTTTTTGGGAAATTGTTTTGCTATTTACTCTGTGAGTAATAAGGTTATTTCACATCCATTGGTCCCTGTGTGTCATTCTTCCTGACATATTCCTGCGGAGGTGTCTGGGTGACTGGTGGATGTCCATCCGGGATGCCAGGCCCCCAAATAAAACATTTATATTAAAGACCTATTTTGCTATACTTTTGTGAACTTGATGAGCGTAAATAGCTTTTTATTATTTTAAATGGCTAAGGAAGTGTGATTTATGACTGTAAGCTACCATTTAACGTTTCAAACAAATATCTGTTAGAGGAGGTGCAGACTGTTTTAAAATAAATGCACTGAAGAAACAATCTATTTTCATAAGCAGTATGTGAGCAACATAGGCTTCAAGCTACAGTTTCTACTCACACCATCTGCTCTTATTTAATGAGAGTCTATTTGATCTGAATGATGTGGATAATTGCTTCAATCTCTCATTTCATTGTCATTTCACAAGCACATTTCTAAAAAGACAAAATGAAAATGAATTGGCCTTCTTTGGGAAAAAAAATAGGGGCCTATTTTTTTTTAATCACATATCAATTTCGGCAACATTTTGCTTTCAGTAATCAATGTTTGTTTTAAGAAGACATGTATATCCTTTTCTGATATTCAAAATGCAACAGTTATAATTGTTGACATATTTTTTTAATTTAGAAAACAATTTCATGTCTCTGCAAAGTTTAATTAAATGGAAAATAGAAGGTTATTGGCTTTAATTATGAAAATACATATAGTGTTATCAGAAGAAAAGAATAAAATCAAGGAGAACTGAAAATAATTTAGGTTGAGGCTTCTTAGAATGAGAGTGAATCCTCAGGGGAAAAGGAGGGAAGATTGACAATGGCAGGAAGGTCTTGGAACAATCAAGTTTCAGATGTGTTTTGTAGTGATTTCAACATAATTGAGAATATGTTTGAAGAAGCTAAACTCCTGCAACTTATGGGTTATCCCTAAATCTATACCTTAAGATGGATTTGAATACAGGAAGAAAACCTGAAGTTTAGAGGTTTGTTATGGACCAAAAAATTGTTTCCCCCGCCTCCAAATTTATATGTTGAAGCCCTAACTCACAATGTGATATTTGGAGATGGAGCCTTTGGGAGGTAATTAGGGTAAGATAAAGTCATAAATGGAGCCCCTATTATGGGATTTGTGCCCTTAAAGAAGAGATACCAAGTTTGCTCTCTGCCATGTGAGTACACAGTGAGAAGATGACAGTCTGCAAAACAGGAAGAGAGATCTCACCAGAATCCAAACATGCTGGAACCCTGATCTCCAACTTCCAGCCTCTAAAAATATCTGTTGTTTAAGCTACCCAGTTTATGATATTTTGTTACAGCAACTTGAGCTGATTAATTCATGGTCCGATTCTAGGATTTGGGTCATCTCCATATTAATTTTAATAGTGGGGAAGACGCTGGACTCTCATCAAAGATTTCAGGGTCTTTGGGAGATTGGGATTGCCATATATATATATTACAAATAAGAAAAAAAATCAAATTGTACACTTTAAATATATGCAGTTCATTGTATGTCAATTATATCTCATTACAACTTCTTAAAGAAAAAAAAGATTTCAGGATCTTCAAGATTGGAGAGTGATACAAGAAATAAAAAGATATTCTAAATTAATTTTTGACAGTTGGATGTATTTACCATTTTTTTGGGGGGGGGTACACCAGGTTCAATCATCTGTTTTTATACACATATCCCCGTATTCCCTCCCTTCCTTGACTCCCCCCCCCTCGAGTCCTCCCCACCCTCCCCACCCCAGTCCTCTAAGGCATCTTCCATCCTCAAGTTGGACTCCCTTTGTTATACAACAGCTAGCCACTGACTATATTACAGTTGGTAGTATATATATGTCTGTGCTACTCTCTCACTTCGTCTCAGTTTCCCCTTCACCCCCTGCCCCCTGCCATACCTCGAGTTCTCCAGTCCATTCTCTGCATCTGCATCCTTGTTCTTGTCACTGAGTTCATCACTACCAATTTTAGATTCCGTATATGTGAGTTAGCATACAATATTTGTCCTTCTCTTTCTGACTTACTTCACTCTGTATGACGGATTGTAGTTCTATCCACCTCATTACATATGGCTCCATCTCATCCCTTTTTATAGCTGAGTAATATTCCATTGTGTATATATGCCACATCTTCTGTATCCATTCATTTGTTGATGGGCATTTAGGTTGCTTCCATGTCCTGGCTATTGTAAATAGTGCTGCAATAAACATTATGGTACAAGTTTCTTTTGGGATTATGGTTTTCTTTGGGTATATGCCCAGTAGTGGGATTACTGATTCATATGGTAGTTCTATTTGTAGTTTTTTAAGGAACATCCAAATTGTTTTCCATAGTGGCTGTACCAACTTACAATCCCACCAACAGTGCAGGAGAGTTCCCTTTTCTTCACACACTCTCCAACATTTGTGGTTTTGTGATGGTGGCCATTCTGATCCGTGTGAGGTGATACCTCATTGTGGCTTTGACTTGCATTTCTCTGATGATTAGTGATGTGGAGCATCTTTTCATGTGTTTGTTGGCCATCTGTATGTCTTCTTTGGAGAAATGTCTATTTAGGTCTTCTGCCCATTTGTGGATTGGGTTATTTGCTTTTTTGGTATGAAGCTTCATGAGCTGCTTGTATATTTTGGAGGTTAATCCTTCGTCTGTTGTTTCATAGGCAATTATTTTTTCCCACTCTGAGGGTTGCCTTTTAGTCTTGTTTATGGTTTCTTTTGCTGTGCAAAAGCTTTTAAGTTTCATGAGGTCCCATTCATTTATTCTTGATTTTATTTCCATGATTCTAGGAGGTGGGTCAAAAAGGATGTTGCTTTGATGGATGTCATAGAGTGTTCTGCCTATGTTTTCCTCTAGGAGTTTGATAGTGTCTGGCCTTACATGTAGGTCTTTAATCCATTTTGAGTTTATTTTTGTGTCTGGTGTTAGGAAGTGTTCTAATTTCCTTCTTTTACATGTTAATGTCCAATTTTCCCAGCACCACTTATTGAAGAGGCTGTCTTTTTTCCATCGTATATTCGTGCCTCCTTTGTCAAAGATAAGGTGCCCATATGTGTTTGGGCTTACTTCTGAGTTCTCTATTCTATTCCATTGGTCTTCCTTTCTATTTTTGTGCCAGTACCATACTGTCTTGATCACTATGGCCTTGTAGTATAGTTTGAAGTCAGGAAGCCTGATTCCACCAACTCCATTTTTCCTTCTCAAGATTGCTTTGACTATTTGGGGTCTTTTGCGTTTCCATACAAATCATAAGATTTCTTCCTCTAGTTCTGTGCAAAATGCCATTGGTAATTTGATCGGGATTGCATTGAATCTGTAAATTGCTTTGGGTAGTACAGACATTTTCATGATGTTTATTCTTCCAATCCAAGAACATGTTATGTCCCTCTATCTGTTTGTGTCGTCTTTGATTTCTTTCATCAATGTCTTAAAGTTTTCTACATACAGATCTTTTGCCTCCTTAGGCAGGTTTATTCCTAGGTATTTTATTCTTTGTGTTGCAATGGTGAATGGGAGAGTTTCCTTAATTTCTCTTTCCGCTTTTTTGTTGTTAGTGTATAGGAATGCAAGAGATTTCTGTGCATTAATTTTGTATCCTGCTCCTTGACTAAACTCATCAATTAGTGCTAGCAGTTTTCTGGTAGAGTCTTTAGGGTTTTCTATATATAATATCATATCATCTGCAAAGAGTGACAATTTTACTTCTTTTCCAATTTGGATTCCTTTTATTTCTTTTTCTTCTCTGATTGCTGTGGCTGAAACTTCCAAAACTATGTTGAATAATAGTGGTGAGAGTGGACACCCTTGTCTTGTTCCTGTTCTTAGAGGGAATTCTTTCAGTTTTTCCCCATTGAAAATGATGTTGGCGTTTGGTTTTTCATATATGGCCTTGATTATGTTGAGGTAATTTCCTTCTATGCCCATTTTCTGGAGAGCCTTTATCATAAATGGATGTTGAACTTTGTCAAAAGCTTTCTCTGCATCTATTGAAATGATCATATGGTTTTTATCCTTCAAGTTGTTGATATGATGTATCATGTTGATTGATTTGCGTATATTGAAGAATCCTTGCGTCCCAGGGATAAACCCCACTTGGTCATGGTGTATGATTTTTTTAATGTGCTGTTGCAGTCTGTTAGCTAGTATTTTGTTGAGGATTTTTGCATCTATATTCATCAGTAATATTGGTCTGTAGTTTTCTTTTTTTGTGACATCTTTGCCTGGTTTTGGTATCAGGGTGATGGTGGCCTCATAGAATGAGTTTGGGAGTGTTCCGCCTTCTGCAATATTTTGGAAGAGTTTGAGAAGGATAGGTGTTAACTGTTTTCAAAATGTTTGAATTCGCCCGTGAACCCATCTGGTCCTGGGCTTTTGTGTGTTGGGAGATTTTTAATCACTGCCTCAATTTCCGTACTTGTGATTGGTCTGTTCATGGTTTCTATTTCTTCCTGGTTCAGTCTTGGAAGATTGTATTTTTCTCAGAATGTATCCATTTCTTCCAGGTTATCCAATTGATTGGCATATAGTTGCTTGTAGTAGTCTCTCATGATGTTTTGTATTTCTGACGTGTCCGTTGTTACTTCTTTTTCATTTCTAATTCTGTTGATTTGCATCTTCTCCCTTTTTTTCTTGATGAGTCTGGCTAATGGTTTATAAATTTTGTTAATCTTCTCAAAGAACCAGCTTTTAGTTTTATTTATTTTTGCTATAGTTTCCTTCCTTTCTTTTTCATTTATTTCTGCTCTGATCTTTATGATTTCTTTCCTTCTGCTCACTTTGGGGTTTCTTTGTTCTTCTTTCTCTAGTTGTTTTAGGTGTAAGGTTAGGTTGTTTATTCAATCATTTTCTTGTTTCTTAAGGTAGGACTGTATTGCTATAAACTTCCCTCTTAGAACTGCTTTTGCTGCGTCCCATAGGTTTTGGGTTGTTGTGTTTTCGTTGTCATTTGTTTCTAGATATTTTTTGATTTCCTCTTTGATTTCTGTAGTGATTCCTTGGTTGTTTAAGAGTGAATTGTTTAGCCTCCATGTGTTTGTCTTTTTTGCAGTTTTTTTCCTGTAATTGATATCTAGTCTCATGGCATTGTGGTCTGAGAAGATGCTTGATATGATGCAATTTTCTTGAATTTGCCGAGGTTTGATTTGTGACCCAAGATGTGATCTATCCTGGAAAATGTTCCATGTGCACTTGAGAAGAAAGTGTAGTCTGTCGTTTTTGGATGGAATGTCCTAGAAATATCAATGAAGTCGAGATGGTCTAATGTGTCATTTAAAGCTTGTGTGTCTTTATTTATTTTCTGTTTGGATGATCTGTCCATTGATGTAAGTGGGGTGTTCAAGTCTCCCACTATTATTGTGTTACTGTCGATGTCCCCTTTTATAGCTGTTAGCATTTGCCTTATGTATTGAGGTGCTCCTATATTGGGGGCATAGATATTTACCATTGTGATATGTTCTTCTTGAATGGATCCCTTGATCATGATGCAGTGTCCTTCCTTGTCTCTTTTAATAGTCTTTACTTTCAAGTCTAATTTGTCTGATATGAGTATTGCTACTCCAGCTTTCTCTTGACTTCCATTTGCATGGAATATCTTTTTTCATCCCTTTCCTTTCAGTCTATATGTATCCCTTGGTCTGAGGTGGGTTTCTTGTAGGCAGCATATAGAAGGGTCTTGTTTTTGTATCCATTCAGCCAGTCTGTGTCTTTTGGTTGGAGCATTTAATCCATTGACATTTAAAGTGATTATTGACATGTGTGTTCCAATTGCCAATGTCTTAATTGTTTGGGGTTTGTATTTGTAGGTGTTTTCCTTTTCTTGTGTGTCCTACTTCGAGAAGTTCCTTTAGCACTTGTTGTAAGGCTGGTTTGGTGGTGCTGAATTCTCTTAACTTTTGCTTGTCTGGAAAGCTTTTCATTTCTCCCTCAAATCTGAATGAGATTCTTGCTAGGTAGAGTATTCTTGGCTGTAGGTTTCTCTCTTTCAGGACTTTCAGGATATCCTGCCATTCCCTTCTGGCCTGCAGAGTTTCTGTAGAAAGGTCAACTGTTATCCTTATGGGTTTTCCCTTATATGTTGTTTGTTGCTTTTCTTTTGCTGCTTTTAATATTTTTTCTTTGTGTTGAATTGTTGTTAGTTTGATTAATATGTGTCTTGGTGTATTTCTCCTTGGGTATTTTCTGTATGGGACTCTCTGTGTTTCTTGGACTTGGTTCATTATTTCCTTTCCCATGTTGGGGAAGTTTTCCACTAGAACCTCTTCAAATATTTTCTCAGACCCTTTCTTGTTTTCTTCTTCTTCTGGGATGCCTATAATTTGAATGTTGGTACGCTTAATGTTATCACTGAGGTCTCTGAGACTGTCTTCTATTCTTTTTATTCTTTTTTCTTTTTCCTGCTCTGTGGCATTTATTTCCCCCCTTCTATCTTCCAACTCACTTATTCGTTCTTCTGCCTCAGTCATTCTGCTGGTTATAGCATCTAGAGTATTTTTAATTTCAGTTATTTTGTTATCCATCGCTGTTTGTTTTTCTGAGTTCTTATGAACTGTTTCTTGTACTTTCTCTATTTTGTGATTGAGATTTTGTATCATTTTTACTATCATTACTCTAAATTCTTTTTCAGGCATTTTTCCTGTTTCCTCCTCATTTATTTGGTCTTGTGGGTTTTTTTCCTGCTCCTTTGCCTGCATGGTGTTTCTTTGTTTCCTCATGGTTGTCCAAACTTTTGGGGTTGCTTGTCCGGCTATGTCGGGCTCCCTGCAGTCCTTTCTGGTGTCTGAGGCCTTCTGCTGGTGTTCCGCTGGTTCTCTGTGGGAATTACTGCATCCTTCCATGCATTCCCAATGCATCTGTGGAGAGGGATGCACTCCACGTCTCTCTACTTCACCACCATCTTTTCTCTCCCCAGTTCCCAAGAGGAGGCGGTGGGCCACGCCATACAGGGCCACCTGGGGAAGCACTGGGTTGGTCAGGAGGCAAAGGGAAGGAAGGGGGGCTGTGGGAGGGCCTTTCCTCTGGTTTCTTGCTGCGGTGCGCCCTCGCTGTGGCCGTCTATTTACCACTTTATATAAGTATATAGAAAATAATTTTGTTGTGATTTTAGAAATTATAGAGTGATAAAAGTTATTTTACAATATTTAATTGTGGGGAGACGGATCAAGATGGCAGAGTAAGAGGACGTGCTCTCACTCCCTTTTGCAAGAGCACCAGAATTACAACTAACTGCTGAACAATCATCGACAGAAAGACATTGGAACTCACCAAAAAAGACACCCCACATCCAGAGACAAAGGAGAAGCCGTAATGAGATGGTAGGAGGGGTGCAATCGCGTTACAATCAAATCCCATAAATGCTGGGTGGGTGATTCACAAACTGGAGAACAGTTATACCACAAAAATCCACCCACTAAAGTGAGGGTTCTGAGCCCCACATCAGGTTTCCCAACCTGGGAGTCCAGCAGCAGGGGGAGGAATCCCCAGAGAATCAGACTTTGAAAGCCAGCGAGATTTGATTGCAGGACGTCCACAGGACTGGGGGAACAGACTTGACTCTTGGAGGGCACACAAAAAGGTGTGCTCACCAGGACCAAGAGGGAAGGAGCAGTGACCCCATAGGAGACTGAATCAGACCAACCTGCTGCTGTTGGAGGGTTGCCAGCAGCGGTGGGGGGGTGGCTGTGGCTCACTGAGGAGAAAGGGGCACTGGGGGCAGGGGTTCTTGGAAGTGCTCATTGGTGTGAGCCCTCTCAGAGTCTGCCATTAGCTCCACCAAAGAGCCTGTAAGCTCCAGTGCTAGGTAGCCTCAGGCCAAACATCAAACAAAGTGGGAACACAGCTCCACCCATTGGCAGACAAGCAGATTAAAGTTTTACTGACCTCAGATTAAAGTCTTACTGAGCTCCGCCCACCCAGCCCTACCCATCATCAGGCCCTCCCATCAGGAAACACATTCCAGCCTCCTAGATAGCTTCCTCCACAAGAGGGCAGACAGCAGTATCAAGCAGTATCAGCATTATTTCCTTCTGTGGAACTGAAAACCACAGCCACAGAAAGATACAGAAAATGAAAAAGCAGAGGACTTTGTACCAGATGAAGGGACAAGATAAAACACCAGAAAAACAACTAAATGAAGAGGAGATAGGCACCCTTCCAGGAAAAGAATTCAGAATAATGATAATGAAGATGTCCAGGACTTGGAAAAAAGACTGAATGCAAAGATTGAAAAGTTTAACAAAGACCTAGAATTAAAGAGCAAACAAAAAGAGATATGCAACACAATAACTGAAATGAAAAATACACTAGAAGGAACCAATAGCAGGTTAACTGAGGCAGAAGGGCGAGTAAGTGACCTGGAAGACAGAAGGGTGATAATCACTGATGAGGAAAAGAATAAGGAAAAAAGAATGAAAAGAACTGAACACAGCCTAAGCGACCTCTGGGACAATGTTAAATGCACCAACATTCTCATTATAGGGGTCCCAGAAGGAGAAGAGAGAGAGAAAGGACTTGAGAAGATATTGGAAGAGATTATAGTTGAAAACTTCCCTAATATGGGAAAGGAAATAGCTACCCAAGTCCAGGAAGTGCAGAGAGTCCCAGACAGAATCAACCCAAGGAGAAACATGCCAAGACATATAGTAGTCAAACTGACAAAAATTAAAGACAGAGAAAAGTTATTAAAAGCAACAAAGGTGAAAAATGACAAATAACATACAAGGGAATTCCCTTCAGGTTAACAGCTGATTTCTCAGCAGAAACTCTGCAAGCCAGAAGGGAGTAGTATGACATACTTCAAGTGATGAAAGAGAAGAACCTACAACCAAGAATACTCTACCCAGCAAGGATCTCATTCAGATTTGATGGAGAAATCAAAAGCTCTACAGACAAGCAACAGCTAAGAGAATTCAGCACCACCAAACCAGCCTGACAACAAATGCTAAAGGAACTTCTTTAAGTGGGAAATATAAGAGAAAAAAAGGACCTACAAAAACAAAAACAAAACAATTAAGAAAATGGAAATAGGATCATACATATTGATAATTACCTTGAATGTAAATGGAGAAAATGCCCCAACCAAAAGACACAGACTGGCTGAATGCATACAAAAACAAGACCCATATATATGCTGTCTACAAGAGACCCACTTCAGACCTAGGGACACATACAGACTGAAAGTGAGGGGATGGAAAAAGATATTCCATGCAAATGAAAATCAAAAGAAAGCTGTAGTAGCAATACTCATATCAGATAAAATAGACTTTAAAATAAAAAATGTTACAAGAGACAAGAACGGACACTACATAAAGACTGAGGGATGAATCCAAGAAGAAGAGATAACAATTATAAATATATATGCACCCAATATAGGAGCACTTCAATACATAAAGCAAATGCTAATATCTAAGAAAGAGGAAATCAACAGTAACACAATCATAGTGGGGGACTTTAACACCCCACTGGCACCAATGGACAGATCATCCACACAGAAAATTAATAAGGAAACACAAGCTTTACATCACACAATAAATCAGCTTGATTTAATAGATATCTACAGGACATTACATCCAAAAACAGCAGATTACACATTCTTCTCAAGTGCACATGGAACATTCTCCAGGATAGATCATATTTTGAGTCATAAATCAAGCCTTGGTAAATTCAGGAAAATTGAAATCATATAAAGCATCTCTTCTGACCACAACACTATGAGATTACAAATCAATTACAGGAGAAAAACTGTAAAAAACATAAACACATGGAGGCTAAACAATACACTACTAAATAACCAAGAGATCACTGAAGAAATCAAAGAGGAAATCAAAAAATACCTAGAGGCAAATGACAATGAAAACACAATGATCCAAAACCTATGGGATGCAGCAAAAGCAGTTCTAAGAGGGAAGTGTGTAGCAATACAAACATACCTCAAGAAACAAGAAAAATCCCAAGTAAACAATCTAACCTTACACCTAAAGAAACTAGAGAAAGAAGAGCAAACAAAACCCAAAGTTAGGAGACTCAGAGAAATCATAAAGATCAGAGCAGAAATAAATGACGTAGAAACAAAGAAAACAGTAGCAAAAATCAATAAAACTAAAAGCTGTTTCTTTGAGAAGATAAATAAAATTGATAAACCTCTAGCAAGACTCCTCAAGAAGAAGAGGGAGAGGACTCAAATCAACAAAATTAGAAATGAAACAAGTTACAATGGACACTGTAGAAATAAAAAGCACCATAAGAGACTACTACAATCAACTATATGCCAATAAAATGGACAACCTGGAGGAAATGGACAGATTCTTAGAAAGGTGTAACCTTCCAAGACTGAATTAGGAAGAAACAGAAAATATGAACAGACCAATCGCAAGTAATGAAATTGGAACTGTGATTAAACATTTCCGACAAACAAAGTCCAGGAGCAGATGGATTCACAGGTGAGTTTTATCAAACATTTAGAGAAGCGCTAACACCCATCCTTCTCAAACTCTTCCAAAACATTGCAGAGGAAGGAACTCTCCCAAACTCATTTTATGAGGCCACCATCACCCTGATACCAAAACGAGACAAAGATACTCCAAAAAAAGAAAATTACAGACCAACATCATTGGTGAAAGTAGATGCAAAAATCCTCAACAAAATACCAGCCAACAGAATCCAACAACACGTTAAGAGGATCATACACCATGATCAAGTGAGTTTTATCCCTGGAATGCAAGGATTCTTCAATATATACAAATAAAACAATGTGATAAACCACATTAACAAATTGAAGGATAAAAACCACATGATCATCTCAATGGATGCAGAAAAAGCTTTTGACAAAATTCAATACCCATTTATGATAAAAACTCTCCAGAAGGTGGACATAAAAGGAACCGACCTCAACATAATAAAGGCCATATACAACAAACCCACAGCAAACATCATTCTCAGTGGGGAAAAACTGAAAGCATTCCCTCTAAGATCAGGAACAAGACAAGGATGATCACTTTCGCCACTACTATTTAACATAGTTTTGGAAGTCCTTGCCACAGCAATCAGAGAATAAAAAGAAATAAAAGGAATCCAAATTGGAAAAGAAGAAGTCAAACTGTCAGTGTTTGCAGATGACTTGATACTATACATAGAAAATCCTAAAGATGCCACCAGAACACTACGTGAGCTAATCAGTGAATTTGGTAAAGTTGCAGGATACAAAACTAACAGACAGAAATCTCTTGCATTTCTATACACTAACAATGAAAGATCAGAAGGAGACATTAAGGAAACAATCCCATTCACCAATGCAACAAAAGGAATAAAATACCTAGGAATAAACCTAACTAAGGAGGTAAAAGACCTGTACTCAGAAAACTATAAGACACTAATGAAAGAAATCAAAGGTGATACAAACAGATGGAGAGATATACCATGTTCTTGGATTGGAAGAATCAACATTGTGAAAATGACTATACTGCTGAAAGCAATTTACAGATTCAATGCAATCCTGATCAAATTACCAACGGCATTTTTCACAGAACTAGAACAAGAAATTTTACAATTTGTAAGGAAACGCAAAAGACCCCAAATAGCCGAAACAATCTTGAGAAGGAAAGATGGAGTTGGTGGCATCAGGCTTCCTGACCTCAAACTATACTACAAGGCTACAGTGATCAAGACAGTATGGTACTGGCACAAAAACAGAAATAAAGATCAATGGAACAGGATAGAAAGCCCAGAGATAAACTATGGTCAACTAATCTATGACAAAGGAGGCAAGGATATACAATGGAGAAAAGGCAGCCTCTTCAATAAATGGTGTTGGGAAAACTGCACAGCTACATGTAAGAAATCAATTTTGAACACTCCCTAACACCATTCAAAACAGTAAGCTCCAAATGGATTAAAGACCTAAATGTAAGGCCAGACACTATAAAACTCTGAGAGGAAAACATAGGAAGAACACTCTTCCACATAAATCACAGCAAGATCTCTTTTGATCCACCTCCTAGAGTAATGGAAATAAAAACAAAAATGAATAAGTGGGACCTAATGAAACTTCAAAGCTTCTGCACAGCAAAGGAAACTATAAACAAGAAGAAAAGACCATCCTCAGAATGGGAGAAAATATTTGCAAATGAATCAACAGACAAAGGATTAATCTCCAAAATATATAAACAGTTCATCCAGCTCAATATAAAAAAATAACAAACAATCCAACAAAAAATGAGCAGAAGACCTAAATAGGCATTTCTCCAAAGAAGACATATGGATGGCGAAGAGGCACATGAAAAGCTGCTCACCATCACTAATTATTAGAGAAATGCAAATCAAAACAACAATGAGGTATCACGTCACACCGGTTAGAATGCGCATCATCAGAAAATCTACAAACAGCAAATGCTGGAGAGGGTGTGGAGAAAAGGGTACCCTCTTGCACTGTTGGTGGGAATGTAAATTGATACAGCCATTATGGAGAACAGTATGGAGGTTCCTTGCAAAACTAAAAACAGAGTTACCGTATGACCTAGTAATCCCACTACTGGGCATATACCCAGAGAAAACCATAATTCAAAAAGACACATGCACTCCAATGTTCATTGCAGCACTATTTACAATAGCCAGGACATGGAAGCAACCTAAATGTCCATCGACAGATGAATGGATAAAAGAGATGTGGTACATATATACAAAGGAATAGTACTCAGCTGTAAAAAGGAACAAAATTGGGACATTTGTAGAGACATGGATGGACCTAGAGACTGTCATACAGAGTGAAGTGAGTCAGAAAGAGAAAAACAAATATCGTATATTAACACCTATATGCGGAATATAGAAAAATGGTACAAATCAACCAGTTTGCAAGGCAGAAATAGAGACACAGATGTAGAGAACAAACATATGGACACCAAGTGGGGAAAGCAGGGAGGGTTAGAGGGCAATGAATTGGGAGATTGAGATTGTCATATATACATTTCGAATTAGAAAAAAATATCAAATCGTACGCTTTAAATATATGCAGTTTATTGTATGTCAACTGTATCTCAATAAAAGTTCTTAAAAAAAAAAAAAAAGAAAAAATCCATCAATGACCCATGAGAAGTCAGTGTTACCCAATAGAATTTCCTATAGATTCAGGAGGATCTACAAGGATTCAGGAGGTGGCCTGTGAGAATTAAGCAGTCAGTGAGAAAGTGGATAAAAGTAGCCCCAGGTTATAGTTATTACATGGTAAAAGAGTTATCTGAGGAGCACTTGGCTCCTCAGTAAATCGGAGAGGCCTTAACTTTAACCCAAGCCTACTCAGTTTTAGGTTTATTGCACACATCACTTGCTTTTTGGGGACCTTTTCAAAATGAAGATGACTTGTCTTTGGACCTCATGAATGTAGAATCACCTTGACAAAACTATGATGTCACTGCATTGGTTAAACTGGCAAAACTGTGGTGTTTCTTTGACCATCCATGGCTGCAGTTAAGTTGCAATTAGATGATGTTTAACTTTCTCAGGATGTACATGTTTTTTTTAAATGTCATAGTGAAACAGGAGGGAAGGAGGCAGGGCACAACCTTTAAAAGAATGATACAGCCAAGGACATGACAAAAACTGGTTAGAACCTACTGGGTCCAAGATGGCAGAAGATTCAACTTCCAGTATTACCATAAGCCTCATTACACACTCATTGTAATACATTAGCATGCTAAGTGACACACCCACCAGCATCCTGACCATTCTGAGACCAACCATAAAAGGTCAAAAAGTGGGCAGTGGCCCATTTCCTGGAAATCCCTGACCCTTCCTGGAAATAATTGGAATAATCCTCTACTCATTATCCTATGAAATTTCCCAGACCATAAAAACTAACCACACCATATTTTAAAGCTCTCTTGCCTTCTGAGATGGCCCAGGCTCTGTCAGTGGAGTGTTTTCTCTCTAAATAAATCCACTTCTTACCTATCACTTTGTCTCCCAATTTTTTCACGAGAAGCAAGAACCTTAAATTCACCAGGAACAGTAGTTCTCTTTGGAAGAGTTTGAACTCAAACACGCCATTAACTTTGTGACCATGCAATTTATTTTTATAATTTGAGCAGTTTTATGAATGAAGATGTGAGCTATCAGTAATATGCGGACACAAGGCAAGCACACTCACAATTGTCTAGAATACTCTGGCATGAGGCACACCCTTGCTATTTGTGAGTTAGAGCCAGGAGATGCGGTGCTGAGGGCAGGGGTGAGTTGCACCTTCACCCCATGCTTATCAGTGTATAGCTTCATTCTTGCATTGGTCACCTCATGGAATAGTCTTCTCTGACTACTGGCAGGAGATGGACAGGAGGAAGCATGGTGAAGTGGGGCCCAGTAGAAGGGGCAGTCACTCGAGTGACAGTGACCTAGGGAAGCAAGACGTGTGGTTTGCGCTGGAGTCTGATAGCTGAGAATGAGAGACAACAGAGGGAGTTTAAAGGAATGATGGATTGGAGGCAGGGATGAGGACCAAAGGACAGGTCAGGAGGGGTCCTCAGGCTCTTGGAATCAGCAAACTATTACATAAACATGGGATTATGTACTGACACAGGGGATTCTGGAGATAATTGGGTCACCCATGATTGGCTTCCCAAAGGACCACCATATGTCTGTGGTTCATTGCCCTCCTCTGGAACTGGCCATATACTCAGGACAGCATTAGTCTGTGGCAAATAAAACTTCTGAGAGGAAAATTAGGAACAGCATGCCTGCACATTATGTATACATCAGCCTTGCCAGGCTATTCCTCCTGTCTGTGCCTGAGCTGAACCTTGGCCAGAAATGCCACTACCCCTTTTATCTTTCCCATACTCCTACCTCTACCTCATAATCATCTAAAGATATTTGCTCTGCTTTTTCTGGTCAAACACGGGCGTCACGTGGGAGCAATGCAGGGATCAGACCCCCTCCAAGACTGATGAATCAGGATCTGCTTTGCAACAAGATCTTCAAGTGACTGAGATGCCCTTCAAATTGTAAAAAGGCTGTAGATAACTCCTATCTATCCTTCACTATTCAGCCCAGGAACCACGTTCTCCAGAGAGCCCTGACCTCCCACCCCACACCTGCCCTGCTGCAGGGACAGCTGGAGCTGCCATGGCGACATCAATGAGTGTACAGGCCTCATTCATGAGCACTTCTCATTCATGAGTCTTCCTCTTCCACTGGCTGTGCACTGAGGTGGAGTAAAGTTAATATTCATGTTGGTATCTGCAAGCATTATATGGACTTGACTTGGAAAGTAAATGAATCACACCTGGGAGTCCTCACCCTGCTTCATGCTCCTCTTGTACCTGCCCTTGGAGTCCCTGTTGCAGGAGCACCTGAGAGGTCAGACCACCTGACCACCCGAGACTTGAGGAATGGCAGACACCACATTGCAGTGCACATGGACACGTCTGCTTGACATGCTTCTCCTTGGAAGCCAGGATTTCACAGGGTGTAATGCATCTATGTCTTGTTGATTTTTCTGCTGCAGAGAATTTACCATGATTT
Organism: Hippopotamus amphibius kiboko; assembly: GCF_030028045.1. Lineage (NCBI taxonomy): Eukaryota > Metazoa > Chordata > Mammalia > Artiodactyla > Hippopotamidae > Hippopotamus > Hippopotamus amphibius. The sequence continues at coordinate 97,493,603 of NC_080195.1, read as the reverse complement.
CCTTGGTGTGCAATATTACACATTAGAAATGTTCTGTGTCATTCTCCATTTGTCTTTTCTGACCCTTCAACTGCCGAAGCTCAGCTCTATCTGTCCTCATCCCAGATCTCCGTGATGACCACTCCAGTGTCAGCCCCCAGCGCTCCATGCAGACCCCTGTGAAGCACCTCATTAAAGCTTGCCCTCACTCCCCCCCAACCCACATTCCACTCTCTCCAGAGCAAGACAAATCTGAGTAGAATATACATCACACCACTTCCTCAGCCACTGACCCTCTCCCTCCAGGTCTACACCCTGGTGTCCCTACACTGCACTAAAGACAAGTCTCTGCAGTGGGCTCTGGCCCCTGGCCACCTTCCCCCTTCCCTATCAGCTTAGCCCAGTTTCCACTGCCCCAGAAACCCAGTTCTCAGGAGTTTAGACTTCCTTTTCTCCCTGCCTATAATTTCATGGCCCTTGCCCTCCCAGGAAACTCTTCTTATTGTTAGATATCAACATAAATGTCACCTCCTGCGTGTCACCCAAATTACCCACCACCCCTATTGGAATTTTCTGCAGAGCAGACATTATCATCCTGTGTTTCTTTGGTTTTTTATCTGACCTTGCTTCTCACTAATATGTAACCTCTGAAGTCCACAGCACTCATCAGGTCTGGAGACTTTTTTCATCTCTGCATCACAAACTTCTAGAACTCTGCTGTAGACATTGTAGAAGCTCCACGGATATTTTGTTAAGTATATGGATGCAAATGAAGACAATAAAACACACAAACATACTTTGAATCAAAGAGAGTCAAGTGTGCTGGTTACTCTCTAAATTCTTTTGGGCTTTGAAGTCTGGCCTGCTCTAGCCCAAGGCTGATTCCTCTGCCTGAACTCCTGCAGGAAATGGGAGGCCTGGAGGACAGAGTGTGGGGGCAGTTTACCTGTTCCCCTGGCAGCCCCTCACTGCACTCTGATGACATCTCTTCCCTCTCCTCTCTCCAGGCATGGAAGTGGGAACCGTGTTTCATTTCTAGCACCTGGGAGCTCCCCATCCTCACTCCTTCCCTCCTCCCTGCCACAGCTCTGAACCAAAGTCACCTCTGCTCTTCATCTGCAGCATTTGAATGAAGTGTTTCTAGTTGGAATTCCCTCTGAATCATCAGGGAACTCCCTTTTTCTGTGTGAATGATTTAGGAAGCTATTTTCTAAATACAAATTATACACACACTTTTTTTTCTATTCATTTACTTTTTAATATAAAAACTTTTTTTTTAACTTCACAACTCTATTTTTACATTTTCCAAGTACTCACAAATAACTAAGAGGGATTAGTATCTGCCTTGTTGGGGGGGGTGGGGTGGGTGTGGGGGTGTGTGTGTGTGTGTGTGTGTGTGTGTATGTTTCCATCAAGAGAAAACTTTTTCATTTTGACTGATAAACACTAGAATTAAGGGACAAACAGAATCTTAAATAAAATAACAAAGATTAAGAAAATATTATAAAACAGGAAATAAGTGCTTCCAAAATCTAAAGTTTCCAATCTATGAATTTATTAAGCTAGTTCTATGATTTTTAACACTAAACTACAAATTTAGTACCAAACTAACAAATATATTATGTAGTTTGAATGGGATCCAGTTTTGTTTAATGTTTTTTTCTTGCATTTTTAAAAAATAACCAATATTAACTCAGGTAAATATTAGGTTAATTCTACATATTTGTAGTATTACCCATAGCTTGCAGATACAATCTTCATAAATATCTTTACTCATATCAAACTCACAGCATGGTTTAAGTCATAAGGGGCATTTAACAAATCAAAAAACAATATTTAAAATATATAATGCCAAAGGATCCTATGGGGAATTATGTGTTCCTGAGAACTATAGTATCAAATCTATTTTTAAGTATTACTACCATGAAGTTTTATTTCTATACTAATAAGAGTACTTATGGCATCAATTTAGTACTAGCAGCTTAACTAATGAGAGGTCACTCAAAATACATGCAGATGTTGGGCCATAGTTCTGGTTGCTCAGGACCCCACTGCTGGGGAAGCTGCGTCAAACCTGCAGGTGACCCCAGGTCCCTGAGCCCTCATGGCATGACATTCCTGCTGCCTGGGTCGTGAAGACACAGGGAGTCCCCTGACACTTTGGGGCCTCTGTGGGCTGTAGGTGGAGCAGCAGGAGTGAAAGGGCCCCTTGGGAAAGACTGGAACTTGGACTCGACCTTGGCCAGCATGTGCCTGTTGTGCTCATTGTCTTTCCTTAGCTTCTTGAACTTTCATTCAGTTGACACAGCTGCCATCCATCAGTCTTGAGCTCTTTTCCCATGGTCGCAGATTTCTATTCAATGGTAGGAGTTGGTTTTCTTCAATTCTTTGCCCAAGTCTTCGACTATCTTCTTAGAGAGGTTGCGATTCAGATATGTACATTTCAGTGTTTCTACACATGCTGAGAAGTTTCTTCTCCGTTTTCTAAGCAGTGCGTTTGCTCTTCAAATAATTTTTACCAAAGATGTGTGAAATGATCTTCCTGTATTTCAGGCAGAATTTGAGGCTTCAGCATCAGTTGCTGACTCTCTCTTTCCAGCTGTGAATTCTCTCACTGCAGAGATGCTTCTTCCATTTGGAGACTTGATATTTGCCCTGCAAGCTCTTCATTCATTTGCTTTTCTTCCCACAATTGTTGGTCTATTTCTTGCTGTTTCTCTTCAGGACTCTGAAGGGACACTTTGATGTCAGTGTCATCAATGACACCTTCTTATCAGGTTCTGGCCTATGGATGGACTGATGGCCACTTCCTGCTTCCCTCTACTGCTGGACATTTGAGTTCCCATCAGCCATGTGATCTCCAAGGAGATCAAGCAAGACGATGGTCCTCATCAGCTGTTCAGCCACTGATGTTAGTTGGTTGACTTTATCATTCAGGATTTGCTCCATTTGTGTGTTTGACTGTTTCAGCCTTTCTTTCTCCTCCTCCTTTTCCTGGACTCTCTGCTTCCATCTTGCAATTTCTTGGTTGAGCATACCTAGACTTTCTGGAAAATGAGTGTTTCCATTCACATCATTCGTTCTTTTCTTCCGAAGTTGCTCTCCATTTTTCTCTGATGCCTTTAAGATGGGTTTTCCATCAGTCACGTGGGAAAGTGGAGGAGGCTGGCTCTTCCATGCTGTTAGAGAGTCCACAGTGCCCAGAAGTAATGACCTGTTCAGGTTTGTATTTTTTGCCGACAAGCACAAGGTTTGCCTCATGGGAAGTGGCCTGAGGGTTTCTTCAGCTTGTGTCATTGGTCTGATAATCTTAATACATTCTCCACAGACTTCATTGCGGGCAAAACACCTTTTGCTTCGCAACTTCACACTTCTTAAAACGTGAAGTCCCTTTACTATCAAAAGTAGCATCACACTACATACCAGGATCTCCCAGGGAATTGCAGGGAGACCTGGGATGTGTCTCAGTCTTCCAGCAATCACCAGCAGAGCTCCTGTCAGGTGCTCCAGAATCAGTTGAAAAGAGGATTGGGTGGCAGGCAGCAGGTGCTCCATGGCTGTGTGGGGCTCTGCGGCTCTGCATCTGAGGGCCAGAGCCCTGTGAGCCTCAACTGACCACTCAGAACCCTGCAGAGTGTTCTGTATCCAAGGTAAACAGGTGCCTGACAACCAATGGGCAGTTAGGATGGGGGAGGGGAGACCAGCCAGGTTCTAGAGAACAGTTTTCACTAATTTTGCTCTTAAAGTAAAAAGAGATCTTACTTATATAAGCGATGGGGCAAATGGAAAGGGCTTGTTGCTGCCTGGAGCTCGGCCACTCTAAACCCCATCTGCCTGTAAGCAAATCTAATAGGTCAAAGCAGTGTTAGGTCCAATTCCTTTCTGCGTACAGGTGCAAGTCAGGGCCATGAAATCATTTCCTGTGTTCTCATAGCTCAACATCTAAAACTTGATCTTCTAGATTTTGTATAATAATTTTAAACAGTCATATTTTAGAGCATTTTATAAAATATATGAATGAGTTCTCATTGTTGGTTTCATTCACCTTTTTTTTCATTGCTATAGAGATATCCTAATATCTGTCAATGGAAGAACAGATACTTATATTATTATACAATTATATTATTTTTATATTATTATATAACAGATAATTATATTGTTATTTATATTATTATACAGTTATATTATTCCAATATAATTACACAGATTAACTAGATCTATTATATATTAAAATATTTATAAATCTCAAAAGCACAACGCCTACGACTAGGTACAATAAGATAGTATTTACATACAAATCTGAACCAAGGCAGAAGTATACTATGTGTGGCTAACAAATACACACTCAAGGACCCAACTTTAAATAGGATGTAAGCATGGAGGACACTGGAGTATGAGAGATGCCACTCTCCCAGCTGGATAAGGATCTGGTAAATCTTCCCCTGGGGAGTAGACTTTTGTTATGGAGAATTCTGTTCACTGATTTCACAGTGATTTTCCTTCCTTGCCTCCTGCCAAAGCAACAAAGGGATCTTTCTCAGATCTTCACCATGAGAATTCATAGGTTCTCCAGAGTAAACTGTAGAAAAGTATGAGAACCTCACTTAAACTCTAATGAGGAAGTTTCTCACTTCTAAAGTATTCCTCACCTAGTCTCCAGCAATTTTTGCCTGAATTACCATTCAAGTGTTCCTCCCAGTCTGTAATTCTAGTGGCTTCTGCTCCAGGTATTCGTATATTGTCTATGACTTACTGGATATGCTTGTCTTCCCAGATTTTGCAGTGGTGGCTTGCCCTGTGACATCAGTTCTCTGATGGGTCCAAGATTTTTAATTTGCTTAACTTGTCTTGTTGTAAGAACAGGAATGGCTATTTCCAAGCTCATTATCTATCAGGACTGAGACTGAAGTCCCAAATATGTTTTTACATTAGGAATTTTAGAGTTTTTAAAAGGTATTATTGTATATATTGTACAACATTCCTCTGCAGTTTCTGAAACACAACCTCATGTCCAAACACATTAATTCTGTGGTGAACAAATAAATGTCCCCAATAACTATGATAAATGCAGACCATAATTAAAGTTGCAGGTTAGATCAGGCTAGGATTTCCTTCCCAATAAGGTGTGGGAAATGTTTCAAGTTTTATATTTTCTGGGTTTCAGAATTATAAATAAGAAATAAAGGGGCTATATTTTGGAACACAGCAAAACTTCTAGACTGTGGTGCCCTTTGTGGAAATAGTCCAGCAGTCCTGAAGAACTATGCAGAAAGAATGAATTCTTAGTAATTATCATACGTAAGAAAATTTCTAAGCTACATAAGACACAGTGGAGAAAACATGTCTTTCCGTGAGAATAGCGTCTGTTCCATAGGTAGTTGAGCTATGCCCTGTGCTAGTTATAGATCTCCTAGATTTTTAAAAATTAAATGGAACAAATAATTTATTTCCTTCAATGGGTAGATAATAGAATAGATTTGCTGAGCTAAAACAGAGTCTATCTGAGCAGAGAGGGCTGTGTGAAGGGATGACCTATCAAATTCACTCCAAACTCAGTTTTGTAGCTGGGGTCCTCAAGGGATTTTAAGCATGTGTTTAAAGTAGTCTCTAGGAAAGTCACAAAAATATCATTATGCCATGAAGCAACTAGAACTAGTAAAAAACACAGAAATCTGTGGCAACTGTACACTCATAATACAACCTTTTCTCAGCCCAATTTACATGTATCTGATACTTTAATGGTGTTTAAAATATTGTGGGTTTCGTTCCAATCTTTGCCAATGAATGCAAACCAGTACCAGCAGGAATGCTGACAAGTTACTGGGACTCATTTCCAAAGCCTTTAAAACCATATTTTATGACTTCTACATTCTATTACCAATCTTACTTAAAATATGGTAATTGACATTTACATATATAAATACATATATATACATATATATATTTGTATATGTCAACATGTACGTATACACACACATATACACACATATACACATCATTGGTATTCTGAAGTGAAAACAAATTTTTCTTTATGTCCTATTTTAGAATGACACTGAATTTAAAAAATGTCTTATCCATCTGGGTGTAGTGCTGTAAACTCACTGTTCCTCATGTAAAATAAACTGATGTGGGAAAACATGAGTCTCTTTCTGCTGATTTTTTATTTTCTTTTGGTAAACACTTAAATATTAAATAATTTAATTAATATGTTTAAAATTCACCTGCTAACATTGCTTATCTCTAAAATGTATTTGTTTTCTTCATTAGTATTTATTTTTGAAACTTAAAATATACATGTTTCTATGTTCTTAGCTTTGAGTTTAGTACTTCTTTTTCTAAACTAAAAACAACACAAAAAGCAAATTTCAGCGGAAATTTAGTAAAATTTCCTGAGAAACTAATTTTGGTCCATAGATTTTTTTCTTTTTTTTCTTTTTGATTGTTTGGAACAGTGTGATATAGGCCCTTAAAATTATAAACTTCTTTCTTTTTTTACTTTCTTTTTGGTTTCCTATAATTTATTGATCAATTACTTTTTAAATCCCATGTAGTTACAACATTCTTATTCCAAATTCTCTACATTTGATTTTAAATTAAGAAATGAAGTTAATTAAAAATTTCCTGTGTTAAAATACCAGAAACAATTTGATCTAACAATATGAATATCACATATCACTTGCATTAAGATTTTTCTTATGTTCTACCTAACCATTTCACCCAAAGAAAAAGTTAGTATTTCTATTAGGTTAAAGTTAAGCATTTTTTTTGGATCATTTCAAAATTTGAAACACTTTAATTGGTTAGCTATACTAATACTGAACGATGAATTTAATTCAGAAAAATGGATATTTTCTAGCAGATCTTAAAATGGATTGAATAGAGAAGACCATGGTAGGTAACATAATTTGCTTTTCATTCTGTTGTAAATGTAGGATATGAGACACAATGATCTTAAGAATCAAGCTGGAAAATGAATCGTGCCGATATCAGGGTTTTCTAAATTTTGAATCTCAAAGTTAGACTTTCAGCAAAGATAGAGGATGGTAAAGTGTAGCAATAATGACAAATAAATACTCAGTATCTCTTCACCTATGAGTCTTCAAAATTTCCACTTAGAGGATTCCCAAGAACAATAAAGTGAACTTGCTTCGTACCTCATTTTCTTTACTTCCAATTCCACACTGCTTTATGTAATTATCTCAGTGGTCTCCCCCACTTAAGGTTAATTTAAAACTCAGTGTTTTTCTGGGTTTCTTCCTGGCCCTCACAACCTAAAAATCCAATCAATACAGACATCATTCAAGTTTTCACTTTGAGAATCTCATAAGCCTCTGTCTTCACTAGCTAAAACATTGTAATTGTTATGAATGTTTTAATAAAAAATTTTTATGAACAAATACTACACTTACTTTAGATTGACAATTCTGAAACAAGCTGAATCATGTTAGTGAGTATATTATTGAGAGTTCTAGATTCAAAATTTACACTTAAATAGTTAGAAGTTGACTAAATGTTCAAGAAACTAATTAGGACCTTTAGGTATTTTGGAGCATTAATTTGGAAGTTTTAAGAGTATATCTGAGGATGGATGGCTAAGTGCAAAGAAAAAGCTACAAAAGCAAAACTATTGTTTGAACTTTTAAGCAGTGCTTCAAAAATCTGTCAGAAGTCTCATTATTAAAGGTAAAAAATATAGAAATTAAATACATTGGAAATAAAGTTTTGCAAGATCGAAAATATTAATAAACAGAAACCTCAATTTTAAAAGCTTCTGCACAGCAAAGAAAACCATAAACAAAATGAAGGACAACTTACAGAGGGGGAGAAATTATTTGTAAATGATGCAACTGACAAGGGATTAATTCCCAAAATCTATGACCAGCTCATATAGCTCAATATCAAAAACAAAAACAAACAAAAAAAGCAATCCAATCAAAAAATGGGCAGAAGATCTAAACAGACATTTCTCCAAAGACGACATACAGATGGCCAACAGAAACAGAAAAAGATGCTTAACATTGCTGATTGTTAAAGAAATGCAAATCAAAACTACAGCGAGATATTGTCTCAACAGGTCCGAATGGCCATCATCAAAAAGTCTACAAATAATAAATGCTGGAAAGGGTGTGGAGAAAAAGGAATCCTCCTACAGTGCTTGTGGGAATGTAAATTGGTGCATTCACTATAGAGAACAGTATGGAAGTTCCTTAAAAAACTAAAGGTAGAGTTACCATATGATCCAGTAGTCCCATTCCTGAGCGTATATCTGGAAAAGACAAAAACTCTAATTCGAAAATATACATGCACCCCGATGTTCACTACAGCACTATTTACAATAGCCAAGACATGGAAGCAACCTCAGTGTTCATCGACAGATGAATGGATAAAGAAGATGTGGTATACACAATGGAATATTACTCAACCATAAAAAGAATGAAATAATGCCATTTGCAATAACATAGATGGGCCTAGAGATGATCATACTAAGTGAAGTAAGTCAGACAAGGACAAATATCATATGATATCACTTATATGTGGAATCAAAAAAAATGATACATATGGACTTATTTACAAAACAGAAATAGATTCACAGACAGAAAACAAACTAATGGTTACCAAAGGGAAAATGGTGAAGGGAGGGAACAATTAGGAGTTTGGGATTGAAATATACACACTACTATGTATAAAATAGATAACCAACAAGGAGGCACTGTATGGCACAGGAAAATATACTCAATATCTTCTAATAACCTATAATGGGAAAGACTCTTAAAAAGAATATATGTATATAACATATATATACATGTATAACTGAGTTACTTTGCTGTACTTTCCTGAAACTAACACAACATTGTAACTCAACTGTATTTCAATAAAAATTTTAAAAAATGAAAAGTACCAAAAGAATTCATAAACAAATAAATAGGGTTGGAAGACCAGAAAGGGGAGCTCTCTTGCCCTGCAATGATAGCAGAGGCCAACAGGAAGAAGAAAGACTCCTCCTTTTTCCAGGCAAGGACTCAGCCTGTGAAAAGCCATGGACTCATTGTTTACTATAGCTCTCCTGTGCATCTTCCTTTTCCCCTCTATAAAAGTGTTCTCCTTTCTTTGCTGTGCAGTAACTTGCACATGACCTACAGTGACTGTGGACTCCAAATTACAATTTTCTGCTGATTCTGAATAAATCCATCTTTGCTGGAAAAATATCTGGCAGTATATTTGTTTTAGATCAACAGAGATAAAGAACATTTATGACACCATATCACTGCCAAAGGACATTTTTTTTAAACCATCTCAAATGGTTTGGTTAATAAAGAATTTTGAATCCCCCCAACTGTAGCTCACCACTTCAGGATAAATGACCTCTATCCTTGGGCTTCTGGAAAGGAGACATTAAGCTTTAGATAATGTCATACTTATTCAAATTCAATAATTCAAAACCACATACTTATCCCAAAGCTTCTATTTTATGATTTAATTGTTTTTAATTCTTAGACCATTTCATGGACAATATAATGAATATGAGAAATTAGGACCTTTATAAATGTGGGATGTATTTTTAACATGCTGGACACACATATCTATGAGGCTCTACCCCTTGCTTAAGTTTCTCTATATTAAAATTTTCCATTTATCTGTCCAAATTTTGCTTATGTCTTGACATCTAATTTATATGCCACCTACTTTTTAGACCCTTTCCTGACAGCCTATCTAAACTTAGTAATTGATTATTTCCTTACTTGTGGTTTCACAATACTTTGTGTTACATGTATTAATATTAAAATATTATACAATTATAAATAACATTATTTGTGTGTCTAATATATATATGTATATATATACATATATGTACACTAATCCCACTCAAATTCCTCCCACCTCTCCACTAATGTGTGGGTTCCTTAAAAGCAGGGTATATAGCTCAATCAGATTTATATTATTTCTTAAGAAGTAGCACAATGCCTTGAATATAATAGCTATGTAAAATGATTTCTGTGTTTCATAATATTAGTTTAATGCTACAGAATAATAGTTTAATGCTCTAAGAGACTGACCTGAGTCTAAAGTTTCAGTATGTTTATGGTCTGGGTTCAACAAAGTTTTATAACCTGTTAACCTTGATATTAAAAACTTTGAGACAAAAAAGTCATAATATATTAGTATGTTCTACTTAAGTCATAAAGTACCTAAGTTGTATATAATTTCTCATGTATTATGATCACTAACTTAAACAAATAAATACATAGAAATTATCTCTGCAGAAGTAAAAATACATTTTCTTATCCCTCCTGCTACAGAGTTATCCTCCATACAAAACACATTCAGAGTTCCTCTATAACATCAACTTTCCATCCACTTTCCTTCCAAAAATGCCTTTAGGTTAATTAAAGTCCACATTGGCATCATTGTCTTCAATATAGTGAATGAACTCCATGAAAAAATCAGCTGTCATTGAAATTATTTTAATGGTTGTGTTTTCCTCCGTGCAAGGCCATGTACTCTTTACCCTACCTTTGACACAGAAATCATCTGAGGGCTGTAGAACATTTGTTTTCAAGTCTAGAGACTGGAAACATGGATATTTATTGCAGTTAAGGAACTGAGAATTTTAAAGAGGCAATCTCTGGAAGCTGGCTGAAAAATGACCTCATTCTCCTTCAAGTTTACTGTCAACACAATGCTGTGTTGGCACTCCAAGATGCATGAGGTGGTTCAATTCTTTCTGCACAGGCTTCAGAGGCATGATTCAAACTAAAGAATCGTGCTTGAATGGCTGATTTTATTTGTTTCCTCTAGATTGCCCCTTTTATAATTCATCCAAGTAGGAAAACACTGCTATAAACATTTCAAAATATTTATAATTTAGAAGAGTAAATATCACTTTCTTTGTGTGCTTTGATAGTTTGGAATGAGTCAAGAATTTTAAGCTCATGCAAGTGATAGACTGGAGTTTATTACATACAAGTTCTTTATTTCTAATCCCAGAATTACCAGTATAGATTATTATTTGTTCAGGTCAAAGTATGCTGTGGGGAACAGCAGTAATGCGTGAAATGATTATGACTGGGGAGAGACAAAATAAGTATAAAAATCGAGATTAAGCATTTATACTATTTTACAGCAATCTGGGAGATTAATTTTATGTCTAATACATCTAAGAATTAAATTTTTGAATTTCCATTTTGTATTCCTTTTTTCTTATTTTCACATATTTTTCAATAGTAATTCTTTTTTATTGTCATATACTGAAGTTGGGATTTGGGATAGATTCAGGAAAAAATTAATTCTTCACCATTGAGAGTTTGAGGAGCACTGAATTCTAGGAACAATGGTTTTCAAATTTTTTTGAAATCTTACGCAAAATCTCCATCTTTGAAAAAGTTAAATGTGGAGCTTCCCTGGTTACAGTGTAGAGGGGGTAAATTACAGCTCCACTTTTCCCTCTGAGACAGCAACAGGAGGATCATTAAACAAAATTTAGAATTAAAAATGTTTAAAAACTGCAATGGAGGTAAATGACAATTGCATGATTATAGGCAAAATTATAAACATAATTTAGAATTAAAAATATGAAGGCAAGATAAAAAGATCAGAGAAATGATTGAAGAATACCCTTGATCAAATTGGGTTCAATGCTTGTACTACTCCTGGTGTTTGATATACAGAAAACAAAATGTACCCCCTGTCCTCAGATTCATCCCACCCAACCCCAGTTCAAAACTGTTCACACCCTCATCTCTGGAATTTGTGACTATGTGACGTTAGATGACAAAAGAGAAGAGGCTTAGCAGATATAATTATGACTATGGGCATTAAAATAAGGAGATTTTCCTGGATTATCAGAGTGGGCCCAATCTAATCACATGAACCTTTAGACTCAGAGCACTTTGTCCAGCTAGAGTCAGGAGAAATGCAGTAAAAGGGGAAGTCAGAGGTATTCTAAGCATGAGAAAGGCTCAACCATCCTTGTTGGAGGAAGTCACGAGGAAAGTATAAAAAGTGTTACAGACTGGATGCTTGCATCTCCCAGAATTCATATATTGAAATCCTAACCACCACCCCCCCCCAATGTGATAATATTCGGAGGTGGGGCCTTTAGGAGGTGATTAGGTCATAAGGGCAAAGTCTTCAAAAATGTGATTAATGCGCTTATGAGAGAAACCCCAGAGAGCTCTCCAGCCCTGTTTCCACCACATGAGAACACAGGGAGAAGATGACCTTCTATGAACAAGGAAGCAGTCCTCATCAGACACGGAATTTCCTCTCTTCTTGATCTTGGACTTCTCAGACTCTCCAGAACTGGGAGAGGTAAGTGTCTGTTGTTTAAGCCACCCAGTCTATGATACTTTGGTTGCAGCTGCCTGAACTGATTAAGACAAGGAAAAAGCATAGGTAGTCTAGGAGGAAAGACTGGCCCAGGGATGATAGGAAGCAAGCAGGCAGGAGCCTTAGTCCTCTAACAATGAAGAACTGAATTTGGTCATCAACAGGAATGACCTTGGAAGTATATTCCCTCCTAGTACCTTCCAGAAGGAATGCAGCCTTGTTAACACTTTGATATTGACCTTTCAAGATTCTAAGCCAAGGACCCAGTGGAGCCATGTTATACCAGGACGTCTGACCTACAGAACTAGGAGGTAATAAATAGGTATTGTTTTAAGCTGCTAAATTTGAGGTAATTTGTTACAGCAGCAATGGAAAACCAGGAATGTATCCTCACCCAAAAGAAAGAGGTTGTTAGGGATTATTGTGGAGCCAACACCTTCCCTGAAAACCAAATCAAAACAAAACACAATACCTCGCTGATTGAATAGTACTCTGATTTCTGAACCTCAAAGCAGGCATTGCTTTTAAAAACATTCCAAATGTACTTTTATGTTTTCTTTTATTTGAAATCAGTAATTATATAATAAGCTCTGGATAAATACAATGTCCACCATGATATCAATTTGAATAACTTAATTTTTTCAATTTTCACCTTTTATTTTTTGATTAAGAACTTAGCTTGTACCAGGCTCTGGGCCAAGTGCTTTGCTTACTTCACTTCATTAAGGAGGTATGGATTTTTAATAGCCCAGAAGAAAATTGAGGCTAGGAAGTTACATAAAAATCCAGACTGAAACTCTGGCCTGCATAACAGTAAGCTTGATGCTTATAAGTTTAACCTGCTCTTTCTCTTACAGGAAAAGCCTCATTTTTATTCTCTACAGTATGTCTGCTTGCCTAGAGGAGGAATTAGCAAAGGGAAACTGCAGACTGAACTCCTTAAAAGGAGTCCAGTTACATTACTTTTTCTTCCTATGACTTTTCAAAGATAGTAATTTCCTTCCTCTATTGCTGGTTCAGCTGGACCCACCAATTAAGTTATGGAGCAGAATCGATGCGATGACACATATTTAGAATCTTTGGGTCTTCCCTGCTGAAAGATTTAAACAAACATATCTTTGTAAGCAAAATGACAACAGAGAGAAAATGGTCTCTTTATTTTATTCATGTATGTGTGGTTTATGAAAGTCAATAATCACAAAATTAATCTACCTGGTTGGTATGGAGTATTGTGAATAACTTCTCTTGCATTCAAATAGCCACTTCGTGCCCTGTGGCAATGAGATTTCAGAGTCTTACAGAATCATAAACACTGTAGGGGAGATATTCTAATTACTAGCATTAGATAACAAATTACCCCACAAGTTACTGGATCAAATAACAAAAATTTATTTTATACAGGGACTCTTTGAATCAGAAATTGAGGCAGATCATAAAATTCAGGTAGGGAGGGACTTCCTCTGCCCCAAGGTGTCTTTGGCCTAGACTGGAAGATTTGAAGACTGGGTGCTGCACTCATCAGAAAGCTTACCTGCCAAGTCTGCTAGCTGATGTTGGCTGTTCAATGAAACACTTACATGTGATATCTTCACGTGGATTGGACTTCCTTTCAGCATGATGACTGAGTTCAAAGGCAAGAGTTCCAAGAAGTATAGAGGGGCAGAAGAACACCTTATGTCCCTTTTTGACCTAGATTCAGAAGAGTCATGGCTGTGTCTCCCACACCCTACTGGTTGAGGCAGTTACAATGGTCTAGGCGGGTTCAAGGAGAAGAAATGTAGATCCCACCTCTCTTTGGAAGAGTGTCAACATCATTTGAAGAACATGTGGAATAAGAGGTATACTTGGACTGTGTTTTGAAAAGGCTGTCTGGCACAGTGAGGGATCTATATGTACAGAAGAGGTGCCTGAGATACACTGAAGAGATTGTTAAAGGCTTTTAACACATACGTGGTAAAAGGTAATAAAAAAAGGAAAAACCAATCAAACAATGAAACATAATCAGAAAAATATTCCCACACGTGCTTTTGTGATTGTGATGCTCAGTTTAATGTTTGTCAATGTGGCTGAGTTTCAGCATCCAGTTATTTAATCAAACACCAATCTAGGTATTAGAGCTGTGAGTTTGTTTTGTAAATGTTATTCAACCATAATTAGTTGACTTTAAGTAAATAGAGTTTATCCTAGACAATCTGAGTGGACCCCATTCATTCAGTTGCAAAGCTTTAAGATAAGGGCTGAGACATACTTGAAGAAGAAATTCTGCCTATGGAGAGCAGCTTCATCTTGTATTCAAGAGTTCCAGCCTGTTCTTCCAGACAACCTGCTCTATAGATTTCAACTTGCCCAGCAAGATCCCACAATGTGTAAGCCAATTTCTTGTAATTAATCTCTCCCTATATGTATATCTCCTACTGGTTCAGTTTCTCTGGTTAACTCCTGAGTAATACACTCATCAAAAACATCTATTTCTACTTATGGTATTCAACATTGTGATACTGTAATCTATAATAAGAAAAACATATATTTGGTCTTCATCCACTCTTCCTGGTACAGAGCTCCTAAAACCCTGGGAATTTCCTAAGTGATGAGAGAGATTAAAGCGTCCTTTGTAATGTTAATAAGGTGACTTTTGGACATTATCTAAGGATAAAGGCTGGTTGCCAGGAGAACCAACCATGTGATTAGAGAGTTGGAATTTGTAATCTCACTCCACTGACCTCATTGAGTTCAACAACTAAGGGCCATGGTTTAATCAGTCATGTGTTTGTAATGGAGCCTCCATAAAAATCCAAAAGTATGGCGTTCAGAGAGCTTCAGGGTTGATGAACAGGTGGCCATTTGAGAGAGTGGTGCTCATAGAAGACATGGAAACTCCATGACCTTGCCACATAACTTGCCCTGTGCATCTCTTCCATCTGGTCGTTTCTGAGTTATATCCTTTTATACAATAAACCAATATCTAGTAGGTAAAATGTTTCTCTGTGTTCTGTGTGCTGGTCCAGCAAATTAACGGAATCCCTTAATGGGAGTGCTTGGAACCTCTGATCTATAGCCTACAGCCAGTTAGTCAGAAACTCAGGTGATAACCTGGACTTTCAGTTAGCATCTGAAGGAGGGTGGGCAGTCTTGTGGGACTGGGATCTTAACTGATGTGTCAGAATTGAGTTGAACTGTAGGACACCCAACTGGTATTTAAGAATTGCTTGGTGGTGTGAGAACACTGAAATTGAGGGCAGAATTGTAGTTGGTGATGAGAATTTCAACATTCATTCCAGTTTAAGATTATCAGACTTAATGAACAGCAATGTCACCAATCTCGTGCCAGTGTTTAGTAATTGAAACTGTCAGTGGCAGAATATACTCCCCCCAAAACATGCCACTTTGGCATAAGAATTGTTTTGAGCTGAAGGCAACTGGAAAGAAGCAGATACAAGTAAAGTTCTCTGCATTCCCCCCATTTTCCTAAAGGCAGGACATCAATTTACAGAAGTGTCACTCCTCTCTCTACCAGGAAGGACACAAAAATTAATCATGGAGAGGACTTTAGATTCTTATCACTTGACAAGGCACTGACTTAAATCTGCATAACCATCGGTGACTATGCTTTTCTTGGTCACCTCTCTATAACTGCTCTCCCCTACAGCTTTCTTTCTTTTCTCTGTAGCTGAAGATGGTATCTAAGCCTAAATTCTAAGTCACCTTGGAAAGTTAATTATTATTTCATGGGTCTCTCCCATGTACACATGAGGTGTGCATGTCAATACATTTCTATTTATTTTTCTCTTATTAATTTTACTGTTGTAATAGGGATGCCAGCCAAAAACTCAGAAGGGCAGAGGGAAAATTATTTTGCTCTCCTACAGAATTAAACGGCTGCCTTCTGGTTGTACTTATTCAGTATAAATCATTTATAGCACTTGTTCTCATTACCATAGGATCAGGTAAGCATGTGTTTTGAGTACCTACTAAGAACAATGTTCTATTGTTCAGGATAGCTGCACCTAAGAAAATAGAATGAATTAAAAGCTACAAGTTGTCTGTAAATTCCATATTGTGGAACATCATTGGCCTTCATAAAGAGTCTCATTTTACTAAATTATTAAAGTTTTATGGAAAAATTAGCATCAAGCATTTTGAGCAACCAGCACTCTTATTAAAAGCTAAGAAACTTGTGCTTAATATTTCACTGCAGCATTCTGATAGTGGGTCGTTACTGTATAACGTAGGGAGATCAACTCGATGATGGGTGATGCCTTGGAGGGCTGGGATGGGGAGGGTGGGGGGGAGTCATGGGAGGGAGGGAATATGGGGATATGTGTATAAATACAGCTGATTCACTTTTGTATCCCATAAGCTGGTACAAGAGTGTAAAGCAATTATATTCCAATAAAGAGCTTAAAAAAAAAATGAAGAAATGAATAAAATTTAAATAAAATATAAAAAAAATTTCATTGCAGCAATCTGAAAGTTAAATCTAATTTAGGTGTAAAACAAATAAAATCCTTCAAGGTTGTTTGTTAACCATTCAAGTAGATAGCTGAATTTGTCAAAAAATGAATTAAAAATATCAAATTGCAACTGAAAAATAAGGGAATAGTTCTTTAATATAAACAATATTCCTTTTTGTGGAAAGAGTTTTCTAGTAATTCAAAGGAAAAACTCTAACACATAAAAATGTTGCTATAAAGTTAGAATTAAATTAATACAGGCAAGAGAGAAATGCTGTTGGTTAGTAATTGCAATGGAATAGATTAAATTGATTTTTTTTTCAGGAATATTTTTATTGATGTGTCCAAATCTTTACTTATTTGTATTAAGTAGAATGTGATTTTTATTTCTTGCTAAGATTCTCAACATGACTGCATTATAAAGAAAGCATTTACTAATTATCTAAGAAATTTGATGTCATTTTAGTGATTATCGAGGCAGGGATTTTCTGTAGATTTTTTATAAATTCATGCAATTACCATATTTCCCTAATTGATACAGCTGCTGATGTATCACACACAGCAGGACTGAAAATGAAAGGAGATGAAGCAAATTTGCTGGCAAAGTCAGACAAAGGTTTTTCCATCAAGGAGATAATTTTTTAAAATAAGATTGTCTGGAATTCATGAAAAGCTAGCCTTTTTGAGACAATTAGGCATAGTTATAAAATATCTGATTCACACAGAGCACATTTGCTTTCAGTGTATAATAAAGCTCAAATTGAAATCTTGCTAGTATCCTCCCTTCCATTTCCTGCAGTCACTTTGCCTGGTTCTTGAATTCCAATGACTCCCTGTAAAAGGAAATAATGATATGATAATATTGATGCCAACCTTTCACGAATTTTGCTTTTTTCATACCTCTCTTATTCCTTCTTTTTCTTCCTTTAGCAAGAACTGCGCTCGAAATTTTCTCTCTTTACTCAACATAAGAAGGGAAAAAGAGAAAATATCCTACTCTTTAACCTTTTATGGTTTCTGCTAGTTTCACCGGAAAACCCAGGATTAGAAATCTCTACAGTTAGTCATGCGTGTCATTTTATATCAAGGAAATGACATTTCTTAACATTTTTTTTTCAGTCATGGAAGTATTGATATTTTCGTTATTTACAACCAAAACATGGCTAGAGACCTTTTATTTTTCCCCTTTCACGATTTTTGCACCTTATAATCCTGTTGAATGCTGACTGTTAGTCCAGGCTCTGAGATCAGGAAAAAAAACAAAACAAAACAGAAAACAACAACAACAACAACAAAACAAACAAAACAAAACACAGAAAAACAAACAAAAAATAACAAGAGAAAACTCATTTGCATTATGTAGAGCAGCACTCATAATTAGATTACTCAATTCTGAAAGTATTGAATAGCTTTCTACCTGAGTATATTCTAGAGGAATGCCACACATTAGCTGTGTGACATACAGTAGGACACTGAAATTCACAGTATAACAATAAATTTGTACAATTTTCTTGTCTTGTGTGATGAGAAAATAAAAATAATATTCTGGATTTCGAACAAGATTATTTTGAGAATTAGACAATGCCTTGAAAATGTGGTTAGAGATCAAGTCATTGAATATTTGTAAAATATGATAATTTTTAAAGATGTGAATAAATTTTTCAAAGGAAACAAGAATTTTTATTCTCAATCAACATAATTTTGAAGATTTCTTTTTTATTTTCCTAATTATATAAACAAGTGAAAGAAGTAACTAAAACCAAGAAGTTTATTTATGTCCATCCAATCATATCATAATCTGGATAATTATTAAATCTTGATTCTCTGTAAGGGTACCATTTCAGAGAGAAATGACTTTAAATCTTCTTTGCACCTCTTTACCCATGCCTGACACTTAAGTTCACTGCTCCTCAATTTTGCCCTCTGAAAGTGTGAAAATGAGATCTTGTGAAATTTTGTGGTAATTGGACATAATGTAAAAGTATCTGGCACATAGCTGAAGCTGAATAAACTATTATGATTTTCATTTATGTTATAGTATTACTTACAATTAACTGAGTTTAAATTTTATATATATTTTATTTTATTAGTATTAAAAATATATTGCTGGTCAACTTTTAGTGCCTATTATTGAATTCATGAGTCATTACTTATTCTAACTTTGATAATTTTAATTAACATTTTATGACATTTAGATCAGGATTTTTAAAATGTTTTCCTTTCTTGTCACACTCTTTCAAATTCAACTATGGTTGATCTTTGTTAACAAAACACTTTGGGGACAGTGAGTGGCATTTCCAGACACTCATGTCAGCTTCTTTTATAGGTTTATACCATTTAGCCTTTCAGAGGTCTGTCCTTAATGTTTGAGAGGAGTAAGATATCTTAGACTTCATATTTGATGCTTGGTTACAATTAAAATAGCTTAAAAACCATTTCGATGTCAGCATTCCAATACCTATGTCAATGATGTACCTCCCCTCTGGTCTAACAGGTCACTAGAAAATAGATGGAGTGGTCAGGTTGAGTCTTAAGTAACCTGTTGTCAAATGACAGTAATTATTTGTTTGAATCTTTATTTCATTTAAATTTGCATGAACTTTTAAGTGGTTATTCACGTATTCTCTCTTGACAGATAAAATTAAAGACAATAGAAAAATTTGACCCTATTGTGTGATTGGCAGGTGACGTCAAAATGCAGCATGTACTTTGCAAGAGGCAAATACTTAAAACTATAATATTATCAGTTTGGAGGGTTTGCATTAGAATGCTATTTTCATACAAACATTCTCCAAACCAATGGTTATGTAATTGTGTGTAGACTTTCTTTACACATGCATGGAGCATAAGTGAGGGCCACAGCTTTCATCGTTTCCAAAGGGGACTGTAACCCCAGTTAATTTACAAATCACTACTCTTAGGGCAGTTGAAAGCATTTGGGAAACAAATGAGTAACCAAGTGAGCTGTACAATAACATCACTCCACAGTGAAAGTACCTGAAAGTTTCCTAGTGCAAGTATCTGAGGTATTTTCAAGCTACCATTTTCTAATTCACTTGCATTTCTGAAATTTACTCATCTCAGTTCAGTGACATGGAAATTTTTTCATACTATTTGTATAAGTGGGCTGCTGCCCAATTGTGTTGAATATTAAATTCTGCTTTTAAATTAACATCATTTTCATCTAACATTTCTGAAGTTTACCCAACAGTAAAATGAAGGGATGGCAAGTGAACTGCGGGGTGTTAGTGGTGGCCGAATATCTGTCCCTACTGCAGATGTAAATGTCAGAACAATCAGTGGATTGCAGTGGTCTGGGGAGTATTTCACCTGCTTGCCTTGGGGGTTTTCAGACTACATGAGGCTTTTTTTGGTTTCATTGAAATGAAATCACTTAGAAAAATCCAGCTCTATATTCTCCCAAGAAAACTGCTGCCATTTATTCCTCAGATGCCGTCACAGCTGTATTCTTTCCACACTTAATGTACTGTTATGAGGTTTATCAGGTCACACTCTGAGTGTTTGAAATCAGATGTAGGATGTGTGTTTTTTGCTGACTGTGCTGAAAAATGTGTTGAAATCAGCATCTAATCCTTTATACCAAATTTGCAGTCAGTACTGGCTATCATTTCCTTTTTTTTCCCCAAATAATAAATTTTTCTCAAAATTAGGGTAGAGAAGAATAAACAGTGTGTTATGCATAACACTTCCTTAGGATTCATACCAGAATTTTGATGACTAGCCCTACACACACACACACACACACACATACATATACACACACACACACACACACACACACACCACACACCCCCCCACACACATACATACACACATACACATATATACACACACCCCCCCACACATACACACATATATACACACACACACATACACACACACATACACACACATACACACATACACACACACACATACACCACACACACACCCCCCCCCACAATACATATACAAACCTTTTTTAGGTGTTATGTCAATAGTTGAGGAAAATGTAAAAATACAGAGATCCAGACATTTAAAAATAAAGTAAACAATTGTGCACCATCTGTGTATACACAAAAGATATATAAATTATATACACATGAAAAGAGAGTTGCTGGATGTATCGGATAAGATTTCAACAAGGAACATTTCATCCCGAATTGTGCAAATGAAGACACCGTGATGAAGGTACAGATTCCAGAGCTGTGAACAGGGATAAGGAAACTGACAAAGGATGGGGAGGCCCAAAGGAAGGAGGGAGGAAATGTTGTCATCTGGATCCAGTGAGGAGCTATGATCATGGAGGGCAAAGCAGGGAGGAAATAGGGGAAACTGTACCACCCCCTGCCCTCCTGTCCTCCCTTTTACTGCTGACACAAATAGCAGTCACCCAGAGGGCCTGCATAGCGCAGGTTGGGGGAGCCAGCCTCCTGGACACAGAGCAGGCCAGAAAAGGGCAAGGAATGAATTTGGAGAATGACCAGCACACTTGAGCCTATTCAATTGAAAATGTGTGTGTGTGTGTGTGTGTGTGTTATTGCATTCATTAATAGCAATTTATTTTTAAAAATATCTATTAAGTTTCTCTTAATATCTATTGATGCCTTCAGCGTTGTTCTAGGTGCTTGGGAGGCAGTGATGGAAACAACAATCCAATAAGACCTGTGAACCCACAGAGCTTACATTCTAGTGAGAGGCAGGTTCAGTTAACAATGAAAAATAAACATTCTAATATGTGCCCTGCAACCGATTATAATAAGATAAAGGGAAAATCTGCGAAAGTGGTGTTTAAGCTGAGACTTAAAAGGTGAAAAAGAGACAGCCCAGGAAGTTCAAGGGGAAGAACATTCCAGGCAGAAAGTAAAAGCCCTAAGAACTCAGAGTTCTATACCACCTGAAGGTCCTCATGATCAGGTCATCTCACCCGTCGGGTGCTCCCACAACAGGGACTTCAGGGGCAAAAGCAGGAAGGGCAAGAGTGCGGGTGAAGATTCCCAAGGAGAAAGCATTGACTGCTTTTATTGAGCCAGTACAGTGATGCGTCTAGATGGCGGTACTAGGATGAATGATAAGTTTAACCCTGCATAGCACACAACCAGTGGAAGAGGAAAACTCATAAACTAGAAATGACCATGAATGTGTCATGTACACTCACTTCTGGCATCATGTTTTAACAGTCCTTAAAATCCCACTAACCAGAGATCACTGCTGATAACATTGTCCTGCATTTCTTTCCAATATTTTTTATGCAAATATACAATTGCTTTCTCAGTAAAAGAAGGATCATATTATATATAACTGTATAGACTTTTAATGTATAACATTATATCATGAACATTTTCCCATATTCATGAAAAGTCTTCAAAAACATGTTTTTAATCTCTGGATACTATGTTTTTACACTCTGTAATAGCAATAGCATTATTTAATTTTTTAAATTGAAGTTTAATTTCCATGTGAAAATACACAGATCTTTGGTGCCTAGTTTGATCACTATTGACAATTATGTACTCTTACATAATCTGTATGTCTATCACTCTAGAAAATTCCTTCGGTGCGCCTACCTGATCAATTCCTACCATCGCAGAGCAACCCTTGTTCTTATTTCTATCACCATAAATAAATTTTGTCTGTTCTACAACTCCGCAAATGGAGTCCCATAGTTCTATTTTTATATCTGCTTTTTTTTTAATAAGAATAATGCTTTTGAGATCCATCCATGTCCTTGTGTGTCTCAGAGAGTTGTTCTTTTCTAGTGTTGACTCACCCGCTTTCTACCAGCTGCATTGTCCCACGCCATCTTCCCTTAGCTCCAGCCTCCCACTCTGCTTGTTAGGTCCAACAGAACACTCTCCAAAGATAGTCCCTCCAGAGTGAGCAAACCTGTAAGTAATAACGATTGCCCCTCCTGTTTGTTGAGACTCTTATACCTGCAGTATTCAGGAGATGGTTTAAGGTTACTATGCGTACCCACCGCTTGAATCTTAAAAGTTCAATTTTATTTGTATTAGGGTTCTCCATAGGAAACAAAAACAGAGTGTGTGTGAAAGAGGTAGGGGTTGGGGGAGATGGGAAGAGAGATATTAAGGAACTGGTTCATATGAGAGTATGGCCTGCAAAGTCTGAGATGTATAGCCGCGCCAGTAAGCTAGAAACCATGTATATATTCCTAGACTAACCAGAATATACGTATATATTCCTCAGAACCTTTTTTAAAACGAATTCTTATACTTTTATTTTTAAAAAGATAAAATCCAACTTATTATTTAATTTCTCTTTTGTTTTGATTCTCTGTTCATGGAAATCTCTC